>NW_023416318.1:7819029-9019029 GCF_014108235.1 Myotis myotis
AAGTGCCAGAGGTTAGTGGAACAGAGAGTAGAAGAATTTTTTTATATATATTGCCATGCCAAGTATCTGTTAATTGTACACACATCAGTATTAAAATCACATTAATATACAATATTACTTTCATATTAGTGAGGAGAAAGAGAGTGAAAAAAGTTTTAGAAAATTGAATAGATGAATAGATGTCAATTAAGGGGGTGGGGAAGAATAAGCACTGACATTAAAAGCACAAAATATAGCAAAAAATAAATATTAGTAATAAAAAATGCAAATAAGATCTACTCTTAAAGGACAGAAATATATATTCAATGGAAACGTTTATATAATCTTTAAAATAGATACCTTTGAACTATATATTAAAACATGTAAATTAAAAATAAACACTGGAAAATCTTCTAAGCAGTTACAAATGAGATCAAGATTACACAAACTGAGAAAAAACGTATTTTGTAGTGGTAAAGAGCATTATGACACATGGTGACAAAAGGAAGACTTCCCGGAAGCGGTATATTTCTGAGCCTTGAAATGTATAATGTTACATACAATGTCGCCTAATATTCCAGAAAAGCCTCCAGGTACGTCACACATTAATTTGTTAATACTTGTCACAACCAGACAGGAGGGTCCATTGGACACATGAGGACACTGAGGCTGGTGAAACTTTGAATGCCTAGAGTGAACTCTCACATCTAGCTATAGATGAAGCCAGATATGCATGCAGCAAGCCTGTTTGCAAAGCCTGGGCCAGTGCAGAACATACCATGATCACACCAAAAGATTTCACCTCATATCTGAAAAACTGCAGATTGAATCCTTCACATGCAGAACTTTTAAAAACACCTGATCAGGTCCCAGGGTACAAAGAATGTCTCAAAAATACCTAGTCGTTTAAAATACATAGCGATGTTTTCAATGCATTCAGTTAATGATCTCAGCAAAAATATATATTGCTCCCAAAAGATGTGTAGAGATTTTTTTTAAAAAAGATACAAAATACAGATACACATGTACTCATTAGATAAAAGAAACCATAACAGAAATAATATAAAACATCACATATCTAAACATGTGGAATGAACTTAAAGCAGCCTTTGAAATAAAAATTCTAACCTTATATTAGAATAAAGATAGATAAAGTTAATTTTATTTATCACAAAGAGAGAAGGGGAGATATCCCCAAGAGTAGGAAGAAAATGATAAAAGCAGATTTAATAATGTGGAAAATAGATTGAAAAATAGAACATAGTGCCCTTAAAATTGTCATGTAAAAAAGTAAAATAGACAAATATATGACAAGATTACAAAGGGAGGAATAGATATCAAAATTTCAACAAAATAACATTAAAATAATGAAGTACTAACAGATATAGTTTTTAAAATTATAAATGGATACTTTGAATAATTATAAACCAATAAATCTGGAAACAAGAAAATGGACTTTTTATAAAACAACTTAAATTACCACAATATTTTAAAATATTTTTATTGATTTTAGAAAGCCAGGAAGGGAGAGGGAGAGAAACATCAATGTGAGAGAGAAACAAGAGGCTGAATCCTGCATGCCCCCTGCTGGGGATGGAGGCAGCAACCTTTTGGTGAATGGGATGATGCTCCATCAACCGAGCCACACTGGCCAGGGCCCCAAAATATGTTTTAAAGATATAAAATTTTGATAGAAATACTGTCATTTAAGAGATCAGATTAGGTTTTTAAAAAATTAATAGTTTGACTTTAGGAGAATCGATGCAAATTTACAGAATGAAGTGTTAGAATGTTCTACAGAGAAATGAAAAAAAAAAAAAATGTCTTGCCCAGAGAGAGCCTGTCAGACACACAAGGTGTCTTAGTATTAAACACATTTATTCATGTAATTCATCATGTAAACTGCTTTAAAAGATTAAAAAGCACATGATGTTCAGGGATTCAGTAAAAGCATATGATAATATTCAGTACTCCTATAAGATTTGCTTATTTTTTCTTAGCAGTTTGTAGATAGAAGATTATTTCTTTCAACTGATAAGTAGAGTTATCACAAGCTTACAGAAGACTTCACACTTTACAGGAAGCAGTAGAACATCTGTTTAAAGTCAGATATATGATAAACATGCTACATCTTAGCAATACCCTAACAAAGCTATCCAAAATAATGACTAAAAATAAAGTAAAAAGTGTAAGAATTGGAAAGAAGAAATAAAATTGCCAAAAAATTATTCATCTATCACATCCAACTGTCACCTGCAGAATAATATTATACCTAACATTTAATCTAATATTGATAATTATTTTATTTTTTAATTTTATCTTAATTTATTCCTTTGCAAATGCTTTTCCTTTCTTTTTCTAAATAGTTATTGTTGAAAGTATTACATATGTCCCCCTTTCCCCCTATTGACCTCTCCCAACCTAACCCTGCCTCCCCACCCCCAGCCCAGTGTGGGTATACTACAGGTCTCCCAAAGTTTAAAATATTTACGATTTGGCCCTTTCAGAAATAAGTTTGTAATAACGATGACAATAATACCTAATATGTATAGAGCACTTACTCAGTGTCAGGCATTTTTATAAGGACTTGACTTGTTTCAAATTTTTCTTCCTCTTACAAGCACTCTAGACTAGAGCATAGCCATGTTTTCCCATTTTACAGAGACAGAAACCAAGGCATAGAATAAGATGCTTTTTTACCCAAGGTCACCAAGTTATAAACACAGTATAGATTACAATTCAAGCTGTCTCCCTCTAGTGTTCATACATTTGTAAGCATTGGTTGGAGTAACAGCTTCAAGATAGTGGCTGTATTGGGGGTTGTAGAAAGAACAAGCTGTTATAAATATAATGTGCTCTTTGTTTCTTACCTTATTTAATTTTCCCTCAATTTTTGTGTGTCCTTCCACAGAGAGCTAAGGCAAATGTAGCAAAACATAAAAAACTTCTGTTTCCTAATAATACATGCATTCTAAAAATAATCAAATTAAAAGATTCCTCCTGAGCTTGGAAAGATGGCAATCTGAAATTCTTACAGTTTGAATTCTTCTTAAGTAGTGAGATTCACAGTGACAGAGGAAAGACAAGGTTGAAAGAAGAAAAGTTGAGTGGATGTACAACTGTAACATTTGCTTTTTCTAAAAGTTTGGGTTAAGATTCAGAAGAAACTTAGAAAACAGGAAATCAGGGAAATTTAGATTAAAAGAAATTGAGTAAACTGACAGAAAGATTACTAGGGTCATCCAATAATCTCTGGAAGAGGTTCTCCTAGAAATTAAAAGTTCAAAGTAGAGGAAAAAAACGTAGTAATTAATTTTCATTTTACTAAGGAAACTAGAAAGTTTTTTTTTTCCTTCAAAATGACTTTGGAACTTATAATGTATAGCAACTAGTTCAAGTAGAGCTACAACCACAGAAAGTTTGATACAAATTTATAAATTAGACATTGATAAATTTGGGCACCAAATGATCTTTAGTCAAGATTCTGAAGACAATTAAGATTGGCATTAAAGTTTCATCAATAAAAGCCAACAGTCATTGAGAGCAGTTCCCTTTTAGAAGAATCCTAGCCTACAGCATGAGTTGACTCTCATCCGAAAGTAAAGTATATATAAACTATAGAATTATCATCTATTGAGCTTTACTTCCATATTGAAAAGATGCTAGATCTGTGTAAAAATATCACTGCCACATATAAACAAATACTTCTGAGAAGACAAATACTATGTTTTTGTTTGTTTGTAGTTTGTTTGAAATTACCAGACCTATCTAATGTGGAAGCCATAGGGAAATGGTTACTTGCTTTCAGTATCTGAATTAATTTTCTTTAACATCTTTGTAAATGATGGGGAGAAGAATTTCACTAATTCCCTGCAAATCAGTATTCTCTTCTGTTTTCAATATATTTATTTCCAGTTGCTTTGAAGTTTTTTCTTAGTTCCTTGATCTCACATTTCATTGCAGCTCATTTACTTTTAATTTTAGTCTTTTCTTTCCTGCAGCAATTTCCTCCAGCCTGACATCTTCATGCAATCTTCTGAGTGTGCCTAACTTCCTAGCATGTTATATTTTTACTAGAGGCCCGGTGCATGAAATTCATGCATTGGGAGGCGGGGGTCCCTCAGCCCAGCCTGTGTCCTCTCGCAGTCCGGGTCCCCTCATGGGATAGCCAGCAGTCAGACATCCCTCTCCAAGTCCAGGGCACTTTCAGTCTGGGACCCCTCACTCCTTATCACCTGCCTGCAATGGAGTCGGGAGAGGCTCCCGCCACTGCTGCTGCGCTCGCCAGGTGTAAGCCTGGCTACTGGCTGAGCAGCACTCCCCCTGTGGGAGTGCACTGACCACCAGGGGGAAACTCCTGCGTTGAGCGTCTGCCCCCTGGTGGTCCGTGCATGTCATAGCGACTGGTCGTTCCGCTGTTCAGTCGACATGCTATTAGCCTTTTATTATACAGGATTCAGCAGTAGAAACTGTGGAAAGGCAGGATATGGGCAGAAGCTTGCCCTCTGGCTTCAGATATTAGCAAGTAGAATGGTGCATGTTGAAAGCTCCTTGTCAATTTCTCATTTCTAGCAAGCCTTTGTCTTGTTAGACTCTCAGCAGGTACATAGTGGTGTGTTTCTGTCAAATAGTGAACATATTTTTAAAAAAAGATGTTTCATTTTGTAGTGAGCCAGACTGTTTCAAAGTCCTGCCAAGGTTACCTGACTCTATATTAACAGGAATGCCCCTTTGAGAGAGGAACCCCCACTTCCACTCCCACTCCTTTCCCATTGTACTTCCTGGTCAATTATATTCTACTAGGGGTCCAGTGAAAGAACTCGTGCACCTTGAAAGGAACTGTGGGCCACGAGGCTGTGTGGGCACAGGGGCGGGTTTCAGCCCATCCTCCACACCCCCCCTGGTCCCTCCTGCTGCAGCTCCCAGTCCCCTGTCTGCCAGCAGCCCTGTTCCTGCCACCACTGCTCCCACACGCTGATGGCACCAGCCCTGCTCACACCTGCTGATGGCCCAGAGCAATTGGGGCCGGCGCCAGCAGTGGGTGTGAGTGACAAGTCCAGTGCCAGCTGTGGGTGCGAGTGGGGCCAGCGCCGGCAGCGGGTGCAAACGGAGCAGGCGCTGGCAGCAGGGACGAGCACTGGGCGGGACTGTGCAGTGTGGAAATAAAGAACTTTCAGTAACCACCAGAGGCTCACCCCGATGACAGCCACCAGTGCCCCATCTGGCACCCCCGCTCACTTGCTCCACTATCCCTCTGCGGCTGACACCCGCCATGTTCCACATGTGCCCCCTGGTGGTTAACGCACATCATAGCAACAGGTAGTTCATTTGTTCCGCAGTTCGATCTATTTTCACATTAGCCTTTTGTTATATAGGATGAGTTGCATATCTGAATATAGCTTTAAAGTTGAAAGGGAGGACAGGCTAATTGGTGATATTTAAGTAATTTCTATAGTTTGGTTCATAGTATGGTACCAAAGTCAGATTCCTGGTTTTAATGTTATGTGTTTTTATAAGATGTTTTCATTGAACACTTGGTGTGGGACACTCTCCGTACTATATGTACAACCTCTTAGGAATATAAATATTTTTTAAAATAAAAGAATAAAGAATAGGGAGGAGATGTGAGGCAGTGAGTGTCCCATATACTTCAAAACACATACCAATGTTGTAGGACAGCACCTGTTACATTTAATCTTTTCTTTTTCTTTTCTTTTCTTTTCTTTTCTTTTCTTTTCTTTTCTTTTCTTTTCTTTTCTTTCTTTTCTTCTCTCTTTCCTTTTCCTTCTTTCTTCCTTTCTTTCTTTCTTTCTTTCTTTCTTTCTTTCTTTCTTTCTTTCTTTCTTTCTTTCTTTCTTTCCTTCTTTCTTTTTTTTGTTAATCTACACCTAAGAGTATTTTTCCATTGATTTTTTGGGAGAATAGAAGAGAGAGGAAAAGACAGAGAGAAACATCAATGTGAGAGAAACACATTGATTGGTTGCCCTGGGCTGGGGAGGAGCCTGAAATCAAAGTACTTGCCCTTGACCAGAATCAAACCCAGGACCCTTTGGTCCACAGGCTGACACTCTATCCACTGAGCCAAACTGGCTAGGGCCCATTTCACATTTTCTACTAACCGTGGCTTTCTGAGTCTGGAGACAAATAGAAATTGAAGACAAATCCTTTTCTAGAATTTTTCTCTAAGTGAATTTTATTTTAGAAAGCAAAGCCTGATTGAATATTATGCAAACATTCTATGTATTATTTGTTTACTTATTCCACATCCTTTTATTACTCTAATTGCTAATGAAAAATCTTTGAGTACCCTCATTGTGAGTTGTCCATCAGTCTAAGTTTTAGGTATTTTAAGTGACTCTTCATTTTTTAGTCTCCAACATTTTAGTTTTGAGGGTTTTTTTTTTTTATTCTAATTTGTATGTTTTTATTATTTTACCTTTTAGGATTGGGGAAAGTTGCATAAGGGTCAATAAACAGATGCGATTTTAAGCCAAAAGTATCCCCAATCTGGTTGATATTTCTTATGACCCTTTTTACTAAGCTTTTTCCCCCTAGAAATCATTATGTGTCTTTCTATGAGCAAGTAAATTGTGTTTGACCAGCTGTTCAATTGCACTCATTTCCAGAAAGAATTGGATTTGCTTCTGAACTCTGAACTCACAATGGCTAAACTTGGCAAAATGGGTTCTCTCATCCCTACCCCAAAAGACCAAGCACATACAGTTATTTAATATAATGTGATTTTGACTGTTGGCTTAAAATGAAATGGAAGCTTACAGCAACTGCAACGGTATATTTTCCATGAAGTGCCATTTGTGTGCCTTATGAAGTGTAGAAAGCACTGTTAATGCTGAAATATTATTTGCAATTTATTCTTCTTTATTGGATCAATACTCATATATGTGGATATGTTTTAGCAGATCTCAAGGCCTAGTAACCTTTCAGAAGTTTATAATGAAATGACTATGTGTGATTTATGATTTATAATTAAAGGCTTTTAAAAATCACCATTATTCCTGAAATGTACAGTGAGGTTCTTTGTGTTTATTAAGAATTCAAAAGGATTCTTCAAATCTAGTATTGTGCTCTACATTTCTAAAACTCCCTATCTAGCAAAATGGCTAGCATATAGAGAATATTTAGTAGAATGTCCGTTTTTAATTAATAAGAACATAAATAAATGAAAGGCTCCTGTTTCGGAACAATTTCCTATGGCATTTTTCATGTCTTGAGATAGCTTTGTCCTAGATTATGTTTTCAAAAATGTTTGTGTAACATAAACCTTTGAAAATAGAAATATATTCTCCCTCCGGAACAGAGGGCAGATTTTTTTTCCTGACCAGAATAGCAAAAGTCATTTCTTCTTCCTGAACAAAATTGGATGAGACTCCTAGCAGCCTATTAGAGTATTGGGGTTTTTTCTAAGTGTTGGTGGTTCCTTGGCTATAGCATAAACCTACTGTGTGTGCAGCATTCCCTTGGCCATATGTATTACCACAGTGGAACTGAGGACCCAGGGGATCAAAGCAAACAAAAAGCCCATACTTCTTGCTGTACCATTCTATATAATAAAAGCCTAATATGCTAAGTGTCTGGTCATCCATTCAATCAAAACATAATATGCTAATGATATGCTAAGGCCGCTTAACCACTCACTATGAGGTGCACTGACCACCAGAGGCAGACAGTCGACTGGTTGACCAGTCGCTATGATGTGCACTGACCACCAGGGGACAGATACTCTGACCAGTAGGTTAGCTTGCTGCTGGGGTCCTGCTGATCAGGACTGAGCAAGATGGGCAGGACACACCCTGGAGCCCTCCTGCGGTCCCTCCCTGCCTGGCCAACCTCCTGTTCTCTCCCAGGCCATGATCATGCACCGGTGGGGGTCCCTCGGCCTGGCCTGCGCCTTCTCACAATCTGGGATCCCTCAGGGAATGTCAGAGAGCTGGTTTGGGCCTGATCCTGTTGGTGCACAAATTCATGCACCGAGCCTCTAGTGAGTAATAAAATCCTTTGTCTCCTCCTAATGAGTTTTGTGTGTCCTGCCAATATGTATAAAACTGTGGCAAACTTGCTAGTCTTCAAGTAGAGTAAAATTCCTTTTAATGTACTTGACACAACCATTTAGCATGGAGCTCATTATGATTTTGTGAAAAGGTATGGAAACCATGAGGCCAAGAGAAGAGCTTTAGTATTAGGAGGATGAAGTTTAGTGGGAAGAACCAGCAGACAAGGAGAAGTTGAACCCTGGCCTGATAGCTCAGTTGGTTAAAACAGTATCCTGATAGTGGGTCCAATCCCCAGTCTGGGCACATATGGAATCAAACAATAAATGTATAAATAAATGGAACAACATATATGTAAATCTCTCTCTCTCTCTGAATCATATTAAAAAGTTAAGTTGAAAATATGTAAAGGAGATATGACTGATGCAGTAGGACCTAAATCAGAATGAGGGGAGGACTTCAAAGGCACAAGAGTAAAGTGTGGCCTACAGCAAGAGGAATGACACTTCATTCTGTATGGTTGCAGAAAAGGAAGAAATGATGGCTGACAGTAAAGAGGTGAAAAGTTGCCACAGTATTCTAGGTAGTCAGACTATCTGCTGTGAGGGAATGGGGTGGGAATTGAGTACAGAAATGTCTGAGGAAAAAGGATAGTTCTGAAATTGTCAAGAAGAGGATGGGAGAAGTAGCTAACTAAAGACAGATAATAGGATTGACAGGTGGAGCTGAGTTCAGAAAATATAAACCTGTAGAGTTTTTAAATTCATACTGTTGCACAATAGAAGCAAGATGCTCTGAGATATAGAAGGCCCATTTTAGAAGTTTTACTTTCCTGGTAAGGACAAAGAATGATATCCCTTCCCGATAACATTGGGATGAGGCTTAAAGCAACACACCTATTCCAGGTCCTAGCTAATTGTACAGCTACAGATATAGCTGACCATTAAGATGATGGACGACTGACACTCCTTTAACAGGACACTCACCCTTTGCTTCTCCAGTAAAAGTTGAAAGTGATACACACGTTCTAAGGCCTTTTTACTGTATGATCCCGTCCTCTGATGTCGAACTAATCATATTACAGATTAAATCCACCTTATCTTGAAAACAGGTATTAATGAGAGGCATGGAACTAAAGCTAATTTGCATGAATGCCTCAGTTCTTTTTATTGTTGAAGTCTAGCAAGACCATGTCACCAAGAAGCTGTGAGTGATGGAAAACTTCAATGAAACCCTGGGCAAGTGCATGTCAGAGAAATTCTTAGTAATAATAAATCCCCTGACAAGACAAGAGCACTTAAGGCTGATGGTGACAGTTTACTTTACAGAAATAAGGCCAATGTACTCTGCTCCATTTTCAGGGTCTGAATGGTTTTAATCATGCTGCTTGGCAGGAAGCTACATCAATCCATCTCATCATATCTGAATTCTGCCATCTTTGGCTAGTCACCTACAGACATATTTCTAAACTTCAAAAACAAATCAACCCCCTTTTTATTTTTCATTTTTGTTCAGCAGCCATAGAAACATTCTCTCATTTACAGTTTGACAATGCTATTTCCCCAAAGTTAGAAGCATAAAGATTACTCTCAAATCAACCATACGCAGAGGTTGATGGTTCAGGAAGTAGCATTTTGGGGGCAGTAGTTATTAAACTTAGACTCTGTAACTTGATGAGTTATAAATCTACAGCCTTACATCAGGATTTGTCCCCATTTCTAACCCCCCCTCTCCTGCCTTTCTCAAGCCAAACTCAGCATCTTTCCTGCTTATTTCAAGCCCTGTGTTTAGATTAGCCTTAGTGGGGAACACGTTTTTTTTCCTGGAAATGTCATGTACATTACATATTTATAAATAATTGTTGGGCCCAATATCTGACCCACAGTCTCTCTGGATCCTTCAATGTCAACCTGCTCAAGTGCTCCTGGTAACTTGCTCTCATTGATGAGAATAGTTAGGGGTTAAGAAGTACAAGTTGCGCTGAAACCGGTTTGGCTCAGTGGATAGAGCGTCGGCCTGCGGACTGAAAGGTCCCAGGTTCAATTCCGGTCAAGGGCATGTACCTTGGTTGCGGGCATATCCCCAATAGGAGATGTGCAGGAAGCAGCTGATCGATGTTTCTCTCTCATCGATGTTTCTGACTCTCTATCTCTCTCCCTTCCTCTCTGTAAAAAAAATCAATAAAATATATTAAAAAATATATATATATGAAAAAAGAAGTACAAGTTGCCATTTGTGAAAATGAAGTCCAGCATAAGGAATATATTCAACAATTTTGTAATTTTGTAATAATTATTGTAGCAGGGTGGTTGTTTTGTAACTATATAAATGTCTGATCACTATGTTATATACCTGAAACTAATATAATATTGTGTGCCAACCACAACTAAAAAATGTATTTTTAATTAAAAAAAAAAAGTGTGGGGATGACCTTAGTTTCACTCTTTCTGGGATTCCCTGATAAGATGCTCACAGCCCTGACTCAATTGTTAATCTCATTCCTATCCTATAGTCTGAGTCACATTGGATTAAAATATAATTGCCCAAGTACAGTAGCTTACTTATTTACTTACCCTCAGCTTCTAGCACAGAGACTTGCATCTTGCAAATATCTACACTAATAAGAGAGAAACATGCAAATTGGTGTCACTCCACTACGCCCACCAGCCAATCAGGATGAGTATGCATATTAACCCAACAAAGAAGGTGGTTAATTTGCATATGCAGGCATGGAGCAAAGACTGAAGATGACTGAAGGCTGAAGACAACTGAAGACAACTGAACACTGAAGACAACTGAAGACTGAAGAGGCTGGGCTTCTCCGCTGCAGCTGGAGTGGAGAAGCCAACCATTGCTGCTGTGGCCCGAGCAGAGAAGCCAAGCCTCACTGCTGCAGCCAGAGGAGGACTGCGGCTGGACTAAAGGCCTGGGTCCCGGGTGCCATAGGAAAACCAGTGCCAGCTGCCAGGGGAAGGAAGGCCTATTGCATGAATCTTCCTGCAACAGGCCTCTAGTTATAGCATAATAGATATATGACGTATTTTCAATTCACATAAACTATATAGATTTCAATCTAGACTCTATATTAGTTTTATTTAAATCAATGAACCAAAATCTTCTCATCTGTAAATAGAAATATTAAAGTATGCCCCATGGTATATTAAGAGGATTACATAAAACCTACTTAAGTACATTATATTTTTTAAAAGGTAACTTATGTTTAAAGATTCAAGAGTAGCTCATAGTACCCCAAAGGCAAGGATTAAGGAAGGACTCAGAAAGAGAGTCTGTGTGAATACTACCATGACTTGCATTTTTCTTCCTATACTTGCTTGATGGTATCTCTGCCATTTTCTTTATTTTTGACTCTGGTTTCTCTTCCTCTTCAAAACATATCATAGAAGTAGGTGAGTCACCTGGAGAGAAAATGAGCTTTACCTTCTTTAGTCCAAATTCCAAATTCTTTGTGAAAAAACATGTTGCCTTAGCTTGGGCACATGCCCACACATGTTCATTGGCAAAAGAGGTAGTGAATACTGGGAGAATCATATAATAGAAAGCTGTTTTTTCTAACGCCACCACTGGGAGCATATGTATCAGGGCTCGAGTCTAAGTTGAGGCAGAGGAAACAATATTTTCCAACCACAGAATTCATGAAGTAAAACACAGATAATAGAACAATATTGTCCAATGGATGATAGAAAAGATTACCTAAAGTGTAGCTATTGCAAACAAGGAAATAATATTTTACTTTAATTAATTTAGATGTAAATAGGCACATATAATTAGTGACTACTGTATTGGACAGTGCAGCTATAGAATCTTATAGTCAACAAATGGAATGTGTTACTACCAGGAAATCTATAATTATTAGTAATTTATTTTAATCCTCACCCCAGGATATGTTTTTATTAATTTTTTTTATTTGTGAGAGAGAGAAAGAAAGAGGGAGAAATATTATTGATTGATTGATTGCCTCCTGTACACTCCACGACTAGGGTCAAATCCTCACCCTAGGTATGTACCCTGACTTGGAATTGAACCCATACCTTTTTGGTGTACAGATGATGCTCCCACCAACTGATCCACCTGGCTGGGGTGAGGCAATCTATAATCATTTAATGAACCTCTCCCAATGTAGACCTGGAAGGTGACAGAGCATAATTATATATCATCCCATATTATTAACTCCTGCAGTTTTATGTTTTCTGTAACTGCCCCTGTCCTTCAGATACCTGGAAAAAGAAATACCCTTCACTCAGGAATAGACCTGTCTGATGCCTGCACTGGAAGTCACTGAGTTACCTAAGGTGAGGGAATTGCCAAAATTAAATAAGGGAGCACAGATGTATTAATAATCTTTGCCTTCTCCACAACTTCACAGGTGTGCCTGTTTAGAAGTCTTTTAGACAAGTTATTTAATTTCAAATAAATTACTACCTCGAGTAGAAAATGAGGTATTTATTCATAATTAATCATTGTCTTATGTACACAGTCTCATGGTAGTAGCTGGAGTTGCAAACATGAACAAAAGCAGACAAGCTACTACTCTCATGTAGTTTATAGTCTAGTATGCAATACACACAAAAGTCAAAGAATGATACCAGCACCTATAAGCGCCATGGAAGCCTATGTGGACGAGGGGAGGGCCACTGACCTAGTTTGAGAGTTCAGGAAGGCTTCTCTGTGGAAGAACCCCTTTAGCTGAGAGCTGCAAAAGAATTGCATCTTCATATAAGAGCAATTGGAATTAATTAATAACAGGGTAATATGCTAATTAGACTGGATAGACTGGATGTCTCCCGGATGTCATTCTGGACGTCCTTCCTGACAAAACCGGGGCCCAGGTGAAGCGGCCTGGGGTCTCGGGTGCCTGCGGCCAACCAGAGGGAGGGAAGCCCAGGTGCTGGGTGCCTGCGGCTAGCTGGAGGAAGGAAGCCTGGGTCTCGGGAGTGGGGGCCAAGGCAGAGGTGGTTAGGGATGATCAGGCAGGCAGGAGAGTGGTTAGGAGCAATCAGGTAGGCAGGCAGAGTGGTTAGGAGCCAGCAGTTCCAGATTGCAAGAGGGATATCTGAGGGGTCCTTGATTGGAGAGGGTGCAGTCTGGGCTGAGGGACTTCACCGCCCCCGCCCCCCGCCCCATGCATGAATTTCGTGTACCGGGCCTCTAAAATATATATATATTCTAAGACAGATGGGGTGGGAGGAGGCTATATGGCTAATGAAATATCTGGAGCAGAGATAATAATGACTTGGCCTAGGATATTGATAGATATAGAGGGTTATTGATGTATAAAAATGATAATAGTACAATTCTTGAGACTGGAGAGGGTTTTGGATATTGTCGATGAGTATGGGATTACTAAAAACATTGATGACTCTCCTGTGTCTCATACAGCAGCATGGAAGGAGGTACTTTTGCACTGAAATAAGGGGCACTGGAAGTGGACAGGATTTGAGAGAGGTAAAAGGAATTATAGATTAATTTTTTATGAGATTGACCTTTGAGAAACCCAAATAGAGATGGTAGATAGAAAGTTAATATAATTGCTTGGGGCTTTTAGAAGTGGTCAGTACTAGAGATATATATTTGTGAGTCATCTGCTTATAGGGGCAAATAAAGTTTAGAATAAAAATGAGATAATCCAGGGTAGAAGTATAAGGAAAGCCACCTAAGACTAAGCTTTGGAGTATTTTAATGGTTGACAACTAAATAGAAGGTATTATAGCTGCAAAGCCTGAAGAGGAGAAACTAGAGAAAGAAAAGAGCAGGGATATGTCTTGGGAGCTATGGAAAAGCATGTTTTAAGGAAGAAGAAATGCTCAACTCAGGTGAACCCAAGTGGAAATTTAAATAAGTTGAGTACCATGAAATGACAATCACATTTGGTGACCATTTGGTCTGGTGCTGTGGTGGAGGACAGTAAAAGAAGCCAGATTTGATTAGGTGACTGTGTAAGGGAAAGGTAAAGGGATGGTGGTAGACATTATGAATGACGCTTTTAACAGAGTCGTCTATGAAGAGGAAAATTACATTTATTTTTAACTTAACTTTTAGAAATGCATCAATCAATCCGACACATTTTATTACATATATTTTTAATTATTTCATCAACAAGTAGGAACTTATTGTTTAGATTTTTAAAAATATTATTTAAAGAAAAATGCAAATATAAACATCCACAATCCCAACACTCTAACACATTTTATGGTTTCTATTGATATTTATATTTATATTAGTAAGTCAAGCAAATTTTTATTATTTACTTTCCCTCTACTTAGATGGAGGTCTTACAACTTATTTAAGGGACTTACCAAAACAAATTACTTAACCTAGAAAAAAAAGAAGACCTGTGCCAAGAGAAAATCATGAGAGCTTTCCCATTTGTTTGATCATTTAATAACTCAGGTTATCCATACTTTTATTCATGAAATTAAAAAACAACAACAACTAAATGTTTCACAGAACTGAAACACAGGCTTATAGGAATGTAATTAAGCATTATATTCTGGAGATGAACCTGAACTTTGTGGAATTTTAAAACTACCTATGTGGTAAAAATACGTTTTTATACTTAACTCTGTAGCATTTCTCTGAGAACATTAATGTTCAGTAAACATGTTTTGATAAATAGTATTCCACTTAAAATATTTTTTAAATATATTTTATTGATTTCAGAGAGAAAGGGAGAGGGAGAGAGATATATAAACCTCAATGATAAGAGAGAATCATTGATTGGCTACTCCCTGGACTCCCTACTGGGGATCGAGCACTCAACCAAGCATGTGCCCTTGACTGGAATCAAACCCGGGACCCTTCAGCTCGCAGGCCAAAGCTCTATCCACCGAGCCAAACCACCTAGGGCTTAAAATATTTTTAATGTATAAGAGTCAAAATATAGATGTAGATTCTCTCTAAAGAAAGAGATTGTTATTCTTCTAATTTTTTTCTTCTAAAGTTTATGAGTTCTTACATCTCATTAGTGTTCAACTTCTGTCCTGACTATAGAGGTAGAGTTTTGGTCCCTGAAAGATCTGATAGAATCCATAAAAGTAAAATCCTTCTCACTGAAAGGATCAGTGTTGGTTTAAAAGTATAATTTAAATAAATGTTTGTTTATCTGCTAAGAGGTAGGATTATGTGATTATTGTGGATTTGTTCTACTCTGGTGAATCTAAAAGCAGTGATTTTCCCACACAGAAATGACTACAACAATGATAATAACAAAAATAATAGACTTGATACTGGTTATGATGGTGAGTCTATGATCCCTGTGCTCATTTTATATGCTGCCTTACTGTTAAGACAGCTATTTATTGGAATGGATTTAGTTCCACTTCTATGTTCCTTCTGAGGTAGATGCTGCATTAGAGGTTATTGACTCACTGATGGTGAGGCGAGCTGCCAGGAGGTGGAGGATGTAGCACAAGGAGGGAGTGGAAGGGCAGGATAGGGCTTACAGAGGCACAGTAGGAACTTCGATGGCTCTATAAATTCAGAGAGGTGTCTCTGATTTTCATTATGGCCACTAGGCTGTTAGGGAGCTGTTCCTTTAAAATATGTCTTGGTAGAGAGGTTTTGTCTGTAAGTGAACATTTAGTCCTCTGCTCATAACTCCTCCTTTTTTGTTTGGATTTAAATCTACAATTTTCTATAATTCCTTAAGTCCTTTAAAATGGAATCAATTTTGTAGCTTTCTCCCAATACAGCCCTTATATATAGCAGTTAGTTGGAAGACTCAATTTCTAGAGGAATTTTAAAATAAATGTGTGCTGAAGAGCAGAAAGTAAACATTCTTGTGCTCAAAGCCACCCATCCTGGTACAGTGTGGCAGGTGTGCTGATGTTGAATGCAGAATGCAAATGTTTTGAAAACACACAGAGGTAAAGAATGTGTGTGTGTGTGTGTGTGTGTGTGTGTGTGTGTGTGTGTGTCTGTGTGCGCGCGCGCGCTAGCTAATCATGGCATTCTCTGCTTCTAAATGCTAAATGCATGGCTTATGAGAGAACCTTTACCAACTAAAATTTCTCTTGAGATTCAAATTTTGGTGTATTTAGAGGGGACGCATGTAACTTATTTTTCTTTAGTAATTTTGTAACTGGTAAATATTTCATCCATATGTGGAATTATATATCACTTATAATTAAATATTTCCATGATACCACGAAGTCTAGTTCAATGACTTTAAAGGAATTCTTTTCATTTGAGAATTCAAAGTGTTATATAATATGTATAGCAAAATTCCAAAGCATTCCTCTAATACCTTCTTCAAAAAATGAGGAGATAAATCTTATATATGTGCTCTATGTTCACTTAGTACTGTGGTGCCTACACATAAGGGATGCAATTATTTATGGTACCCCCCCCACACACACACACACCTTTTGAGGACAATGTTAATGAGACAGTGTTTTGAAGAGCACAATCATTAGTCATTTACTATTTATGTCAAAATTCTGAATCAGAATAAAATTTCGGGTTGGATGCAAAGCTCAGATCAAGATGACAAAACATGGAATGCACGAAATAGAATGTGGCCCTGATTCCTTAAGGGATTTAAAGGGAAATGATCACTGCTGCTCCTATTCAGTGAGATGACAGTAATAATACCTGTCTTTGTTAGATTCCATCTCACTGCTGTCATTAGGGACAATCCTGGATGAGTCTATATCAGCTCAGGATGATATGCTATATTCTCAGAAACATATTTTTTATTTTCTTTTGTGTTCCTAGACTTTTCAGTTTTATTACTTTCTTCCTTGCCTCCTAATTTTTTTATATTCAATAATCAGTTCCAAAGACTAAAAATATGTGGATATCCCAGAACAACTGCATAATGTAAAATTTGGAGGTATAGACTAACTTTTTATTATAAACCATTATGAAGCTTACTATAGATTTTAATTATGGGCACAGTATAAATTCTAATAGGATATATATATATATATATATATATATATATATATATATATATATTGGTTAAGATATATATATATATTGGTTAAGAGCATGGCATCTGGGTATAAACTGGCTGGCTTCACATCCTCTCTCTGCCTCTTACTGCTTACCTTTCACAGGTTACTTGACCTCTTAGTGCCTCAGTTTTCTCATCTGTGAAATGGTGGCCAATAATAGAAGCCATATGGATTTTTACAAAAATTCTTTGTTCAATACATAAAATTATACAGTATAAAAGTTCTTACCCTATAAATTAAGAAATACGCTAATATTAACTCTGGGCCAGCTTGAGCTGTTTACAGACTGTTCTCATGCTCCTAATGCTACTGACCTGTTTTGTCTTAAGAAATCTGTAAATCAGACACTTAAAAATAGTACTCACTTATTCGGTTGTTATGGAACAAAAGTTCTTAAAAAAAGGGGGGGAGGGAATGGAGTACTAACAATCTTTTTTTCTGACTCTGATAGTATGGCAGACCCAGTGAGATATCCTTCTCACTTTTGGGATGACAGCTAACTTAGGCCAGTCTCCATATTATTACTGTTCACAAGGAAGGAGGAGGAATTGGGTCAGTTTTAAAGTAACTTCTGAGGTAACTTGGACCTTAATTATACAGGTATCTTATGAAAGCTCAGCTTTCGCTAATAGTCTGTTCCTAACTCTGGTCTTTCAAGCCAAGCAGTTTCTCCCTCAAAGCTGTTATATTAGAAACTAGAGGCCCAGTGCACAAAAATTTGTGCACTGGAGCGGAGGGGAGGTCCTTCAGCCAAGCTTGTCCCCTATCACATACTGGGAGATGTCCTACTCCCTGCTCCCTGCTCCCCTTGTGGAGCAGGCCTAAGCCACAGTCTGGCCTCCCTTTGTGGGAGGCGACCGGGCTGATCAGGGGAAGGCACCAGCTCCATCACCCCGCTTTATGAAAAAATGACAACTTTTTTTAGGCATTTTCAAGATGTGTCTTTCATAGGATATGAAATTTCTTTCTTTTTTTTTATCCTCACCTGAGGATATGTTTCCATTGATTTTTAGAGAATGTGGAAGAGAAATGGAAAGACAGAGAGAAACATCAAAGTGAGAACACTTTGATTGGTTGCCTCCTGCATGAACCCTGACCTGGGCCCAGGCCAGAGAGGAGCCTGCAACCTAGGTACATGCCCTTAGTCAGAATTGAACCCAGACCCAGCAGTGGGCAGGCCGAGGCATTATCCACTGAACAAAACCAGCTAGGACAGGATATGATATTTCTTAACCCTCCAGCAGCGGACCTTCCTTTTTTTCTACAGGAGTGTGGTAAAAAACCCTAGATTACCTATTTGGATTCTTATTACCCCAGTTACTAAGAATATTACCAGTGGCATACAGGGAGCTAAGCCAATGAGCAGTCAGAAAAGTTGTTTCCTCTGTAGTTCACACCAATTGCCGGCTTGGCCCCTGCCCAGGCCTAACGCCTCTGGCCGAGTCATTAGCCCTGGGCAGGGACCTCCAGCTCCCTCAATCATTGGCTCAGCCCCTGTTCCCCATGATCACTGGCTCTGCCTCTGTTCCCCACCATTGCCAGCTCCCTCCCTGCTCCCCACAATTGCTGGCTCCTCCCCTGCACAGATCTAACTCCTCTGGCCAAGGCCTTAGGACTGGGCAGGGGACCCCCAGCTCCCACCATCACCGGCTCCACCCCTGCTACCCCCAATTGCTGGAACCGCCCCTACCCAGGCCTAATGTCTCTGGCCAAGGCATTAGGCCTGGGCAGGGGACCCCCAGCTCCCCGCCATTGCCGGCTCCACCCCTGCTACCCATGATCGCTTGCACCTCCCCTGCCCAGACCTAACGCCTCTGACCAAGGCATTAGGCCTGGGCAGGGGACCCCCAGCTCCCCATGATTGCCAACTTGGCCCCTGCTCCCTGCGATTGCCTGGTCCAACCCTGCTCACAGCTCTCTGCCATCTCCTGCTATGCCCTTGCCCAGGCCTCATGCCTGTGGCCAAGGCATTAGGCCTAGACAGAGGACACCCAGCTCCCCATGATTGCTGATTCCACCCCTGCTCCCCGTGATCGCTGGCTCCTCCCCTGCCCAGGCCTAACACCTCTGGCCCAGGCATTAGGCCTGGGCAGGGGACCCCCAGCTCCCCACGATCGCCAACTCGGCCCCTGCTCCCTATGATTGCCGGCTCTGCCCCTGCCCAGGCCTACTGCCTCTGACTGAGGCGTTAGGCCTGAGCAGGGGACCCCCAGCTCCCCATGATTGCCGGCTCTGCCCCTGCCTAGGCTTAATGCCTCTGACTGAGGCATTAGGCCTGGGCAGGGGACCCCTAGCTCCCCACCATTGCCAGCTCTGCCCCTGCTCCCCACCATTGCTGGCTCCCCCCCTGCTCCCCACCATCCCAGCTCCACCCATGCCCAGGCCTAATGCTTCTGACCGAGGCATCAGGCCTGTGCATGGGACCTCTCAGCTCTGATTGCAGGCTCTGATAGCAATAGCCACTGGGCGCCTATGTATGCAAACTAACCGCCATCGTTGTTGCATATAATGCTGATTAGCCAATGGGAGGTGTAGCGAAGGTATAGTCAATTACCCTGTTTGTCTATTATTAGATAGGATATTGATTTGATCTCTGATTGGTTTACGTTTTCACAGTCAGAGTGGTGTGAATCTAATTCTATATATGCTCACATACTTAAGGAAACCAGTCAAATATGCTAGATCTTCTGACCAGGAAACACTGAGCATAGGTAAGATTCAGATAGGCATGATGGCTAAGATTCTGGGCTCTGAAGTCAGAATGTGGACTGGCTGGATTGAAAGCAAGGAAACACCACTTTCAGCAATTTCAGTAATCTTTCGGTGCCTCAGTTTTCTTATTTGTAAAATATCAATGGCTGCAGTAGAGAAAGGGAGATTGGTTTAAGAAATGTTAAAGGAGCCAAAACCGGTTTGGCTCAGTGGATAGAGCGTCGGCCTGCGGACTGAAAGGTCCTAGGTTCGATTCCGGTCAAGGGCATGTACCTGCGTTGTGGGCACATCCCCAGTAGGAGATGTGCAGGAGGCGGCTGATCGATGTTTCTCTCTCATCGATGTTTCTAACTCTCTATCTCTCTCCCTTCCTCTCTGTAAAAAATCAATAAAATATATTTAAAAAAAAAAAAAGAAAAGAAATGTTAAAGGGGTAAAAGATGTGATGTTGGGGTAGAGTGATCCTAAAATGGCATCCAGATTTTGATTTCTGTCACTGATCTTAAGTGTACAAAGGGTTGTCAGTTTTGTTTGTCTTTTATGGCTTTTTTAATGGATAGTTAAAAGGTATATCAGGCATAATTATCCACTGCAAAGGTAAATGGTATGTCTTCTATTCTTTCAAGTAATTTAGCTGTGAAGAGAATATATGGAACCATAGAAGTAGATTTGAAGAAATATTTTCTTTTAAAATGAGAAAAATTAGCATTATAATTTGACTAAGGCAGTGATTTTCAACATTTTTCATCTCATCGCACACATAAAGTAATTACGAAAATTCTTCTGCACACTAAAATATATACTTTTTGCCAATCTGACAAAAAATAGGTATAATTGAGATTAATTCACATTGGATGGCTATTGTTATGTTGGCCGTTGTTATTTTATTTTATTTTATTTTATTTTTTATTTCACAGTCTAAGGCCGTGGTCGGCAAACCGCAGCTCATGAGCCACATGCGGCTCTTTGGCCCCTGAGTGTGGCTCTGCCACAGAATACCACATGCGGGTGTGCACGTACAGTGTGATTGAAACTTCGTGGCCCATGTGTAGAAGTCGGTATTTTGTGGAAGAGCCACACTCAAGGGGCCAAAGAGCCACATGTGGCTCATGAGCCACAGTTTGCCAAGCCGCAGTTTGCCGACCACTGGGCTAAGGGAAAAGAGGTCAGTGCTGTTGACTGAATAGTCAGGTATTGCATGTTTTAAAAATTCTTGTAGCATACCAGTTGAAAATCATTAGCGGGGTGGGGAACCTTTTCTTTGCCAGGGCCTTTTGGATATTTATAACATTATTCAAGGGCCATACAGAATTATCAAGTTAAAAATTAGCTGGCTACATTAGGTCAAACATTTAATTTACTCACCCCTAATGGCTTGGCAGGGCCAGATCAAATGATTTCTTGGGTCCTATAGGGCCCACGGCTAAAGTAATAAGTCAAGAAAAAGTAAAGAGTGTGAATGGATAAAATGAAGATGATTGAAATAGTATATCTCAGAGTAACAGGAAAAGAGTTCTGAAGAAAGGGTTATATTTTACGTCAGAATGGAAATCTCTTCAACTAAAATGGAGGGATGGATGGAGGAATGCACAGACCTTGGTTCATTTGCCAGTGGGAAAAGAAGGAATTTTAGGAAGTTCTTTCCTGATTGCCTGTTTGTTTGTTTGTTTGTTTTTCAATGAAGGAGAAAAGATCACTTGCTGAGAGGAGGGAAGGCATGAAACATATGGACTTTGAGGAGAGAAATCAATATGAAGAGCTCCTGAAGGAGTTCTTAAAGAACTAACTAGGAGCATATTGAGGAGAATCTGGCAGAGTTTAGAACATGAATGAAACTGGATATTTTGTGAGAGTGTAACAGGACTGTGAGATTTTTCTTATTCATGCAGTCATTGGTCCAAGACTAGGAACAGAGGAGCTAAATGGCTGGATTCACCCCCAGCCTGGGACAAAAGATGGATAACTAAACGAGAAAGGTAAGCTCAATGGTGATATATTGATGGCATTGGTGGCACATGTGATGGATTCTGAATAAAATGTAGAGGAAAAATAATTAATGGTTTAGGAGAATACTGATATGGGATGCTATAATACAACTGTAAAAAATAGATAATAGAGTAATATTAGCCTGGAGAGAGGAATGACTACTGACTATTAAAAGGTAACTGTCCAAATTTCTTTGTTGAATTTATTCCAATTCTATTCAGTTATACCATAACTAGAGGCCCGGTGCACGAAATTTGTGCACAGGTAGGGTCCCTAGGCTTGACCAGAGATCAGGGCCGATTGGGGCCTTCCAGCTGCTAGCTGGGGCCTTCCTTCCTGCTGCCTGCGAGGGCCTCCCTTCCCCAGCTGCTGGCTGCCAGCCTGGGCCTTTCTTCGTTCCGCACCACCCCCTCGTGGCCAGTGTATGTCATAGTGAACAGTCGAAGTCCTGGTCTCCCAGTTGAACTCCTGAGGGGGAACTTTCAAATATTACCCTTTTATATATATAGACACTTCAGTTTATTGGAGAAAAAAACAACTCCAAGTCCCAGTTCTGTTCTGTTATTCTTCAGCAAGGGAATGTTAGGGAAGTTGTTTAACTTGACTGGGCTAATATATTTATCCACAAATTATAGCACTATATATTTTTGGTAGACAATCAATTTCTATCAGATGAATAAATTATTAAATGGAGTCATTGAAGTTTAAGGATAAATTTGAAAAGAGTTATAACAATATTTATTTGTTTGTTTGTTTATTTATATGACCCCACATTTTCAATTCTCAGATACTTAAACATATATCTTGGTGTGTTTTTTTTATAATATGGATCAGAAGAATTCATGTTGTGTTATAGTAACTAAGTTAAAGCTTATAAAACTTCACTATCAATAATGTATCCTTTAACTTAAATTGGTCATAAAATATTAAGCTAATTTACCTTGGAAAATAAGACAGTGGATTGTGTAGAGTGGTGCATCCAGAATTCAAATCTTGGTTTATTAAAGATGCACAACTCACAACCTCAGCTTCTAATATTACATTGCTATTAGTTTCCAGATAGATGAAACACCTTTTAAATGATAATATAATTTACAGCAATATATTTCATAAGACCTAAGGGTGCAATATGGTAAAATCTTAACATTTTTCTAATTAGAAAAATTATCCAAATAATAAGGAAATGGAGAAAAGGAATTAGAGGAATGTGAAATGCTAATTTTATTGCAATAGTTAACAATGTGGTATTGATGAGAAATAAAATGGAAAACTGAAATGGAGAGCCCAAAATTTTACATATGCCATTTTAAATGATAGGAGAGGATTGATTATATCAAACATCTCATTTAAATAATTTGATTGGATTTGAAAGGGGAAAAATAAAACTGGAGGAACCCTGACTCCCAACAGACAACAAAAGTGAATTTGATTTAGATTAAAATATTAAGGTTGAGAAACAAGAACAGAAAACAATTAGAACTCAGGGAGAATAGTTATCTGATTTTAAGCTGCAAAAGAGTTATGCCCACATCCAAATGCAAAATAAGAAAGAAAACTTTAATATGTTTATTATATAAGGTATAAAATTTATTACATAAGTTATGAAATACTTTCATTTAATCAAGAAGAGGAAATTGAACTACCTAACAGGAGAGACAAAGTATCAAGAGAAGTAATCCACTCACAAAGAATAAATTATGTGTTAGCCAAAGTATATATTAAATATTTGGATCGCACTAGTAATAAAATATATTTTAAATACAATTTGAAAAAATTGCAAAATTATTTACAAATGTTAATAAATCCATAAAGTAATGGGCAATTTCATTCACTGCTATCTACTTACCTATCAGAAGTAAAATTTGTTAATGAAAATATTCAAAGATGTAGAAAAATTATATACAGAAATGAATGGTATTAAAAACTGAAAACAACCACAACATAGAAGTTTTTCTTGACATAAACATGTTTTAGGAGAATGACCAAGAAAATGATTTCAATATACATATATTAAATGGGAAAATATTTGAGTCTAAAACAGTATATAAAGTATGATTCTCATTTTATCTAAAATAGTATATATTCAAACAGTATTCATAAGTATAAAAAAATGTAGGGAGGAAACATATTAAAATAATTACAGTTTCTCTTGTGGTCAGTTACTTTTTTTTTCTTCTTTTTATCCCTAGCTGTGTTTCTTAAGTCCCTACAATGGGCATTCATTACTTTTAAAATGGTGTGTGTGTGTGTGTGTGTGTGTGTGTGTGTGTGTGAGAGAGAGAGAGAGAGAGAGAGAGAGAGAGAGAGAGAGAGAGAGAAATATGTTATATATGCATTGAAAATTAGGTTTTTTAAAAATAATGGCTTAATGCTGTTGAATGTAATAAATTATGTTATCCTCTTAATCTTAAGTTTATGTAAATTATAATTGAGTTTCCAAGTCTGCTGGGGTGACACACTCTAATTGTCTTTATTTTCATAATATCTCCCACATCTCCAGGAATACAGCAAACTATCAAACTTGGTTTAGCAAATGAATGAAGTTTCTATTTACAGGGGTGGGCAAAAGCATGTTTACAGTTGTAATACAAATAAATAGTACAATGATTAATAAATAATAATACAAGAATAAATTGTGTTTTGTATACTCACAACTGTAAACCGACTTTTGCTGAGCCCTGTATAGACATAACTCTTGGGGAAATTTGAAGCAGACATTTAGCCTTGTGAGAGTTTTCCATTTGATTGGAATTCAGGAGGATCTGGACTATTGGAGGAGGATTGTCCTAAGCAGTATGGAATTGAATATGTGTCTGCGGTTCTTGATCTTGTACAGACTATTCCAGCTCTGCTAACTCACTGTGTTTTCTGAGAAATAGGAAAAGGATAGTATCATCCCTGCTCATTTCGCACATTATGATGACACTTCTTGTCAAAGGTTGTTTTTGTTTTGTTTTTCTTCTTCAAAGACTTGAAATTAGCCTTCATTTTACTGTCTAACAAAAAAAAGTAAATCAATGCCATGGCCACATAAAATAAAATAACTCAGGCAAAACAATTTAATTTGATTCTAATTCAGAACCACAAAACACAAGAGATTATAAAGCAGGGGTCCTCAAACTACGGCCCGTGGGCCACATGCAAATACAAATATTGTATTTGTTCCCGTTTTGTTTTTTTACTTCAAAATAAGATATGTGCGGTGTGCATAGGAATTTGTTCATAGATTTTTTTAAAACTATAGTCCGGCCCTCCAACGGTCTGATGGACAGTGAACTGGCCCCCTGTTCAAAAAGTTTGAGGACCCCTGTTATAAAGTACCAGCTCTAATGATTAAGTTACTAAGAACTAAGGATACCACTGTACACTTCTTCAAACTGAGAGGAAGAAGACATGGTGAATTACTAGTTATCAGTGCTTCATAATTATGATAGTCAAATGGCACATTATCCTATTTCAAAATTTTTAACTGTGTTAATTTGATTATCATAGCAGTTATGGTACCTAGAATATAGCATGTACCCTTGTTTTACAGAGAGAGAAACTGATACATCAAAAGGTTGGATGATAAATCTAAAATCCCACATTCTATTAGCCTAGTGCCGAGACAGGATCTCAGATTTGGGGTTCTATAATTACTTCAAGTGGACATTTGCACTTAGCCTTGCCCATTAGCACCTGTGTTCATTATATATGTTCCTGTGACTCTCTGCTGAAATGAGAGTATAGCGTCAAGGCCCAGCAAACATATGAGCACATTGTCTTACTGACTTTTGGATAGGCATTTCTCAAATTAAATTGATCCTGACTCTTATTTTATTTTACTTTTAATTTCTTTATTGATTAAGGTATTACAGATGTTTTCTTATCCCCCCACTTACCCGCCCCCCCTCCGTCCATGCCCTCACATCCCCTGGTGTCTGTGTCCATTGGTTAGGCTTATATGCATGCATGCAAGTCCTTTGGTTGATCTCTCCCCCTTACCTTATTTTAAACTTCTTTGCATGTCTCTCTCTCTCTTTTTTTTACCTTTCTCCCTCCTTTTTTCCTCCCTCTCTTTCATCTATCTGCCAAGCTAGCTGTCATCTATCATTTACCATTATCTCTCTAGCAACACAAATACAGTTAGCTTAGTTTATTTCTCTTTTTCTTTACCCCTTTTATAGGCTTGCCAATAACCTCTTTTTGCCTTCCATGTAGTTTGTGATCCTACTCTAGTTTACAGAGATGAATTTCTTCCAGTGTCTGAGGGTCAGAACCTTAGAGTGATCTTTGACACTTCCTCCTCTTAGGTTCTTCTATCTTCGTATGTTTTCAGTTAATATTTTCCTTTGCATTGTCCAATTTTTGTTGTTGAATTCCTACTGCTATCAGACTAGTAGAGATTCTTACAAGCTCAAGGCTAGAAAACTTAAGGAGCCTCCAAATTTTGTCTAATGTCCTTTAGAGTATTTTTCTAACTACCATTAAGGCTAGGATTCATTAAATATTCTTAGACTTTGGCTATAGTCATGATACTGCTCTGAATAAATATTTACTGTTTCAATTACTTTATGATCTAAAGTAAAAAAATAACATTATGTAGTATTTAAAGACCACGTATAATTTTGTTCCAATACGAATTCTAAGGAATGGGCTCAATGTGTTTGCTTTCTCAGACTCCTTTTTCTCTACTGGAGTGTGATTATAGATATAGATATAGATTAGATATAGATATAGATATAGATATAGATATAGATATAGATGACAGATGTAGATAGACACACAATATAAGTTTACACCTCTTGGTTAAGCACTTTGATACTGAGAAAAACAAATATAATCTGTGATTTTTGTCCCTTTCCTTAATATATGCATCCTACAGTTATAGCCTTACTGTTATAGATATTTGTAGCCATTCACAGATCAAAAACTGTTAATTGTTAAGAATGAATCATTTTGATATATTAGGTAACTTTTTCAACATTGATATTTTGAGTCGTAAGGAATTCTCTGAGACCCTCCAAGGGAGTTTGGAAACAGAAAGAAAAACATTCAACATATACGCTCTATTGTCCAATGTAAATTATGAGGGAGGGAGTGTTTGATATTATAATTCCCATCCTTAATTTCAAAAGCACCATTCTAATGGTGGCTAGTTTGATATGAATTAGAATTAGTTGAGGAAGACTTCCCAAAGATGCTATCCCACATTACTTACCTATAAATGCATATGGCATAATCAATGGCGCTTTTATATTGTTCATTAGACCATAGCATAGCAAGGATTAGAAGCAAGTTATTAGGCCTTTGAGTGTTTGTGAATACAAAATCCTTTCATGAGATGATCATTTTCTTTCTCACAGTCAATAGTGCATTTCGATGAAATAGGGTGTTATGAGAGAGCCTGCAGTTACATTGTTTCCATCTCTTCTATTTATATCTCCAGGTATATTTAAAACCAACATTAGCCACTTGAGCAAATAGTTAAGAGCCTTGACCAATGAGGGAGACAGAGAAGTGGATATTGTCTGTATGCCTCCCAGCTTCCTGTGGGAACTGTGGTTCTGGTCTAGGCACTGACACTTTGCAAGTAGGTGAAGAAGATGGAAGTGCAGGGAGAACACCCTGTTCCATCTCTAAGAGGCTCTCAGCCTGTGGCTGACTGGTGCAGAGTGTGAAAGAGCAGCTACTTGCCTACGACTGAGAAAAAGCCTGAGTTCTCTCTGAGGTCATTTATACTTACCTGCACCTGCGGATCTGGCTGAAGTTGAAACTGCTTGAAATCACAAGATTGCACGCCCTTTTCCCCTTTCCTCACCCTGTGCCCTCCATTCCCTTTCCAGTGTCCCCTAGGAGCACGTCCTTTAATAAAAGACTCACCCCTGAATGCCTCCTGGTGTTAAGTTTTGCTTCTGGGAAACTCTCCTAGTCACGCAGGTGATTAATGAGAGCCAAGTTTGAACAGCTAGTTAAAATGGAGTCCTCAAACCCACAACAGTAGCAGCATCTGGGAAGTTATTAAGAATGTATTTTTTGTGGCCTCACTCCAGACCCAACGAATAAAACTTCTAGGAGACATCTCCAAAGATGTTTTAAGAAGTTCTCTAAATGATTTGTATAGATGCTAAAGTTTAAGAACCACATGTCAACGTATCCCTGAGCTCCTCGTTAGAGCTCTTGAACATCTTTGTGCGTCTCTTCTACCAGTGTTTTCTCTTCTACCATTCACCCATTTTCTTTGCCTCCCTCCCTGCTTCCCTTCCTCCCTTCCTTTCATCTAAATGCCAAGCTAGCTCTCACATATTATTTACCATCATCTCCCTAGCAAGACAAATAAATAAAACTAGCATAATTTATTTGCATTTCCCCCTACCCCTTTTATAGTATTGCCATTAACCTCAAAGAGATTTTTCCCTCATGCAGGGGAAGAAAGAATAATCAGTTTTGTACCCCTCTACTCCTAAACAAATGGGTAATTTAGATCATAAGTGGTTGTTGCTTAGTAGTTATTCACCTTTTTATATTTCTGTTACGTTTTCTCTTAAGAATCAAAACAATTCAAATGAGAAGACGAAGTCATTTTCAAAAGGTATTATATTGTAACAATGAAAAATATCATCACACCAAGTGATGAATGATTTAAGTGACCATTACTTAGTATTAGAGTGGTAATATTTAGTTATTTGGCCCTCGTGTAGAGTACAATAGGTATAGTATCTTGAGAATTTACTCTGTGCCAACTACTGTCTTGTATCCCAGGAATTATCTCATTAATCCTTGCATCAAGCTTATGACATGGAACTGTTATTATACTCATTCACAAAGGAGGATACTCATGTTGGGAGGGAGTAAATAAATGTCCCTAATTGTTTACTTTTATGTAAATTTTCACTTGCCTATAGACTCCTAGAAATAAAATTTCAGACATGGCTAAATTGTGTATTTTTAAAATTATAGGTTTAAAAAACTTTTATTAAAAACCCAAAGAGATTTTTTAATAAAAATTAAAAATCTGTGAGTAAACTACAATTGGTGAAATAGGCAAGAATAGTTTAGAGTTTTTAAATATATAAGGAGTGACTTAATCTGTCTGGTACCCAATATAACATGTCTATAATAAGTTAAAGTCAAACTAAAATCACAATAGCAAAGTAAATGGAAAGAGCAAAGGCATATATATCTACATGTGTGTGCATGTCTGTGTGCATATATACACATGTTCACATACATGTCACCTAAATATATATGCACAAATATTCTAAAACATATACATACAGATATATAAGTAAAACATGATAAAATAATTCTTAATATCAGTTGGGAACAAATTGTTCAATAAGGTATAATGGGAGAGGTAGAAAACAACTTGTTTAAATATTAAACTCTTTTCTTGCCCAGCTGGTGTGGCTCAGTGGTTGAGCATCAACTCATGAACCAGGAGGTCAAAGTTTGATACCAGGTCAGAGCACATGCCCTGGTTGTAGGGTCCACCCCCAGAAGGGGGTGAGTAGGAGGCAGCTGATCAATAATTCTCTCTCATCATTGATGTTTCTATCACTCTCTCCCTCTCCCTTACTCTCTCTGAAATGAATAAAAACCTACTTTAAAAAATTTAAACTGTATTCTTATACCAAAATAAACTTCAGAAGCTGAAAAGAAATAATAAAATTTAAAAATAACTCAATGAAAATGAAATATTTATACTCTTTTAACCTGGTATTATCTTTATATGTACAATTCAGAAAAAAATGTATAAGGATGTTCATTATAGTTTATATAAAGTAAGGAAAAAGTTGAAACCATCTGAATATCTTAATACAGGGAATGGGCTTTACATATTATGATTTAGCCATGAAATAGAAAATCACTTAGTCTTTAAACATGGCTTTGTAGAGTTCATGAACATGATAAAAATGTCTAAAACATACATTGAGCAATAAAGAATAGGCATATATTATTTTTACAGAAATAAGAATATAATGCCTTGAAAAATATACATCAAAAGTTAACATCTGCTAACTGAAGATGCTAAAACTGAGGGTGATTTTTGAGTTCTTTAGTTTTAATTTTTGCATTTTCTAATGTCACTATGTAACTTACATAAGTAAAATCATTTTTAAATAAAAGAGTTCGAATTAGATTTTATTTTTGCATGTGTGGTAAGCTGGTACTTAAAATTTTAAATCAACATTTTATAATGCTTAACTCTTGTGCAAATAAAATTCATAAATAAAATTAGTTATAAATTTTAATTACTTAAAACTATTTATAAGGACATATGTGTAACATTAATTAGATCTTGTTTTGATTGGTTTATTGTTATCAATTAATCCTCTTGCTAAAAGTCTTACAATTAGGCTCCTAGTCTGTATGTTCTTGTTTTCATATCAGTCAACTTTCACTGAAAAGGAATGTATAATAGCTTGCAGTAAGGAACAACAAAAATAACTCTTCTTTCTTGGTCTCCTTAACATCCTGGAGTTTCCAAGCCAGGTTGCAATAAAATCTTATCTTGGTTTGGAAGATAAATTGTTGTGAGGCTGAAGGGATACCTGTGTTGTCACATTTTGACCAGTAGTTCATGGTAAAATATAGCTTTATCAAGCAGAAACAGTCCTGTCTCTTCTCAAATGTGAACACCTAGAATATTGAGAACATCTGATTACAACTTAGTTCCGAGCAATTTCCTGGGATAGTGAGGATTTTAAATAAGGTGGGTCATGCATAAAATTAATTGCGATCCCTGTAGTGCACAGAATGATCCAAGGCTGCTGCAGATCACTTAATAATTGCGAGAGTAATCTGTCTTCCCCGTGTTAGGTCACTGAGGGAGAGCTTGAATTTATTCTTCATTGCAATCAAATGTAGGCAACTAACACGTTTTCTTCTGGCCATCTGGTGAGTTGTATATCAAATCAGTAATATGACTTCACTCCTAAAATCTATTTATTATTCAAACATTGGGAGGGAGAACTGAACAAATAGATTTAAACTGTTATTCCCTAAAATGGAAGGTCAGGTTCCACATCAAAAGAAGGGTGAATGTCTTCTCATGAATGCTAACCAGAGGGAAAGAAAAGTTGTCCCATGTAATGGAATCTTCAATCAGTACCAATTGATGCTTATCTGATTGACTAGGGATTATGACATGCTTATGCACCTGCACCCTTCATTTCTCATTGTAACTTACAGTGTTACATGTTTCAAACATATAATAAAGGTGACTGCATTAATACAATTGTACAAAATGAAGCAAGGAGGTTACCCAGAGAAATATAGACAATAAATATCAACTGTCCCTATATGTATGTTTTAGTAATTATTACAGTCGTGAGCCCCTTAACAACTTTTTGGTCACAGACCTCATAGAGGACTATGGTTCCATAAGATTATAATGGAGCTGAAAAATCCCCATTGCCTACCAATGTTGTAGCTGTCATAATGTCATAGTGCCATGCATCACTCATGTATTTGTGATGATGTCAGTATATTCAATCTTATAAAAGTGTAGCACATACTATGCACATAATACTTGATAAAGATAATTAAGGATTATGTTATTGGTTTATTATTTACTATGCTATATTTTTTATTATTTTAGAGGGGACTGTTTGTTTTACATATACATATATATATATGTATACACACACACACACATATACACTAGAAGCCCGTTGCATGAAGATTTGCGCAATAGGCCTTCCTTCCCCTGGCTGCTGGCACTGGTTTTCCTCTGGCACCCAGGACCCAGGCCTTTGGTCTGGCTGCAGTGGAGAAGTCAAGCCTCTTCAGTTGTAAGTCTTCAGTCTTCAGTCGTTTTCAGTCTTCAGTCTTCAGTCTTCACTCTTCACTCCGGCCGGAGCCTTCAGTCTTCGCTCTGCACCTACGTATGCAAATTAACCACCATCTTTGTTGGGTTAATTTGCATAGTCACTCTGATTGGCTGGTGGGCATATAGGAGTAACACCAATTTGCATGTTTCTCATATATATACATATATATATGTATATATATATATATCTATATATATATATCTATATATATATATCTATATATATCTATATATATATATAAATTTTTTTTTGCCACAAGACTATATGGCCTGTTATGCCAGCAGCAGCCCTGTACATCTAATGTTTATGTCAGTTGATTGCATAATTTTTTAAATAGGTTATTTTTATTTTAAAAAATATATTTTATGATTTTTTACAGAGAAGAAGGGAGAGGGGTAGAGAGCCAGAAACATCGATGAGAGAGATCGATCAGCTGCCTCCTGCATGCCCCCCAGTGGGGATGTGCCCGCAACTAAGGTACATGCCCTTGACTAGAATTGAACCTGGGACCCCTGAGTCCACAGGCCGATGCTCTATCCACTGAGCCAAACTGGTTCAGCTGATTGCATAATTTTATCTTATGCTTGATTTAATCTACTGTTGCTTTGTACAGTAACCTGCTGTACAGACTTTTAGCCTTGGAGCAATAGGCTACATGCAATAGGCTGTACCATATAGGTGTGTAGTAGGCTGAACCATCTGGGGGTGTGTAAGTACACGCAGTGATATTCACACAATGCCAAAATTACCTAATGACATATTTCTCAGAATGTACCCTGTTGTTAAGCAGTGAATGACTGTATTTTGTTTTAAAAATGTACAAATACAAATTTTATACACCCACATAATCATGAAGGAATTCTATTTTCCTATATACATTTTTTTTTTCATTTTTTTCTTCCTGCTGCTATTTGTGGTGGTGTGATCTTTTTGTTCCCAATTTGCTTCATTCCTGCATTCTTTTTTTTTTTTTAAATATATTTTATTGATTTTTTTACAGAGAGGAAGGGAGTGAGATAGAGAGTCAGAAACATCGATGGGAGAGAATCATCGATCAGCCGCCTCCTGCACATCTCCCACTGGGGATGTGCCCGCAACCCAGGTACATGCCCTTGACCGGAATCGAACCTGGGACCCCTCAGTCCGCAGGCCGATGCTCTATCCACTGAGCCAAACTGGTTTCGGCCCCTGCATTCTTATAACACACATGAACCACCGAGTAGTCTGAGTTAATGATTAACTATGCCTTCTATATTTTTCTCTGTTTGTATGTGTGTATGTGTGTGTACACACTTATGCACATAAACACACAAATATAAGGATTTATCATTCCTTCACAAAAGTGTTTTAATTTTTTCATTTTGCTTTTTATCATTCAAATCTAGTTCATAGAAATGCTTCCAAATCATTTGGTTTAGTTCAGTTTATTTTTTAATATTTCATGGTACAGATGTACCATAAGGTCATGAGCCAGCCTACTACTTACTAATTGGAATTCAATTTATTTCATGTCTTTTACCATCCTATCTAATAAAGAGGGAATATGAAAATTGCCCATCATGTCGTCACAAAGATGGCAGCACCCACAGCAGAGGCAGGGTTTCCATAACACAATATGGCTGCACCCACAGCGGAGGCGGAATTCCCGTAATGAGCCTTAAGGAGCAATCAGCAGGGACCTGAGGCTGCGACCCCGCCTGGTGAAGCTTGACAGGGGACCTCAGGCCATGCCCCCCCGCCCCTGCACCAAGCTGGGGGACCTGAGGCCGTTCCCCTCACCCTGGCGCCAGGCTGGGGGACCTGAGGCCGTGCCCCCCGCCTGGCGGGGCTTGATTGGGGACCTCAGGCTGCGCCGCCTGCCCTGGTGCTGGGCCAAGGTACCTCAGGCCGTGCCCCCCACCCTGGCGCTGGGCCAGGGGACCTGAGGGTGCACTGGGGGAACTGAGGCTGTGCTCCCCACCCTGCAGGGCTTGATGGGGGCCCTGAGGCTATGCCTCCCACCCAGTGGGGCTTGACAAGGGTGGGATCGGCTGGGTCTGGATCTCACCCGATGTGGGTGGGGCCAGCTGGGTCTGGGTCTCATGTGATTTTGAGGTGCCACAGATGGGCGGGGACTTGACTTTGGGTCCTGTGGTGTGCCTCAGACTCTGACAGGAGGAATTTTTTCATATACATTTTACTAATTTTCTTTCATCTCTGACACTTCTATTATGGAGAAAGGGCAAATAGCAATATTAAAATATTTCCTCTAATTAATCCCCTTTTAATGTGCACATATTTTGTGCACTGGGCCACTAGTTATACTATAAAAATACTTCAGTAAACAGCATTCCCCTTATATCATTAAATATAGTTTAATATTTATTAGTTTGTTTGCCTTTAAAAATTTTTCAGTGTTAAGCTTAAATTGATATTTCACTATGGTGAAACAATTTTATAAACAGCATATTCCTGAGTACTGGTTAGTCTGCACAATTTTTATGTGGTTTTGGAAATTTTGTAATTATTAATTTTCTGCTTGCTGGTAGAAACAAGTTTTTTCAGTTATATTAATTGTACCTTTAACTTGTCTGTGGTTTTTCTAAAAACTGCTTTAAGTTATTTTTAATTAAATTTATTAATTTGAGACAGATAGAGGTGGGAAGAAAAAGAGAGAAGGAGGGGAGAGAGAGAGAGAGAGAGAGAGAGATGTATTTGTTATTCCACCTGTTTATGCATTCATTGGTTGATTCTTGTATGTGCCCTAACTGAGGATAGAACCCACAACCTTGGCATATTAGGACAATGCTCTAACTAACTGGGCTACTTGGCCAGCACATTAAATTACTTTTATTCTCAAATATATCTCCATTTCTTTCATAGTTTTAGATTTCAAGTATTGATTTTTCTTTAATAACGGGTTATACATATGATTTCAGAGAACTCAAAAAATTTTAAGGATCATTTAAATAATTATTTACTTCAATTCATTACATTTTCTAAAATTATTCTAACTTAATTCTCTGACACTTCAGCATTATCAAATTATCTGTGGGGAAAAATTTATAAAGAACAAAATTGTTGTTCTTGAAGTTAAAGTCCCTGTCATTAAAGGGAACCTAGTTCTAGGGGAACCTAGAACTATGAACCTAGTTCTAGGGGAATAATTATGATGTATTATTATGCTAGAAGCCTGGTGTACAAGTTCGTGCATGGGTGGGGTCCGGCTGGCCTGTTCCGACCAGGGCCAATCGGGCTGGGTCAGCCAGGGGGCGAGGCTGCAGACACTTGGCTGGCAGTCCTCACCCCCGATTAGGGTGGGGGGGGGGCTAATCAGGGGTGGGGCCACCTTGAGGGAGGGGCTGCAGGCCGTTGGCCAGATGGCTTCACCCCCTGGTCAAACTCCCAGTCAAGGGGACAATTGCATATTAGCCTTTTATTATATAGGATATGGTTTAAGATAGGAGATGTAATTATACATTCTCTTAGATAGATAGCTTTCTCATTGATAATAATTAATTTATAACCTGTAATTCATACTGAATTGGGGTAATACAACTTTCATGATTTTTCTCATATGCTTTGGATTTTATTTTTATGAATTTTCCATTCAACTGCACTAATTGTTCTTAAATTTACATATAGATTGTATTGCAGTAAGTTTATAGGTTTTCTAATATCTGGTAAAGCCTATCTCCTCTTTCCATGTTCTTTAGCAAAAATGTATTTGGTTTTGATGCATTTATTCTTTCTTGTAAATTTGTAATCTTATCTTCCGCCCCCCCCCACCACACAAAAAAAAGCAACCAAAAAACCAACACACACACCCAAAAAAAATCAACAAAAATGTCACCAGCGGGTGATTTCATAATTATTTTAATGTATAGTAAATTTGAGAGAAATAAACCTCTGGTGAAAAGCATAATTTTCACTTTCCATTTGTTTTCATATTATTTATATGCTTCAGAGAAGGGACTAGAGTTTCTCCAACATTTCCTCTGGATAATTGCTTAAACATTCACTCATAAGCACTTTCTAGGTGTTTCTGCAGCTGTGAATGGGAGGTTTTCATTCTTTTTTTTTTCTCTCTCAAGTTTCCAACTGCTTTTACATGAACATCATGCTAGAATAGTATTTACCTTGTATCCAACCAACAAATGCAATGTGATCATTAATTTTAATGGCTTTTCACTAGTCTCTAATATCATCAAAATAAGTAGGGTATTATCACTACTTTTATGATGCTCTTTCATTTTCTCATTGCATTCACCAGATCCTCCAAAGAACTGTTGATTAAAAGAATGGAGCTAGTCAGTATCCCTGTCCACTGCCTCATATTACTGGAAATGCTTTTAGTAGCTTGACATTAATAATCATATTTGCTGTCAATTTTAATGGTCTTCTATTTTTGTTTCCTTTAGAGTTTTTATTTTAAGTGGTTGCTGTATTTTATCAAATGCCTTTTCATTTAATTTTCTCATTAATTTGTGGATGTAAGATTATATTGACAAATTTTATCTAACCACCTCTTCATTCATGTTCTACTTAATGAGTTCTACTTAAATATAATCTTTTTTTATATTAATGTATTCCATTTGCTATTATTTTTGTATACTTTTGTAACACTATTTTTAAATAATTTTTGACCTATGGGTATATTTATTTATTTCAAAATATAGGTTTATTATACATCTGTTAAGATGGTATGTATGCAAAAAATAAAATAAAACAAATATCATAATCCTACTAACAGAAATAACTTCTTACATGTTGTTTGCATGTTTTCCCAGATACATATTCTTTAAAATTTGATATTTCACTTTTCATACTTTTAATTTATATTTCACTTGATAAAATATTTGTATCTCTCCATGATATTACATATGCCTCTACAATTTTATTTTAGGGTCTGCATTTGGTTTCATTATGATTTTATGAAAGCATTTAAAACTCCTCCTTTTGCTTGGATGTTTATTTGGATTATTCTAAATTCTCTGAGCTTGAGTATAATACTTTTAAGTTTCATTGCCAGGTCAAATGTATGCTCATTGAAACAATTATGTTGTGCCTATCTTTACTGCGCAGGTAGTATAAGAGAACAACATATTCTCTGCAACTTTACCAGTAAAAGAGATTGTATATGTCTTTGTGTATATTCTGCATTGTGTTACCTATCTTATTTTCTTTAAAAAAGTGTTTATTTATATATTTAACAAATATCTATTGAGTACCAAATAGATAAGGTATGCTTTAGCCATCACTAATAATTTATATGTAGCTAGAGATAGTTGTAGATATTAACATATAGTAGTATAATTACGTAGCTATAGCTACAGTTGTTACCTTATTTCATGACTTACTTGATATTTTAGGTCATTGCTACCAAAATTGTGATCTGCAAACTGATGCAGTTCATGAACACTATATAAATTAAAATTAATCAACTAGAAAAATTTAAAGCAATTTAACAGAGTAAATTTATGTCTGCTAAATTTAAATACAAAAATGTGATCTTGTATCTATATTTTAAATTTACATTTTTGCAATTAATTTTCATTACATTTTATAAAACTGTATATGTATGACTAATCTTTCACCACAGTTTGAGAAACATTATTTTAGTAAATTACATATTTTTCTTTTGTAGTTATAAAAATCTACATAAATGTAAACAGCACACAAAACACACATAAAAGTCAATCCACATAAAAGTAATATAAATAAGGAAATAGTGGTTCCTAGCAAGGAATGACTTCTAGTATTTTGGTGAAAGTATTGGTCAGGATCCTGGTAATGAAAATGAGGTGATAAAAGAGAAAATTTAAGGAATATACTACTTATTAAGGCATTAAGGCACCCTGACAAAGAATGCTGAAAATTCCTGAGAAACTACCCTATTTCCTGGGCCTGAGCAGGAGGCACTGGTTATTGAAAATCTATGGCAACTCTAGCTTTCTGGTGTAACCACTTGACAGGAGTTATGACCTCTGGTCAAGGATTGTAACCACTCTCAAATCACAGCCTACAAGAGAGCTGAGAAATGAACACTTTCAGTCTCCTTCCCCTCCAACTCTGTGAGTGCCTTATGCTGGCCAAATCAACTGAAAGCCTGAGTGCAAGGGAGCCCACTGATGGAGTTCCAGGGCAGGGAGAGGAGGCTGGAGCGTGAGGGATATACAGGCTAATGTACAGTATTTGTGCTATTTGTGATAGTATGCAAATTAAGAATTACCATAAATGTTTCATTAAGAAAATATTGGCAAACTGTTCTTATATTCCCCATCTACTTTTTAAAAACCTGTTGTGGTTAGTTTCTTTTAAGTAAATATACTTCTTAGAATCACTTTGATGGACACATTTTTTAATCAAAACTCTATTGTTGGTTACTTACATTTTATTGAATAACTCAATATTATAAGCAACACTGCAATAGGAAAAGCCATTTTTGTCTACATCCATGATTATTTCCTAATTTGATTTCCAGAAGTAGATCCTTTAAGTTTTTGAAAAATTTTAAAGGTTATCATACTTATTCCAAGGAATATGGTATCAATTCAAAATTCCTTCTCACGGTATATATGAATGCCTACTTTTTACATCCCGCTTTCCTGTGTCCGTATGTAAGTACGTAGGCTCTTCCCACACACACATGTACATACATGTACTTGGTAATAATCTTCTTTTACCTGTCCTATTGTAGGGGGTATACACTTTCTCATTCTTCTTAAATTTATTTGAGAGCAAAATAAAATACTTTTCAATAATTTTAGCCATATCTTTTTAGTTTACAGTGAATTGCATTACTATTGCTTTATTTTATATCAATTAAAAAATAATTGTCAAGAGCTCTTCATAAATTTAGTGTTAATTCAAACCTTTTATCATCATGTGCATTGCAAATTTGCCCCAGATGTATCTACTTTTGCATTTATTTATCACAATGTTTTACATTTTTCAAATCTATATTTTTAATAGTTTCTATTTTGTATGATTTAAATATATATATAACCAAACAAAGTTTCTCACATTCTTTAAATTTTTTAAATTTATTTTCAGTAAAACTGATTTGCTTTTGGTTTACCACTATAAGAATTATAACACATGGTCACATACATGTAACAATCACCATTTTTGGGATATATTTCCATTACCCCACCCAGTATTGCTACCTTGTTTTTGGGTGTATGATTTGAAAATATTTCTCCCCTATACCTAACCCCTAGCAACCACTGATCTATTCTCTGTCCCTATAGTTTGCCTTTTCCAGAATATTATGTTAAGGAATCATACATCATGTAAGCTTCTGATAATGGCTTCTTTTACTCAGCACAATACTTTTGAAATTCATGCAAGTTGTTATGTGTAACTATAGTTCATTCCTTTTTATTGGCGAGTAATATCTTATTGCACAAGAGTAACACAGTTGGTATATTTATTCATCCAGTGAAGGACATTTGAATTCTTTTCAAGTTTTATGATTATTAATGCAACCTCTATAAACATCGAGTACAGGCAGTCCCTGGGTTACGTCAGACTCGACATACGTTGCTTCGTGGTTACGATGCCATCTCCCATTTACAGTATTTAAAAAAAAAGTTCCGTCATTTCAGCATATGTACATATGTGCTTTATGTTTTTTATTATTTATTTACCACAAGTAAAGGACAGGAATTGTTATCTTTCTTTTAAGTTTGTTTTACTCTTTCGCTTCATTACTGCTGTGTATGTGCTCCATGTGAGTGACGTAGGTGCTTATGTAGGTGGGTTCCGACTTCCGGCGGAAATCGGGTTACGTCCTGCCGTAGGAAGGATCTCCGACGTAACCTGAGGACCGACTGTACAAGTTTTGTGTGGATGTAAGCTTTCATTTCTTTAGGGTAAATGCCTAGGAATGAAATCACAAGTTTATATGGCAAATGTATATTTAACTGTAAAAGAAACTGCCAAACTGTTTTCTAGGTGAAGTTTATCATTTGGCATTCTCACCAGCAACGTTCGAGCTCTCCAGTTGCTGCACAGCCTCACCAGCAAATGGTATTGTCAGAGTTTTGCTGTTATTGTCTCATTACAGTGTTGTATCATATCATCTATGATATTTTCATTTGTATTAGCCTAGGAAGTTGAACATCCATTAATGTCCTTATTAGCTATCGTATCTCTTCCTTGCTGAGATCTGTTCAAATCCTTTGCCTTTTTTTTTTCCTATTGGGGTGTTTTATAGTCTCTGTTTTCCTTTTTTATAGTATGATTACACAGTTTACATTTACTATGATCATTGATATGTGTGAATTTTTATTTTCTTTTGTTTTTTTTTTCTTTATTTTTCACTTACTTTTTCTTTAAGTCTGAATATTTTTATTATTTTATTTAGGTTATTTTATTGAGTGCTTCACTATTTGTATACTTTCTTTAGTGTTTGTCCTAGAGTGTTTGGTCTTTAGTTTAATCAGAAGTTTTATTCATACCTTGGCAAGGATTTCTTAGAGTTAACCCTATCTGTTATTCTCTGAGCATCTTAATATTGTGAATTCATAACTTTCACAAAGTTTGGAAATTTCAGTCACTGTGTTTAAATATTTTGTCTGCACCACACTCAATTTTCTTCTGGTGCTACAATAACACAAATATTAAACTTCGACTATTGCCCTATAGATCCCTTAGGCTCATGTTCACTTTTTTTCCCCTCAATCATTTTTCTCCCTGTTGTTCAGGTTGAATGCTTTCTTATAAAATATCTTCCAGTTCACTCCATTTTCCTGTGTAATTCCTATTTTCCTATGAAGCCCATTAGATTATTTTTCGTTCTACAAATTTCATTTACAAGTAACAGAAAACCAATGATGCAGCTAACGAAAATTGGGAGATATATTGGCTTTTGTTACCTAAAATGACAGGGGGACGAACAGGCTTCAGCAATGACCAGATAAAGAGCTTAATTTTAGTCTAGCTACATCTCTCAGTGTCAGCTTCAAACTCTCTTACCTCTTACCTTACAGAAGATTTAGTCATATTCACTGTAACAGTGTCAGAGTCTCTGAATAAGTAAGCAAGAGGGTTATCTTTGACCAAGTTTGGAATCCTTGGGAATGGCCCTAATGGCCAGTTGGGATCAGCTGCCCATTCTCAGGATTTTTAGTGTGGATCCTGGCATAGGATCCTAATTTAAACCAGCCTGGGGCACATCCCATTTGTATGTTCATGGAGAATAGTTTGTTAACAGGGCAGAGAATAGGATTCATGGGTGTGGAAAACGAACATCTAGCTAAGTGACTGTTCTGCTTTCATTTAGTAAGTAATGATTCTGCAGCAGATAGTCCACCATACAGTTTTATATACATTCTTTTTAATCAACCTTTCCCTTCAAATTAGGTTAATTTCATTCCTTTCATCCCAGTGAAAAATCTGACCTACTCAGATTAAATAATTTAAGATCCAATAGTTATGAGCAGCGAAATAGAGATTTGAATTTCTAGCTAAATCTACATGTGTTGCACTTTCCACTACATGAGGGTTGCTCAACTCTGTCACTACTAATATTCTCGGATGAATAATTCCTTGTCAGGGGGCCTTATCGCCTGAGCATTATATGGTTACTTAGCATCATCCTTGGCTCTGTCTGCCAGAAATCAGTAGCAACACCTGACTGCACAGTTGTGACAGTTGGAAATATCTCCAGCATTGCTGAATGACCTCTGGGGTAATAATGATAATAATAATAATAATAATAATAATAATAATAATAATAAATTACCCAGTTGAGAACCAGTGCACTACACAGCTAATTCCTAGCATGTGTCCTGTGCACATAAATCCTTTAAGATGTTCCATGGAGAAGAAGAATGCTCCTTATCCTAAAACATATTTAAAAGGTTCTCTATATATTATAACTTCCTGATAAGGTACATTGCATAGGACATTGGTATAACAAATAGTGCTAAGGAACCCTGCAGTTATAAAACCTCTCTCAAAATGATTCAGCTGATATGGTGTTGTTTTGCTATACACCCATTAACTGACATAGACCTTTGGTGATATGGTGATGCTTCATCCATCTTGATCCCAATGCCTTTGCAGAGTCTAATAAGCTCTTCCTAGCCTTTGACAAACTATTATTCTGTATAAGGAACTTTTCCAACTAAAACTTAGAAAAAAATCCTCTGGTCTATACTAACACTTTTTCTCTGTCCACAAATGCCCTTCTTCTTCACCCAGGCTGAACTCTTACCCATGCCTAAAAGGCCCACCAGAAAGAGTCACTACACAATGTAAACTCCGTAGCCTTCCCCCCAACTAAATTATTTTATCCTAGTGGCCTCTCAGCTTTTAACCCAAATTGTCTTGTGGCATTTTTTTTTTTCATTTATTCAATAGATATTTATTGAGTACATCCTCTTGTGATGAATGACAGCCTATACGGTTCTTATACTCACTCAACGGGCATATTAGCTAGCAGGGGAGAAAACATTTAACGTGATTATCAACAAAAATGTGATAAACACTGTTTTAGAAGAAGTACTGTATGAATTGTTCTATATAACCCTAACAGCTGCAATAAACGAGTGATAGGATAAAGAAAGTCTTCCATTGGGGAGCGATATCTCAGCAGGAACTTCAAAGCTAAGCAGGGTCCACCAAAAAGAAAAAGAGTGGAATTGAAGAGGAGCATCCCAGGGAGAATGAGAACATGAACAATGGCTCACAGGCAAAGAGAACATGTTTTATTAATGGAGTTGCTACAACAACAGAAGTCTTAGGATGACTTGATCATTGATTTTGAGCATGAGAAGAAAAATCTAGTTCAAATGGGGATTTTCTCCACCTACATATGTTCAGCTAGATATTAAGGATTATATCCTACTCGCCATATCTGCCCCTTCATGTGGCTAGCAGAATGCCTGACTCATGTTAGTTATTCAAGTATTTTTGACTGAATGGATCCTTATGTTCCCAATAATCCATTGGATAGTAACGGATATGCACTGTATGTCACTTTGCTCACAGAGGATTTCACTTAACTGGCATAACATCTGAAATTGAAATTGCAAAATGCTTTTTTATATCAGGGTTTTACACTACTTGAATGTTATCAGGCTCAGAGGTATTTTATGAGGTTGTGTATGATATGCAAGATAAATTTTCTCTCTATACTCTCACCAAATAACTTTTTAAAAATATCATTTTATTTTGAAATGTAGATCATGCTCCTTGAGCAAGGTCCATAGTTTTATTTTATAAGCAACTTGTAGTATTAAATACCTGAAAAGAATATTGAAGTCATGAGTTATGGAGGCTAAATTAAAATAATTTCTGATCCTCAATAAAAGAGAATATAAACATAGAGCACTATAAATTCTTTTATTTGAATTCCTGGCTTATAATTTTATTTCTACCAATAATTCCCCAAGTATAAGCACTTCTAATTTTCTACATATGACAGTGAAAGAGATTAAAAGGTCAACAATCTGTGTAGAGGTTTATTGTGATTAATTTAGTATTACTTCAGCAGTTAAGTATATGTACGATTCCTTTAATGTGAATACCTACCACTTAGTAAGGACTGACAACACTCCAGATGTAATGAACTCATTAAATGTATCAAGTTATGTAACAGTACCATCATATAGTAGATTCTTTTATGATCCTAATTTTATAACTGAAGATACTAACTTAGAATGGTTGTTTTTCCCATGATATGTGAGCTCATAAATTGTGGATTTTTACACTGATGACTCCAAAGTCATAGTCTTAACTACTCTATGCTACCAATAATGCATGGCTGAGGGTGTATTTAAAATGTATATTTAGTGAATATATATTTTTGTGAAACCAAATGGAGATACTTAATTATGTTTCCTCTTGTGTATACACTGAAAATGTTATTACTTTCTTAAAATACCAACATGTGGTGTATCACATTTCATATGGGATCTATTTTATACTAACCTTCCTTTAAATCCATTTAAATTCATACTCAGAATATAGATTGATGGCTTTAAAGGGTTTTCCCACGTTGGTTACAGTTGTCAATGTGTATTATTCTAGTTAGGAAATGAAGCAACATTCATTGGAGGGAATAAAATCAAGTGTGAGGGTTAAGAGTACACAAGCTTTCCCTGATGACCTTCCCTCTGCTCAGGAAATGAGTCTACTCTTCTCCTTCACTTGAAACACTATCCCCAGCCTCTGAGAGACTCGACTCGACTCTGTCCTCTTACTTTCCTTCCAATCTCTATACATCTGCCTCTGACCCATTTCATTGGGGAGATGGAGGCAATGTAATACCCAGCAGAGGTTTTTAAAAAGTGTCTGGAAGCCTTAGTAATTAGCTATTTGGTCTAGAACACTTGATTTATACCTCGAGTCAAAGTTTTCTGATTTCTAAATTAAGGCACTAATACATGCATTGCCAATAGACAGTTTATTTAGTTATTTTATTTTTTAAATTGTTTTATTGCTTAAAATATTACAAAGAGTAGTACATGTCTCTTTTTTTTCCCCCTTGACCTTCCCCCAGCCTCCCCTACCCCCCCAGTGTCTTGTGTCCATTGGTTATGCTTATATGCATGCATACAAGGCCTTTGGTTGATCTCTTACCAAACCCCCCCCCCTTCCTGCTGTAGTTTGACAGTCTGTTTGATGCTGCTCTGCCTCTGTATCTATTTTTGTTCATCAGTTTATAATGGTCTTTATTATCTATAAATGAGTGAGATCATGTGGTATTTTTCTTTCATTGACTGACTTATTTCACTTAGCATAATGCTCTCCAGTTCCATCCATACTGTTGCAAATGGTAAGAATTCCTTCTTTTTTACAGCAGCATAGTATTCCATTGTATAGATGTACCACAGTTTTATAATCCATTCATCTTCTGATGGGCACTTAGGCTGTTTCCAAATGTTAACTATGGTGAATTGTGCTGCTATGTGCATAGGGATGCACATATCCTTTCTGATTGGTGTTTCTGGTTTCTTGGGATATATTCCTAGAAGTGGGATCACTGGGTCAAATGTGAGTTCCATTTTTAACTTTTTGAGGAAACTCCATACTGTCTTCCATAGTGGCTGCACCAGTCTGCATTCCCACCAGCAGTGCATGAGTGTTCCTTTTTCTCTGCATCCTCTCCAGCACTTGTCATTTGTTGATTTGTTGATGATAGCCATTCTGACAGGTGTGAGATGGTACCTCATTGTTGTTTTGATTTGCATCTCTCAGATGATTAGTGACTTTGAGCATGTTTTCATATGTCTCTTGCCTTTCTGAATGTCCTCTTTTGAGAAGTGTCTATTTAGGTCCTTTGCCCATTTTTTGATTGGATTGTTTATCTTCCTTTTGTTAAGTTGTATGAGTTCCCTATAAATGCTGGAGATTAAGCCCTTATCAGTGATAACATTGGCAAATATGTTCTCCCATGCAGTGGGCTTTCTTGTTGTTTGTTGATGGTTTCTTTTGTTGTGCAGAATAGTTATTTTCTTATGTATTTATTGAACACCTGCTACATGGCCATGCTGCCCCTATGGAATTAATAGGAAGAAAAATATTAAACAAATAAATATATATATAGCACTATCAAGCAGTGATAATTGCTTCTGATAAGATAAGGCAGAAAAAAGGGGAATGGAGAGTGATGGGGAAGCACCAGAAGATACTTTAGATAGGGCTGGCAAGGAAATTTTTCCTGTGAAGTCTGCATTTGAATTAGGCATAAATGAAATGATGGGCCAAGCTATGGCTTCCTGAATTGCGAAGTGCTATGATAATTTTTATTTTGATAAAATTCAATTATCTTGGTTATGCTTATATGCATGCATACAAGCATATAATACTTTAAATTCCAATAATAAAGAATGGGGCAAAAGTAGGTTTATAATTGTTCATATGAAACATAATATAATAATAAATAAGTAATAATACAAGAATAACTCTTGTGTACTCACAACTGTAAACCTACTTTTTCCCCACCCTGCATAAATATCAGTTAAGTCCACATTGACATATGGCATCCTTTTCTTACTTAGATATAAAAGTAGTTTCTGTAGAAAAGGATTTATTTAGTCTGATCAAATAGCCTTAAAGCAATTTTGACTTCTAAAGCAAAGAGGGTAAATGTACTAGCCTTTTCAATAGCTATAGCAGGAACTGGTCATGAGAAACACGTGATATACAAGGTTTAAGAATCAGTAACCTTCAATTACTTTCAATACACTGATAGTAGAAAAACATAAAATATCATAAAACTATTAATTTTAGGAACGATAACTACATAAAATAATGTTTAAAATATGTTGTGAGAAGTAATTTGAAGAAACTCTTGAGAATATCTTAATATATTAAAGGAATTATAGTAGAATATTTTAATTTTGATCAAAATTCATTTATGAGCCAACAGTTGAAGGTTCAAGGCTGCCTTAGATCATAATAAAGGAGTCTCTTTTTTTCTTCTTAGAAATAATTTCACAAAAGAGTGAAATCTCTGGAGTAGAGGTCAGCAAATTATGACCTCCAGACCAAATCCACCCAATGCCTGTTTTTATAGGTGAAATTTTATTGGAACTCAACCACCTCCATCAATTTATGTATTGTCTAAAGCTGTTATCATGCTCCATCTGTGGAGTAGAGTAGTTGTGACAGAGATTATAGAGTTCCAAACTTCAAGAGTAGGCCAAGACAGTCATTGTCCCCTCCACCACACTGCTCTAGTAATAATGACCGGCCCAATGGATGAGATGTAAACCAAACAAGGCCAATGGATCTTCCCTGGAATTGATATATAAATCCTGGGAGATTGATTTTTTTTTCCCTACTGGGACTTCTAAACCTGTATCATGGTAAGAATACATGTCTGAAGTAAGAGAGAATAATTTCAATGTGAAGAAGAAAGCAAACTAGAGAGAGAACAGTAGAGAAAGAAAATGAGAGAAAACAAGATAAAAATATTGTTTGCGTCCTAAGTTAGATCTCTAAAGTTGGTGTTTCTTTACCTACTTAGATCAACCTACCAGTTGCAACATTTGTCTTGAAATAACATAAACTATTATTTAAAAAATGAATTATCCCCAATTTCCAGAGTCTTCATAATCATAAACATATAGAGAAAACTTGCCCTGAGTCACACCACTTAATTTCTATAATGAAAAAAGTACCAATTGTATATTTTGACAACTTAATCATTTCCATTTCCCATAACATAAAAAGAATTATGAAGTTCTGGGCTTTGAAACTGGTTCCTCCATTGAAAAGAATTAAATACAGGAAAGTTTCTATATTTTATTTGTTCAAATAAAAAATTTCACTCAGAGAAAATTTAAAACAGGTTTGTTGACAAAACAGATTAGTGTAAAAGAAAATAAAGAAACCACCATTATCCAATTACCTAAATAGAGCAACTATTAAATTGTCATATTTTATTCACATAAATATAATATACATACATACATATATACACACGCTTATAAAAATAGAAACCAGCCAAAACCATTTTGGCTCAGTGGATAGAGCGTCAGCCTGCGGACTGAAGGGTCCCAGGTTCGATTCTGGTCAGGGGCATGTACCTGGGTTGCGGGCACATCCCCAATAGGAGATGTGCAGGAGGCAGCTGATCAATGTTTCTCTCTCATCAATGTTTCTAACTCTCTCTATCTCTCTCCCTTCCTCTCTGTAAAAAATCAATAAAATATATTTTAAAAAAATAGAAACCAGATTAAAATATTTTTAATTTTCATTTTATTGCCCATTCTATAGGATTTTCCTTACATCATTAAAATTTTTTATAAACATAATTTTGTATGGCAGCTTATCAGCTTATTTGTCTTCATTTATTGTAGGATGAAACCCTTTGAAGGATTACTTCTCTTGCCACTTAACATAATATAAACAATTAGTAATATTTTAAATATCACTCTTGATTGCAGTCAGCTCTATTGAATAAAACACTATTAATTGGATGCATGTCCGCTCATTCTGTGGGTAGTTAGCAAGTCATTGGAACCATGCAAGCACATAAGTAATCAAGTTTCGGGAAGCAAACAATTAAATCACAAAACACCAGCACAACTTGTACTAGATGCTCAGTTTATTCTGAGCAAGTGGTCTGTCCACCTATAGTTCTACCCCTCCAGATCACCCCCCTACAAGTGACATTTACAGAGTGACATTTCTAAAATACAAATCTGAATCAGTCACTGTCTCATCCAGACTGTTGCTTAGAGGGGGGAGGGCAGATGGTGTGATCTGACCCTGCCTTTGCACCTCTTGTCTTTCCTCCATATTTCAGCGAAACTCACTCAGGTCAGGCTCTGTTTCAGTTCTTTCAGTTGCCTGATTATTCTTTGCCTTAATAATTCACAACTTCTGGCTGAATAGGATTAGTCAATTTCTTCTTATAACAATGGGGTATTATCTGCTCCTTTACCCAGGCTAATCAAGCCATCTGGAAAAATCTGGTACATCCCTCAAAACCTCAAACCATTGCCCACCCCTTCCCAGAAATTTTTCTGTATTTTTTTCTCTACCTCACACACATTACATCAAAGGTAAGTATCTTCTGCACTCCCCTCACACACACTTCTCTACATCCTGCTGTGAGGACATCATGGCTCAATGCACCATATTGTTGGAATGCCTGGACACCCTTACTAACCTGAACACCTTCAGGGTAGGGGCTATGCTATATGCAGCTTTAGAGCATCAGTGCAAATACAGCCCCAGGAACCTCTCTGGCTTTGTTTTTTCCTTAGCACTTGGCACTGCTAAGCATAGTACAGTTTTTACTGTTTTTTTCCTTGTTATTGTTTCAATTTGCTTGTATTTTCTTCTAGAATGTAAACTCCCTGAGGATAAGACTTTGTTTTCATTGTGTTCACACCAGTATTCATCTGGAGGAACTCTCAGCCCAGCACATATTAGGTCCTCACTTAAATATTTATTGAATGAAAAGCTGTGTTTGATAAGAAGTTCAGAGGACAGGGAATCAAAAGATGCAATTGTATGTGAGCAATTATCTGATAAGTTGGACTGAATTTTGTAAAGTAACACAAAGCCAAATATCTTATAACCAGGCCGTGGGGCACCATAGCATGTCTGTGATGAGCAGGTGGCTATCCTAGGGGTAATCTTATCCTGGGACAAGTGTTATCGAATTGATTGGGTTCCTTGGCCTGCACACATCAAAGCCCAATCAAACTCGAACAGGAGTTTGCAGCAAAGAAAGTAAAGGGTTATTTAATGAAAGGGCACAAAACCTGGAGTCACAGGTGAGTTATTTTCTAAGACCTGGCTCTCTCATGGCTTCTAGGGGATGGTTTGGTTATACGTATAAGGGAAAGTCATTAATCAGGGAAGAGTTAGGGTCGTGGCCTCTATTAATTGCTTATTGCTAGGGTGGGGGTAGTTGATCATCGCATTTGGTTCTGATATCAGCCATGTTGTTGCTCTGTTGAGTTTCACAAAGGTGTGTCTGGTCTGGTCGTTTTACTTTTCTGGATCTGAAACACAGCTGAGGCCCAGATGTTGTCTCAAGTTTGACTCAAACTCTGTCTTCTTGGTCAACAGACCTGAGGCTCTGTACCTAAGATTATTTGATGCTAACCAGAACTTCATTGTCCTGTGGGCTTAATGATTAAGGGATCGGGCATGCAAGGGTGAGTCATGGTGCTGGAGGAGGCCAGTTTGAATCAAAAGGAAAGAAAAAGGTCAGATTAAAGAAACGAAGTTTTGCCCTGGCCAGAGTGGCTCAGTTGGTTGGATGTCTCCCCATTCACCAAGAGGTTGCTTGTTTGATTTCAGGTCAGGGCACATTCCCAAGTTGCAGGCTCAATCTCTGGTGGGGGACATGCAGGAGGAAGCTGATCAATGTAGTGCTCCCACATCAACATCTCTCTCTCTCTCTCTCTCCCTCTCTCCCTCAACCTTCCTCTCTTTCCAGAAATCAATAAAATATTCTAAAAAATATTAAAAGAAAGAAAGAGATGAAGTTTCTACATAGTTATCTAGCGTGTTAAGTGCTCTAAACTCAGGAGAAGATACCCTGATGGTTCACATTTAGCAGCCATCTCAAAACCCTAGCTATTCTCCAAATTTCTCAAGTGAGAAAACTCAGAAGCTCTGAGGTTACCAGGTCACGGTTCTCAGGTAGCCATTGGAGCATTTGGCCTGTCACTGTCTCACCGAGCCCTCAGGAGATCTCTGCTCCCAGCAACTCTCTCCCTAGAGCATGTGCAGCGCCTTTCGAGATATCAAAGCTGAAGTAGAGAAGCCATGTGTCAGCTTCTTTCAATTTATGCGTCAATAGTGCAGCTTCAAATCCCTAAATAGGAATAGATCACCTGCAGAGGTACGTGGAGAGCCCTGTGTAACTTCTCCCAACGACAGCACTTGGAATCCATAGATCACAGCTCACTGAGCTCTCTCCCAGGGCTTCACATTTCGCTCATGAATGAATAATATATTTGGAAAGTTATAGTTTTAGAAGCTGTCATTGTAAAGCTCCAATTCTTATATTCCTCAAACTGTGGGCTGGAAATATTCTCAAGCAGTCTTTGTGATCAGTGAAAGAAAGAGGGTGAGAGAATGAGGGGATAGGAAGAAATGACAGAAGGAAGAGAGGGAGAGGAGAAAGGAAGATGACACTTAAACCCAATGCTGGAGATCTCTCTTATTCAACCACACAGCTGTAAAAATGTCAATGCAAACAGCAAGCTGCGGGCTTGACCATGGAAAAATCAGTGCACTCTCTGGCAGCAATCACATCTGAAGCACACGGGGGTTGCTATCCTTGGCAGTAGCGCATGTAACTGGGATTTTGCAGAGCACTATTATTGTCAGACCTAATAGCTCCAACCTGCACCTACACCTGTGAGCTCACTTGGACTTTAAATGTGACTAAATCTCAGGTTATATAGAGCCAGCTATGGAGTTAATGGCTAAAACCTGGTGGCTGAAATTATAACTTTTGTTTCTAAAAATAAGAGGTTACCAAGGATTCAACATGGTGTATGATAAGAAATGCAATGGCATGTCTCTTAGCACATGTATTTTGATAAAAGGCAGATTCCAGACATGAAATCTGTGCATGGCATATCCACCAGGTAGCCTTTCTTTTCCTGTATGTTTTCACCTCTCTTCTTTCCTCTCTTTCTATCCTGTGACTGTCTCCTCTCCTCTCCTCCCCCCTTCCGCCCTTCCTTTACTCTTTCCATGGGCGGTGCATGCTTATTTCCCTTCATTCTGTTTTTGCTCTTTTACTGACACACACATTTTTTTTCTTTTACCTACCAGCTATTGAGATAAGTTTTGAAGGGGATAACCATGTGAATATTGCTGGCCCTCTGTTGCCCCAAGCATACTTCATAGCGAACATAGGCCTGACTATAATTAGGCAGAGGAAAAAATAGAAGGAAAAGACAATGACATCAATCCAAAAGGCTGTAATTACATAGAAGAATAAGGGATCCCTCGACTCCTCTCTCCTTTCTTCCTCTTCACCCCCTAATTTAAAACCTATAATTCTTCCTTTCTTTCCCTTACCTATAGAGAATTTAAATGGCTTTTTTCAAATATGAAATGTACCATGACTAAGGAACAGTTTTATGTAACAGTCTTTTAATACATAGGCAAATAGCTCCTCATTGTTATCGATATGTTACTAATTAAGCTGGAGAAAAGAGCTCTGCACCCACCTAAGCAGTGAGTAATGTTGGGAGCTGCAGGAGCTGAGAGTCTTGAAATTATATAAAAGTACACTTTACATCAAATTCTCAGGTTACTCTATCTTCTTAATGAATCTTTTAGGACTTTTTATATCCTGTACAGTGTGATTAGGCCCAGAATTTGTTTGGTGCACACAGTGTTACCCTTTAGTTCTGCAGTATCTATAAATAGCTTAATATTAATAATTAGCTAGATTGGGATCCTTGCCTCCAGGTGATGAGATGTCCTCCACATTTAATTTAGGAGGAAAATCTTTCCCCTACTTTTAGAGAACTACAGATTAGAAAACAGAATGAAACCAGTCTTCTCTTTTTCTAAAGCATGTCCTGCAGCAAAGACAGCTCAGGCCCAGGTTGAGGAAACATTTTACATTCAGAAATTTTAACAGCCAGGAAAGAGAAATGGAAGCTCGCAGGGAAATCATTGAAAACATTTTTATCAAATGATAAGTCTCCAGCCTGCATGAAGTAAGCATGACAAGATGGCAACAGAGGAGGAGAGACTAGTCCAGTGGGATAAAACGCTGAATCTTTTACTTCATTGGCAGAAAATAAGGTTAGATTCGTAGATCTAATTCATGGTCAAGAAGGGGAGAGGAGTGATCTGTTTTGAGGATAGAAAGGTAAACTATAACTAGTTTAAACATGGCCACTAGTATTCTGCTGCCAGAGTCGACCCCAGATAAAGCTGAGAGCTGAAACCTGCAAAAACAGCCGGTGCCGCTTTAGAAAGAGTGCCCTTCACCAAAACAAGCCGAAGGGGTGAATTTCCCAAACTGCAGCATGGCATGTGCCCTCAGAGAAGTGGAGAGAGTTCTGTTAGCAAATGGTCATTGGTAATTCCAAACCTCTGACAGAGGCCTTGACCCTTGTTAAAAACAAAAATTCAGTTGAATAAAGTTGATTATCTAATTGGATTTATTCAATGATTCATGAATCAAGCAACATCCTATCTAGAAAGTAGAGAGCTACTCAGAAGCTGTACAGTATGGAAGGCTTTTATAGGCAGAAACTGGGGAGGGTAAGAAAGTTATTAGCCTCACACACCCCAAGAAAGATGAAAGAAAGAAAGAAAGAAAGAAAGAAAGAAAGAAAGAAAGAAAGAAAGAAAGAAAGAAAGAAAGGAAGGAAGGAAGGAAGGAAGGAAGGAAGGAAGGAAGGAAGGGTCCCTAACCGGTTTGGCTCAGTGGATACAGCGTCAGCCTGCGGACTCAAGGGTCCCAGATTTGATTCTGGTCAAGGGCATGTGCCTTGGTTGCAGGCACATCCCCAGTAGGGAGTGTGCAGGAGGTTTCTCTATCATTGATGATTCTAACTCTCTATCCCTCTCCCTTTCTCTCTGTAAAAAATCAATAAAATATGTTTTTTTAAAAAAGAAAGAAAATAAAAAGAACTGTTTCATGCCAGAATATTTTCCCTTAGGGAAGGTAGGGGTGAGTTATCAGGCAGGTTGCCTAAGCTTCCTTTGAGGGATAATGAGGTTCCATGTGACAGATTACTCATTGGTGCCACCCAGAAAATTCCAGACTGTCCAATTAAAATATCATTCCTGGAGAATGTTGAAACTACAATTAAGTCAGGTATTAAGTCTAAGTTCAGTGTCATGGGCTTTGGCACAAGTGACTCCATTTTGAGTCCCTGGTTTTCTCTTTAATATGCTTTTCTCATGTTATCCTCTCTCCATTTCCATGCCCATTTACTTTTATGACAGCTATACAATCTATTATTTCCTTTTCTTTCAGAGGTCTAGACCAGTGGTCGGCAAACTGTGGCTCGTGAGCCACACGCAGCTCTTTGGCCCCTTGAGTGTGGCTCTTCCACAAAATACCGACTTCTGTGCATGGGCCACGAAGTTTCATTCGCACTGTACATGCGCGCCCACACGTGGTATTTTGTGGAAGAGCCACACTCAAGGGGCCAAAGAGCCACATGTGGCTCACGAGCCACAGTTTGCCGACCACTGGTCTAGAGTCATCTGTAGCTAAGCAACAACTTGACATCTCCACTTGGTTGGTTTATATGGGTCTCAAACTAACTTCCAAAATGAACTCACATCTATAATCTTCATAACCAGCTCTCCTGTCTGTGCAAAAGTTACATTGGCCAGGAGAATGAGAATCATTCTGGAAATATCTGTCTTTTGCCAATTGCCCAGCTATCTTATTTTGGGTTTCCTAGAAGTGCAGACTGAGACAGGCTCTTGGCTACAGAAGACATTCTCTGTCAAGGGTGACAGTCCTTTGGAAACTGCCAGTCATTGGCTTAGGGTGCGGGTATGAAGAATGAAGGGTGGTATCTAACTTCCAAGCAGCTTCTTGAATTTCTCTGTAGAAGAAATTGGCTGTGAGCCTAGCAAACAGCTTAAACAGCGCTTATCCAGTAGAGGGGACTTGGGTGGGGCACCACAGCATTTACTCCACCAATTACATGGAATTCATCACCAAGTTTTATTTATTCAAATTCAGAAATAGTTATTAATTCAGTGACTCTCCTCCATCACGCTCCCATCACTCTTGGCTAAGGCAGTAGTTTTTCCTCATCAAGACCACTCTAACTTTCTCCTAACATTCTTCACACATCCACTTGTAGGCCTCTCCCAGCCATCCTCCACAGAGCAGTCAGGGGCTCCTTCAAAAAACAAAATGAAACCACAACACTGCCTTACTTAATAGTTTTGGGATAAATTCACAATTCCCATAAAATGGCCAATATGCAGTAGGATCTATTTTGTGTCCACCTCTCCACCCACTTCAGCAATATGTCCATCCAACCTCATTCTACTTTTGCTCTCATAGAACACTAGAGTTCCCTGAAACCATGAAGTTGCTTCCTGCTTCATAGCCATTGTGCATGCTGTTATTTCTCCACTAACCCATTTCCTCCAGATAAAGCTAGTTCTAGATAAATCTCATCGTCAAAGGACCCTCCCCTTGCTTCCTGCACTAGATTTGAGCCTCCATTTACCTACTCTCACAGTACACTACACGTTACTTTTGTAGCACTCTGTCAGAAATACGATTGTGATGTGGGTGGGCTTACCTATTCAAAGTGTCTATCTCTTTTACCCCACAAGACTTTTAAGCTCCAGGAAAGTAAAAACCTTATCTGTTTTATGTTTGCGACTCAGTCCCCCTTCTCCAAAAGTCCTTAACACAAGCTAAGCTTTTAATAAATATAGGATGAGAAAAACAAATTAATAAAGTCAAATACATCTGGGATAAGAAGGCCAAAGCAGAATTATCGTGGCTGTTCTTATCTGAGCTCTATGAAAACTGCATGTTTCCAGCTGAGATGCATTTAAAGCTGTATTTAGGTAGTGCGGATGTGCCCAAAGAATCTGTATTCTGTTGGTTAGGAAAAAATCTGAAAACTTTTTCATAAAAAACTGATAAATGCAAACCTAGTGTCAAATGACAGAACTAAAAGAATTTAGTAACAAGTTTGATGTCTTTTATCAAAGGGGAAGCAGTCCATGGGCTGGGCGAGTGCAGTGCCTCCCAAGCAGTGGGCACGCTTCCTGAGAGGTTTGGGGGAAGAGAGACTGTTACCGAGCCCTGGGACAGGCCACGCTGAAGCAGGGCATGGCTGGCTGGAGGGCAGGGTTTCCTTAGGAGGCCAGCAGGTCCCATTCTCCAGGGGCAGGTGAGCTAGTCAGAGTTGGAGGATTCTGATCCACGTATGATAGGTTTCCTTGACAGGTATTCCCATCCATGCTGCCTAACTTAGGTTTAGACTTGTGATGTGGGCTGGGACAGGGGGGTGGTCTCTCTCCATGTTGTGCGTCCCAATATACAAACTAACTTTATCACTCATAATTATAATAAGAGCTAATATCTTAAGTGATTAATATTATCTAGGTACTCTCCTAAGCACCTAATATATACTAACTCCTGTAATCCTCATTTAAGTTAGAAACTATTATTTTTCCCAAGCTTACCTTTGAAGAAATTGAGACCCAATGAGTTTAAACAACTCACTCAAGGTCATACAGCTAATAATGGTGAAGCCAATATTCCAGCCCAGGACGGCTTTTCTAAACAGCCACACTTTCAACTAGGAAACCCATAGTGTAAGGTTTAACAGTGTGAACTTTATAATCAGAAATACATATTTCATTTGCAGCTCTCATAATTTGCTAGGTGTATGGTCTGAAGGAAGTCATTGAACCTCTCCAAATCTGTTTTCCTGTCAGTAAAATGGAGGCAATAAAAGCATCTGCCTCCCAGGCCAGTATTTAACACGAAGCCTTTTAATTATTAGGCATGTGTTTGCAGGTAACAGAAAGCCTAAATGAAGTTGGGATAAGCAATAAGGAGAAATGTTCGGCTCATTCAACTGATAAATACAATGTAAGATGAAATCCAGGCCAGGGTTAGAACGATGTTCCCCCCAGGACTTGGGATTTTTCCAACTCTGTTCTTCCGCAGTAGCAGCCGAATCTGGATCCCTTCAGGATTTCATGATGGTGGCTATCAGGGTGCTGTCTCCTTGTTTGAGTGAAAGTGTTTTTCCTCCAACCACCAAACAAATTCTGGGCATGGAAATTCTGTGATTTACTCTGTTTGAAATAACTTTGGTCAGGAATCAAAGATCACAGGAGACTGCCATTAGATCAGTGGTTCTCAACCTTCTGGCCCTTTAAATACAGTTCCTCATGTTGTGACCTAACCATAAAATTATTTTCGTTGCTACTTCATAACTGTAATGTTGCTACTGTTATGAATCGTAATGTAAATATCTGTTATCCAGGATGGTCTTGGGCGACCCCAGTGAAAAGGTTGTTCGACTGCCAAAGGGGTCGCGACCCACAGGTTGAGAACCGCTGCATCAGATAATCTGGGCAACTACTCATCCGGGCAGGAGGACTAGCAGCACAGCAGCACGGAGGGCAGCGTGTGATCATCAGAGCTCTCCTCAGAAGCCAATGCCACCCAAACCTGTGCTTTCAATCCCATGGAAAGAAGGGTGGCTCTCCCAAAGAACTTCCGGATGCTATGGAGAGAAACGGTGTTAGACTGACAGCTAATGCATTTTTACTAAAAAGTATTACTCTTACAATGTTTTTGTTATTAATATAAATATCAATGTAACATAATGGAAACTGACATTTCTATTACAAAACTGGTTCTGTGTAACAAACAAACCATGAGAGGGTGACAGAAACATGAGAGAGAGAGAGTGAGAGAGAGAGAGAGAGAGAAAAGAAGGAAGGAAGGAAGGAAGGAAGGAAGGAAGGAAGGAAGGAAGGAAGGAAGGAAGGAAGGAAGGGGGGAAGGAAGGAAGGAAAGAAAGACTAGATCATGTAGTTCCAAATCCCTAAGTCCCAACTCTCAGTCTTGGGCCTTCTCTGGCATATACTAGTATATACAAAAATCAGATAGATTTTTAAGAATTGTGTGTAGACTCTAGATATTTCACTTTTTAAATCTAATTTTGATGCCTGTTTGATGAAGAGTTCTATTGTTATTGGGATTTATGAAGGTTTATTTTTACTGTAGAACTAGGAAAGTGTTCCTGGCAGAAGCATTTTTCCCCTAAAGCTATGCTAAATGCTTTTTATCATCACCTACAGAGTTTGTATGAAAGCCTTTTTCTCCCTATTGAATTCATAAATGCTCCAAAACACTTAGAAAGTATCTGTTGTATAAACTGTTACATTTGTCCAATTATTTAGTGAAAGAAGAGTCATTTTGTAGTTCAACTGTCATATGGAATCACACACTGAAACGCTAAAAGTTTATTCTGAAAGTAGGTTAGAGGCTCCAGATTTGTAGTTTTTAATGTCAATATATTTTACTTAAAGAGGTATATTTGGATCACATAAGAGGGGTACTAAAGTCACATCATAGTGAAGCTTGGAGGAGATTACCCTTATATAGAAGAAGTTGTATTCAGCCTTTCAAATCCCATCCCAGAAAAATGTGCGGGTATAATTGAGGGCCTTATTCATCAATTCGAAAAACAATGCTTTCCTAAACAAAAGGCCCAATTTAAAATGCCAACTCCACAGATTTTGTAAGACTTGACTTTACCCTGATTACCCTTGAAACAACTTCTCCATTTGTAATGGGGAGAAATTTAAAAAACACACAAAAAACACATAAAACCACATTTTCCTCCTACAGGTCAGAATTTCGTATCTTAAGTTTTAATTTGAAATAATCTAATTCAATGCTCTCAAGAGAATGTAGAAAATTATTTCTGTTGAGTTTACAACAAGGCTATTCAGCAACAGAAGATTTCTTTTCCTATGTTTATAATCTACTGGACCATATGCTCATACTAAAGTTCTATTAAGTTTCTCAGGAATAATACTTTGCCACATTTTTGAAATCTCAAAAAATTCTAAATTTACTTTCTGTGACGATCTCTCTTTAAAAATAAAAAGCATCACTCCCTTCCTTGCTCATGTTAAATCCACACATCAAATTTTGGCATGGTTAAAAATACCTAATGACTCTGAAATGTGAGTGTTTTTTCCCCTCAGTTTGGTCTTATCTTACACCAAGTCATAGTGCTGGATTTTTTTTTTTCTTTCTTCATTCAGCAAACACTTATTTCGAACCTACTGTGTGCTAGAATCAGGCTGCAGGCTGGACTAGTTAAAACCCTTTATTTAGATTTTATAATGTCTCTTGTGAGGGAGGCCTCTGCACTTACTGAACTATAATTGCCTTTTGGTTATGTAAGACTGATTTAGAAGAGAAAATACTTTCATTTACATACCTAAGTTTTCCAATAAAAGGCAAGCTGAAAAACTGATTTCTATTGCAAGCACACACACATAGACTAAAACATTTTATCAATAAAATCTAATTTTTCTCTCTCTAGGCTGGTAATTTTGCAGAGGGGGAATCTATGCAGGCATGCAAGAGAGAAAAGTTTTTCTATTCTTTTATCAAAGGGTGTATTAAGATAGACAGATTGAAATGCATCAGTTTCTAGTAACCAGCAGATGGTGCTTTTAGTAATAAGTTTATAAAAGGTTACTTGAATATCTTGTCTGTAGAGTTTTTATTTATTTTTTTGTTGTTTTGATAAAACTAACTAGAAATAAGACAAGGTAATATTTTGCCATGACATAAAGCAAATTCTTTATTTTAATGTATATACTTACAAAGCTCAGCACAGCTTTTACAACACTCCTATTAGACACCTTCCAGATGATGAAATAAAATATTTAAAAATTGAAATTAATATGAGTATTATAACCCACTGATTTAATTCAGTGCTGTATCTTTATGTAGTTGGAGTAATTTAACTTCCAGCATAATTTTAATTAACAGATAAACTCAAATGTATTGCTTTAACTCATGCTACTTTGATTTTACATTTTCTTTGTTTGTAAAATAATCATTAAAATGTTCATTGACTCATGTGGGTACAATCACAATGAAGGTAAACTCTTGATCTCTAATAAGAACAGCTATATTAGCATTTGCTCTTGGCATGTTTTATTTGGTCTCTTTCTTTCAGTTCTGACCTGCATTCTCTTAAATCAAGTTATTTGTATCATGCTCTTCTAGTTGGCCATCTCAAATTCTTTTTAGTCAGAAATTGATTTTAAATAAATGCACAATACTAGGCAATATGCAGTGTTTAACAGCATAATAGTAATTTCACATGAGTTGTTTGAAGAGCTTAGCAAGGAAAACATATCAATTTGATTTTTATGGAAGAATTGTACAGAACCATTTGAATTCATCACATTGTGAAGACTAAATGCATTTACAAAAGCATGAAAGGTTTCATTCTCCTTCCATGGCCAGTGTCTACTAGCTGAGAAATTAAGGATGTTGATGAGACTATCCTACAACTCTCCTTTATCAGCTAAAATTTAGGAAACTGCAATTACTTTTTTATTATTGTTTTTACCATTTTGTCCCTTGTTAGAGTGTCTTAAGCCTATGTATTGTGCTCAATTGGGTCTCTCATTTTTGCCTTGAGTGTGAATAAACCCAGCTAATCTGACATTAATAAAGAAAAGGGAGGCACAGGTGCTAGGGTGCCTGGAAACCTTAGAAAATAGCAAAATAGGAGTGATGGAGGGTAAATGGTGAGCCTAAAGCTACTGGCACACTTTCACCTGAAAGATCCAAGGGGTAGGGGATTATATTTTCACCTTTTACTTTTTATACTTCCTTAAAAGTCAATGAAAAGAGAACTTGCCTTGTAAGTGGGCAATGCTAGACGGGATACTTGATGATGGTTTTCATAAAAGTCAGCAAAGTAGATCAGCCTGGTTTTTGAATCACTGATTAAAAAGCACACATGAATTCTTACCTTTGGAGGTGAATAGGGCATCTTCCAGAAACAACAAATCTTGAATTTAGTGAACAAAATCTGCACATTACAGTGACCTTAAAAAATGAGGCGTCCTTAGTTGTTTTTCTTTTTAAATATATTTTTATTGATTTCAGACAGGATGGGAGAGGGAAAGAATGAAGGAAACATCAATGATGAGACAGAATCATTGATCAGATGCCTCTTGCACACCCCACACTGAGGATCAAACCCACAACCTGGAGATGTGCCCCACCCAGGAATCGGACTGTGGCCTCCTAGTTCATAGGTCGATGCTCAACCACTGAGCCTCTCCAGCTGGTCATTTGTCCTTAATTTTAAAGTCAATAAGCTATAGTGCTTATTATGAATTGTGCTCAAAGTGTGGCACTCGTTCAGTTTATACTCGTATTTGAGAACTTCTCACTACAAAATTAGACATGTTTAATTTTTCATAATTCCCAATCATTTTGACCTTGTTCCTACAAGACACAGGAGGAGGAGAGATGTGAACAAGTTGAAAGCATTCAAGAACTCTCATTGGTTTCTGAGTCAAGTAGAGGGAGGTTTTACAAAAAGGAGAAACTGTGAAAGAAGTGTTATTCTTTAAAATTATCCATTCTAAAATTATAATTATCACTGTAGTATCAAGGAAAACAGTAAACATACTGCATTAATGAATTGACACCAGCTGTTCCTTTACCCAAATTAGATAAACTATCCTATTTTAAGCCTAAATGACATTAAGTAAGAAAATGATTAGATTTGGGCTCTGTCCCTTGAAAATATTTGCCAGGTGTCATTTTAATTTTTCGCCAAAAGTAATGTGATCTTCAGCAGTTCTTTGGAAGTTTTGGGTCTGAGTTTATTTTCCTGTGGTGCTTTTAAGTCCATAAATGTTTAGTTTTGAACTTCTGTGTGTCTTCACATGAGCCACATGTAACAGTTTAATGATATGCAATTTAAGCAGACTCATCATAAAACATGCTTTCAATGAAATTGAGTGCTAGAAATGAAAAGGAAAATGTTGATTTGGAGAGTAAAACAATAATACACTAGTTTTATATCCTCTGAGAAAATAAAATCCTTCATATTTGTCTTTATTAAAAGCATCATCAACAAAAAATGAGTCCATTTACTTTGACAGTTCTTAGACAAGAGGCTGTTTCCAATAGCCAATATGTAATCAATGGTTTTAACCTTTATCTATGTGGAGAACAGAAATAAACCAGTTAGTCAAAAGTATTTATTTAAAAAATCAAATAAAAAAGATTGCCCTTCAGACTTTCATTAGCCCCAACCTTAGCATTGTCTTGGCTGAACTGATGGTTTTTTTTTTGTTTGTTTGTTTTTTGTTTTGTTTTTTTTTTTGTTTTTTTAAATATATTTTATTGATTTTTGACAGAGAGGAAGGGAGAGAGACAGAGAGTTAGAAACATCGATGAGAGAGAAACATCGATCAGCTGCCTCCTGCACATCCCCCACTGGGGATATGCCTGCAACCCAGGCACATGCCCCTGACCGGAATCAAACCCGGGACCCTTCAGTCCACAGGCCGATGCTCTATCCACTGAGCCAAACCGGTTTTGGCATGAACTGATGTTTTATTGATTCTGAGGGATCATTAAATATCATGATCTAATTTTCTGAATACCACTTGATACCTAAATGTCTATTTAGGGATAAACTTACAAATATAAAATATAGTGGGAATTTGCATGTCATCCTTGTACAGGGGCTATGCTAATCTTCTCTGTACCATTCCAATTTTAGCATATGTCCCGCCAGAGCCCGAGTGCCCATCAGTAGATGAGTAGATAAAAAAGCAGTGGTACATTTACACAATGGAATACTACTGGGCCGTAAAAAAGAAGGAAATCTTATCCTTTGTGACAGCCTAGATCAGTGATGGCGAACCTATGACATGCGTGTCAGAGGTGACATGCGAACTCATTTGTTTGGTTGATTCTTCTTTGTTAAATGGCATTTAAATATATCAAATAAATATCAAAAATATAAGTCTTTCATTTACTATGGTTGCAAATATCAAAAAATTTCTATATGTGACACGGCACCAGAGTTAAGTTAGGGTTTTTCAAAATGCTGACAAGCCGAGCTCAAAAGGTTCGTCATCACTGGCCTAGATGGACCTGGAGATTATTAAATGGAGGGAAAAAAATCCAGTCAGAGAGAGACAAATACCATATGATTTCACCTATATGTGGAATTTAATGAACAAAATAAATAAAATAGAAACATACTCAGATACAGAACACAGACTGACAACTGTTAAAGGGAAGGGAGGTTGGAGGACTGAGTAAAAAAGGTGAAGGATTAAGCAAAAAACAACCAAAACAAAGCACTCATAGACACAGAAAACAGTGTGAAGATTGCCAGAGGGAAAGGTGGCGGGAAGAGGTAGAAGAGGGTAAAGGGGAGATAAATGGTGATGGAAGGAGACTTGTCATTGGGTAGTGAGTATATATATATATATATATATATATATATATATGTATGTATATATGTATATGTGTGTGTATATATGTATGTATATATGTATATCTATGTATGTATATGTGTGTATATATGTATATGTATGTATATGTGTGTATATATGTATATATGTATATGTATGTATATATGTATATATGCATATATATAATTAAATACAAATAAAATAAATATAAGAAAGAATAGTTATACAATATTATTTATCTCCTTCAGTTGCGTCCAATGTTTTGTTAACATCAGTGTTGATTAATACTTACCAATGTTGAAAGTTTTTTGATACTTATTGTCAATTGTCCTCTACAAAGATAGTCACAAATTCTATTTCCACCCGTAGTATATGAGAATCTTTGCTTTGCCAAACAGTTTCCAACTGTGATGAAACATTTGAAAAAAATCTACGCCACTTGGAGTGCTGAAAACTAACATTTCACTGTTTCAACTTGCATTTTTTAAAACAATTTACAACTGACATGGAGCACCTGCTGATTTACAGATTAAAGTTGTAATTGCTTATTCAAGTCCTTAGGCCGGGGTGGGCAACCTTTTTGTGAGTGCGTGCCAAAACCAGCAAAATCTCTGACTCAAAATTCTTCTGCGTGCCAATCCTAATTTTTTGAGAACATGTTATGCTTACTTGATATATCTTAAAGTGTACATATGTGAAGAACCTTGAAGAAATAATAAAATTCATTTGAGCGACAAAAACACAGTATATGATGAAAATACATTTATTTTTTAATGTATACACGTACACTGATAGTCCAACAGAAAACTTTATGACTCCGTTTGATATTATCAGTGGGACTTTTGCTGCTGCATCACTGATGACAGAGATTTTACATCAGGTTTATATTTCGTTACCTTCAGAGATATGCACGAGCTACTACTTTCATCCATCAGGCTACTCCTATTACGAGACTTAACAAAATTCATCACTGAGAACAAAGATTCACAAGTGTATGTGGATGAAAACATGGAGAGCAACGCTGTTGCAAAGTTTTTTTAAACAGAAAATGTTTTCTGGAATGGCATTCCAAGTCCTCAATAGTTCGTTTTCAACACTTCTCTCTGGTACTCCTATCTCTAATCGCTTTTTTTCAATGTTTTCCAAGTCAACTCTAAGGTCAATAAATTTATGCTTCCAAATTGAGCTAACTGAAATTCAATCAACTGCATTTCAAAGTCAGCCATGTCTATGGTCTTTAAGATAACTTTTATGTAAAATTATTTATCTAAGATGCACCTACACTGAATTTATCTGAAAAATAAAAAAGTCGATATGAAGAAAAAAGTTGTAAATGGAAGATTATAAGAGAGGGTTTTGCGTGCCAGCAAAAGTTACCGGCGTGCCATGTTTGGCACGCGTGCCAGGGGTTGCCCACCCCTGGCTTAGGCTCTGTTATTTATAACTTTTACTGAGCTTTTGCTATGTATCATTCTTTAAAACACTTTACATACTTATCTCCTATGATCCTGACAACCACCCTTTTGGGGAGGGGCTATACATTTCATTTTACAAATAAAAAATTAAAGTTTAACCATGTAATTGGTCCCAAATGATAGATTAAGCCATTCAAATCCAGAACCACTGTGTCTCGGTTTAAAAAAGAGAAATCTTACAAGAAGATGAGATGGCAAAATTGATTTCATTTACAATTTGAAGTAAAACTCTCACCAAACTAGGCTTTTACCATCCCGCAGAAACTTCCAGAGAGGCACGCTCTCTTGCTTGACAATTACATTTCAAGGACCTAGTTCTCAGATCCTTGTAAATGGCACTTCTGGCTTGTAACACTGGAAAGGGGCTTCAGGTAGAGAAAGGATTTAAAATTACATTGCCTTTTGGATGAATTTGCTCTAAGAAAAGGGAAGTTAGGAGTCTAAAGTCAGAAAGAAACCTATCAAAAGTTCAGGAAAGCTGAGAACTTTAAGGCCTTCTTAGTCACTCACAGTAACATTTGACAGTCAAAGGTATTAACGCTCTGATAATCATACTCATGGCAAATATTCTGTATTGAGAAACAACTGAGCAGAGGAAGACATTCAATTAGACGAGTTACTTATATGTTATGCAAATGAGTTTGTTTCCCCTGGTGCAAATCCATAAACGTTTAGTTTGAGCTTTTGTAATTAACAGTGTGCTTTAAACATGTTCTTTGTGACTAATAGCACTCCATCATATCATTCTAAATTTCTATTTGGCACCTTATCAGTGTTTTATCATTAATATGGACCCCTACTAGTTCCTGTAGATTGTTTTCAACCTAATAATAAAAACGTATACATGCTCTTTACTATTCCAGAAAAACATATTTATCTTTGCATAAAATAGTAGCATATTTTTATTATTATTTTATAGTACATCCTATATTTTCTAGGTACTTTGCATATAATTCTTTCAAGAGTCCAAACAGAAGGTATTATTTTTATTTCTATATTTCTGATAACAAATTTAATCACTGTGGTATTAAGTTTCTTCCCTAGGATCACACAGCAAATTATCTTGCAGAATAACTTTTAATTAGTAAGCCTGCCAAGTGTAGAGCATATGATGCTAAGTGAAAAAACTGATTGAAAAATAAGTACGTTAGGATTCTATTCTTAGAAAACATATATATGCATATATATGTATGTATGTACAAGGGGTTATAAAAGATCTGAACAATGTTTACATTGACTAGAGACAATCAATTTTATTTTTGTTAATATTTGAGCAAGGGTTATATTTTTAATATATGTAATAAATATTTATTTTTAAAAGTTATGATTAATGTACCTTTGTTCACTGAACATTAAAGTGCACCAAAATGGAAAACAAACCAACAAAATGTACCTAGATCAGTGATGGCGAACCTTTTGGGCTCAGCCTGTCACCATTTTGAAAAACCCTAACTTAACTCTGGTGCTGTGTCACATATAGAAATTTTTTGATATTTGCAACCATAGTAAAACAAAGACTTATATTTTTTTATATTTATTTTATATATTTAAATGCCATTTAACAAAGAAGAATCAACCAAAAAAATGAGTTCGCGTGTCACCTCTGACACGCGTGTCATAGGTTCGCCATCACTGACCTAGATTATGAGAAGCACTATAATATAAAGACCCGCTATTACTCTTTTCCAATATTTGAATATCAAGAAAACCAAATAAATAGATAAAACCTAGATGCTTTAAATATTATAAAAAATCTTGATTTAAAACATATGTGCAGGTAAATTTGTGTTATACAGTCATCTGAAATGTAGACAGTGATTCAAAAAGTACCTCTTTAGCCACATAATATGTTACATTAGAGATAGAAAATGAACTTAGGTTCAAAATTGAGGCTAGCATTTCCCACTGCAAGGTTTTCTTCTCTCTCTCTCTCTCTCTCTCTCTCTCTCTCTCTCTCTCTCTCTCTCTCTCCTCTTTTTCATTTCACCTAAGACTTTTTCAGTAAATAATGGATATTTGTTGAAAGTGGCATGTAATAATGTATTGACATACTTTGATTTTGAGTAGAGTATGGTTTCCAAAGGAATTTCAATGTTATTGAGTAGCCTTTGGGGAATCATTAAAGTTTATTTATTATTATTATTATTATTATTATTATACAAGTAATATGTTGGTATTATTTATTTCCAGATTAATACTTGGTCAACAGTATGTGGGATAAACCAAAGTAGAGGAGAGATAGGGGGCGAGAATGCCACACAGAGCACTAGCTGGTTTGGCTCAGTAGATAGAGCATCGGTCTGTGCACTGAAGGGTCCCTGGTTCAATTCCAGTCAGGGGCACATGCCCGGGTTGCGGTTGTGGGCTCAGTCCCCAGTAGTGGGCATGCAGTAGGCAGCCAATCAATGATTCTCTTTTATCATTGATGTTTCTATCTCTCTCTCCCTCTCCCTTCTTCTCTGAAATCAATATCAAAAATAAACTTTAAAAAAAGAATATCATGCAGGTGATTAGAATAGCAATAGTCAAACAGCAGATAATATGTGCTAGGCCTATAAAGAAAATGAAAGCTAATATGGGACAAGTGAGCATTAGGAATGATGCTCACGTATGTCAGGATGAGGGGAAAAGGTAGATAGGAATATCATAGCAATAGTTCCCAGGAGTCTGTTTTCTCATTGAAGGTAGATTTTGATTTAAACAGTCTGACAATCTACCTCTATGATATAGGTTAGATTTTCCTAAATGATGGAAGAAAAGAAAACAACCCAAAAGTATGATGCCTTTTTTTTTTCTACAAATTAATTTACTCTAAAATGTATTTACTGTACTTGTAGGCATACACCATTTTTTTAAAATAACTTTCCCTTTTGTTTTCATCACAGTGATCAAAGAAGAGTTTTTAGTACTAAAACACTTATTTATTTTATTTTTTAAAATATATTTTTATTGATTTCAGAGAGGCAAGGAGAGGGAGAGAGAGCTAGAAACATCAATGATGAGAAAGAGTCCTTGATTGGCTGCCTCCTGCACACACCCTACTGGGAATAGAGCCTGCAAAAGGGGCATATGCCCTGACCTGGAACCAAACCATGACCTCCTGGTTCATAGGTCAACACTCAACCACTGAGCCACGCCAGCCGGGCTCAGTCAATATCTCAATATTCTCCTTAACATTACATGATCTAAAAGAGCCATATCAAATATCTATTTTGGTTTTAGAGTTATTTGAGTTGGTATTTGTTTACATTTTTCTTTTCTTCAGAGTAGGTCAAGATTATTAGATGATGAATTTTCATTTACTTAGCTGAAATTTTAGAAAGGACTTAAGGTTTAAGTCACAAAATAGAAGTGTGTGTGTGTGTGTGTGTGTGTGTGTGTGTGTGTGTTTAAGAACATATAGGTAATTATGCAAAGCTGAAATGATGGAAGTATAAGTGTTATAAACTATAGTGAAATAAATGAGAATTTTTATATATTATCTAACAAAAGCTATATAAGCTGAGAAATATTTTTTGCTCTAAACATAAAATTTGTAAGTTGAGATTCAAAGTAGATAATTGAAGCTATGTGTATTTATCTAAAATTATCCAGTAATGTCAGCAATGTAGCACTGCATTTACATAATTATGTTAATAACTTATTGATGTAACTGAATAGGATTCAATGAAAGCATTTTTCACTGATTGAAGCAATCACAGTCCAGAAGGGGTCGAAATGCAACATGAATAAGCAGGTCAGTTTTACATCATTAGAAATATTTAAGTGACATCTAATTAGCACTAAGGGATTATATAGTTTTATAGAATAGAAAACACTATTGAGTAATAAATGGGAGAAATTCAGATTAATAACAGTGACATTCAGGTACTAAAATAGATTGAAATCAAACAAGTTTTAAAAGAAGCATCACATGTTTCAATAGCTTGGGTGTCCAAGGTGGGGATTTGGGGTATGAGTGAAAGTTATGGGCACTCACTAACACTTCAATATTAATGGATTATTAAAAGGCATAACGGACTGTGCCTTCTAGTCATTTGTGGAATAATAAACAGAAAACTATCAGAGTCCAATGCCTTCTACATAGATTGCCTTGTATACATTTAGAATGGTCAGGGTAAGAGTAAATCAAAATTTACTTGCATTTCTCCTGGCAACTCAGGATTTTCAGTTCAATATTTAGCCTGTACTCATTTTCTAACAACAGTAGCTGGAATTCACAAATGTCTTGTCCTATTTGAATTTTTTTTTAAGTCATGTCTGGCCTATACCTCAGCTGACAACCAAACTCGTCTTCCCTTCCTAAGTGCTTCTTTATTCATGCTCACTCTTCCTAGTGACTTTACTTTGGTGGCCCATCATGACCGTCCAATAAACATCACACTTGCTACCATTTATTTAACCAATACATAGTACTTGCAGTCTGATATATGCCAGCTGCTGTGCTAACCACTTTACAAGTATTAACCCTTGTGATTTTCAGAAAAACCTTATGAGGGAGACACGGAGTAGTGCCATCACCTGCACTTTAACATTGAGGAAACGGAGGGCTTGAAATGTGCACAGTTTCTTGCAGGCAGTAAACAGAGTCAAATCCCAAGTATTCTGACTCCAGAGATCCAGAGATTATGCTCTTACCCTTGCTCTTACTCTGTTTTCTTCCATATCAACAACACCCACCCCTTAGGTGCCCCAAATTAATTCCTTCTGAGTCCCAGATTTCACCCATATCCTTTGAACCAGCAGACATAAGAGAGTTTTAATCCATTAAAAAATGATATAAAGAAAACTGTGTGTTGTTGTTGTTGTTTTTTAAAGGCCCAGGCACTTAAAGTGAACCTGAGGCACTGTTTTACAGTTACATTTGAATTCCATTGATTTTTTGCAAAAAGTATTCAGTACCCTCAAATAACTTGGGGATATTTTGTGGCAATATTTGCAAAGCTCTACTTAACAATGAAAGCCAAACTTTGCAGTCTACTGAAAATGAAAGGTCATACTGAAAATGAAAACGCAAGAATTATGAGAGAGGTTTAAATCTTTCAAATATATTATCATATTCTTTCTTTAAGAATAAGAGTTTGTTTTAGTTCAAATGATAGGCTAAACACAAATCATTTAAATATATGTGTACACATATAGGTATAATATACACCTACCACATATATCTATAATAATAAAAGTGTAATATGCTAATTAGACCAGGCAGCAGGACAGTGGAACAACCATCAGGATGACCTTCCAGATGAAGCCAGGGCTGCGAGAGCCGAGCCCCTTACCTGATTTTCGTGCATCAGGCCTCTAGTAGGTATATATTATGTAGTCATTGTTATCAGTGGGGTGCCTTCTGCATCTCCACCTGTTACCAGTGGAAGTGAAATTCTTGAGAGGTTGCAGGAAAGGAATTTTCTAAGACTCGCCTGGGAAGATGAGCGGAATTAAACCCCTGAGTTTTCAGGGTCCCATTTCCTTCCCTCTCACCATGGAAATGTCCAATTTTGTCTTAGCAGGACTAGAATTAAGCCAATGCCCAAAGTCTCCACTCCATATTATAGCACAGGCCAGTCCAGCATCTGGCTAGCTTAGCTTGTGTCCACATGGCAGGATAGCTCACCGGTGAGTGCAGGTCATGGAGCAAGAGAACTCACAAGAGCCAGAGCACAAGAGAGTGGGAACTTTTTGTCAGGGGATTATGTATTCCCAAATTTTTTCACAGGCTTGCATGGGCCCCACCCTCCTAGCCAATGATCATTGTTCCCCAGGCTACACTGACAGGCAAGTGCCTTTCCTACCTCACTCTGACTTCAATGTGCATGCACCCATGTCTCCCTCTGACTTCACTGTGCATGCATCCATCTCACCCTTTGTTTGATTCCTCCCCCTGGGGATCTGTGGGAAATGGACTAGCATTTCCCTGGGGAGCATGAAGCTGCAGTTTCCTGGTGAAGCTGCCCAGATGACCATGCTTCTAATGCCTGACCTTCCCTTGGCTCTCTTCCTAGTATTAATATTAATAATTAGGTCATTGTGACAATAACATCATTATTATATCCATTGCTGCAGTGCTTACTGTTATTAAAAATTAATTCATCATGGTAGGTCTGGTACAGGTAAGTATCGACACATTGGTTGTCGTTGTCTGATCTCCTTTCCTGTAGCAGATGCTGGGCTTTTATAGATGGAGAGAAGCCTTTGCTGCCGCATCCGACAGCAGTCTTGTGACAGATGTTCTGTGTGCAATGGAAAGAGCGCAGATGAAAATAACAGTCTCTCCATGCTTGTGAGTCCACAGCTGAAAATGAGCAGTTGTCCCCCTTCCAGACAACTGCTATCAAACTCATAGAACCTTGAAATAATTTGCAGCCTGCCCTGCACTAGAATGAGGCCCACATAGTCCTTGAGGCTGGCAAGCTCCATGTTACTGAAACACAAGCCTGCTTCATTTTCCTCTGCTGAAAATTCCGCTGTTGGAACCAAAGATTATAAAACCAATATTAAGATCTATCTCGGTGATTTCGCTCATTTTTGCATTTTAATGTATTTTTTTGTTGTTACATAAGTAATATATTTTCTTTATGGGTAATTTTTTAAAAGTAGATAATAATGGCAAAATGGAAGCCATTAATAAACCTAGAGATACCCATTTCTAATATTATAGTGCTTACCCTTCCAGACATTCACAAATGTATACACATACATACAAAACACATGCACAAATTTTAGGGACATAAAAATATAAGCTTAGCATACAATTTTTTAACTTCCCCTTTCATTTAATATTACCTAACAGAAATGTTTCTATGTTAATGGGGAGGAGAGGAAAACTTCCCCTCTTTTTTCTCCTGCTTCTCCTGAAATAATCAAATTGACATGGCACAGGTTAACAGGAGAAAATAAACAAATTTAATTATGTGTGTACATGTTTCCCTAGAGAATACCAGACAAATCAGTTGAAGCTTATATGCCTTGAGATAGAAGAAGGGGGGTTGTGGTTGGGGACTTCAAATGACAGGTAAGGTAATTCACAGGGAAATGGAAAAGCGAATGTTTGGTAAATAAATGTTTGCTGGGCCATCTTTAACAGTGAGACAAAGAGCGCACCAATCAAAGGGGCTTTCTAGGTTCCTCTCTATCAATCACACTTAGTTCATTTCAAACTATGCTTATCTGTGATGTTATCTTCCTTCTTGGGCAGGTCCTCTATCTAAATTATTTTAGGTGGATAGTCAGGGAGTCAAAGGTTCCTCCCGAATCTTGTGATTTATTGAAAATAATCATATTTTGGGTGATAATTCTGCTCCTCCAGGAATAAGAAAATGTTTTTTTTCTGTAAAGGGGAAGATAAGTATTTTAGACTTTGCTGGCCACAACTCTCCAATGTCGCCATTGTAACTAAAAGCAGCCAGTTAAATAAATGTGTGAGTGTGTTCCAATAAAACTTTATTTATAAAAGCAGGAAGTGTGGCAGAACTGACTGATAAGTAACAATTGTCCATTCTTGACTTACACTATTACTTTAATATGGGCATAAGTTTCCGTGATATGGACATATTATGATTTTTTCAAGCCTTTTGCTCCCATAGGATATTCCATGTGCTTTCATCGTTTGATTATTATAAAAACTCGTGCACTGCCAAGGATTCGATGGCAGGCATTCCTCCCAGTGCAGTAACTAGCATCCCTGGGGGGTAGCTTTCCTATCAATTAATAACTCTCCCAGCCTCACTGGACTTCTAGGCCTCCTTCTTAGCCGGAGGGCCTCTGTGGACTTTGGATTTCTACACAATTTTGTCTCCAGAGTGTCCCATCCCATGAGAGAAGTTAATTACAAGACAGCCTTTAATGGGTGTGCTGTTTTATTATGGTCGTATTGGCACGCCACTGTGCAGACATTCTGCAACATTTTTAGCATTTGAATGGTTATTTTACATAACTTGAAAGGTCCATGAAGTTTATTTCTCCTGTTTTCACATTTCCTAAGCCCTAGGAAAGGGAGGAAGAGGAACTCAGCCATTTGTCATTGTGCCCTTCCTGCAAGACCTGTTCATTTGATTTTTTCAGGATATGTTGATCTTCTAATATCATTTAGAGTGCATTATTTGAAATGTGCCCCAGCTTCTGCCTTTCTGCATTGGAAATGATGAACAAAGAGTCTTCATTAAGCAGTTTTATTTCTGCCCTCTCATTTCTAACTCATATTATTCTTTTTTTGTGAATGTGTTAATGAATAGAAATGTTTAGGTCTTGTGTTCCTTTCTTTTAGGTATACTTGTGTTTGATTTGCAATTTATGTGCTCTATGCCAGGAGAGTCTGAATTTTAAGTTAGATTCTTTTGTGATTTTTAGTTTGGGGTTAGTGTTTTATTGTTGTTGTTTTTGAGTTAAAGTTTGTGTGCATGTTGCAGAGATTTAGAATGTACTTAGCTAACACTCCAAATGCCTGAATATAGCATACTTTGATAGAAACTGCTATAAAGTAAAATAGTTTTGTCTAGAAGAGAATAGGTGTGTCTTATGTCAAACCTTGTCAATAGACATACATAGCTGTGATGAAAGATGTGTGGATGATATAAGAAATGTCAGAAAATATAATGACATTTATTCCCTCTCTTACATAGTGTGGCTTAAGGGACAGCATCCCATGATGACAGAACAATAAATAGAGGCTTATGTGTGTTATTTAAAATGATAAAGAAATACATACCTATAAAGCTCATATGAATATATGAACTAAAATCCTCAAAGTAAAAATGGCTAGGAAGTTGAAACGGTCTGACATTAAAACTCAAGTAGCCTATTATTGAGAATTAGAACAGTAACCAATGTAATCATCAAAACTGAGTTAAGCTGGGCTGGTGTGACTCAGGGATTGAGCCTTGACCTATGAACCAGGAGGTCACGGTTGGATTCCCAGTCAGGGCACATGCCTGGGTTGTGGGCTGGATCCCCAGCAGGGGGTGTGCAGGAGGCAGATGATCAATGATTTTCTCTCATCATTGATGTTTTTGTCTCTCCCTCTCCCTTCTTCTCTGAAATCAATTATATATATGGCTAGTATGAGTTGGAACCTGTGGTTCTGAAGGTTCAAAGCCCACACCCCCCACACCCAAACACCTAGCGAGGTAAGGTAGCATCTTGATCATGGAGGCCACAGCTTCTCCAGTTACTAGCAGTGGTTGCATCTGGAGTGGTATTGCTCAGAAAACTTGGGAATTGACCAACAACATGAAGGAAGCCAAGGGCATCTATGAAATCTACAAATACAAGAAGAAGCAGCAAAATCTCAGCATTGGCTCTACTGAAAATGGTGATGCACACAGGATCAGGAAGCAGCTTGGAAGTGATGGCAAATGCTGGGAAAGATGGATGGTAAAATGATGATCTTTGCGAACAGTTTTGCTTTGCCTGTAGAGGGCGCTGTAACCCGAGTAAATGCTGAGGCAGCTGCATGTGAATACATGGCAAAGTGTATAGAAACCACCAAACAGGTTGGCCGCCTCGGAAATGCAATTGGCTGGTTTCATGGCCCCCCTCTTACTATGGCTGCTGGCTTTCTGGGATCCATGTCAGTACTCAGTCAGGGGTCCTCAAACTACGGCCCACAGGCCACATGCAAATACAAATATTGTATTTGTTCCCGTTTTGTTTTTTTACTTCAAAATAAGATATGTGCAGTGTGCATAGGAATTTGTTCATAGTTTTTTGTGTTTTTTTTTTAAACTATAGTCCGGCCCTCCAACAGTCTGAGGGACAGTGAACTGGCCCCCTGTTTAAAAAGTTTGAGGACCCCTGATTCAGATGCTCAATCAGCAGTTCCAGGAGCCATTCCTAACAGTGGCCATGAACCCAACAAGAACAGAATCTGCAGGGAAAAGGAATCTTGGAGCCTTTAATACACACCCAAAAGGCTACAACCTTCCGATGAAGGACCTTCTGAGTACCAGATTATCCCACTTAATAAGACAGAAGATTTTGGTGTACAATGCCAACAATATTATGCCTTAATTAGAAGGCTCATTTTTGAGTCCTCTTTGGTTTGCAAATTGCTTGGGCTTTTGTGGAATAAATACTGGGTGAACATGCTGAGCTTCTCTAGCTTGCTTACTAATGCAGACAATCTCACCACCAGGGCTTTGATTTATCTGAAAAGTTAAAACAGTCAGTAGCCCAGCTGGGGTGAGGGAATTTCACATTGCATTTAGAAACACAGGACCGAAAGTCAGAGGACAAACTTGCCAAAGCTACCTGAGACACTGTACAACTACCTTAGAAGCTATCCCTGGATTGGTGTTTCAGGTTTTTAAGGATAAACCGTTTAATCAAGTTAACACCTCTTACACAATCACTAAGTAGCACTTTTGCCTGAAAACCAATATGAAAAAGTTCTCAAGGAACACTTCTAAACCAGTTACCAAAAACCGGTTATCTGATTAGAAGCAGTATTAGGTGCTCTGAAGTGTCCTGAACATTAACCTCCTGTAATAAAGCTCTTTAAAATAGAAACAAAACAACAACAAAAAAAGCACACATATGGGGTTTAAATGGTTCTTATACTGGCACTGAAAATGAGACAGGGTCATACTAGTGTCTTTCCATTTTCACTTAGTATAATTCTCTAACCTGAGGACCTCTTACACACGAATTTCTATTGTATTTTATTAACAATGAAAGAAACATCCCATTTCACATGAACTATTTTATTATAAATATTCATTTTTTTAACATTTTCCCTATAAAAAGTAAATAGAATGCCACAATCACATGTGTGTGTGTGTGTGTGTGTGTGTGTGTGCCTGTGTGTAACAGAAGTGGCACATGTTATATATATAACATTGAGTTATTAAATTTTAAAAGCAAGCACAAATCATAAACCTTATGTCATAAACAGAAAAGTATATTTCAATTTTTAAAATAAATGTTCATATATGACATCTGGGATACTAGATAGATAAATATAATAAGAAGAAGCAGAGCCAAGAAGGAAAAATCAGTAATTAATATTTCAGAGCAAATTGCCAGTTGGTCTCCAGCCCATTTATATTTGCATCTATAAGATTGTAGAACCCAAAGTAGACTCCCAAAATATATACAAGCAGATATAGCCTCTATTTTAGAAAAGTTATTTGAAATGACAGGTAGTTCTTAACTTTACTTTTAAATGATTAAGAATATTAGGACTTTCATTTCATCAGTTGCAGTTCACTGCTTGATAGTTGATTTTATCATGTCATTTTTTTCTATCTCATCACTTTTTATGTAATGAAGGAATTTTAAAAAAGACTTTATTTTAATATCTGTTCACATGTATTGAACTCTTTTCTAAGGATAGTTGTTTCTCAACTTCGAAAGGTAACTGCATCACAGGAAATCACATTATATTATCCCTAATTGGCCTCAGGTTACCTGCTTTGGGGAGGTTAGGAGAGTGATATTAAGGATTTATCAGCTGCAAAAGCATTTGAATCCTAGTGATACCACATTTGCATACCGTTTTGGAATATACCGTCTCCCAGTGCCTCAGGTGCGAGTTAATGGAAATCATCAAGCTGAAGGTTTTGTGACACAGGGAGATCACAATATCTGAAAGCCATAGTTAACTGCAGTAGAACTGTTGCAAGCAGGTTGCACACCATCCTGATGGGAGGTCTTCTTTCTACAGCCTGTCATTGTTGAGTGACCCATCAGAGGTTGCAGGATGGGAAAGGGCACAGAATTTTATTCTGTTGTTTGTTAAGATATAACAAAGACAATCAATGTTAAAATTCTTTTAGAAAAATTATAACTTTATCTTAGCAATTTTACCTACAGTAATTTATCTGGATGACCGAACAGCAGGCCGCGTTGGGTGACAAGGCCGGCAGGGGGGTTAGTGAGGGACCACCAAAAGACTGAACAGCAGGCTGCATGGGGCGACCAGGCTGGCAGGGGGACAGCTGGGGGTGACCAGGCCATCAGCGGGGGGGGGGCAGTTGGGGGTGACCAGGCCAGCGGGGGGGTGTAAGGGGTGACAAGACTGAGGGGGGGGCAGTTACGGGTGAACAGGCCAGTGGGGGGGCAGTTGGGGGCAATCAGGCAGGCAGGCAGGTGAGCAGTTAGGAGCCAGCAGTCCCGGATTGTGAGAGGTATGTCTGACTGCCGGTTTAGGCCCGATCCCCAGGACATCCCCCAAGGGGTCCCAAATTGGAGAGTATGTAGGCTGGGCTGAGGGCACCCCCATGCCCCATGCACAAATTTCATGCACCAGGCCTGTAGTGTGTGTGTGTGTGTGTGTGTGTGTGTGTGTGTGTGTGTGTGTGTGTATATATGTATATCTCCAAATATCTAGGATAGAATAAATAGATTATGATGCATTCATGCAATGGGTGATAGCAGCCATTAAGAAAAATATGTAAGGTTGACACATGATCCTAAACACATGGTTACATTTAAGGAAAAGATTTCAAAATAATGTGATCCATTAATACGCACAAATATATGCACACATTATTATTTTGGTTTATCTTTCAGAATAATCTGCATTGAAACAGTAGCAATGATTTGATAGGTATATTTTTAGAAACAGAATGCACAGGCTATTTAAGCATGTAAATTTGCACAATTTTCAGAAAATACAGCATTGGTCTTTTTTTATTTTACTTTAAACATAAGGTATCATATGAAAAAGCCATTTTGGCAACTTTTAGTAGCATAACAAAGCAATGAATTTAAGAGCTCAGCAATAGCACTGAAAATGAAAATTTTAAAGTGTGCATTGACTTTTAGGACTGCCTGTTGAATATTAAACATTGAAATTGCTAGTGCCTAAAGCATTTTATTCAGCATAATGTATATAAACCTTGGAACTATTTCCAGGCACTAGTTTTAATAAATGAAGAGCAAAGTTGAGAAGGAAGTTTACTACAAAAAAAGTTTGTTTTAAAATAAATTATTTTAGCTACTGCTTGTATTGAAACTTTGTCTTTAAAATGTGTAAAGTTGGAAAAACTGCATGTGTGATTAGTATTTGAATGTTTTGACAATTTAAATTAAGTAGCAGCACACTGTCAAATGAGCTCGAGAGTCTCCAATCATTTGCAATTTAAATTGTATGCACTATACAGGGTTTGCATTTGAAGTGTAAAAATATAAGAAATTTGACAAGAGGTAAAAAATAACAGCCTAAGTCGTGTGCAAGTCAAAATAGAAAATTAGAAAATTGGTGTTACATTAGTTTTGAATTACCTAGTTTTGGGTTTGAAAAGAATAATTGATAGCCTTAACATCCACCCATGTTGTCACAAAAACACAATATTTCACCTTTTTTATGGCTGAATAGTATTCCATTATTTATATATACCACATCTTGTTAGTCCATTCATCCATCAGTAGACACTTAGGTCATTTTCATATTGTGGCTATTATGAAGAATGCTGCAATAAATATATGGGCACATATAGCTCTTCAAATTAGTATTGTTGTTACAGGCACACAGAACATCAGGGAAGTGTTGTCACACAGTCTCCTGAGTCAGAGGGGAGAGCTATCCTTCCTCAGCTCTTCTCTTCTCCTATGAATGGTTTCAAAGGAGTGACTCCAGATAATTGCATTGTGTTAAAACGAATTTATTAATAAGGTGATTTAGTAAGAAATTAAAGCATGCAAATTTATTAAAGGGGCAAGGGAAACACATCTATCATCCAACATAAAAAGTGGATGGGCTCTTTAGGCGAATTTGAGGAGGGAGATGGGAGGGGGGTTATCTCCCTTATATACTTTTATGGGTATAGATTTTAAAATTCCTCTGCTGAATAACTTGGTACAGATTAATTTTCAAGGTCCCTCCTTTTACTTTGTTGTGGCTTTCCCAGAATTTGGGAGAAGCACCTGGCGATTTTATCTTGCCAAGCCCAGAGACTGCTGCCTTTACTGCTTAGGGCAGTGATGGTGGACCTTTTGAGCTTGGTGTGCCAGCATTTTGAAAAACCCTGACTTAACTCTGGTGCCATGTCACATATACAAATTTTTTGATATTTGCAACCATAGTAAAACAAAGACTTATATTTTTGATATTTATTTTATATATTTAAATGCCATTTAACAAAGAAAAATCAACCAAAAAAATGAGTTCGCGTGTCACCTCTGACAGGCGTGTCATAGGTTCGCCATCACTGGCTTAGGGAGTGGGAGGAGGCAAGACTGCACTCTTCCTTCCTTTTCCCTCCCCTCCCCTCTACTGTCTTTGGAGAGACATTAACCATTTGCTCACAAGTGTCTTTGTTTGGGGAGAGATAAGGACTTGCTATTTACAAGCTGCCTGCAGGCTGCCAAACCGTTTGGCCTTGTTTAAGTTTTTTTTCTCAGTGTCCCTTAGAATTTTTCTAGCTTCTCGCTATTCTGTAACATTTTCATATTCTTTGAATAAATACCCAGAACATGAATTGATGGAAACTAGACTTTTTGGGTTCAACAACATTGATGTTGTATACCTGAAACTTATATGTTATTAGCCAATGTTACCTCTACTCAAAAAACAAAAACAAAACTAATAATTAAGTAGTAATCTCAAAGAATTGAGTGTTATCTTTATCTTTCCAACCTGATTTAATATGGCCCAATGTTCTCGAGTTTGGTGTGCATTAAAATACTACTGCATTTCATAAATGTACCTGGCATGATGTTTTCATATGAAAAATTGATCCACAGTAAATTAATGAAAGGCCTGGTTGATTTAGACTATGTAATTCTTGGTATATTATACAGTGACCTTAAGAGACATTATTTTAACAAAATTTAGTGTTTCATCTTAAGATGTTTGGAGTCAGAAAGGCATTCATTTACATCCTAGCTCTTATATCGCAGCTGGTTTAGAGAACATCTTGAGTCGCACACTTAATGCTTTTGAGAGCCATTTGCGAAAAAGTCAACATTTGAACAATCAGATTCAGTGATTAAAAATGTAAAAATATGTTTATATTTAATGTGAACCTAAATTTTAAAATAAAGGTTAGGTCTATCTACTATTTTTTGAAATAAATAAAAAGAGCTAGAAAAGATATTACGATGCCACACTGAATCAAACTGAATAGTATTGGGACACAGTTCTTCATTTTTGTATTAGATTTATATTTTAATGCTGTAAATTTGGAAATCATTTTTGAGTATTTCGGATGGAACTTGTACTGCCCTGATGTGAGTTTGCAGTGATGACTAGAAAAGTATGTCGTTATTTCTATCTATTCCTCTGTTGCTTCTTTGATGCATGGAGATAGGTCCATTTCTGCTTAGCTCTCTTTTTCTGCCTAGATGACTTAGAAGTGGAGAAACTATGTCTCAAATAGTTTTTAAATGATTTCACCTGTTCTCACTTCTGGTGAGCCTTCCCTTGCTTTTTTTTTAATGTGTTGCTAGGCAATGTCTTAACTTTTCTTTATTTCTTGTGATTCCTTAGCTTATCCATGTTTTAGATAAGTTTTGAGTAAAGGTCACAGACACACAATATGCCATTTCTACCCTGCATTTTAAGCTCTCTATGGCCCAAGAATAACCATATTCAATCTGAAGAGAATGGGATACTATTCATGTTCAGTTCTATTAGCAAAAATTCTGCCCAACAATTTAAACATAGGGAGAAATATAATTACATGAATGAATAGCCAGCTGCTTCCTGCATTCCTCTTATATCTCATGGGGCAGAATAAAAGTGACTGCAATTATATTTCAAATCTCAGAAGGATATTAATGTGATAGTTTTAGCAATAGCTTTCTTATTTTTTCTAAAGTTGTGTTTAATAAAAAGAATGACTGGTAATTTGTTCAATATTACATTTTATTAGAAGTAATTACTATTTAATATAGTCTATGTGACATAACATAAAACATCTTTCTGGGACATACACCATTCAAGGGTAAAACTTCATGAAATGCCAATTTTTTTATTAAACATTTTTTGATAATATTTTATATTGGTAATATTTACTTAAAATATTTTAGCAAGAAATGATTTATTTCTTTAGCTATGATGTTATACTTTTTAAATTTAATTACTTTATGATAAAAATTTAAAAAATTAGAAATTCTTGCCTGGCCGATGTCTCTCAGTGGTTAATTAAGATCAACAAAAGAACCAGAAAGTCACTGTTCAATTCCTGGTCAGGACACTTGCCCAGGTTGCAGGCTCAATCCCTAGTAGGAGGCATGCAGAAGGCAGCTGTTCCATGATTCTCTATCATTATTGATGTTTCTATCTCTCTCTAAAATCAATAAAAAACATATTTTAAAAAAATTAGAAATTCTCCACACTCAATGTTCATAATATTTGGAAGCATAAAAATGATCCCTTTTCTTTAAACCTGCTTAAATTATAAAGTTAAATAAAAAAGCAATCTTAAAATGTCATGAAGTGTCTGTTTCAGAGTATATTGAAAATGTACAAAGTGCGTTTTTTGGTAGTAGGCCTGTATTTGTACTAGTAACCTAGACACACTGAAAAGTACAAGTAGCTTTAAAAGAAACACTGTATGGCTTTGTTACCGTACTTAAAGTGGGGGCGGGGGTGGTAGGGGAACAAGAAAATCTTATTTGTTTAGCATCAATGGAGGTGCCTTTCCACTTATTACAACTGGATTTTCATTCTTTTAATTTAGTTTGTGCCGCTGTTTTTAATTATGAAGGCACAAGGTACTGTCAAATTCAAGTTGATAACCTAATCAAATAGATGATGATAATAAGCATGAAATGAACATGTGAATGTGCATGTAAATAAAACCCTCAGGTCCTCTTATAAGAAGTAGTAACTAGCCCTGGCTGATGTGTCTCAGTTGGTTGGAGCACTGCCCAGTACACCAAAAGTTTGCAGGTGCAATTCCCAGTCAAGGCACATTTCTATGTTGCAGTTTTTCCCAGATCACGTGTGTGCTGGAGGCAACTGATCAATGTTTCACTCTCACATAAATGTTTCTCTTTCTCTTTCCCTCTCCCTTCTCTCGCTCTCTAAAATCAATAAAAGCATGTCCTTGGGTGAGAATAAAAAAGCAGTAACTAATCAATAAATGATCTGCATACATAGTGTATGTCATAGTTACTTGACATGCAGCTGAAGTAACTACCAAATATTGAGCGCTCCCTTTGTGCTAGACATTCTATTAAATGGCCTGCATAGTTGTTATAATTCATCCTTTGCTACAACCCTATGTGCTATTTATTAGCAACTGTATTTTACAAATGAAGAATTGATCCACTTATTAAGGAAATTAGCCCCAAATTGCTCACCTAATCTTTGATAGGACTCAGCCAAATCCTTGTTTTAATGCTAAATTGCATTAACACTTAGCTATTTCCCCCTGCTTTTCATATAAAAAATACCTTAGGAATCAGACCAAATAAAAATATATATGTATTAATATTTTTTTGCCTAAATATTAGCACCAAAAGATAAGTAAGTCTTCTTAGCTATGATAGCAGTTCTGGTGGGAGAAAATGATGTGTGAATAATCCTTTCTATAAATTATATGTAAAGTAACCCCTTTATTTGTATTCTACTAGACGACATGAGCTTCAAATAAACTTTAAAAAATCATCTCACATCATATCCTCCCACTTGGTGACAATGCCTTGCTATGTTTCCATATATCTGTCAACATGTTTTCTTTGAAAAGGTAAATTGTTTCTTTTCAATGTGTTATAATGGATACACTCCTCTAGATTTCTTACCCCCTTTTAGTCTTAGAGTATCTTACAATGGTTAATGTGCTAGTTTTGCTTAAAGAGGCTTTTATTTTTTTTCTACACTTGATTTTAGAAATAGAAGGTGAAAAGTACCAAATATTCTGCTGCCACAAGAAAATGAAACAATCTCCCAGTTCCTTCAGTCATGAGACTGAATTTTGAAGTAAATTGTTTACCTCAGGAATCCTCTGTGAATTGTCTTAAAGTTGAAGTTGATTGTCTTCCACCACTCATACTGTGGTAATGAAGAAAATGTTGTGAGAGCATACACACAAAGTCAACATAGTGAAATATGCATACATGCGCGTGTGCGCACGCGCGCGCGCGCGCGCACACACACACACACATATATATATATATATATATATATATATATATATATATATATATATATATTTCATGGCAAGTAAGGAGAACCTGTGCATTTTTCTTTGTTATTAATATGCTTTTTTTTGAGTGAGAGGAAAGAGAGAGAGAGAGAGAGAGAGAGAGAGAGAGAGAGAGAGAGAAATATATGGGCTATCTCCTGCACGCACCCCAACGGGAGACCCAGCCTGCAACCTGGGCATGTGTCCTGGCCAGGAATTGCATCAGCATCTTTCAGTGCACAGGACAATGCTCAGCCAACTGAGCCACACTGGCCAGAGCAAACCTGTGCATTTTAATTCCTTCTCAACAAAACCGGACTGCATTGCTGCCAACAACCATGTAGAATATTATGTTAAAATTTAATTGCTATTCCTGTATTCGTTTTCTTAATTTTCACTTTAGCCAGACTAGAAATCTCTATCTCACTAGAAGAAGAACATTTTTGTACATTGCACAAAGATTTTTTTGGTACAATGTTTTATATAAACATTTATACATGTCATCCTCTATACTGTTAGGTGGTTCTTCTTAGAGACATTAATCAATAAACATGTTTATTATTATTAGATTAGAATTACAATTAGTACTAAGGCAGGGTAATAAATTAAAGTGCCAACAAAATTCACTTTTGGTTGTTGGAAAATGAATATAAAAAATGGCATTGTTTTTCTTCAAGTTATTTTTTTCTCTAATAATAGCAGTAGGGCACTTTCTAATGAATGCAAAATTAATTAGTCAGTTGTAAAGGTCATGCGATTAATTTGTGGAGGGGATTGGCTTATGCATTCTTAGTTCATGATTTTGGTTTACCAATTATTATAGTGTTTTTAACTCTGGTTTTACATAAAAATTGTTTCTAGGGTATTAAGAAAATGTCTGTTGTTGGATTCTGCTATTTGAGCTGGTGATGTAGTAAGTCTGAGACTAGATATGGAATTGATTTAAAAAGTTCATTTAGAGGTTCTCATATGAAATAATTTTAGAACCAGGTGTCTATCTTAATTATATTGCCTTTATTTGATAATAGATCCACACAGAATGCTAGTTGACATTATTGCAAATGACTGATTAATTCATTTCTTTCTTTCTTTCTTTCTTTCTTTCTTTCTTTCTTTCTTTCTTTCTTTCTTTTTTAATCCTCACCTAAGGATATTTTTCCCATTGCTTTTATAGAGAGTGGAAGGATATGAAGGAGGGGAAGGAGGAAGGGAGAGGGAGAGGGAGAGAGGAAGGGAGAGGGAGAGGGAGAGGGAGAGAGAGAGAGAGAGAGATTGATAGGTTGCCTCCCCCATGTTACCCTGAACCAGAGTGGGAAGTGAACCCACAACCCAGGCACATGCCCTTGGCCTGGAATATAACCCATGACCCTTTGGTGAGCAGGCCAATGCTCTAACCATGGAGAAACACCAACCAGGGCTTCATTGGTTTCTTGATCTTGGACTATGGAAGGGAAACATTTATTCTCTTTTTTTCAGTTTCTTACAGAACACATGCTCATCCATCTTAACTCCCAAGGGTTCTGTGTATAGTTAGAAATTTAAACTATCATCTGTTTTGGGAAATTGCCGGGACCCAGTCCATCCTTGCTGTTTCAAGGGACCTGGCATATATGGCATACTGTTCTTAATATGTTTGCTCACCTTCTTGGCCCTGTGTTTTAACCAAGGTCACTCTCCGAGAAATGTTGTTTCCCCAGGTAGGGATTTTCCCCTGAAGTTAGGGAGGGAATAAAACCTCTTAACTAAGTGCCAGGCGGGTAATTAATCACTTTAACTACGAACAATCATGCTTAAGCTACATAATCTTTACTCCCTGGAATGGAGATAAGAAACACCCTAACCTTTGGAATAGAGATTGATAGGCTTGGAATCAACTAGTATAAATACAGATGTAACAAGACAACAGGAGACAGAACTTAGAAGACAGAACCGAGAGACAGAACTTAGATGAAGATCCTAGAGACAGAACCTGGCTACAGAATCTTGATAGAACATGGCAAGAGAACCTGACTAGAACCTGGTGACTGAACCTGGCTGGAGAACCTACACAGAACCTAGAGACAGAAGAACTTTGCTGGAGAGAACATGGCAAAAGATCCTGGACAGAAACTGGAGACAGAACCTAGAGACAGAACCTAGTAAGAGAACCTAGCGAGGGAACATGGCTACTGAACCTGGCTGGAGAACGTGGACAGATCCTGGCTAGAGATCCTGGCTAGGCTGCTGATCAACTGAACGCTGTCTCCGTGTCATTCCTTCTTCGCCGACTCCGTCCACACCTTTGGGGACCCCGGACCTGCTGGGGTTGGACCCCAGCAGGAAATAATACAACATTAAAAGAAATTTAAAAAAGGAAGTTCATTTTACTTTTATGTGGGTTATTGGCCACGTGACCTGTGTCATTGTACTATAATCTGGAGAACTTAAACTTGATCAACTAAGAGCAGTAGAAACACTGGAGTAGAAAACTTCTCTCATTGTATAATCACTAGAGGCCCGTTGAACGAAGATTCGTGCAATAGGTCTTCCTTCCCCTGGCTGCCGGCACTGGTTTTCCTCCGGCACCCGGGGCCCAGGCCGTTGGTCCGGCAGCAGCGAGGCTTGGCCTCTCTGTTCAGGCTGCAGCAGCAAGGCTTGGCTTCTCCACTCTGGCTGCAGCAGAGAAGTCAAGCCTCTTCATTCTTCAGTCGTCTTCAGTCTTTTTCAGTCTTTTGCTCCGTGCCTGCATATGCAAATTAACCGCCATCTTTGTTCGGCTAATTTGCATACTCATCTTGATTGGCTGGTGGGCGTAGCCGAGTGACACTAATTTTCATGTTTCTCTTTTATTAGTGTAGATTAATTTATTTTTAAGTAATATTCTTTGGACTTTTTTATTAAGGCAAAAATCCCTAGCATGACTGACTTCAGAGACAGCAGAGAGGCTTCTGAAAAATTCACAGCCAGGCTTTGTAGAAGAAGAGACCCTGGGTTTAAACAGACCAAAGAATAGGCAGGCTTACTTCCTGAGTCTCGAGGGGCAGAAAGAGAGACGGAAACACAGACCACTGCAAACATGAGGAGGGTCCCTATGATCAACCTTCTGAAGTCTGCCTGTGCTTTTCTCTTTACCCCAATTCTCATTTCATATATAAAGTCCCTAAACAGAAGGCCTCGACCTCATCAGCTATAAAATAAACTGTGGCAATTATAGAAAAATCTCTGTAAGTCAAATTATCAGTTTCATTACATTTGAGTAAACATTTTATAGAACTCGATAGGTCAAACTGTCTATTCCTTTAATTTATTATGATGATGTAAAACTCTTATGAAAGAGGATTTTCTTAATAGTCAAAGGTAGAATGGAACTTCTGCTGTTCCTTTTTGCCACCCAAAACATTTAAATACAAGCACCATATAGTTGCAAAACAGACATGTAGCAAAATCAAATGAGAAAACAACTAATTCTAGAATACTAGATGAGAATGTCCATTGATTACCTAGTGGGGCTGCCATGCGGATTGGGGGATGATAGCGAACTCGCTCTTCTGTGCTGATTCCAGGTTGCACCTAATGAAAGAAAAAGAGGCCTGGAATAGATTCTTCCCTCCCAAACTTCCGAAGGAAGCAACCCTGCCTACACCTTGATCTTACCTCCAGAACTGCTGCAAAATAAGTTTCTGTGGTTTAAGACACACAATCTGTGGTACTTGCTTTTTAAAATATGTTTTTATTGATTACAGAGAGGAAAGAAGAGGGAGGGAGAGATAGGAACAATGATGAGAGAATCATTGATCAGCTGCCTCCTACATGCCCCCTACTAGGGACTGAGCCAGCAACCCAGGCATGTGCCCTGACCTGGAATTGAACTGCGACCTCCTGGTTCACAATCCGATGCTCAACCATTGAGCCAGGCAGGTGGGCTGTGGTACTTTTTATGATAGTCTTACCAAAGTCATATAGTGATGGTCAAGTCCTGTAATTGGATAGAATAATTTGTCAGTATTATTCTGGGAGGAGGAAGTTACTTATATCTCCTAACATGGGCCTGTAAGTACTAGATCAACATAAGAACTCCTAACTCCTAAAATAATGTAGGCTTCATATTTTATATATATATATATATATATATATATATATATATATATATATATGAAAAATTATAAGTAGCAAAATTTTTTTTTCTTAATACAAGGAAAAACAATTGCTAAGAAATAAACTGTCTGTGTCTAATGTAATATAAGAGGGTACTCTAATGTCAAAGTAAACAATGGGGTTGCTTTAAATTAAACACTTGAAAAGAATGACCATATCTTCAATTCCAGAAATGCTTTATTAAATTTATAATGAGTGACAGTAATACTAGTATTATTGCAACTGTGTGAAGTTGACTGTACCCTAGAAATAGGATGTTATTGATCACCTGGAGTCAATTTATGTTTATAAAGGTCTCATGACTATTAAGTGACTGTACTTTATATTTCCACGTTTAAATGTTACTTAAACAGAACATGTGAGTTGAATATAGAAAGTGATTGTATCTAGTGAATGTTTGTTTTGATTTTTCCAGTTTTAAAATATAGATGGTGGTAAAATATAAATCCTGCATGCATTACCCATTGCAACTGAGCTCAATTCTTTTTTAGTGTCATTTTGAGTTCCTTGTTGCCATAGTTGCTGCTAAGAAAATGCATTTTTCTAAAAGATTTATAAATAATGATTGCAATGTTTTTAGCTCTTTGTAGTGAAATACAATATCCAATGCCTCTGAGAAGAATATAAATTCAAGCACTAGGGAGCCATTCAGGTCACACTTGAGTGTTGTTACAAGTAGGGCAGGAAAAGTGTCGTGCTGGTATCCATTAATGTGCACTCTCCTGCCCACTCAAAAGATAAATTCCGTGTAGTTAGTGTCTGAAGACATACATAAGGCTGTCTTTAAGCTTTATATCTGCTTTTGTTACTACAACATTTTGTGAAACCAATAAACAAAAATGATTGCTTTTATTAACCCTCCTCTTTTCTAATATTGCTTGCTGTCATCATTCTTCTAACTGCTAAATTAAAATATTTAGCTTGTATGAACATGTTTGCCAAATGTATGCATTCTTAATAGTTCTGAAAATAAGGTAAATTCTAATATACCTAATTAATTTTTTTCTCCAAATATCAGAAACTCTTTATTAATTGAATAATTAAGTTATTCAGCATATAGTTCATGGCATCTGAAGTAGAAAATATACCCAAATCCTCAAAAACAGAAAATAAAGAATGATGATCAAGCAACGTAAGTGTCTACCACTCAGACATCTAAACAAATAAATGTTTTGATACACACTCAACACAGAAATGTTAGCTTTTATTACTTGTGGCCATAATCACCAGTTTCCTCACTTGGGTCCCATTTTTAATATATCTAGTGAAAATTCCTGTTTCTTATTTGATAACATTTTTTTCTCTTCATTTTACATTTTGGTTCTACTTCCCCAAAGTGTTGCCTTTTGCTGGAGCTGACCATCAGCCCCTAAATGATGGATGAACAGGTTACTCAGACACAGTTTGACTGTGAAAGAGAGGGCTAAGGGGCCTCTGGCTTTAGTAGCCAGGGCAGCCTTGATTGCCTGCCTCATTAGGCTTTTATTGGAATTTTTATCTTTAGATATAATCAGTAGGGTGAGTAAGCTTGGGAGGACAAATGTGTTTACATTTTCTCTAGGCAAGGGCATCTAGGGGTTGAGCATAAAGATTCCAGTAAACACCGGGGTCTGCACATGCACAGACTTGTTTGGAAAGGTCAAGGAATAATTAGGGGCACCACCTTCAACACTCCCCTAAGTCGGAATTATGATAAACAGGGCAGGTGGCCCTCCACACACTTCCCTTTTACCAGAATGTCCTTACAAACTTTCCAACCAAGTCTCATGCTTCCCAACACCTTTTTGTGTGTGTGTCTATGAGAATATGAAAAGGAAAGAATCAAACATACATGATTCATGTACTGTCTTGATATGAAACTAAACATTTTTCTCTGACACATTGTGGTATATTTAAAAAACAAACTAGACATAAAGTCATATGATCTGAATTTAGTTTCCAGTTCTGCTAGTAACTAGTGATGTGTTTTAAATAAGAGGATGAATGTTTATTTTGCCATTACAAAAATAAAGGGGATGATAACAGATTTTGATAACAGTTACCAAATAGAAAAATACAGACCATATGCCACTCGGTAGAAGTTTATGTTTCTCTTCCCTCTAAATTTTGCTCTTATCTGAAATCCTAAAGCACATAGAAACTTTGCTAAACATTTCTATGTGAATAGCGTTATAATAGTTTAATCTTTACTGGCAATTATTTAAGTTGCTATCATTGGAAATAATTAGTCACACCTACATGATACAAAATAAATGATGATTTTGTGGTTTCTTAAAATTTGAACTGTATATTTGAATTGAGAAGGTACCACAAATACACAAGGTAAAATTTGAGGAACAAATAGTGTAAATCGGTGCTAAGAGCTTTGGACTTTAATTAGCTTGGATGCTAAACTACACCCGACTGCAACATGGAATGGAAGCTCTGGACACTGGCCTTGCTTTTGATTTTGCTGAACTCCTAGCTGCCCCTCTTTCAGGATTGGCTTGGGGGAGATGGGACATTGGAACCTCAGAAAATTAACTTTTTGCATAACAAGGCTTTTTCCACATTCCATTCTCCCCTGGGGGCTTCTAAAGATGCTTATTTCAGTGGTACCCTAAGAACCTCATTCCCACTGGTGTCTGGGAAATCTGGCCCATACATTCCTCGTGCAACACAGTTGTATAATGCACCTCACAGTGTAAGATTCTCTTTCCTGTCTTATGTGTACATTTTCATTAATTTTCACCTTGTCTTAGCTTACAAAATATTTAAGGTTGCTTACAAAGCATTAAAGAATTAAATAAGCAGAGTCAACTGATAATGCAATAAAATCAGTCTTACTTTTATGATCAGAAAGTAATTTCTCCAGGATGTTTTTCATGAATTTTCCTGAGGGATTAAGAGATAAATTAACCGGGAGTTGAGTGGGCAAGGAAAGAATAAATGAACACTATTTTGAGAATGTTGGAAAATGGCAAAATGTGTGATTCTTCATATTAAAGATCCACCTCAGAGTTTCTAAACATAGAAATGTTTCTGTTTCAAACAGAATTGAATATTGCATATTTATTAAATATGAAAATCAATCAACATGCTAACTTTGGAGACAGAAAAAGGCCTGCCTGAGGCCCAGCCCCAACATCCAAGTTGTCAGTGGTAACCCAGATTGTCCTCCAAGCAATTCCTAAGGACACAAGCACCTTTCTTGATTCTGCTTGTGTTGTTGGCATGAAAAAGATAATAGGTTTCATTGTCAACTGTGAATGTGCATTATGAAGCCCATGGTTAATATAAATGTTAATCAGGGTTATGGTTGTAGCTCCAGGGATTATGGTAATCATGTAGCATATAATGCAAGCGTGGATGTTTCAATTCAAGTGTAAATATGTAGCTAATGAAGGATACAATCACTTAACAAACTGTCCAGACTCACACTTTAGGAATATCATGCTGTAAATCCATTGCTTTACAAAATTTCCTTTTGAAAATAAAACCACCTATTTTGCATTAGTGCCTAAATTAATACATTATTATGTCAAGGAAAAAGATAAGTGAATTAAGCCCTGGCAGGTTTGGCTCAGTGGACAGAGCATCGACCTGTGAACCGGAGTCCCAGGTTCGATTCTGGTCAAGAGCATGTACCTTAGTAGCAATCTCCTTCGGGGTGTGTGCAGGAGGCAACCAATAGATGTGTTTCTCTCACATCAATGTTTTCCTTTGTCTTTTCCTCCCTCTTCCACTCTCTCTAAAAAGCAATGGAAAAATATCCTCGAGTGAGGATTAAAAATATATAAGTGACTTAAGAAAGAAAGTAAAAATATGAATAATGCTACCACTCTGTGCAAACCTCTTTCACATGTTGGAGATACTAGGCAAGGTTCAGTTCATGTTAATAGTATTATTTTTAATAAAAGAATGCAATTATATAAAAAGAGTTGTAACTTTTTTTAGAGGGAAAAACCCCTCAATAATATATTACAAACATATTTATCTATCCAAAAACATCTATTCATTTTCAAAATATTGCAAATGGCAAACAACTTCCCATTATATGGATGAGCAGGAAATTAGCCGATCAATTGTATTATTGCTTTTCTTTCCCCATGTTTAAAGATTAAGAATGTGGTAATACCTTGGAATTATTTTTGTTGGTCCACCCCAGCTGGATTCCCCTGAGCTGCCATTGAGCAGAACCATGGTGCAGCAGCACTCCTAGCCAGAAGAACACTAGAAAATGAGAACTAGGATACTCAAGATGAGTTTGAACAAATCACAGTATTTCCTAACAACTATATAGATACTATTTTATTCTCTTCTAGACATTAATGCTTATAGTGTGAAATTTTGTCGGCAGACACATTTTCATTCCTTTATATATATATATTTTTTTCATTGCCTGTGTGTTGCAATTGCATGTTGATGGATTGGACAATACTAACATGGAAAATAATGAGTTCTCAAAGGCAGTGTGTATACATTTTTTCATAGTTTATGAATATTAGCTTCGGATGGCATTGCTTTTTCACTTCTGTTTCTCTCATTTGTCATCTTTCCTTTAGAAACAGCGGCTTGTCACACACTCTTTTCCTTAGCATGTCTATGCTACACCGTCTAATTAATCTATATTATTTTTACATAGAAGTCTGTTTTCCATACCATTTTTGCAACATTATTTTTATTGTTTGTATCTGAATTGTATTATATTTTCATTTAAAAAACTTCCTTTATTATTCTTCCTTTTTGTGTTTACCTTTTAAATATATTACTTTATCTAATGTTTAAATTTGTCTGTTTTCTCTGCTTCATGCTCTGCTTCTGATTTGCAGGGACAATGTTCTGTTATTATCTATTTGATATGTCAGTTTTCTGTTTTTTTCCTTATTCATCTTCTATTAGGTCATATTCAAAAGTAAGATCAAATAAGCTTTTATTTTCTTCTTTTTGTATCCATCAGACCAATGTTGTAGCTTGCTATCTTTGGTTTGTTTTTACTCATCCTTAAAGAATGTCCAGACAACAGATTTGTCCAATGTTTGGAGATGAATAGATTGCCCTTTTGCTTTTTTTGGTACCCTTGTGTTTTGGATAAGTATGATAGATAGGGATATATATATATATATATATATATATATTAATTATATATATAATTAATATATATGTATATATGTATATATATATGTGTATATATATGTAATATATATATGTATATATGTATATATATATATATATATATATATGTAATTTTTTTTTCCCCAAGGTAAAGGGTGAGTAACTAAGAAGAGGACCTGATTGGTAATAGATATCCATATAATTCCTGTTGTTCTCACATGACACCTTCATGTACTTCTTGATTTTCCACATTCTGAAACATAGTGTGTGAAACAAGTATAAACAAAGTACAGTTAACTTCCTGGTTTTCCATAATATCCTCCCCTCTCATCTTATCTGCTGGGTAATCTATGCAGGGATGTTGCATGGCATAACCAGAACTAACTCACCCAGTGGCCCAGTGGAGAATTGATTTGGGATTGCAGCTATGAACACAACATTACTCTTGATTTTTTCTCTCTACTTCCCCATTGTGCAAAGATGGAGAGTCTGAGATAGGATTGGACAAGAAAAATTAATAAGATTAATTTTGAATAAGCCTTTGTTCAGATAGCCCATAGCTTCAATTAGTCTTTGTTTTCCCTCTAAAAATACTACAATTCCAAGATATTCCCTTATTTATGATCTTGCTCATTGTCTTAATGAATATTCTTATGAAACCTGCCTAGGCTAAAATAGAGATTCCTATCAATTTAAATAGAAGCCCTCTTCTTAGTTCCTACTCTATCTTAAATATCACTGTGTGGTTTCTACAATATGAAGTTCTTTTTTGCTAGAGTTTTTTTTTTTTTCTCTATGTATATTTTGTTGGTGGTGATTTATAGTGAAGGAAAACTGCCAGTTGAGAGAAAAATCATTTGCATTTTATAATGCTAAAATAGCAGATGCTTAAAGGCTAAAATGTTAGCTAACATTTAATGTGTTTTTAATCAATGACATTAGTTTTATAAATTTAAATATTTTTAAATTAGATAAAAAGAGTATGATGGCTACTAATTAAAATTTCTTAACTAACGTTTCTTTTTAAACTCAATATCATAAAATGGCTTAGAATGATTTATTAAGGTAAACTTTGATTACCTTATAGTCTATGTATTTAAAAACATGCTTTCGTTTTACTGAATTATTCACTAAGGTAAGTATAAAGAATAGAGTCTTAACCTTTTTATTAATTGAGATTTTAGTCTGCAAACCCCAGCTAAACTTACAGGACCAAAACAATTCCTCAAATCAATTCATCTACAGCATTCTTTCAGTTCTGTAATAGCAGGAAGCATAAATTGGCCATATACAAGTTTATAATCTTCTCAAGGTTTACTAGATTATAATCTTCCCATCAGCCTCACACAATGTAGTTTTAACACTTCATGAAATACAAAGCTAGACAGGTATAATTATATATAAGGATAAGTTACTTATATTTAAGAAAAATGTTTTATAATTTTATCTGGCAGTACAGACTTTTATATTACTTTTTAAAAAATATGTTTTTATTGATTTCAGAGAGGAAGGAAGAGGGAGAGAGAGAAACATCAAAGATGAAAAAGAATCATTGATCTGCTGCCTCCTGCATGACCCACACTGGGGATTGAGCCTGAAACCCTGACCATGTGCCGTGGCCAGGAATTGAACCGTGACCTCCTGGTTCATAGGTCATCATCGCTCAACCGCTGAGCCACACCTGGCCAGCCTATATATTACTTTGTAAAGCTTAGATTTACATTAATTTTAAAGTGTTGCCATCCAACATGGTTTGTTTTATCCTACATTGTAAAGATAAAGATATACCCAATTGGCGAAATTTGGAAGGTGTAGAACCCTTAAATGTTTGTTGCTTTTAGTCTTCTGTTTTAGACTACTGGAATCTATTTTTAATGTTCCTTCTTCTTACAGGATTTCTATAATACTTGCTAGTAATTACTCGTGATGCTATATTTTGTAGTATTTCTATGAACCAAATAGAATTTTTAAAATTTTTGTCTTAGAGATAGAATTCAATTTACATGGATATAATTACTCTCAACAATTATTTAAACTTAGCATTTTAAGGCATATTTGCTTTTACTGAAGTTGAAAAGACTATCATTGCTTTTTAAAGAGAATTTCTGCTAGAATGCTCACAAATAGGCATTGAGTTTATTTCTAGTGGGGAAAAAAGGCAGAAAAAAACACAAAGCATTATTAGAATAGATAAAATTTTTCAGCTCAATTTGGCAGCTATCAGAGGTTTATATCATTTGACCTTTAGTTAAAAACTCTAAGACTTCAGTAATAAAGGCTCTATAGTAGCATTAAGTATTATTACTCTTATCTTCATCATCAAAATGCAATCTTTAACTACTTAAGATTCACCTCCCACTGTTGGACACTTTCTGAAATACCTCTGTAATTGCCAAGAGGGCTTTGATGAGTGTATTAAGGTTTCCAGCTTCTGAGTGAATTGCCTGTTTAGTAGCAGATAAGCAGACTTCAAGCACCGTTGAGATGATCAACATTCAGTTTCCCCTGATTCCTTCAGTTTCTAATTTCTTTAAAATTCATCTCTTTCTCACTACTGTGAAATCATGCAGGCAAGCAACATATCAAGGAACACAGAAGGACTTAAAAAAGAAATTCTATTCCTAACTCCATCATTGTCTTCTAATGACCTTGACCTTGAGAAAAATGAATCACCTTCAGAATGGAAGGGCGGGGGGGGGGGGGGGGGGGGGGGGAGCCCAGAGACAGCATGACTTGGAATATTGGGATTATTCAAGAATGTAGTTAATAAGCACGATGTATCTAATCATCTTGTCAGGGATTTGCTGACACTTAAAAGGAAATATGTCACCCATCCACATGGAATTTTAAATAGAGTTGTCTTTTTATTTTTAAACTACTTTCTATGTTTAAGGCAAAGACATTTGATTGCTAGAGAAAAACATTTTACATCTGAAATAAAATGTAATTATTCACCAGTTTAGATAAGTTTGCATTTCTAGTTGTGTTATCACCTGACTTTAACTATTGTTAATAGGCTATTATTATCTGGGACAATGAGTACACATGAGAATTATCATTAAGAGACCAAAGTGCACATCTTTGATGCCTCCACTACTAAACGTGTGCATCTTTCCCAGCCCAAGGAAAGACTTGGGCTGTAAGTACCTGCCGTCTATTAACTCCTAAATAAGGAATGAGTTTTGCTTGTTGGACAAATAGGGGAACACAGTAATACAATTTCAGAATTCACCTAAGAAACTGCACAGCACTATTTTTACATATGCAGGAGACAACACAGGGATAGGTGTTCTATTTAAGGACACACCCAATGTGGATGAAAGTTGTTGAACATGTAAACTGCATTTTATTTCTAATTATTTTATGAAGCACAACAGAAGCCAGAGAACTGACATAGTCTACTTGGTCAGGTTTTCTGTTGGAGAACTCTTTCTTTTTGTGGCTGTTTTTGTAACTTTGTTTGCATATTTTCTTTAACACATTTACTTAAGTCAGGGCTTCTCTCCCACCCATTTGCCTGTTCTTGTCTACAGTTGAAAGGCTGAAGCTGTCAGGATGCAAATCACATCATTTCTGTCATGCGTTCTTTTTCGTTCTACTGAGAAGTTAGCAGTTGGAAACAGCTGCAAATTGGCAGGCCTATTACCTAAATCACAAATCAGATCAAAGCTGAGCCACAGACAGAGATGATATATCAAATTTCCTCTTTTACCCCCAATAATTTTAAATTTGCCTTGATCATTTGTTTAAAAACTAAATTGATATTTTAGTCATAGTGGCTCACAAGCATGAGAAAGCACCAATGTTGTCCAAATGGTGATAGTTGGAAGCTCCGGTTAAGAAATGATTCTAGAATGTAAAACGGTACCGCTGTGATGGAAAACAATATGGAGATTCCTCCAAAAAATAAAAATAGAACTACCAGGGAAATTCCACATGTGGGTATTTATTCAAAAGAACTAAAACAGGATCTTGAATAGATATTTGTACTCCGAGGGTCATTGAAGCCTTATTCACAATAGCTAAGAGGTAAAAACAACCTATGAGTCTATCTATGGATAAATGCATAAAGAAAATGTGGTATATGTATGAAATGGAGTGTTATTCAGCCATGAAAAGAAAGGAAATCCTGGCATTTGCAACAACAAACAGAAATTAAGGACATTGAGTGAAATAAGTCACACGGAGAAAAACACATATTACATGTTTTCACTTATATGTAAAATTGAAAGAAAAGAAAAAAAGCCAAATGAATAGAAACAGAGAGTAGATTAGTGGTCACCAGAGGCTGGGGATTGTGAAATCAGGAGATGTTGGTCAAACGATACAAATCTCCAGTTATAAGAGAAATAAGTTCTGGGCATGTGATATATAGCATAGTGACTATAGTTAACAGTACTCTATTGTGTCCTTGGAAATATCTAAGAGACTAAATTTTAAATGATTTCACCATAACAATAATGACAAATTAAAAAGGAAAATATGTATAATGAAGGATGATGTGTTACCTAACTTTATTATGCTGATCATTTCCCAATATATACCTGTATCAAATCATCACATTGTACACCTTAAACTTTACCCAGTTACATTTTAATAAAACTGGAAAAAAGAAAACTAACTTGAAAATGTGGCATATACATCAAATGGAATATTAGTCGGCATAAAAAACGTGTTATACTGTGCAACATGGATGAACCTTGAAGACATTATGCTATGTGAAACGAGCCAGTCACAGAAGGACAAATACTATATGAATTCCCTTGCATGAGGTATCTAAAGTAGTGAGACTCCAGAAACAGAAATTAGAATGATGATAACTGGGAACTGGAGGAGGGAGATGGGGGAGTTGCTGTTTAATGAGAACACAGCTTCAAACACGCAAGATGAAAATGTTCTAGAGACCTGCTATACAGCATTGTGTCCATAGATGATAATCCTGCATGTACACTCAAAACATTAAGAGAGTAGATGCCATGTTTCACATTAAGAAGAGAGGGATGCAAGGAAGGAAGGCCTTGAGTACAGAAGTTGGCTAGTTGCTTTCTCACTGAAAATATTTTCTATTGAAATATTGAAATGTTATTTAAAAATCTAGAAATTATAAACTCTGGAAACACTGTGATCATCTCCAGAAATCATGGGTTATATGAGATTCTGGAACCCTGAGGAGGACCTCTGCCAGACTGTGAGCTGCTTATAGACCAGGGGTGGGCAAACTTTTTGACTCGAGGGCCACAATGGGTTCTTAAACTGGACCGGAGGGCCGGAACAAAAGCATGGATGGAGTGTTTGTGTGAACTAATATAAATTCAAAGTAAACATCATTACATAAAAGGGTACGGTCTTTTTTTTTTTCCAGTTTTATTCATTTCAAACGGGCCGGATCCGGCTCGCGGGCCGCAGTTTGCCCACGGCTGTTATAGACTGTCACAATATTTTATTTAGTATCAGAGGAAGCACTAAGCAAGGGATTCTGGAATGAAACCACAAACAGAAGACTGGGCAAACATTAGCTAAATAAAATTCATCGATTTCAGATGAAATTTGTGAACTAATTATAAAGGAAATTATTAGAGAGCACCTGAAAGAAGATACACATACCAATCAGCTTCAATATGGCTTCACTCAAACTAAGTCATGCCAGACTAATTCAATTTTTTCTTTTAATAGAGTTAGTAACTTAATAGGTCAGGGGATAGTAGAGACACTGCAGATAGGGTCTGGATTTCACCTAGGCATTTGACAAATTTTCTGAGGTTTTCCTTGTTGACGAGGTAACTAAAATTAGCTTGACTTAGGAGGAATTTCTGCTTGAAGAAAAGTTATGGTAATATGTAAATAATCTAAAAAATATTGAACTAGTGATATTTATTTATAACTCTTCATGTGCAAACCACTCTTATGTGCTTTACATGTATGCTCTAACTTTGTTAACCCTCAAAATCTTTGAAGTGTTATAAGCATTATTCAAGTTAGAAAAGTGAGGCAATGGATAGTTAAGAACTTTGTATAAAGTCATATGGATAGCAAATGACAAAGCTACAATTTGAACCCAGTAATGATAATGTCAAAAGCATACCCTTAACTACTATGTGATAACACCACTTGAATTGTTTGAACAAAAGCATAATTTAATTTATTATAAAAATCTATATAATAAAGAGCCAGGGTTGTAATGACTGAAGGCTCAACCAGACCCAAAGGAAGTCAGTGATGGGTTGCGTGGTGACCCAGCACTGACTGGGGCCACTGTGGGCACCGACCCAGCACTGACTGTGTAGGGGATTGAGGATCAGGCCCAGAGAGAGGCCTGCAGAAAGAGAGGCAGAGTCTGATCCATAGCCTCTGTGGCAGCTGTTGATCAGAACTTGGCTCTCTTTCCCACCCTGCCTGGCCAACAGCCGGCCTCCATTTCTCTCCAGGCCTCCACTGGGGCTGCTGATCAGCCCCACCTTTCTCATCAGGCCCCATTGATAGGCCCAGAGACACTGACTGGCATAGAAAGTGACCAATCAGAACCAAATATGGGTCAGCTGTGAGGAGCCAGTGGCTGCCTAGGAGGCGAATCTTTTGACGCTGACTGGCATAGAAACTGACCAATCAGAACCAAATTGGCTGGCAGAGGAGGGCAGTTGGCAAGATCAGGCTGGCAGGGGAGGGCAGTTAGGGGCAATAAGGCAGGCAGGGGCAGTTAGGGACAATCAGGTAGGCAGGGGAGAGCAGTTAGGGGTGAGATCAGTCTGGCAGGGGAGGACTGTTGTGGGTGAGATCAGACAGGCAGGCAGAGGAGTTAGGAGCAATCAGGCAGGCAGACAGGCAGGTGAGTGGTTAGGAGCCAGAGGTCCCAGATTGTGAGGGGTATCTAACTGCTGGTTTAGGCCCAGTCCCATAGAGGCATATCATGAGAATAATCTAAAAGCTAATACAATAAATATTAAAATAATAGAATTATAATATGTAGAACAAGAGAGAAAGTGTTTCACAGTACTCTATGATTAAATAATTTGCCACTATTCAGTAAGTCCATGAAAGAGTTTTTAGTGTTTATAATAATTTGAATTATACAAAGATGAAGACACTGTCTTGAATGATAGTGAGTTAGATAAGCCCATGAATAGGATCCAAGCAATAGTTTGTTGGAGTTCAGTTAGTTTATTCTAACCTATACTGAGAATTTGGTAATGGATGAAACTTTGGCCCTTTTAGTTAGTAATGACCTCCAAACCTTGCATCACATTCTACACAATTTCTAAGTCTTGCAGAGTCACCATTGCCTATTATAATCACACCGAAATGATTGGACAAGTGAAGTATCATTGGTTTGATACAATGTACAAAGGGCACATTATGCATCTTACTTGACTGAGGGTGGTGGGTAATGAAATACCAAGCGCAGAAGGGTAGTTATGGGAGGAAAAAAAAACAAAACTCACAATACTTGCAAAATTATATTGAGGCAGACATTGGTGGAGTCCCCCTGGCATACCCTACATAAATCTACCTCTACAGATTGGTGAAGTAAGATATTGTGGGTGGTAGATCTATTTCCCCTCCTCATACCTGGTTCCTCCTTCTTCAGCTTTATTAAGATAACTGACTAATTCTCTCCCAGAAATGCCCTGAAACTCATATTTTTGGCTTTTAACTTTTTTTGCTAACTCTTTCCACATAACTTTATGCAGTTTTGGGAAAATCTATTTTCAAGTGACATTTAGTGCTCTAGCGTCATGATTTTCCTGGCAGTCTCAGTCTCGTATCTATTGCTATGAAATGCTTGATGAATAAAAAAAACATGTTTCAGTTATGCCAATCAATTATGCAAAGACATACATATGGCGAATTTTTAAGCTCTTTTCAGCTGTCATAGAAGAGTGTTATATACAAAAAAGATGTTTTTAATTTATTAATTGGTGTTTAAACTCATTTGTGAATAAATTTAATATATTTTTAAATGTTTCAAAGCTATAATCTCCTTTGATCATTACAAGAGCTGTATAAAAAGAAAGGTGTCCTGAGGGAACATGAGAGACCCGATGTCTTCGTCCAGGGCAACATTGCTGGTTCAAGGTCACAGGGCTTTAGAGGAGTTACTACTGTCCTATACTGATCCCACCAGACGGGGGGAAACAGGCTTTGAACCTTGGACTTCTATTTATAAGTTCAGTGCTCTTTTCACTATGCTATGTGACCTTTCCAAGTAAAATGCCACATTTTCCCAACATGGCAAGTAGCTTTCAGTGTGACTTTGAGGCAGTGATTCTACTAGGGAAGAGAGATGAATATATATATATATATATATATATATATATATATATATATATATATATAATCGAGAGAGAGAGAGAGAGAGAGAGAGAGAGAGAGAGAGAGAGAGAGAGAAAGGAAAGAGAAATCCCATATGAAACACTCCAGTTAACCCTAGCAAATAAATTTGATTTATTTTTTTTATGGACCTAATCAGTGCTGGAATTAATCTGAAATGAATAGCTACAGTTTTCTCATCTTTAATTTGCCATATAGAGCAATTTTAAAAAGTACTCAGTGACATTTTAGAGTAGATATGACAAGCAAGTGTAAATGTGATGACACAAGTCATATATGGTATGAGTCATTTGTAAAGTTCACTATGAATGAGCTATACTGCACGGAATCCATTTGTCACTTAGGAAAATGAGATCATCTGCTTTTACATATGAAGGGAGACATTTAATAGTGTATTAACTCAGCCCAAGCCAGAAAATGTCCAAATCCATACTGGTTTGCATTCAAATAATCTAACAATGAGGATATTCCCTATCTGCCCTTTCCTTGATAAATGCTGGTGGAGAAAAGAAAGGATAACCTGAAGTATATGTGTAAAACCTTAATATTGTGTGTGCTCAACTGGTAAGTGAATAAAAGACCAGTAGATATCTCTTTTGATTAAATTCTTTATTATTTTCTGTCTCAGAACTAGAAATTTTCATAATGCAAATGCTCTAATTTTATGCAACACACAATGTGATAAGCAAAAAATTATTTTCTTCATGATATATTTGGCCAGATCAGAAAAGAAAATTTTTTTCACTGCTACACAGGGGTATTGCAAATAGTATTTTTTTCTAAGAAAATATGTTCTGTGCACCATTGTCGCTGTCAATGCTTTCAAATGTAAGTTTTTTCAAAACGTAAAGGCTAGAAAATGAGGTATGTTCCACATGATAGACAATATTTTAAAATGAACCTTTTTGGATTGTTCCTTCTGTCCTGACATGTACTTTGTTTTTGTAAGTCACTGGCCTTTACTATCCTGTTTTAAATAATGAACATACAAAAGCACAGACTACCTATGGAGGACATAAGGCCTTTATTTTTAAGGACTAAGCAACACAAATGCTTGCTCACACCTGCCCTCTTTCCCTGAACTCTGAATATGGCCTCTTATCATTGTATTTGTTTGGCTTTGCTGAGTCCCTCCTGATCTTTATCATACAGCTCTCCTACCTCTTCATTCCTGGAATAAATACAAGGTTGTTTCAATCCCGCATACTGTTTCTTGCTTCTAAGCCTTTTCCTTGCATAAGTTACGCCAGCAGTAATTATACTACTATAAAATTAAATATATGTAGTATATGTAAAATTAAAAAATACATTTAAGCCTGGCCTGCATGGTTCAGTGGTTGAGCATTGACCTATGAACCAAGAGGTCATGGTTTGATTTCTGGTCAAGGCCCATGCCAAGGTTGTGGGCTTGATCCCCAGTAGGGCTGTGCAGGAAGCAGATGATCATGATTCTCTCTCATCATTGATGTTTCTATCTCCCTCTCCCTTCATCTCTGAAATAAATAAAAATATATTTTAAAAATATGTTTAAATTTACAGTAATTTTATGTCTATATATACTTCCTCTAATGAGATTCCTTCCTCCCTCCCCCATTCCCTCCTTTTCTTTTCCCTCCCTCCCTTCCTTTTCTTTTCTTTTCTTTTCTTTTCTTTTCTTTTCTTTTCTTTTCTTTTCTTTTCTTTTCTTTCTTTTCTTTCTTTCTTTTCTTTCTTTCTTTCTTTCTTTCTTTCTTTCTTTCTTTTCTTTCTCTCTCTTTCTCTCTCTCTCTCTCTCTCTCTCTCTCTCTCTCTCTCTCTCTCTCTCCTCCTAGCTACATATTTGCACGGTATAATTATTTGAGACTCTGAAGTGAGCAGTTTGGAAGATTTTTGGATAATCAAAAACAAACAAAAACCCTCCCATTAACCAGTTCTTAATAATTAGAATAATGACTTAATAATAAGGGTAGAGAATAATATGGAACTCATTGATTTAACATACTTCAGGAGCAGTAGGTGAGGGTAGATAGATCTATCTATCATCTATCTATCTATCTATCTATCATCATCTATCTATAGATACTAGTGTCCCAGTGCACAAATTCATGCACATTGAAAGGAAATTAATTAGAAGAAATATTTTAATATTCGCCCTTTCTCTATAATAGAAATTTCAAACAAAATCATGATTCACAATGACAGATAGAAACACATGCATGCTATTGGCGCCAGCGAGAGCTTTACTAGTACACATATCACGCATGCATGAGTCAACTTAGCCTTTTATAGATATAGAATAAATTTGCTTAAGTAGACCTGCTTTCTGATTTAGCTAAACTTTTTCCAGCCTAGTGAAGCACCCCACCTTCTCTTTCAGGTAATTGTCAGCAACACAGTAGTAAATATAAACATGAAGCAGATTATTATTGTAGATTATGCAGGGAGAATAAAGGGTAAAATATTTAACTGCAGCACTGTTTGACTATATTCTGCGCAGTGAGAAAACCTGCAGTCATTTTCAAGGTCCACCATTTCTTACTTCTTTTCAGTAGGGTCAAGTTTCTAAACTTTCTAAATCTTCGTTTTCCAGCTAAAGAAAAGAAAATAGGAATCCACCGAGTCTCCTATCTACCTACACCAGGACTTCTGTGAGGATTAAATGAGATAAGGCACAGAAAAACACTTCACAGACATTTGGTTAAAGTGTAAAATGTTTGTACCTGGCTATAAAGCAAGTTGTGTACCTGGGCTGAAGAAACTGCAAGTAGGTTAGTCTCTAGGGAGAGGAAGCCAAGTATTGCTACTTGACGTCATTACCTGGCACCCACAGTGACCATTTCCAGTTTGGGCTGGGCTACGGGCCACATTTTGTGCCATGGGGTCTCGGCAGTGTTGGCTGCGATTTGGTGGGGTATTACTCTGGGGTGGTTGCGGGGCCTGTGTTCCACTGGAGGAAATCCTAGTGTTGCTTTGTTGGCACCAGGTCCATGGTACCATTTCTTTGTAAATGGCCAGTGCATGTCACAGCAGCTCCTGTGTTGAGCATCTGCCCCCTGGTGATCAGTGTGCGTTATAGCGACCGGTCGGATGGTCAGAGGGACACTTAGCATTTTAGCCTTTTAATATTGATACTTTATTATTTTGCCTGTACTCCTAATATTTAAGTCATTTAACTTTTCTCAATTCAATGACTTTTGGGTTTCCCATTTAATTCCAAATTTTGAAAATCAGTTCTCTCCTAAAGCCTTAATAGGAAGGGATTGTCATCTTAAGTGTAGGGAATTTCAGTGCAAGCTCATCCTAAAAACTGAAAACATATCAACAATATTTTCCCAGGAATAACCTCTAAAAATTATTTTATTATCTTATGTATCTCTTTATCTGTCTCTATCTCTTTATATTATCTATCTCTTCCCATTCATATCAAATTAACCTTCAGCATCCATGAACTTTCTTTTTTTTTTTTTTTTTTTTTTACAGAGAGGAAGGGAGAGGTATAGAGAGTCGGAAATATTGATGAGAGAGAAACATCGATCAGCTGCCTCCTGCACACCTCCCACTGGGAATGTGCCCGCAACCAAGGTACATGCCCTTGACCAGAATCGAACCTGGGACCCTTTAGTCCACAGGCCGACGCTCTATCCACTGAGCCAAACCAGTCAGGGCCCGTGAACTTTCTTACGCCTACATGTAATAGCAGTTTAAAAGCTGGGCACTGTAACTCCTGTTGAGTAAAAATGAGCACAGGTGAGGTCCAGGGAGGAGTGCATTTGTAGATGTCTAGAGACCTATCTCCTCCTACAGATCTTCCTGAAGCCAAACCAGAGATACAATAGTTTTAAAGTCCTGCTACTATTTATGTAGTAGGAAGCCTCTTGAATCCATTTGTATGTTTGTACTTTTACTTGGGGGACACTTTTGCACAATAACATGCCCTACAGAATAACTTTGTCTTATTACCAGTTATATTTTTAAATTACATTCAAGAACATTTTCTGAGCTTCTGTTGATTGCATGAGGCTATATTCGGTTCTATGAAAAATAAACAAATATTTATTTAGCCCCAATTATGGAAGAGATTGATCCATGCTTTGGAAGGAGGGGAGAATCAAAACATTATAAAATACCAACCACTTCTAAGAGGTTTTATGATCTATCTGGAAATTATAAAGAAATCCTTGCAGGAGCAAATAACAATGTAAATGAGTGTAGGTGGGCACTAAATGTGTGGCACAGAGAAGGGCTGTGGAAGTTTTAAGGGAAGAGATTATTTATAGGCAGCCAGAGTGGTTTATGCATATACATCAGAATGAGTTTAAATAATCCATAGCAACCATCCTCTCCTCCCCTCCCCTCTCCTCTCCTCTCCTTTCCCCTCCCCTCCTTTCCCCTCTCCTCTCTTCTCCTCTTCTCTCCTTCCCCTCCCCTCCCCTCCCCTCCCTCCCCTCCCCTCCCCTCCCCTCCCCTCCCCTCCCCTCTCCTCTCCTCCCCTCCCCTCCCCTCCCTTCCCCTCCCCTCCCCTCCCCTCCCCTCCCCTCTCCTCTCCTCTCCTCTCCTCTCCTCTCCTCTCCTCTCCTCTCCTTTCCTCTCCTCTTTCCCCTTCCTTTCCTTTCCCTTCCCTTTCTTTCTCTTGTCTCTTCTCTCCCTCTCTCTTTTAATATTTAAACTTTGGCCTTAGGATAGTATGTGATTCTAATGTACTTGCACATCAATGTCCATCTTTTGTCCTTGGGGGCCCTCACAGAGACAGACACATTCAATGATACCCATGGTAAGTGAATGGAACCCATGAACAATGAGGTTTCCTTTCCAACTGCACACTCTTTCCAGATATCTAATTTTTTCAATGTAGGGAAGAAGAAAGGACCTAATGACAGTTATTTTTCATTAACTTGTTTGTGGCTCACTTTATATTCATTTTAATAATTAAACATGCAGGGATTTCATGAGGTTGTGAATGGATCATTATATTAATAATCCAAAAGCTATTTATGATAATAATATAGTTAAAAAGCCCCTAAGGTCATACATTTAATATAATAGCAATAACAGAATTTTTTGGTCAGAACCTTTTGACACATTGTAAATTGGATTTATTAATGTTACTTGAAAATTACTGATTGAAAACCTAAATTTTAGTGTTTAAGTACACTAGGAAAAAAAATATACAGAGGTATAAAATATTTCCAAATACCAATTAGGAAGCATTTTTGTTGTTTCTTTAAAAACTTATATTCATAAAAATTATGGATAGTTAGGTGAGCACATTTTTCATTCAAACACCACCACCTTTATTATGCCCATGGCTTCACCACAGTGCTCTGCAGTTTGAGATATTTTTCCACAGGTACAGACACAGCAGGAATCCAAGGCCACATTTAAAATCACTGAATGAACATCAAAACCCTTGGGCTCCAGCTCATATAGATGCTCATTAACCTTTTTTTGTGATAGATTGTCTGGTCTCTTAAAATTTAGAATGGGCAACAGAAAAATCTCCTGCTTGATTACCAAAAAGCTTAACATTGTGTGTGTGTGTGTGTGTGTGTGTGTGAGTGTGTGTGTGTTCACATACAGAAGAGAAAAAGCAAAAACGAACAAGTGTATGAGGTCTCTGGGAATATAAAATTTAGCATTATTTCCTCAGAGTGAACATAAATGCTGCCAGATAAATCAAATTAATGGCTCTAAACACTGTTAACCTCTATTTTTAGGAGCAACTAACAAAATATTTTTTGTGAGGGTCATTTCTTAAAAATTCTCTTATTATTAAAATAAGTAAGAAATAGGCATCTCACATTTACCATATCAGTAAGGAGAAAAAAAATTCTGGTTACAAAACATTAGAATATATAACTGGCCATATATTTTGTAAAATCAATTGCTGATAAATACATAATCATCAGTTTAAGAATCTCACAAGTTGGATCTATTTCTAAAAGCCTGAAGATGTCAAAAGCAAAACAGAAAACCACAAAAAAAACATATTTTAAATTCTAGGGGTTCTTTTATATGTTGGTCTTTATATTTTGTTTCTAAAGGAGAAGTCGAAAGTTAGAACAGAGCATTTTGCTTGTTAGTCCCTTTAAACATTCTTAAACTTTAAATCTAATTTCCTGAAATTTCTTAATTCACTGTTCATGTTAAAGGTTTCTTAAATAACAACTCCCACATAAAATCTAACTATAACCTGGGTTATTTATTTTGCGTGTGTGAAGGTGTTGTCCATATGAGATTGAGCTTATTCTCTTCCTTCTGCTAAATCCATATCAAAATAAAAATCTGGTTTAGTGACTAAAATATTTGCCATAGTCCTTATACATTTAGGGAAATAGATACTCCAGGGTAGAGGTCTGCTGCTCAGAGTTCTTATTCATTACATAAGAGAATCTGAACTGTTGAAAATAAAACAGATGGTCTTAAAATTATCAGGCTTGTGTTTAATTTATGCAGTTTTCCCATTAATAGCATTATCTATTTAACACATCCATTACATATCCTCACTGTTAATTTAGACAGAAAAATGTAGCAACTTCAAAAGGAAATCTTCCATTAAATGAAGGATATTGACTTTAATGGATGTCCCAAATAGACATGGAAATTACCAGGATGAAAAAACAAGTTGACTAAAAATGGTCCCATTATAATTTGTTATGCCACAGAATAAAATGTTAAGATAAAATTCATTAAAAAAATTATACCATTGAAAGCTCTTTGTATATAAAATACATGACTCTAAAACTGTCAAATCATAAACTCTTATGTAAAAATATGGCTTTCTATGATTCTGAATAATAAATATGCATCTTATTAAAAAAAGATCAATATTTATAAGCTCACTTCCTGATGGTCAGGGACTTGGTCATGGTGATGAAAACTCTTGTTTAGTGCCCTCATTTCATGGAAACTGCCAACTCAGGCAAAGTGAATTGCTGCTCCTTTCCTTTGCCTCTTGCTCCTCCCTCTGCCTTCCAAGCCTTTACAGACAGCTATTATTAGGTTAATTAAATTGCGTGAAAATCCCTTTTCATGATTTTGTTAAGGGACCTTTAAATCTTTCTATTTTTCAAGACACTCCCATTAAAGCGCTAATATGCCTGAGTCATCAACTAACAAGCAACTCAATAGAAGTCACAGGGTGGCAAGGATTATCCATCTTGGGTTTGAGAAAGAAGAAGCAGAGACCAATGAGAATGGGCACACTATAGAGCTTGGGGCAGGGGAAAGGGTGTTTAATAGGTGGGCTAGTAAAAGGTAAGATGAGTGGGGACCAAAGACAAGTATTCCTGCATTATGATATTGCTTATGTCTAGTTCAGAAAGTTAACTTATGTTTTTTACCCCCTGACTCATCTGTTCAAACTGTTTTATTGAACATTTCTAATCTGATTGGTCTTGAGAAGGCACTAGCCATATAAAGATAAATATGACAGAGTCCCAGTTCAATCTAATGTAATGTGAATTATAAGTGCAAATTATTCTATTATAGTAAATTTTAAGTTATTATTTGGTATACTTACTGAGGGTCTTCCTTCTCATGGCACTGGCTATAAAGTTTCCAGACATTGCTGTTGCTGTTGATACAGGATTTTTGGATTGGAACACATGGTGTTCCCCTGAGCAGGATGGCTTCCCTGGATTCTTTGTCTGTAAGAGTCGAATAATGAAACCACAGATGGAAGATAGTATAGCAAAGGTAGAAACGTATTGAAGAACAAGCACAGACTCCCGCACGAGGAGGGGGAAAAAGTCCCACCAAGTTCCTTTTTCCCTGGTTTATAAAGGCTGCAGTTTTTTGTGTCTTGATACCCCCTCTGATTGGCTACTATTCCCCTTTGATTTGGTCACTACAGCAACTCCTGAACTCAAAGGTCAAATCTCATATGGGGCCCTCCTTCTTTATTTTGTAAATATAGATGTTTGGCTACTCCCAGTTCCCTTATCTTATGGAAATGTAACTTCTGCCTCACCCAATTCCCTTATCTTGAGGAAATGTAACTTTTTACAGCTCAGGATCCTGTGCTTTCTTCATGGATCCCTTTAATTTTTAAAAATCCCCTAAACCTGCCTATTTCACCATTAAATTTCCTATTTCACTGTCTTTAAGGAGCTATCTAGTGGAGGAAGACACAAAATTAAGTTTGAAACCCTACATTATCTACATAAAATGCCACATGTTGATAAATGCATGTTAAAATTAGAGTGTTACAGAGGAATAATAACTGTGCTTATTGAGAAGAGCTGATAAAGATGGTTTGAGAAGTTTTAAAAAGAGATGGAACAAGAAACAATTTGAAGGAGGGCTAAGGAATAACCAGGCAGAAAACTGTAGAGAGGGAATTGGATATTGGCAAATGAGCACAGCAAGTATAATAGCATGGAGGTGTTAAACAACATGACATAGTCAAAGAAATTTGAACAATATTATTATTTTTGAATTACATGTGTTTCTGAAGTAAGCATGCATAGGGCTGGGTGGTGGAGCATGTTTTCATGGGTAGTAGGTCACGGAACACTTCTTTACTAAGATATTTGACCATTAATCAACAGTAAGTGGAAGCAAACCATGGAAGGATGGACAAATGGCATAATCAGAATGATAATGTAAAAATGTTGGGTGTGTAGTAGTCTGGCAAATGAATTATAGTAGAGGCAGCAGAAATAAGGAAGATCTTTTAGAACAGCGGTTCTCAACCTGTGGGTCGCGACCCCTTTGGCAGTCGAACGACCCTTTCACAGGAGTCGCCTAAGACCATCCTGCATATCAGATATTTACATACGATTCATAACAGTAGCAACATTACAATTATGAGGTAGCAACGAAAATAATTTTATGGCTGCGTCACAACATGAGGAACTGTATTTAAAGGGCCAGAAGGTTGAGAACCACTGTTTTAGAAGTTTGTTTCATGGTCTAGACCAGTGATGGCGAACCTTTTGAGCTCGTCGTGTCAGCATTTTGAAAAAACCTAACTTAACTCTGGTGCCGTGTCACATATAGAAATTTTTTGATATTTGCAACCATAGTAAAACAAAGATTTATATTTTTGATATTTATTTTATATATTTAAATGCCATTTCACAAAGAAAATCAACCAAAAAAATGAGTTCTTGTGTCACCTCTGACACGCATGTCATAGGTTCACCATCACTGGTCTAGACTCTGTGTAGCTAATGAGGGGTGAAGTAAGAAAAGAACAGTATGGCCCTAACCGGTTTCTCTAAGTGGATAAAGTGTCAGCCTGCGGACTGAAGAGTCCCAGGTTCGATTCTGGTCAAGGGCATGTACCTTGGTTGTGGGCACATCCTCAGTAGGGGATGTGCAGGAGGCAGCTGATCGATGTTTCCCTCTTGTCGATGTTTCTAGCTCTCTATCCCTCTCCCTTCCTCTCTGTAAAAATCAATAAAAATATATTTACAAAAAGAGAAAAGAACAGTATGGATTGTAAAAGGAATGTAAATAGTATAAAACTGAAAGCAACAAGTGAACACACAAGAAAAACAAACAAACAAAACTCATAGTCACAGACAACAGTACAGGGATTACTAGAGATGTAAGAAATAAGGCGAGCCCCCCAATTCAGGGGTCCTGGTAGAACACAAAGCAGACTCGAGAGCCAGGCAGCAAGGCACACATCTTTACTCTTGCAGGAGGGTGCACAGCACATGGTCTGGAAGCATGCGCACACTGAGCAGGTGATCTGCTTGGCTTTTTAATCCTGACGCACGTGACCTGTCCCTCACTCTTGATTGGAGCTCAGGTGCACAGTCTTTCACAATTGGCTAATTCAAAGGGAGGGGTTGGCTTTTGCTCTTTCAAGTCATGCGGCCAACATGGCAGCTGCCAAGTCACACAGTCCAACATGGCAGCTGTCTAAACTGTTCTTTGACAGAAAAGATGACCTGTTTACTCTCAGAGAAGGGGGGTGGGAGAGTAGTAAAGAGAAAAGGGGGTGAATATATGGTGATGGAAGGAGATTTGACTTTGGGAGGTGGGCATACAATGTAATATACAGATCACGCATCATAGAAACACAAACTTGAAACCTGTTTAATCTTAGTAACCACTGTCACCCCAATAAATTTAGTTTTAAAAAATGTAAATCCATCAAATCACAATGAGGAAGACTAACATGGGCTATGAAATGAGGATCCTTGAAAGTCCGGCTCCCGAAAAGGAGTAGACATTTCTTCCAGAAAATGCCCTCGTAGATATTAATCCCACCCAGCCTTTTGCCATATGTTTATTATCACACCAAATCAGAATTATCTTTTTCATAGAAAAAGGCATTTGGAGGATAACCAATCAAGAATGACCTTATTTTCACATCAGTCATCATGAACAGACCTGAGTCTATATAATCTCCTTTTAGTGGACATACAGGAAGAAGAGCCATAGGATGCAATTTTACAACCTTCCTTGGCAAACCAGGAGCAAGACCTAGTATATATATATATATATTTATTTTTTTCTTTCAATTAAGCCCTGATTTTTTCAATTTTCTAGGCTGTCCCTTTCTTTCTTAAAACCAGTGACCCAAATGCATAACTTATTAAGATAGAGGTTTTAACTTGTGAACAAGCCTGGACTGAGGGAGGCAGATGAATGAGTGGTGGTTAATCAGTCAATCCAGACATGTGTCAGAGTTCAGGTCTGGTCAGCATCTTTCCACTCCAGTGCACGCCAGACGACCTCGACTTCTGTGTCTCTTGGTAATCACAGGTATGAAAGATGCAGCTAAATTGGTGTTGCAAGCGTGGGCCTCCATGAAGTACCCATATAGTTTAGTAACCAGGCAACATGATTCAGAGTTTAAGAAACCAGGGCTCCAGGAGTTTAGTTTAAGCTCTTTCCAATAAATCACTGTTCCCGAAGATAAAACATCTAACTATTCAGTCTCTTTTATTATTTGTTTTCTGTTGAACATTATAAAAAGTTTTAATATAAAACCTATGCAAGAAAGCACAGATTGAACAAAGCTCTTTGTGCTCTGAAAGAAAAAGAAATTAAGGGGAAAAATATTTAACAAAGGTCCTTATTTACAAGTGAGCACCATATAATCATGCTTTGTATAACTATGCACTTTTTTTTCTTTCATTAAACTCATTCTTGATTATCAGCAAAGGATATATTTGAATTTCATTTATACTGATACTGACAGAATTTTTGGCACATACTTTGTTTTGATTCAGTAAGTTTTATATAATGACATATAATCTACTGTCTTAATTAAATCAGTGAATGCTTATCATTGACATTACAGTGTGCTAATTGTCTTCCTTTACCTTGTTTTACCACCATCTATCTCTATTCTTTTCTGTTGTTGTTGTTTTTTGTTAATCTTCACCCGAGGATATTTTTCCAGTTGATTTTCAGAGAGACTGAAAGGGAGGAACAGAGGGAGATAAAGAGGAAACACTGATGTGAGAGAGACACATTGATTGGCCGCTTCCTGCATGTACCCTGATCAACTGGGTTGGGGTCGAACCTGCAATCCAGGTGTATGCTCTTAACCAGGAACTTAACTCAAAACCCTTCTGTCCACAAGCCAACACTCTATCCACTGAGCTATACCAGCCAGGTCTGAGCTACCGTTCTTGATAAATTACTAGGTAATCTAACCAGGGCCAGGGCCTCCTATTTTTCAGTGTAGTGGAGGAGGTAGACATCAATCAACTAATCACACAAATATACAATCACACACTGTGATAGGAGATTTGAATACAAATATCTAGAAAGCTGTGAGAGTTTATAATAAGGAAATCAAAACTAGATCATCAGTAAAGATGCTCAGAAGAAATAAAATTTGAACTGAAATATTGAAAACTAGACAGTAAGAAAAGGGGAGGAGGGCAACAATTGCAAGTGAAGGAATCAGTAGAGACAAACTTTGAATTTTTCTTAAGCTTTAGAGTGCATTGAAATTATCTGGGCTTGTTAAAGCACACATTTCTGAGCTGCACTCTAGACTTATGACTCTGTGGGCCTGGGGAAGGGTTCAAGAATTGCACAAATTGCATTTCTAATAAATCCTCTGGTGATGCTGCTGTTGCTGATCTGGGGAACATACTTTGAGCACCATTGAATTAGAGAAATTGGAAATGGTCATTATGGCTAGTCCACTGTGGAACAAGTACTGGAGGGGCCAAATGTAGAGAGAAGACAAATTAATTCTGCCCTTGTAAGATTTTTAAAAAATAGTTTTTTTGCCGAAACCGGTTTGGCTCAGTGGATAGAGCGTCGGCCTGTGGACTGAAAGGTCCCAGGTTCCATTCCGGTCAAGGGCATGTACCTGGGTTGCGGGCACATCCCCAGTAGGAGATGTGCAGGAGGCAGCTGATCGATGTTTCTAATTCTCTATCTCTCTTCCTTCCTCTCTGTAAAAAATCAATAAAAAATATATTAAAAAAAATAAAAAATAGTTTTAAAAGAAATTAGAATGGCCTTAGTAGATTTGAAGCAAGGAACTGATGTGATCACATCTATTTTTAAGAAAGATTGCTAGGCATATAGGGTGTAGAATGAATTGGAGGGGAAGTAAGAAGAATGCTTTATGGAGATTTTAGTTGGGGTATTATTCCAGGAGTTCAGAGGAGAGCAGTAGCAGGGTGTTAGGAGTGGAAATGCAAATATTTAGAGAGATACAAAGGGTGTTCAGGAGGAAAAAAAACACAAAACCGACAAGTTTGTAATTGTATGTGAGAGAGAAGAGTCCAGATGACTCCAAGATTCTCCCTTCTGATGCCTAAATTGCACTTTGTGGTACCATCCAGGGAAGAAGATTCCTTGAGGAAGGCCAGGTTGGACTTGGAGGTAATGAAAAGAAGAGGGAATTATCATATGGAATTAGGGTATTGAGATTTTATTTTTTTTCAGTGAAAATGTCAAGTGAGCATTTGGATATATTGGAACCTGGAACTTAGAAGAAAAGTATGTGTCGAAAATACAAATTTAAAAGTCATTTGACTCATTGATGAATACAAAGTTTTGTGTATGGATCAAGTCATCTGAAATTAAAATATAGAAAAAAAAACATGAAAAGGCTTTGAATTGAGTTGAAGGAACAAAACTCGACAGAAAAGAATATGAGCTGATTAAAAAATGGAAGGATAAGAGCCAGAGACTTAGAAGGGAAAATTACTTAAATTGTTCAGGTGTCTAATCATTTTCATAGGGACATTTATGTGGTGTTTTCTCACATCTGAAGATGTTTAGAATCCTCGATGTAATATTCATGCTCTGATGTTTTAACACCACCTACTGAAACTTTTTCTCATGTTTTACTATTTTTTTATTCATTTTGGAAATTCTAATTGTCTAATAGTGTGATCTTATTATTTATAGTGCAAATTAGGATATTTTTGAACTCGAAAGTGGCATTATCAATAAGTATGCTGGAAAACAGTTCTCAACAGGACTGACCAGGACAAACTAGAATATATTGTCTCTCTATGTTAGTCATATGTTGGATCGTCTGGGTTATTTTACATTTTCTACTATATTCTTTTTTACTTTATTTCATTTTCTACTTTCTGGGGGGAGTGGTTACTTCAGTAATAATTGAAGCACTAGGAGGCTTATTGGAAGGTTTACATGGCAACATTTGTTTCCTGTTGGCTTCACTGTACAGAGATCAAGAGGAAAGCAGGTTTTGACATTTAGAGGTGGGAGGGCTCTCCCTCTAACATAAGTTTTTCAATATTTTTGTTTGTTTCTTCTGGATAGTGCAGTTTGTTCAGCCATCTTCCAGACTCTGACTTGTTTTCAAGAAACAGATTAGAAGAGTTGGGAGAGGGCTCTGAGAGTAGCGTGTGAATGTCACTCACTCCACTTCAGCCTGATGCTTAGCCCATCTCTGCGTTATACTGGGCCTGGTGTCCCGCACATTCAGAGCCTCACAGCTCTGCTCACCTGTAGATGTATCCCCCTGTTTCTGTGGTCAAAAATAACTGGGCCTTTTCAACACATTTTAGCACCAGTCTCCCACTAGCCATTATTATTTCTTCTGGGTCCTATGATGTGATCAGTGGGACAAATAGGCCTTTTTCTTATTAGAATCCCCTCTGTAGACATTTGTAATGCACTTCACTCCAGACTACTAAGTCATTTACAACTCTTTGTGTCCATGGATAGATGAATGAATAAAGAAGATATTATATATATATATATATATATATATATATATATATATATATACACACTACGTGCACAGGTAGGGTCCCTAGGCCTGGCCGGAGATCAGGGCCATTCTCTGGGGCAACCAGTGGAGTGATTGGCTGGCCTGAGTCCTGTGGGCTGGGGGCAGCTTATATATATATATATATATATATATATATATATATATATATATATATATATTGCAGCAATAAAATGTGAAATATTGCCATTTGTGACAATATGGTTGGATCTAAAGGATATTATGCTAAGTGAAGTAAAGTCAGGCAGAAAAAGACAAATGCCATATGGTTTCACATATATGTGGAAAATAAAACAAAACAAAACAGACTCATAAAAACAGAGACCAAAGGAATGGTTACCTGAAGGGAGGGTTGATGGATGAGTGGAAAGGGTAAAGGGGGATATATTCAATAATATTGTAATAAATTTGCATGTAACAGATGATTACTAGAATTAGTGGAGTGATCACTTATAAGGTATAAAAATGTCATATCACTGTATTGTACACCTGAAACTAATATAACTAATATATATTATATACCAATTATAATTACATTTAAAACATTTATTCAACATGAATTTTCTTTTAGAATAGTATAATATTTGGTAAGAATTTCATTTTTTTCTGCTAAAATATCAGCTATTCTTGTACAATATATTTAACTATCCAGTATTTTCTCATCAATTAGTTGTTCTCATGTTATTATAGACTAAAAACTTTCATATGCCTCCTCAAATTTCAAAAGCCTTTTCTTAATGTCTTGCATGTATTAAATAAAAGGAAATTACATGTAAAACTGTGTAGCACATTTGTTTGAACATGTTACTACTATAACAAATATAACTCTGCTGTTTCCTTCTCAGATATGATAGAGTAGTTAAATGCAAATTTATAAATATGCTTAATAAGAAAAAAGTAGAAGAATGCTTTACCTTTTATATCATTGTTCCCTTTTTCCCCTTGTATTAGACAGAACCTCTCCTTTGTTCTTCTCTTAACACCACATGAATTCCCTTTGGATTGTAAAGCTTTCTCAACTTGTAAGAGCCATTCATTGTGACTTCTACTGGTGAACGGCTCATTATATTTTCCAAGACCCTGTTGTTTTACCATCTTTGAGAACAAATAAAAATGACACTTCTAAACACTCCACTAAAACAAATTAAATTTATTTTGAAGAGTTCAGTGAACAGCATTTTGAATGAGATCCATAATGGGCTTTTTAATTAAATGAATATAGTCATTTCATAGAGGCAATTCTCATTAGCAGCGCACTATTGAGATGACCGTTTCATTCTAATTGTGCAGTGTGTTTATACAAGGGGCCTTATTTTAGGGTTGGTTTGAATAGATTTATATCTAATCACATCTTGACACCTAGCACACATTTGAAAGGTACAGACTGCTGCTTTCCCAGAGACAAATAGACTCTATAAAAACAAAACATTTTTTTTTTCTGGTAATTTGCTGTTGTTTTATTTGTATTGCTTGAGAAAGTAGATTTCATATATTGTCTTCTATTAATTAATTGGCTTTGCTTTTAGTTGTTTACCTTCAGTGATAGACTAAATGTTTGTCTCCTAACAATTTATATGTTGAAAGCCTAATTCCCAGCATGGCTGTATATGTAGATGGGTCTCTAAGGAATAATGACAGTTAAATGGGACTCTGGTCTAATAGGGTAAACGACCTTATAAGAAAAGACACAGAGAGCTCACTGGCTCTCTCTCTCCCCATAAGGTAAGACTGTGGAAGGTCATGTGAAATGGAGAAGGCTGTGATCTGAAAGCCAGGAGGAAAGTCCTTACCAGAAACCAACCGTACTGGCTTTCTGATGTCGGATTCTCAGTCTCTGAGTTGCTGTAAGAGTAGATATGTAGGTATTAGATGGAATTCCATAGAAATATTTAAAGAGAATGAGCTTAACATATCTTTCTACCCGTTTGAGCCTTTATTACCCTAAGATCTTCTTTTGTATAGATACCATTAGGACAAGGTAACAAGAAACATTGGAATATTCAATTAGCGGAGAATGAAATTCCAGGTAGAATTATCTAGGTATAAAAATACATAAGTAAGTAAATTGACCTCCTTATGTGGGGTATAACATGGAAAGTTGAAATGAGGATTAACTATAAGGGGGGAAAACCTAACCAACACTCCCTTAGCCAGGTAATTAAGGATAACTTCATCAGTGGTAAGTCATTTTTATAATACTTACCCTTGGTATGATGTGCTATTTCTGCCCCAAATCCATAGGCACAATCTAACTATGAGGAAATATTAGACATATACACATTGTAAGATAGTCTACAAAATATCTCACCAGTTCTCAAAACGACAAAGATCATCCAAAACCAGGGAAGTCTGAAAAACTGTCATAGTCTAGCAGAGTCTAAGGAGACATGACAAATAAAATTATATGTCATTTTGGATGGGATCCTGGAACAAGAAAAAGGACTTTGGGTAAAAACTGAAGAAATGCATTAAGTATGAACTTTAATGAATAGTAATATATCAGTGATCGTTCATTAGTTATGACAAACGTGTCATACTAGTGTAAGATGTTAACATTAGGGGAAACAGGATACCTACCCCTAATGGAGTATATGGGAACTCTCAATAACATTTTGGTAAATTTGAAAGCAATGTAATACATATTCTAAAATGGCATGTGCAAGGGATGCTGTTTTCAAATTTGTTTTTACCTAAAGTCAACAAGACTCATAGACAATGTTAGAGCCTCTCTGATGAGGATCAGTAGTGGGAAGCTCTGAGAAATCCTGCACAGATTCACTTATCCATGTGGCATCCGAGCACCCTGTTCCTAGGCACCCTGAGTATTAGTCAGGAGAGGCTAGGCTTGGCTTTTTTTAAGTGGCTTAAAGTAATCCTGTTTTGTTTTTTTTGTTTTTGGTCATATTTCATTTCCATTTTGGGACACCAAGGGTGCTTACTCAAGGACCAAGGATAATGGAAGCTTTATATAACAGCACAGAGGTTTCTGGGTTCACCAGAACAAGTAAAGATATCCTGGATAATTACATAGAGACTTTTCAGTGCCTTCATTTAGAAATGGCACATGTTACTTTTCCTCACAGCCCATTGGCTAGAATCTGTCATAGGACAACAGCTGGCTGCAAGAAGACTAGGGAATGTGATAAACCAATGGAAAATGTGGTGAACATTAATTTAACATCCATTCTTATTTCCTGATTCTTTTCCATCCACTCATTGGTTTACTTGTATCCAATTTTCTTTTTTTGAAATTACTACTTCCAAAATATTTTAGAACTCTCCTTTTATGAACACTGCGTAACCTTTGATACTCACAATAATCTCAATCCCTTTCCTAGAGTAAATGGAAATCCCAATACAGATCCCAATAATTCATCTTCCCCTATAGACTAAAGGCAATACATTCTTCCTTCAATTTGTGCCTTTCTAAGCCTTATTAATGGAAATAATAAGAAACATGAAATAATTATGTGTGTGAATATAGGAGGTGATTATTTTAAAGTTATTGTCTGGTGATGGGAAAATGTACAAGTTACTCTATGGTTCATCTCCTGAAATCATTATTTTAAGATCATCTCCATTTCCAGTGTCATAAATTAGTATGAGGTCCCCAAGTGCATTTTTATTAGTCTTGGTGAAGCTTTATCTTAAGGAAATTGTCCTCTTGCCTTATACATTGGGTAATTATAATTCTTTAAACCTGCTCTGAAATGTAAATGCTCAATTGCTTATGAAAATAGTGTTTTGACATGCATTTATTGCATCTGTGCCTATGAGTAGAGTTGAATTAGATTTGCATCTCAGTACAAGCTGAGTTTATATTTACCTTTCTTAATAATATCAAGAACTAAATGATGACAAATTGGAGTCTCTTTTATGACGTTGTGGTACTTAATAGCTGTCACTAAAACAGTGACAAACATTGTCAAGAAGTGGTTTGATATCTAAATGCTTCTATCCATTTGTGTAGTGCTTTGAATTACAACTAATATTTAAATTCGCTTTTGTAGACTATATTCTGACCCCAAAATACAGATTATAATGTACACTCTACTGTAAGTAACAACTTAACTAAATATACACACACACACACACACACACACTTTTTTGGCAGTTCCAATCACTATAATGCTATAATGATAGGTCAAGTGGTAGGGAAAATCTAATGTAGGAAAACTGGGGGAGACTTCTGCATGCATTCATGGTCTATTCATGTTATGGATCTCTCTGACCTCCTCTGTGGAATTTCAGAAGAGCATGTTTTTTTACCTCTGGAACCTGTGCCGTGACCCATACATTTATAAGGCTGGATACTGTATAAGTTCTAGAAATATTACCCTTTGATTAATAATCTAATAGAGACTTTCTATAGTCTCTTCATACAGAAGTTTCTATTGCTAGTCCCAGAAAGAACCCTATGATCTGTTAGGCTGATCTTTTAATTCACATCTTAAACCTCCTGACACTGAGCTTTTGTTTGACTCATCACTCTCCAAATAGAATGCTCTCTTCTTTTCTCTCTGTGTTTCTCTTTCCATTCACAATAAGTAAGCAACATGTTATGAGACTATATTGACCCTCAAGGCACATGTTGTGGGCTATTCTACTAAATCTCTTCATTCATCAAACATGTATATATTACACATGAAAGAATGAAAAGTCAATGGATTATATCAACATTGAATAAATTACTTCCTCTCATTCTTGCAAATGATGTACCCACTGGATTGAATCATGCTTACAATCTTCATTCACTTCTATCCATTCCTTCACCTAGATCACTCTTATTCATCTTGTATATATAACCTTCAGAAAAGGCACTTTTACTTTTTAACCTTAAATCAAGTTTCTTACCTATTGACCTCCATATTCCCCATACTTTCTGTATAGAAATATCTCACTTTATCTTAACAGCTTGTTCATGTGTCTATATCCTTCTTAAATTTATCTTACAAGAAAGAATAAGTATCATGATTATTGTTGCTTTACTAATGTGTCACATAGTCCTTGAAACATAGATAGCCCTCACAAAATTGCTATTAAATGAATTCAATAAGTAGTTATGATTATGATAGCAAATATGTATTGAACATTAGCTATATGGCAGGCCCTTAGTATATTGTGTGTGTTGTATCAACACTCATCACTCATTTTAAGAGCAACAAGAGTAGTGTCATTTCTACACTAAAACTCTTTGCAAGATGTTTTTGCAAAGGGCCTCTAGTTTTTATTTCTCTGGGATACTGATAATTTTCTCAGTATCATCCAGCCACTTAATGTAAGAGCCAGGATTCACTTCTAAGCTTAACTTGGTTCCTAAATCCATAATCTTGATCCTTGGCATACTGTGTCACTAATATTAGTACCATAGAATCTATTTTAAAATTTTTGTTTGTTTCTGGATTTTTAAGTTAGTGCCAAAACCTTCAAGCTAATTTTTGGTCAATAATGTATAAACTTAGTTGTAGTGATTTCATTATATATTTTGGTGTCTTCTAGTACAAGACCTTCTTCCTTTCTGTTCTTTGCTTTTTCTCCAAATCACTGCTGTCATATATCTTCCCTGTTTTCTTTTGTTTTAACTTCTTTCCAATATCTTGTAAGTATTGCTCATATTATTCTTCTAGGTAAACCTTATAAGAATTGGTCTCATTGCAATAAAATCCCACTAAAATTTTAATTTGAGTCATAGAATTTACAAGTATAAAAATAAAACATGCAGGTATCCATTTGCCTTATATTAAAGTTTTTTGATAATTTTTCTTAGCACAATATAAATAATTATTAACAGCAATACAAAAGGTTTTCTAGTTTCCTATTGGAATGGACTATGCTTATTTTATTTACTTATTTTTGGTCTCTTTTTTGTTATTTTGAAGTAATTATAGAGTCACAGGAAATTGCAAAAATAGCACTGAATGGTATCTAGTAGTATTCTTTCAATTTTCTCCATAGGTTACATTTTACATGTCTATAGTCTAAGAGCAAAACCAGGAAACCAAACATACTATAAAATGTAAATATCATTCTATGTCATTTTGTCACATCTATATTCATGAAACTACCACTGTACTACACAATCAAGATACAGAAGTACTTTGTCACCACAAGATCCCCACTATGATACCCTTGTGGTCATGCCCAAACCCCTTACTCCTTTTTATCCTAAACCATGGCAAGTGTGAATCAGTTCTCTATCTCTACTTTTGTCATTTTGAGATGGTTATATAAATAGAATCATACAGTATGTGATCATTAAAGATTGGGTTTTCTCACTCAGCACAATGCCCTTAACCATTTATGCTGCTACATATACTGATATTTTATTATTTTTTATTGATTAACTAGAGGCCCAGTGGACAAAAATTTGTGCACTGGGTGGAGGGGTCCCTCAGCCCAGCCTGCCCCCTCTCACAGTCCAGGAGCCCTCAGGGTATGTCCTACTGACAGCTTAGGAGGCAACCTAAGCCTGTGGAGGTACCCGGGCTGATCAGGGGACAGTGCTGCCCCCATCACCCTGCTGCTGCCACTACTGTCCATGGTGACTGCAAGGCCTGAGCCCTGGGCCTCTCAGCTGCTGGGGCTCACAGCTGCCTGAGCCCACAGCTGCCATGAGCTCCAGGCCTCTCAGCCGCTGGGGCTTTGTCTGGATGGACATCTGGAAGATGTCCACCCTAATTAGCATATTATACTTTTATTAGTATAGATAGTACTCCATGATATGGAGATACTACACTTTGTTTAAATATGAATGTACTAAGTAACATTTTTGTTGCTTTCAGTTTTAGGCTATCTATATATATAAACGCCCTGTGACTGAATGGCAGAACAACCAGAACAACCGGTTGACCAGTAACTATGACGTGCACTGACCACCAAGGGGCAGATGCTCAACACAGGAGCTGCTCCCTGGTGGTCACTGTGCTCCCACAGTGGGAGCACTGCTTGGCTGACCAGGATGAGTGGCACTCCCACAGTGAGAGCAGCCGCTCAGAGGGCAGTTCCACAGCCGTTTGGCTGATTGGGATGAGTGACCGTCCCACAGCAGACTGATCCCCACAAGCTATTCCCTGCACCAGTGCATGAGTCTGTGCAACGGGCCTCTAGTTGCAAATAAAATTGCTATGAAAAATCAGGTACAGGTTTTTATGTGAATATGAATTTTTATTTCTCTGGGATACATTCCCAGAAGTACAATTGATCTGTTGTATAGTAATGTATGGGTTAGTGTTTTAAGGAACTGCCAACCTGTTTATTTTCAGTGACTGCCATTTTATATTCCTGCCAGCAATGTGGGAGAGACAGTTGCTTCATGTCCTCACTAGCATTTGGCATTGTCACTATTTTTAGTTATAGCTCTTCTAATGGATGTGCAGTGATATAGCACTGTGGGCTTAATTTGCATTTCTCTAGTGGTTACTGATTTTGACCATCTTCTCACATGCGTATATGCATCATGTATTTTCTTTAGTGAAAGGTCTTTGCCCATATTTTTACTTAGATTTATTTTTCCTGTTGAGTATTTTAGTTCATTAAAAATTCTTGATCTAAGTTCTTTATCAGATATGTAGTTTGCAAGTATTTTTCCCCAGTCCATCACTTATTTTTTATTCTGATTATAAGGTCTTTTATAAAGGAAACATTTTTAATATTGACAAAGTCCAATTTATCTTTGTTTCATGGATTTTGTTGTTGTGTTTAAGAACTCTTTGCCACGCTGAAGTCACAAACATTTTTTCCTAAGTTTTCAAAAAGTTTTATAGTTTTACTAGATGCCCGGTGCACAAAAATTGTGCACTGGGGGGGGGGGTGCGGTCCCTCAGCCTGGCCTGCACCCTCTTGCAGTCTGGGAGCCCTCAGGGGATGTCCAACTGACGGCTTAGGTGCACTCCCTACAGGGAGTGGGCCTAAGCCCGTGATGGTGAACCTTTTGAGCTTGGCATGTCAGCATTTTGAAAAACCTGAACTTAACTCTGGTGCCGTGTCACATAGAAATTTTTTGATATTTGCAACCATAGTAAAACAAAGAGTTATATTTTTGATATTTATTTTATATATTTAAATGTCATTTAACAAAGAAAAATCAACCAAAAAAATGAGTTCACATGTCACCTCTGACACGTGTGTCATAGGTTTGGCATCACCGGTCTAAGCCATCAGTTGGACATCCTTAGTGCTGCTGTGGAGGTGGGAGAGGCTCCTGCCACTGCCGCTGTGCTCACCAGCTGTGAGCCTGGCTTCTGGCTCAGTGGCGCTCCCTCTGTGGGAGTGCACTGACCACCACGGGGCAGCTCCTGCCTTGAGCGTCCTCATAGCGACTAGTTGTTCTACTGTTCAGTCAATTTGCATATCACCCTTTTATTATATAGGATGTTTTTATTTAAATCTGCATGCCATTAAATTCTGTATAAATTTGGAGGTTTAGGATAATATTCATTTTTTTAGCCTGTGGGTATTATACTGCTCCAGCACAATTCCTTGAAAGGCTATTCTTCCTGTATAGAATTGCTTTTGTCCCTTTGTCAAAAATCTGTTAGCTATTCTTGCATAGGTCTGTTTCTGGATTCTTCATCCTATTCTATTAATATGTGTGTCTATCCCTTTGCTCATAACACACAGTCCTGATTACTGGGCTTCATAATGAGTCTGAAAATCAGGCAGACTGATAATTCCAACAATGTATTATATTTTTCAGAAACAACATGCTCTTTTATTTTCTTTGCCTTTCCATATAAATGTTAGAACAATCTTGTACATGCTACAAAAGATCTTGCTAGAATTTTGATTAAAAATTGTGTTAAATGTATATCAATTCATGGAAAATTGATATTTATCCTATGTGAGTCTTCCAATCCACAACCATGTTACATTTTTCATTTATTTATATCTTATCTGATTTTATCACTATTTTGTAATTTACAACATATAAGAGCTGTATATACTTTATTAGATGTATACGTAAGTATTTTCCCTTTTTGAGGAAAATATGTTATAACTGGTATTGTATTTTTATTTCTGATTTCACATGTTCATTGCCAGTGTATAGAAATGCAATTGATTTTTTAAAAATTTAATCTTGTACTTTATAACATTTCCAAACTCATTTATTCCAGAAACATATTTTTGATTTGGGTTTTCTACATAGTAAAGTCATCTGCAAATAGCAATTATTTCTTCCTTTTCAATCTGCATGCCTTTCTTTTCTTTGCTTATCATATCCTATTGGTTAGAACTTCTAATTCTATGTTGAATATCAGTGTTAAGATTGCGTAGCCTTACCTGATTCCTAATCTTAGAGAAAAAGCATTTAGTCTTTCATCATTAAGTGTCATATTAACTATAGAAATTTTTTTTGCAATTTTTTAAGTTGAAAATGTTCTTCTCTTCCTAGTTTTCTGAGAATGTTAATCATGAGTGGGTGTTGAAATTTGCCAAATACTTTTTTCTGCATCAGTTGTTAAGATCACCTAATATTTATGTCTTAGCCTGTTAATATGATGGGTTACATTTCATGATTTTTTATATTGGTCCAACCTTTCATTCCTGGAATCACCCCATTTAGTCATGGTACACACCTTTTATTTATTTTGTAAACTTATTTGCTTATATTTTGATAAGGATTTTTGTGTCTATATTCATGAGCTATATTGACCTGTAGTTTCCTTCTTTTTTCCTTCCTTCCTTCCTTCCTTCCTTCCTTCCTTCCTTCCTTCCTTCCTTCCTTCCTTCCTTCCTTCCTTCCTTCTTCTTTCTTTCTATGGTCTTTGTCATCTGGATTATTTATCAGGGTAATATTAGCCTCAATTGGGAAGTCTTCACTCAACTTCTACTCTTTATATAAGCTTGTTCAAAATTGTTCTTTCTTCTTGAAATATTTGGTATAATTTGTAATGAAACCATTTGAGCCAAGGGATTTTTTATTTTTAGGATTTAAAAAATCAATTTATTAATAGTTATGGCAGTGTTTACATTATCTATTTAAATCTATTAGACCATTGATATATAATATAATTATTGATATGTCAGGACTTATGAATGTCATTTTATTTTTTTTGTTTGCTCACTGTCATATTTCTTGTTTTTGTTTTTTTTTCTTCCTATGGGTTAGTTTACCATTGTTTAGAAATCCATTTAATCTATCTAGGATGTTTTTAAGTATCTCTTTGTATAGAATTTTAGCATATTTGTTCTAGATATTACATTACATAAACATAACATCAAAATCTACTCGTGCCAACATTTTAGCAGTTCAAGTAAAGTACAGGAAACTTTCTCAATTATAATATAACTGTCTTAAATATTTCCTGTACCTTCATTGAGAACTACAATAGATAGTATTATGTTCTTTGCTTCAACCATCAGATATAATTTAGAAAATTCAACAAAAGAAAAGTCTATTGTATTTACCCAAAGTTTTGCATTCTGTTGCTTTTTCTTTCTTCCTGATGTTCCAAAATTTGTGCTTTTATCATTTCTGATTACCTAATTTTTCTGAAGCCATTCTCTCAGGGTAAGTTATCTGGCAATGATTCTCTTTTGCTTTTGTTTCTGATTTGTTTCTTTTGTTTCATTCTTCGTCCTCTGAGACTGTCTTGATTTCCTTTTTTGCCTAAAGGCCATTTTTTGTTGTTGTTGTATGTATATTCTAGAATGCCAGTTCTTTATCTTAAGCACTTTTAAAATGTGCCACTTCCTTTTGTCCCCATGAATTTGGATGAGACACTAACTACCATTATAAATGTACCCCCTGTACAGGTAAGGTTCTGTTTCTCTCTGTCTACTTTCAAAATTTTTCTTTTTATTTGGGTTTATACTGTTTCAGATTTTCTCAGTTTCTTGAATCTATACGTTTATGTCTATTGCCAATTTTGAATATTTTTTATTTCTTTGGATACTTTTTCCAACTCAGCCCTTTTCCCCTTCTCTGGAGACTGTGATAACATGGGTGTTAGATTTTTTGTAGTAGTCCCACAGATTGCTGAGGGACTTTGTGTTATTTTGTCTTTGTGTTATTTTTCCAGATTATTTTCTTTCTGATCAAATGTCATTATTTCTTTGTTCTCCCTTCGTTGTTCTTCTTTATATCTTCTATTGCTTTGCTGAGCTTTCTTTTTAAAATAAATCAAGTGTTTTCATAACTGTTCACAGAGGCAATCTTATGATGGGTGATTTAAAATTCTTGTCAGAGATATTTCTAACATTGTATCATCTAGGTATCATCTACTGATTACTTTTTCTCATTCAAGTTGAGATGTTTCTGGTTCTTGGTATGTCAACAGATTTTAAGGTTAAATCCTGGATATTTTAGAGATGATACATGACACTCTGGTTCTCATTTATTCCTGTTTTAGTTGGTCTTTTCTGACACCACTCTGGCAGGGAAGCTGGTGTGCTGCTCATTACTACTAGGTTAGAGTGGAAGTCCAGATGTCCTACTCAGCCTTTGCTGACACTGGAGTCTGCAATGAACTTCTCTTTAGCACCGAGTAGTGACAGTTCTGACTCTATTACTACTAGGATCCCTCTGGAACCATGTAAGCTAAGAGTAAGGAAGGGAACCTCATTACCCTCAGGTGGGAAGAGAAGTGCATAATTTCTACATGGTCTCCACTGATGGCAAAGGGGGAAGACAGGCTCATCACTCACTCTGCTCACCACTTATAATACTTCGATCCACTTTCATTGAAAGGAGGGTTGGGAAACATTTTTATAACCAGTGGAGGTGGAAGTCTAGGTTCCACCATAGGCATTTGGTGGTGTGGGTGGAGGTGGGACCACAATATTGTTCTGTGGTGTTTGGATAAGGGAGCTGTTTTATAAAACTTTTCTATTTTTTTTTTTTTTTTACTTTGCTACATTTCCTCTTCTCTGGTCCTTTTACTAGATAGACAGGATCAGGCTTTTCTTAAGATTTTTTTTATTATTATTATTTCCTATGCTCATTAGTGTTTGTGGGTTAAAGGCTTTTGCAACACCATGTCTGTGGTGTATGAAGAAAGAAGAAAACCTGTAGAACTCACCACTGTGTCACTCCCTGGATGTCAGGGTGCCCTGCCAGTTTGCCTTCTTCTCTCCAGTGTTTTTCGCTATAGTTAGCAGGATGACTAATGAATTACTCCTACTTCATCTTTTAGGACACAGAAGCCTTTGCTTTTTTATTTTAACTTTATTTATTGCCAATGTTTTATGTGATTAATTTTTTATTCATCTGGAGAACATCTTTAAGACAGATTACTTTTTAGATTACAATGCATTTTGGAACTCTTACATCTCTGGAAATGTTCTTTTGCTGCCATAATTTGTGTATTATAGGTTAAAGTATTAAAATAAATAAATATACATATGTGTATATGTACATATATGTTCGTATATAAATATGTATAAACTAGAGGCCCTGTGCAGAAGATTTGTGCACTGGTGGGGGGTGTGGCCTGCAGAAATTGGCTGCTGTGAGAGTGTGGCTCATCCCTGTCACCAGAATGGCGCTCCCACTGTGGAGCACACTGAACACCAAGGGGCAGCTCCTGCATTGAGCATCTGCCCCTGGTGGTCAGTGCGTGTCATAGCGACCAGTCATTCCACCATTCGGTCAATTTACATACTAGGCTTTTATTATATAGGATGTATATATATGTCCCTCTCTCCAAAATTGAGTTGATACAATTGTTTTGTAGCTCCTTGGCATTACTGATATAGAGAAATACACTGCTACCAACATTGGTGTGAATTGGATTTTTCTTTGTTTTTTAGAAAATACTTAAAATTTTTGTTTGTTTCTTTATCTTTGACATTTAAGACTTGCTACAGGAATAATTACAAACTTGTATCTCTTTAGATATTTATATTGCATGGTAGTATTTAAGTATCTTGATCTTCAGACTCATGCATTTATCACAAAAATATTTATTTCATTACTTCTTGATCATTAATTTTCATCATATTCTTAATATAATCTGGACTACTAATTGTATTTTAGGGTACTTTTTCTGTTCCTTTCTTACTCTCATAATTTATGTTCTCTTTTCCTTAGGTATTTTGTAAAAGAGATCTTAAAATTGACATCTGATTTACTTATGTGGGTTCTACAATATCCAAATTCTGTATACCCTTTCATTACAGTTTTTGTATCAGTTATGTTTTTTATCCAAGTGAAATATTTTCAGTGAAACCTAGGTTCTCAAACTTAATTCATTCTGGAAGGCTGTTCAAAAACAAAGCATTTTTTTCCCATTAGAAATAATGTAAACTGAATTCATCCATTTCAGATCCCCAGATGATTCCTTGTTTTACCTTTCTTATATGTAGTATAATATCTAATGTACTATTTAATCCATAAATAAACACTTTAAAAAAGGACATGAAATATAAATGAAAATTTAACAAAAAATGAAATAAAATGTACAGTAAAAAATGAAAATTCTATATAATAAAAGGCTAATATGCAAATCAACTGCATGGAGGAATAACTGGTTCCTATGATGTGCACTGACCACCAGAGGGAAGACACTCAGTGCTCAGCCAGAAGCCCGGCTCACAGCTAGCAAGTGCAGCGGCAGTGGCAGGAGCCTCTCCCACCTATGCAGCAGTACTGAGGATGTCCAACTGCTGGCTTAGGTCCACTCTTCGCAGGGAGCAGGCCTAAGCTGGCAGTCAGACATCCCCCAAGGGCTCCTGCACTGTGAGTGGGCACAGGCCAGGTTGAGGGACCCCCCACACACACCCCCGAGTGTATGATTTTCATGCACTGGGCTTCTAGTTTAATAATAATAAGCAGCAACAAAAGTAAAAACAAACAAACAAACAAACAAAAATATTTGTCTGGGCCAGCCTGACAGATTGAACTGGGCTGAGGTAGGGAGGTGGGAATTGAGAAAAGAAAGAAAAACAGGAAAGCGGGATCGGGAGGACTACAGCTCAATGGAGGGACGGCAGCAAGTTTATTAACCACGCAATGCCTTTTATACACAAAACACTGAATAGGAGATCTGTCAAGAGGAATGTATTCTTTGTTCCTCTTAATCTCTAAGGCCGAGACAGAGCAGAAGGACAAATTCTCTGTACAGCAAATCTCAGTAAATAGTTACAGACTTCTTGGTAAGCCATGAAAGGCTGTTCTCATTCAACAAAGGTTGCTCTCATTCTACTGATAACCGCCATCCAAACAAATCTGGGAAAACTGTGTGGGTAAGGGTCCCAGCCTTGCTAGCCCCTTCAGGTGCAAGGACTGTGTCAGCTTACACCTGGTCTCCAACAAATATTCACAGCACAATTTCCAGAGATGTTAACAACATAAACTTTAGTGGTAAACTGACTCATACTTGCACATTCTCTCCTTTGTTTTTCTCCAGAGAAAGCTGTAACTGATCATACAGATATCAGCATGGAAGGGTTGTGGGGTTGAGAAGTGAACTGTTCAAGATGGGAGATGTTTGATAACTGAGATGTTCTGAAACTGAGGTTTGACTCTAAATAGGTTGCACAAAAATTTCTCTTAGAGAAAAATAAATCTATTATAAAAGCATTTTACTCATGGGTGAGAAACTGAGGAAATGATTATGAAGCAAATAATGATTTCTGAATTTTAAGGTGTGATGGGAGAGAGGACAGAATCAGGGAAGTCCTGGAAAGTCCTGAGATACTCCTCATGATGTCCCTGGTGGGGCTCCCACACATTTTCAGCATATGAATGCTTGGTTAATACATTTGAATACTTTTTTGATTGTTTGAAAATGGAATGTCTAAGTGTCATGTTTTATGTTAGGGCTAATGTGTTAGGGTCAGTAAATAATGAAAGACACATAGAAAGCAAGCAAAATATAACTCCTTAGCATTAAGCATAGATACTTGGGAATTCCTTGGACTTCCAAGAGCTATGAACTTGGTCGTGAGGATAGTGAAATCAGGCACAGAAGGGATTCAAGGCAATTTTACAAATATTTAAGAGCCATAGATGGAACAGGATACCGAGAAGGCCATGTGAAGACAGAGGGAGAAACAACCGTCTACCCAGGAGAAAGGCCGTTTTCCCAGGAGAAAGGCCTCAGAAGAAACAACCCTGCCAACACCTTGGTCTTTGATGTCCAGTATCCAGAATTGTAAAACACTCAACTTCTCTTAAAGCCACTCTCCCATTTTTTTCAAGAAAAAACAACAACAACCCAGGGATATTTCCTAGGATGCACATAATGTTTTCTTTTTCCTTTTCGAAATTCTATCTCCTCACTATGATTGCCTGTCCATATCTACTTTAGTTTGAGTGACTTTTTTCCTTGCTAACCCAGTGTGTTTGTACTTCATGGAAAATTTAGAAGAGCCATCTCAGAGACTGGCTTGGTTTTGGTTTGAATCAGTTATACCCAAATGTGGTAGGAAAGAAAATGTTTTAACGTTCTTCTTCAGTTCAGAGACCCCCAACTTTGAAGAGTTAGGAGGGACCGAGGCAGCCATGGAGTCAGCAGAAAGCATGGCATAGCCTTTTTGACTCTCTTTGGATGTGCCACCAGAAAGTGGTTAGGATATTTACTCTCATTCTCTCACAGGCTTATTTGATCCTGAAAAACAAACCAAAAAAAACCCACAAACCTCTTTGTCTAGCAAGTTCAACTGGCCGAGCATAAACAGGGAGCGATATCTGCCAATACAGGCTCCCTACTCTGTGTCACCTCAGGCATCTGTGATCTCCCCTGTGGACATAGTTAGATCAGGATTTGTATAAACCATCTGCTCCAGCAGTTCCCCTTCCTCTGAGACCAGAAATTCTGAAACAAGCATGCAGATCTATTAGAATTTCTTCCACATATTTGAGGTCATTGGTTGTCTTGAATTTGGTGAACGGTGGGTTTAACTTTTCATCAGATCTAGTTCTCTCTGCTTTATATTTTGCCTAAATTCCTCCAGGTTTCTTTCATGCTATTATCTGTCTGAAAGTGTGTGGGAATGTTGACATTTTAAAATGTTGTTTTAATTAAGGTAATTATGCCTCTGAGCCCCCATTTCACCAGGCTGATAGAAAATTCAATCTCAGAAAATTCATATTCTAACAATTATTACACCCTTAAATATCATCACCCTAAAAGAGACAAACCCTCCTAGGGGCTTTACTTTATGCCGTGACAGTGAGGAATTTGCTAACAGGCACCGTGTAGGTGAAGCCTAGCCCTCTACACAGCCATTAGCAGTGAAGGAGTATATGCGTAAGTGGAGGTAAGCAGTTCTGCGGCACATGCATTTTCTACTATTAGCTGTGTGGCATTGCCTATTACATAATCTCTCCTTCCCTCAGTTTTTCATCTGTAAAAAGCAGATTCTAATACTTGATCGCAAAGATTTTTGTGAGGAATAAATGAATAACTATAGTTGAATTTATCAGAACAGTGCCTCACTTACAGCAAGATCTAAACATGTTTGATAATGTGTTCCTGTTCCAGCAATTTTGAAAATTTATGTTTGAATAGCTAATGATAATTATTCCTGGTGCCCTAGAATTATCAAATTTCAAAGGAAAACAGTCTCCAAAGTTAAAAGAATATGCCAATAATATCTTGATTTAATTAATGCAATTAATCCTGATATATATATAAAGAGCTAGGTGCCATCACAACCAAACGGGCAACCGGTCACCATGAAGTGCATGGAGCACCTCTCGGTCCCCCCTCCCACAGCTCCCGAGCCGCTCACCATGAGGGGGGGGGGGGCGGGGCTGGGTGTGACTGGGGACTGTTGAGTGGTGGTGATGGGCTGCTTTGTAGGTTGGCCATGAGCATAGTGGAGCAGTTACCCAGGTGACAGCAAGTTTCGCAAAGCAGTAGTGGGGTGGGAGAGGGGGGGAGTTTCACAGAGCATCCAGCGGTGAGCTTCATGGGGTGGCAGAAAACTTTGCGGAGCAGTCAAGGGGCAGAGGGAGCCTCGCAGAGCAGTTGGGGGTTCGTGGAGCATCCTGGGGCGGGGAGCTTCACATAGTGTCGCAGGGCGGCAGAAGCCAGGTGACGGAGGCCAGTCTAGACCTAGGGACCCTAACTGTGCACGATTTTGTGTGCACTGGGCCTCTAGTATTATATAAAATAACTTATATTTGTTAATATATTAACTTATTTTAATATCAGTTATGTTAAATAAAATATCTATTATATTAATATATGTTTATTATAAATTACAATAACATAATTAATATCAATTTTATCATATTAAAATTACAAAATGCTTTTATAGGAAGTACTAAATGTAAAACACAATTTCAAAAAATCAATCTCAATTTTTGTGGGCAGAATTCTTAATTATAGATGTAAGCCTAATAGCTTTTCTTTAATATTACCCATGTATATGTTATTTGGAGAATACCTCATTCCGACTTTTTGTGTTGCTCAGATTTTTCTCTCCATCTTGGAAGAGTAACGAGCTCTGGAAGATATGGTGAGCACCTATTATGAACAATAAGCACCTACTTATGGTTATTAGGGGATTTATAACTTTAAGGCACAATATCTTCACAACAGCAATGGATTCTGCACAGCAGTTCTGTTCTGAGTGCTGTATATGAAGAACAAATAGGGCTATTATTCTTAAAATACCTACCTAAAAGTCACTATTGCTAGAAATTAGAAAATGGAAGGAAGGTTTTTCAGGTCTCTAATAAGAAGATAGAAGAAATTTTTCAATAAATTATATAGTAGTGTGATTTTGTGATCATTCAATTTACCTATATCAAGATTAAATGAATAGAAATTGCAGGTACTCAATTTTGTACATTGTATATTTCCCATTCCTTTCAAAGTTATATTTTATTTTTATGTCAGTTACCATTAATGTTTCTTTAATTTTAAATAATTTTATTAATTTAAAATACATTTTCAAGTGATTATTATTTTATTAATAACAACGTATGGCACATTTCTGCACTTTTGTTAAACAAAATGTTATTTATGCACCAATCAATATGATTTTAAAAATCTCACCCTATGAGAAGAAGGATGTTTACTTAGAAAAATGAAGTACAAATTACATTGATTCCAATGGTGACAATGTTATTTTTTAAATATTAAAAAAATAGTAGTTTATGAATCTAAGAGTAAAACATCACATTTTGTAAATACTTTTATATAAGGTATCATCATTGTCTCTGAGAATAGTCCCATAAGTTCATTGAGAGGTTGCACATTTTCTCTATAAAAATTAAATTTAAAAAATGAAAATAATCTATAATAATAAAAGGGTGGGAAGCCCAGGTCCTGGGTGCCAGAGGGAAGCCAGCAGCCAGGGAAAGGAAGGCCTATTCTTGCATGAATTTCGTGCATCGGGCCTCTAGTATGATTATAATAATATGCCATTATATATGTAAAGAGCTTTTACAACCATTATCACATATTTGATCACCCTATTTGTATTTGTGAGGTAATCAGGGGTTTTCATTTTTATTTTAAAGATGGGAAAACCTCAAAGAGTTTAAAGAAGCTCTGTTTAAAAGTGCTCTGTATGATAGATCTCTCTGTAATGATTGAAATGTGCTATACTCATGCTATTCAGTTCAACAGCCATTGAACTCATATGGCTACTTGTACATTAAATATGCTTAGTGATTGAGGAGTACAATATTTAATTTAATTAAAAATGTAATATATGTTAATAGTCACAGGGGGTGATTTTAATAGCACAGGTATACAATGTTGTACATTTATATACTGAACACTGGTTTAGATTTGAGGTGTGTATATATGTGAGAAATGGCAATAGATTTGGACCTATGCCTTCTGAGTCCTTCCATCATGCTGTCTACATTATGGAGTTGGCAAAGTTGCCTAATTTCCAATTCATGGGGAAGCAGAGAATAGAAAGCACGTTCAGATGGAGATGTGTTTTAATTGCTAAGCAATTAGATTGTAGAATATAAACTGAATCTAGTGGAATAATTTATTTTGTCACTTGCAAATGTTTATATCTAGAATAAAACACATTCCAAACTAAAGAAAGCTTTGCCTACTCATCACTAAAGTTGGTTAATCAAACCAGGCATTGGAAAAACCCAGAGAGGATAAATAATTCAGCTCAGGATTTACAGAGAATTTAGTGGCATTTAAGATTAATGGAATTAACTGATCATGTTATATAGTTGAGCATGGTAGGTTCCTGGCAATTAACAAGGACTGGGGTTTTTCTTGTGAGATGCCAGGGGAAAATCTGTGGTATCCAAATATTATTTCACAGCCCCAGCGTTTATTCAGAAACTACAAAAATTATCCCTTCTAATGATTGAGAAAGTTACTTGAATCCTTTCAATTCTTTCCCATTTCACAGCTTCAAAATCTCAAATACACCTTATATGTAGAAGTGAAAATATAATCTCACAAACTCAATTGAGAGCTAGTTCACTCTGTGGAAGAAATAGTGTAGCCTGGTTCATGGTGACACCAGAAACTCCCAAGAAAATGTGCTTACAATAAATGTCATTGGTTTTTGTTCCCTTCACACCCCAACATATAATTTGAACATAAATAATTTCTAACTTTAAGAACATTTGGAGTTCCTCTTTTGGGGAATTATGCTTCCTATTTCCTAACTCTTGGTGATTATTGCCTTCTTTGAATTTTCTCATAATCTTTTAGCAACTTTTGTCTGTCTCACTCAATGGTGTTTGTCAATAGTAATTACCTATTTAGGTGTAATAAAACCTCCTAAAGTTCTGTAGCTTGAAAAACCACAATATAGGTGGATCCGGAATCTCAGCTTGGCTTTACTGTGTTTTCTGGGTCTTAAAGTTAAATCAAGGTATTGCCCAAGGGGAGACTCATACCAAAACTCTACCTAGAAGAGATCCACTTCCATGCTTACTCTTGAGGACATTACTAGGATTTGTTTCTCTGTGGGCCTCGGACTGAGGGACATAATTATTTGCTGGCCACTGGCTGGAAGTTTCCTTCAGTTCTTTACCAGTGGGCTTTTTCATAGAGCAATTAAAAACTTTGCAACTTGCTTCATCAGGGTGAGCAAGTGAGAAGTGGCAGAGAGAGAGAAAATGCTCTGAGAGACTAGGCAAGACAATGAGAACAAGAGGGGAGTTATAGTACCTTGTGACCTAATCTTAAAAATGCTATCCTTATCACTTATGGCATAGTCTATTAATTATGAGCCTCTAGGTTCAACCCACAGTCAAGAAGGGATGAAATGAATTCACGAATATCAGGTAGGATATAATTTTTATACAGCCCAGTTTATTTATATTTCCTTTTATTTTCTGTGCTTTTGGTGTCAAATCCAAAAACTCATTTTTATTTAGTGTTGTTAATATGTTAATAATCATCACAAGTGATCTGTAATGATTGAAACGTGCTATACACATGCTGTTCAGTTCAATAGCCATTGAACTCATATGGCTACTTGTACATTAAATATGCTTAGTGATTGAAGAGTACAATATTTAATTTAATGGCACTCTCTACCAAAATTCTAGTCAGTTTTCGCAGAAATGGAATGATTCCTCCTAAAATTGATGTGGAATCTCAATGGATCCCAACTAGTCAAAACAATCTTTAAAAAGGACAAATTTGGAGCTCATACAGTTCCTATTTCCAAACTTATTATAAAGCTACAATAACCAAAAGTGTGGTACTGGTGTAAAAATAGACATGTAGATCAATGGAACAGAATAAAGAGCCCAGAAATATGGACTCTTGCACATATGGTCAATCAGGTCCAATGGCATAAGTCCTGGTCTGAGTATAAAATCTTGTGAACCAGGAGTGCTATGTCCAAGGGCAGAAAGATGGATGTCACAGCTCAAGCTGGAAGAGCAAATTCACCCTTTCTCTTCCTTTTTGTTTAGGCCTTCAATTGGTTGGATTATGCCCACCTGTATTAGTGAGAGAGATCGCTAATGTATTATAGTAGCCCTCCATCTGTGTCTTGTAACCCTGCATATTAAAATATGAAATGGCTTACCAATTACCCCTCAACTCCATGCAATAATGATCCATATATACTGGAAAGAATACATGTATTCTGCTGTTGGTCAGTGAATTGTTCTATAAATGTCAATTAGGTCAAACAGGTTGACTTGATAGGTTGAAGAACAAGTAGTGCTCTCCAAGTCTTCTCTATTTGTACTGATTTTCTGTCTACTTATTTTATCAATTACTGAAAGAGAAGTACTGCATTGAAGTATCAAAGTCCACTTGTGGACTTTTATAATCTGCTTTTAGATCTATCTATTTTTGCTCTATGAATTCTTTAGTTCTGTTAGTAGGTGAAAAATGTTTAGGATTATTATATCTTCTGGATAAATTAAATTCTTTATTATTCTAGGATGAATTTAATTACCCTGCTGATATTCTTAATATAGCCAAACACAGCTCTCTTTTAGATAAGTGCTTTTGAAAAATACTTCATTTCCCATTATTTTACTTGTATAATTTAAGTGACAGTGCATATGTTGCTTCACAGGCTCAGTGAAATGTGGACAGCATATGGTTGAGTCATGCTTTCTTTTATCCAAACCAACAATTTATTTCATAATTATTATATTAGATAATTAACATTTAAGAATTGATATGGTTGCTTTAAAATCCAGCAGATTGATAGTAGTTTTCAAATTGTTTCATTTTTTCTTTATTCTAATTTCTCTCTTTTGCTACATGCTTTTAGAATAATTGGATATATTTTTATTGTTCTATGTTAATTATAATATTAGTTTCTTATTTCCTTCTTTATTACAATCTACATTCAAGTAATATTATACAACTTCATGCACTATACAGAAGTATAGAGAGCATTATACTTATATTTTTCCCTCTCCTTTTCTGTATCATTGTCATATATTTTTCTACATATGCAATAAATATACAATGCATTGCTATTAATTTTATTTAGATAGTCAATTATATTTAAAATAATTAAAATTAAGAATAAAAACATCTTCTCTAGTTTTATTGAAACATTTTCTGGAGTGCTTTCTTTATTTCAATTCTCTCTCTGATATTGTATAGTTCTGTATGAAGAATTTTCTTTAACATTCTTATATTGTAGGTGTGTTGGTAATGGATTATTTTTAGAACTGATTTGTCTAAAAATGTGTATTTTATTTTTAAAATGATTTTTCATTAGATTCAACATGTGAGTGAAATCATATGGTACCTGTCTTTCTCTGACTGGCAAATTTCATTTAGCATAATACTCTCCAGCTCCGTTGCTGTGGCAAAGAGTAAGATTTATTTCTTTTTGACAGCTGAGTAATATTCCATTGTGTCAATGTACGACAGCATTTTTATCCTTTTATCATGATTTCACTCATATGTGGAATCTAATGAGAAAAATGAACTAACAAGCAAAATAGGGACAAACTCATAGATAGAGAGCAGGCTGACACCAGTCAGGAGAGATTAGGAGGTTGGGGGGGAGGTGTGAAGGATTGAGCAAAAATAATACACTTTTTGCCCTTGGAAGAAATATAAAAAAAATTAAGTAAATAAAATAATTTTTTTCTGGATGCAGTATTTTGGTTTAACTTTATCTTGGTTTTGGTCATTTATTGATGTTCTTTTTTTTTTGTTTTTTGGTTTTTTTGTTTGTTTGTATTCTGGTTGCATAGTTTCTGAGCAGAAGTCTGATCTAGTTTTGCCTTTGATTTTCAGTCAGTATATGATATTTCTATTTTTTTTTTAAATGACTACCTATAAGATTAGTTCTTAATCTTTGGTTTTAAGCAGTTTGAATATAATGTGCCTAGTAGTGTTTTATTTTTGTTTTGGTTTTTGGTATTTATTCTGGTTGTATCTTTCTGCATACTCTGTACCTTCTCCCAGCAGTAGAATGCTATTGCTTATTATGTGGTGCTTGCTAGCATGGTTTTGGGGTGGAGGGACACAGGGGGACAGGGGATGATCTCTGTTGTCCTGATCCAGATTTAATGCTATGAAGACACTGTATGCCTATGTCTTTGAAGTGGTGCTTTCCTTTGCTATGTCACCTCCCTGCAGCAGACAAATGCCGTCATGTTTCTTTGGCACGTTTGAAGGAGATTTTCCTGCTCTGCTCCAAAGATAGAAGACCACCATTGAGAGTGGTATATCTTCTGGACCCAGAACCTGCACCTCCCACAGAGTTAGAGTTTATCTTTCTTTTGCTCTACACTCAGTCACGATGGTCCTTACCTGTGCCCTGGGACAACAGGATGGGCTGCCCCTTCCCACGCAACCTAGAGATTGTATACATGAATGAGATTGCTCCCAATCTTACCCATGAGAACTTGGTGGAGGTTCATGAAGGATGAGGGCCAGGGTGGGTGTTAATTCATCTCCAGCTCCCAGTGATTTGGTACTCTCACTGTGGCTCATGCTCACAGGAGCTCATGCATTCAGAAGTTCATTAAAATGCGGGGGCAAATTCTTCTTACTTGTTAGTAGGGCATTTTATGTGTCTTCTGCCAATGCTCTGCAATAAGTTCGCCAGGGCTTGCAAGCCATTTCCATTGGGCAGAGTTGAGAAGGATCTTAGATTGCAGCCTATGTTTCGGCCTTGCGACCTCAGCAATCTGGGTTTTAAAAAAAGTTGTAATTTTTGAGTTTGTACAATTTTTCTTGTTGTTAGGTTGGGAGTTAGGCTTTTTTATAGATTTCTGAATCCTTGGTGGAAGAAAAACTGCAACAGTACTAAACAAAAACAATAACAAAATATTCTTAGCATGTATCATATACCACTGCAGTTAAAAACCCCAGAAAACTGAGCATATGCATATCCTCCAATGCTATAGGTTTCAACCCTAGGGGTTGATTAGAGTCACTAGGAGACTTTTTGAAAAAAAAAAAAAAATATATATATATATATATATATATATATGTATATATTGATGCTCAAGTCCCAATCCCTAGAGATTCCTAATTAATTTGGTCTGGGTATTTATTAAAATTTACCCAGGTAGTTCTAATGTACAACCAAGGTTAGGATCACTGTTATTATAATTATAAATGGTCCTATAAGTGCATGAAATAACAAATTACAGTGTATAAACCATGAATATTTAAATCTATAATGATCACTCACTTATTTGAAGATACTATTTAATTCTACTCTCCACTATGAAACTAACCAAGGTCACATGTTTTACACTTGTAGACACATATTCTGCCTTAGGCCACATCCAAACAGTAGTCACAGATTATTTTAAATTATTACAGTGTGTTGATTTTGTGAGCTAAGGAGAGAAGTGTCTTTTCCAAGTTGTTAGATCAGTCCCCTTGGGCCCTTCTATTTTCATGGTTGGATAGAATATAAACGGAGGTCCTTTTAAATGAAACACAGAATATTAGAAATATGGGGGGGAGAGGTTGAAACAATAAGAACATATATCTCCTTTATATGATCTGGTTTCTTATGACTCAATTCAGTAGATGTGATTAATATGTTGTCAGATACATCATGTACTGTACAGCTGGCATACACTTGTTACAGGAAATAGTATTATATACAGGTTTCATTAATAGAAACTATCCTCTGATGTTTAAATTTACAAAAGGACACTTTTGATAAAATAGTCTTAATTGTGAAGCCATCAAATTAAATATGAATTTATTAGTGAGCATAATGTTGAAATTATGCAGTGAAACTATAGAGAATTTATTACACAAAATGAAATGCATAATTTGAGGTATCCTATATAATAAAGAGGTGATATGCAAATTGACCATCACACATTCACACAAGATGGCCACTCCCATGTGGTCACAAGATGGCCACCACAAGATGGCCGGCAGGGGAGGGGAGTTGTTGGTGATCAGGCCAGCAGGGGAGGGCACTTAGGGGTGACCAGGAAAGCAGGGGAGGGCAGTTAGGAGTGACAAGGCCTGCAGAGGAGGGGACTGGGGGGGACCAGTCCTGCACAGGAGGGCAGTTAGGGGGGACCAGTCCTGCACGGGAGGGCAGTTGGGGGCGATCGGGCTGGCAGGGGAGGGAAGTTAGGGGCAATCGGGCTGGCAGGGGAGCAGTTGTTGATTTGGCTGACAGGAGAGTGGTTAGGAGGTAATCAGGCTGGCAGGCAGAGCGGTTAGGGGCAGCAGTCCCGGATTGTGAGAGGGATGTCCGACTGCCGGTTTAGGCCCGATTCCTGTGGGATTGGGCCTAAACCGGCAGTCGGACATCCCCTGAGGGGTCCCAGATTGAAGAGGGTGCAGACTGGTCTTAGGGACAACCCTCCCCATCCAGTACATGAATTTTGTGCACCAGGCCTCTAGTAGAAAATAAAAGGGCAAAATAGTACATTAGGAATACTAACAGAAACATCAAAATAATAAAGAGTCATAGGTACAGCTATGATTCTGAGATACTCCAGAATTCATCCTATTAAAGGAAAAGAAATGCCACCTCTGAATTTTATAGGGATAACTTTAATATTTTAACTTTTCTGTTATAGCACAGCTGGGAGTGAAGAGGCTCCCTGAGATCCAGTTAGGAGTTGTTTCAAAAAAGTAGCTATAAAACCAGACTCCTTAGAAAGATTAAAGATTTGGCAGAAAGGCAAGCAAATTGATAGGATTTAACCATTTAAAACATGTTTAGCAAGGGCCAAGCCTCCAAATACTTCATAAACACTATTTTTTTTCTATAAAATTAATATGTTTCAGATATTATTTTGTCATAAGATTTGTGTCCCCCAAAGACAGACTCTCTACCCATGTTTACCTTAGAAAATGAAAAACAAACAAAAATAATCAAGCAATCTGATCTTTTAATCTAGATATATCTTTCCATCTATACTATTTATCTACCTATCTATATATTCAACATTTTCTCTCAACTGCAAATATATTAATGAGAAATAAAATGTGTATTTGAGGACAATATTCTTTTATTAATACAACAAATCAGTACATTCTATTTAAGGAAAATGTGAGCATTAGTTTAAGCTGGCTACATTGGGTTTTAGATGTCTGTGAAATATTGCTGGAAATATCTGAGAGAGGGTAGTACCTACAAAGTTGTGAAGCTTAACAGAAACAGACTAAGGAGATCATAGAGAAAGAATATTGACATAAAAACCAAGAAAAGAGAGAATTTTAACAATAATTGAGAATGTAATATGTGATGCCAAAAAGATGTTTTCATCCCAACATCAGTCTATTGGCTAGTAACCTTTCCTACCACCACCCAACTGGTATATCTCAGTGCTTTTTGTGAATCTGAATAATTTTCCCATAGTTCAGGACACTTACTACTGGATGGCACAAGGAGTATCCAAAACAATGACTGTTTCTTACATAATTTTCAAATATTGACTATTATTTGGACTCAGTGATTTTATACTCTTGGAACAACAGTTGTTAGAAACTATTTCCTACTGAAATTGTTTAACATTAGGAACTAGTTTAATGTTCCTTTGGCTCTCTGTGACAAACTTAACTTTTTTTGCAGAATCAGCCTTTATATTTTGATTATAATTTTAATCATCCACTTTTTCTTCAGTAGGTAAAGATCATGCCTATGAGGGGAGATTTTTATCTGAGATCTATTATAAATCTTTAATAGACCTTACCTTTTTTATTTTCAATATTATTTTGTATTGGTTTAAGGTGTACAGCTTAGTGGTTAGACAACCATATCATTTGCATAGTGCTCTCCTTGATATTTCCAGAACCCAACTGGCACCACGCATAGTTAGTGCAATATTACTGACTATATTTCCTATGCTTTAATTTATATTTCCATGACTATTTTTAACTACCAATTTATACTTCTTAATCCCTTTACCTCTTTCTCCAAGTCCCCCAAAACTTTTCCCCTCTGGCAAACACCAGTCCACTCTGTGTCCATGAGTTTGATTCAATTTTGTTTGTTTGTTTATTTTGTTCTTTAGATTCCACATATAAGTGAAATTATATGGTGCCAGGGCTGACCAGCAGACCCTGAGTGACAGATGAACAGATTACTTAGACACAGGTTTCTGTGAAAGAGAGGGCTAAGGGACTCTTTTACTTCAGTAGTAAAAGCAGTCCTGCTTGCCTGCCTTATTGGCTTTTTATTGTAACAACAGCTTGAACTCAAATTAACCTCTAGGTACAATCAGCAGGGCAAGTATCCTTGAGAAAGTATATGCTTCTACAAGGTCAGGTCTTTAAAGACTAAACATAGAGCCCTAACCGGTTTGGCTCAGTGAATAGAGGGTCGGCCTGCAGACTGAAAGGCCCCAGGTTTGATTCCAGTCTAGGGCATGTACCTTGATTGCGGGCACATCCCAAGTTGGGGGTGTGCAGGAGGCAGCTGATAGATGTTTCTCTCTCATTGATGTTTCTAACTATCCCTCTCCCTTCCTCTCTGTAAAAAAAAAAAGTCAATATAAAATATATATATAAAGTTTAAACATAGAGATTCTAGCAAAACACCCCAGGTGATTGGACTTGTTTGGAAAAGTCAAGATAGGGGCTGCAGCCTTCAGCAAGGTCTCCTCAGAGGCCCTGATCTTTCAGAGAATCCTCCTTTCAGACATTCCAACCAAGTCCCGTGCTTCCCCACAATATGATGTTTGTCTTTCTCTGACTGACTTAGAGAAGTAATTTTAAAATGTAAATGTGTTCCCATGTCTTATAAAACCATTTATATGAAGTACCTTTTATTTTTTTTTCTATTGAATTTCGAATGTAGCATTGGAAAAGACCCTAAAATGTAATTATTGGATATTCGTGACAGTATATTCATGTTGGCTTTTAAAACATTAAGGTTATGTCACAATTCTGCCATTAGCAATATAATAAGAGTTTAGAGATTGTCTTTCTTATGTACAACCCGTATGCGTAGATAAGAGGTCAGGTGAAGGCCCCGGACATATATACAATAAAGCTTAGGTACCTGGGGAAGGAGGACTTAGACTTTGTTCTAAAGACAAAAAAGAAAACCATGAGCCTCTTAAGAGGGCAGCCCAACCACACGAGGCATATTTTGAATCAGTCTTTGAAGAGTCTGTCTGGATTTTCTTTGTGGAGGGCATAACTTTCATGAATGACATGGAAAAATATGCATTAAGTGGAATTTTAGCACTCAGATTCTGTTCTTCAGCAGGACTTAAAGTTACATAAGTGACACCTCCTTACCTTTTAATGTTAAACATTAAAGAGAATATCAAAGAAGGAGATGACTTGGGAAAATGAGTGAGATTTGAGTAAAGATGAAGTTCAGATCTAATGTCTACTGGGCAATGATATTTACTGTCACACTCAAAAGCAGAGTAGGTTTGACAGTTCTGCCTGCCTATTTTCTCCCATTCAGGTTTTACTATGCAATATGTACCCTGCTGGAACCTGCATTTTTAGATAAAAGAAGTTGACCTTGAAGATAATGAGAATCATTCTATGGGCAATACACATATAATAACATTGCCTTGCTAGAATCTCTGAAAATCCTGAACAAAGAAATAATCTGAAGAAAAGCAAAGGGTATACAAAAAGTACAATTTTCAATTAAGTATCTGAAATGTTAGCTTATTGAAATTAGAAAATAGGTTTCCATTCTTGTCAGGGCTAAATTGTTACCTTGCAGAGTAAAGAAATCAAAATACCTAACTTTAGAATCATTTGTTTGCATAATGCTCTACACTTTTGTACATGATTTTCTTGAGTGCTTATAGATTTATTTCAATGCTTATTTAATTTAATCTCTCTCTTTCTCTTTAATAATACACTGCAAGCTCTATAAGCAGGGTTCCTGCGACATTGTGGGCTCTCAATAATGAATGAATGAATGAATGACAAATGAGTTTCTTTCTCTATTCATGAGTCCACAGACTTTTTCTATTAAAGGGCAGAAAATAAATTTTTAAGCTTTGTGAGCCACATAACTTCTCTTTGTATTTTTTGTTTGTTTATAAATTACAATATAAAACAAAAAAAATATTCTTAGCTTGAGGGATGTGCCCAACAAGTAATAGATGAGATTTAGCCCACAGGCCATAGTTTACAGATCCCTGATGTTTATATTAAATGGATCTTAATTTGATTACTACAATCACTTCTAGTTTTTTTTTTAGTTTCTTTCTAGGGGTACATTAGAGCTCGCCCTTACCAGCTGAATAAATGAAATGGCAAAATATATAAGGCCTCTGTGAATGTGTGTGTGTGTGTGTACGTTTGATGAGCCTGTTTATGAGCATACCACTGTCTAAGTTAAAAAAATAAAAGCAGACATTGTATTTATGGTTACCAGATTAAATTCAGTCATGCCAGTTAAATTTGATATTTAGTTGAAAAACAATAACAATATTTAAAAAAAATACAAGTATGTACATTGTAATATTTGGGACCTATTTATATTAAAATTCTTTTTTGTTTATCTGAAATTCAAATGTAACTGAAAATTGTTTTTTATTTTTTAATTTGGTAAATATGCAACTCTACCTGCATTAATTAGAAGTCTTGTGAAGAACAGAGAAACATTAGTAAGCATGCTGTTTATGTACAAAAATGGCCATTACAAAAAAAAGCTATTTTATCCATTTTTTCATAACACCTTGTGTTATTTTTTTCTCATTAAAGTAATAGCAATTTACTTTCTGTTTTTAAAACAATATAAAATAAAAGCCCTGCCATTTTATAGCTGTATCATTCATGCTGTTTATTTGGTCTATATTTTTCTTACTATTATGCTATTTAGAACTTATGTGCCAGGCACTAAGTTATGTGCTCTACAAACATTTTTCTCACTTAATATGCACAAACCCTCCATTATGTAGATGAGGAAACTAAATATCTGATAGTTAAATTATCAATTAAGTTTAAGGAAACATAATTTTATAATTAGCAAGTGATAGAATTGCTATTTCTTCTTCATCTTTTTATGTTCAAATCATATCAAGAGACAATGCAATTGCCAACTGTGCAACAAAACTTTGTATCGCTGTCTTTTATCCAGCTAAGAATCTTTGTTTTCTCTCTCTGGAACTTTCCTAGACTGTTATCTTTATATGTTTTTGTCTCTGACGATGCATACCAATTTATAGACTGCTTTTTTAAGGAGAACAATGATTTTATATTTGTTTGTATTCCCAATAGTATTTAGCACAATCTCATCTACAGGCTTAAAAGTATATTTGGTAAATAATTTATTAGCATTAAATAATTAACAATTATATATCAACAGTTAATGATGTGATACCCTAATGTATATATTAAATACATGCAAAGGGTGTGACGCTTTTACATTATTATTATTATTTATTTTTGTTTTGAAACTAAATTTACAGCAAGATACTAAAAGCTACAAAAGGAGTGACTTTTATAAGCTACCACACAGGGACATAGGCACTGACAACTTGGAAGAACGACAAGAGTAAGAAAGCCCTGCTCTTCTGTAGTGTATATTTTTCGGAGGAAGACAAACAATGATAGACTATTTCAGTGGGGGTAAATGTGGTGAAGCAATATACTGCAAGATTAATAGATAAAAAATTATTCTGGGGGATTTTATATTTTATATGAGAATTTTTTTAAAAAATGGAATAGATGATATATGAGCATAGATTTAGAGAAAATAAGAATAGGCATTCAGCTACTTAAGAAAATAGCGTCCCAGGTGAAAGGAACATCTAGTGCAAAAGCCCTAAGCAGACCTGATCTTGAGGGAGCACATGAGACGAATGACAACTTAGACAGCGAGGTGGCACCAATTCGTACTCAAAACCTTTGCTCTGCTGCTGCTGTTTGAAGAATATTCACTAGAAGGGCAAGAGCGAAAGCACAGAGAATAACTAGGAAGCTACTGTTCAGCCCAGGCAGGAGGTGATGTTGCCCTGGATTGTGGAAGTGGTAGTGGAGGTGGGGAGCAGCAGATGGATTCAGGATATATTTCAGAATTATCAACAATTTGCTGATGGCTCAGATGAAAAGTATTAGAGAAAAGAGAGGGGTCAACAAGGATGCCAAGTGAATTAGTATAATTATCTAGAAAATTATGGTTACCTTTTAATGATGATGGAAAGAGTAAAGAAGAAGTAAGTTTAGAGTTGGGCAAATTTGGATGTATTAAAATGGAGTACTAATTATTAATCTGAGTAAAAACTTGCTTAAGGTCAAAGAAGGTTAGAACTCATTTGCTTATGACCCTCTTACTTACTTGAGAAGTCTGTGCATACCTGAATCCGTGGTTTAGAGAAGAGGTTTGGGCTGGAAGCATAAAGTTGTTGCTCATTGGTTGCAGATGATATTTAAAGTCATAGACCAGGATGAGGTGATCTGGGGAATGAGGACAGAGAAATAGAGAGAAGAATGAAACACTTGCTCACCCTAATTTTACAATTTATGAATTCAAATATAATCCAGCAAAGGAGAATAAGGTGAAGTCACAAATAAGGTAGGAAAAAAAGGAAGAGTGTGGTATTCCAGGGAGGGGTCATGATCAGAGCTGCCCAATTCTGCCTCCAGGATGAGTAATTGGAGATTTTCATTAAAAAAGAGGGAGAGGTTAAATAGTCAAAGAGCATATCTACTAGGCCCCCTGGTTCAGAAGGAGGAATAGTAGCAGATTTATGGATCTCTGATGCACATTTATTATAAGGTAACCTCTGGGTATCTAGCAGGAAAGGACATCAATTTTTTTAAAAAAATATATTTTATTGATTTTTCACAGAGGATGGGAGAGGGATAGAGAGTTAGAAAATCGATGAGAGAGAAACATTGATCAGCTGCCTCCTGCACACCCCCCACTGGGGATGTGCCTGCAACCAAGGTACATTCCCTTAGCCGGAATCGAACCCAGGGCCTTTCAGTCCGCAGGCCGACGCTCTATCCACTAAGCTAAACCGGTTAGGGCAGGACATCAACATTTGAGAGAAGGAGTCTGACTTGGCTTTAAAGAAGCACTGGCTCTTCTCCTGTTGTGAACAAAGGCAGGACACAACAGGAATACATTTTGGCAGAACCTTGGCTACAGGCTGATCCTGCTGATTCAGCTTTCATTGTGGGAATAACACCATCTTTTTCCCTGGCGTGATCAGTGGGCTAGCGTCCAAGCCTTGAGCTTGTCGCTGTGTAATATAAAAAGCTGGCAGCAAGATTCCTTCCATAGATGCATGGTTGGATAAGCATCAGACCCTCCTCTGCCATGATCAGGTAAACCGAATATCAGCTTTGGGGTTGTCCAGGATTGAATGCCTTATTCGCTGGGCTCTATTCAGTTTGCTCTATTCTGCAGAATGCCTGCACCTTCTCTGCGTGACCAGTCTGCAGGAGATCAATCCACAACTGGTTCATTATTTTCTCTCATGACGGGACAAAGCCATTAAAATGGGTTAAAGAGCGAAGAGAGGTCAGGAAGTGTATAAATATCACTAAACAATGGAAATATAAAATTAATATGTGGGAAAAACCAAGTTTAGTAGGAAGATTATAGATTGGGGTGGCATCTTCTATAACCTGAGGGAAGAGGGTAGAGGGGCAGTAAAGGGTGGCAAACATATAGTGACAGCTGATGATTTGACTTTGGGTGATGGGCACACAATGCAATTATACAGGTTATGTATCACAGAAATGTACACTCAAAACCTATGTAATCTTATTAACCCCAATAAGTTTAATTTAAAAAATCTCAGATTTGTTATGGAAAGTGGGCAAAAAATTGAATCTTTTTCATTTTGATTCCTCAGAGTTTTTCCTCTGCTCAGGCTTGTGTTGTGCTGTAAGAATTAAAAAATGTGCTATTTCAAAACAAAGTTAATATTAGATTTGATAATAATAATCTCTATGACCAATATATTTTATTTTGCTTGAAAAGTCCTATATGAGATTAACAAATTAATTACTATTTAAATAGTAGTAATAAGAGGAACAAAATGATCCTATGATATCTCAATTTGTAAGAAAAAGTCAATAATGTAGGCATATACATTAGACAGACTGGAAATTACAACCACACTTTAAAGCCTAAAAATATATATTCCTTTAAACAACTCTTAATGTAAAGTAATGATTATATTTTAAAAGACAACAAATTTAATTGTTAAAATTAATTCCAGACCAGATATTTATTTAAAACATTGTAAAACAAAAGAGAAGCAGAGAATAGAAAGGAATGAACATGTGTAAACCCTACTATGTGCCAGGGCAACTGTTGAATTAATTTAATGAAGTAACTAGTCTGGGGCATGTTCATAACTATTTTAACCTAATTTTGTTATTGTATAACTTTGTCTTTGTGATGTTGAAAAGAAACAAGATTCCTTTATTAAATTCTAATGTAAGCATCATAATTGCTTTTGCCTATTTATATTTTTGCTCCATTGTCTTCTCATGGTTTCCCTCCTGCTCAATGACTCCATGGCCTCTTAGAGTTGTTTTTGTAGAGATTGCATTGAATCATTAATTAAACTGTGCTTTTAAACTTTTGAAATATGCTCATTAGTGCTAAATTTATTTCACTGACAAAACGCATTGGCAGTGATATTAAAATAAAATAAATATTGAGTGTGAGCTATGGCGATTTGGAAATTCATAAAAGTGCAATTTTATTTTCTTTTGCTTCTTGGAGGCTGTACATTAAATGCTTAAAGCATATTTCTGATAACACTCATAAAACCGAAGTTGAGGGCAGGAAAAGTGATGTAGGTATTACTCTAGGAAGACAGGTGTTAGCAACAACTAGCCCTGGGAAGTAGGAAATCAGGTGCAGTGGTATTAACCCAGTCTCAGCTTGTCTCCAGGTATGGTTGGGAATAACTGTCAGTGCAGAGAACATTTCATTAACTTTCCATCCAATACAGTATAAGGCAACACATTAAAAACATAAAATGGATCAGAGGAAAAGCAGTATTGGATATTGAGTGGAGGATTTAGTTCAGATCTTAGAGGTACTATGTATATACTCTGTCTAAAATCCATCATCTTCCTAAAGTCACTCAAGTGTTAATAGTACACTCTCCCTTGTGCCTGTTCGGACAGTTGTATTTTCAGAATAATAGTCTACCCAACCATAGTCCTGTTTAGGGACTTAAAGTATGTCAAAATACAGGTTTATGGAATATATATTTCCCACGAGAGGAAAAATGGATACTTGAAAATGTTCCACATAGTAAGCTCAATGAATGAATTTTATTTGTTTAATATTTGACAAAATATTACATCATCTGACAAAAATTTTCTAACTATTAAGTGCAAGGAATTTTTTAGGCATCCATCTGACACTAGACAAACTTAGAGGGTAAGGAACTCCTTTAGCTTTTTCTTGCCTGGGAAGCTTTTTATCTGTCCTTCAATTCTAAAGGATAGCTTTGCTGGGTAGAATAATCTTGACTGTAGGTTCTTGCTTTACAACCCTTTGACTATTCCTTGGCAATCTTTTATGACCTGAAAAGTTTCTCTTGAGTAATCTCTTGACAGTCTTAAGGAAGCTCCCTTGTAGGCAACTAAGTGCTTTTCTCTTGCTAGTTTTAAGTTTCTCTCTTTGTCTTTAACCTTTTGCATTTTAATTCTGATATGTCTTTGTGTGGGCCTTTTAGATTCATTTTTTTTTTTCACTCTCTGTGCTTCTTGTACTTGTAGGTCTAGTTCTTTTACCAAGTTAGGGAAGTTTCTGTCATTATTTTGTCAAATAGGTTTTTAATTTCTTTCTCTCCCTCTCTTCTCCTTCCAGCACAGCCATGATGTGAATATTGGTACAATGTGACCCCCAAAACAGGCAGTTTGCCTTGACACTTCTAGCTCTAGCTTCAGTGAGGAGTAATTTGACTTTAATTCTCAAATCACACTTTGTATTATTTGTAAATTATCTTCAAACTGAAGACTTAATAAATATATATAGTTCATTCGGTGATGTTGCCAAACTCATTCTCAATTAATATAACTGAGTGACTGTATGTAATCAAGGTAGATATCATTAAATATTAATATTTCTAATAGGCTGACTTCAAAATTATGGTATGTACAGTAAGCTAATGAAGTAAACAAGTCTCCTCTTAATCAAAGGATAAGATGGTTGACAAGCATCTTTGGGCATGAAAGTCACCTGAAGAATGTTTTTTTTTGTTTTGTTTTGTTTTTTTACTTCAGAAAGGAAGGGAGACGGAGAGATAGAAATATCAATGATGAGAGCAAATCATTGATTGGCTGCCTCCTGCATGCTCCCCAGTGGGAATAAAATCCTGCAACCTGAACATATGCCCTGGCCAGAAATTGCTCCAGGACCTCCTGGTTCATAGGTCAACACTCAACCACTGAACCACGCTGGCCCGGGCTAAAGGTTGTGTGTGTATGTGTGTGTCTGTTTTAAGAAAGCAATCAGTGCCTGGGTACCAGTACTTAACTATTTTTGGAAATCCTGATTCATTGACCTAATGATGTGCCCTCCCATTTTTTTCAAGAGTCTGTCTAAGTGATCACGATGCACATGTAAGTGTGAAATCCTCTGAAACTTGCCTGCAGTAACAGGGATAATTTCTGTGTTCAAGTAACACGGTAACCCTTTCAAACAGAAAATACAAAGCAAGGGGGCTCAGCTTTACCTGTATAGGTGAAAAGCTAACTTCAAGGGAGATATGCTCACTAAATACTGCTATTTACAAATATATCACATATGTCTTGAAATAAGCTCATTATTATTTCTTCTAAGAAATACTTTGTTAGCCTTGCCTTCAAGTTACTCTATGGAAAAAAATCTTATATGTGATATATATATATATTAACTCTCATATATTTAAAAATATCTATATGTTTTTAAACCAGGTCCACCCGAGTTTTCCATCTCATATTCTGGCAATGCTGTCAAGCATATTTCACCTCACTCTTGGTCCGGGAAGTTTTTCATTACCTTTTTGAAATCCCATAAATGCTTTACTAATCATGTTTTCTAGTTTATCTAAGTCCTATCTCTATTGCAGTGGGAAGGTTTTTCAAAACACTGTAGTCTTCATCTTTTCTACAGGAATAGAAAATTCTCTTCTTTATGTTATGTCAGCTCCAACAGTCAGCATACACCATGGCAAAGAATGGGACCAGAGATCAAATAATGTATGTGGGGAGGGGATATTATAGCTGACTGAAAATTTGCTGATGGTGCCATTAGCAATGGTCATTCTAAATACAAATGATATTTATGCATTATTTCAAACTTCCATTACTCAAGATTGCATGAGCAGTGAAAAATCTGTGAGGTTTTACTATAATTGACATTGTTCAGCAGGGGCAATGAAAATAAGTCATCCCAAAGAAACTAGACCAACCAAAGTTCAAAATGACAAAAAAGGAAAGTCTGGATGTTTAGCCAGTTCTGAAGCCATTCTCCACTGTGATGAATAGAAAGGGATTCAGAGACATTTCAAATGAAAATGACAGGAGCTCAGCACAAGTTTTACCTCAAAAGTAAGGCTTCCGTTCATTTCTGCTTTAAGTATGAGAGAATAAGCCAATTGGTTTTTAATGATGAGATGCCAAGAATAGTTAAAAAGTAGGTCATAATTCCACATTGTTAAAGACATGGTGTTAGACTACCTCCTAATTAGTCTATGACATTTTCTTAAAGGCAAGTCATGCATTTAGGCATAGAAGTGCCTAATTGTACCCCGTAACTTTGAAGTGTTCTTTGGGGCAAGCTAGTGTTCTCATTAATGAATCATTTAAAACACCTTTCTACTTGGACAGGCCACAGGTTTTAGGAGTGATTGCTTTTCTCCTGATTTCATTCCCTTCAAAAACTTCTGCAGTCACCTTTTTTCTCTTTTCTCTTTCCTAGCATTTTCCCCCCTCTTAAAATGAGTCTTTTGGAACATGTTATTCAATGAAGGACTCTTATTGTTAAAACATAATGTTTGCTTATGTTAAATTAGTAGCAATTCAAAATTGACTACATTAATTCACATCTGGAATACACGGTTAGTCCTTATCAGATTATTAAAAAGGGACATTTGGAAAGTTACTGGCTATAAAAATCAGCCAATTAATTACATAGGAACTTTGGTTTGATTTAATTCAAAGAACCCAGACTCTAAATTATTTAATAAAAGAACATATTATGAGGCTATCTCACAGAGAACTGTTACCCTGGAATAAAGAGGAGAGACTGCCTTGTTAGGATTCCAAACCCCACAACATCTGTTTAACTTAAGTACTTCCTTCTGATATGAACACTTAAAATGAGATCTACCTTCTTAACCTTTTTTTTTTTTTTTGAGTGCACAGTACAGTGTTGTAACTGTAGACACCATCTTGTACTGAGCCCCCTGCATTGTTTCCTCTAGGACTCAGGACCCAGCCTATTATTGCAGGGACTGAATGGCCAATTTATATTTTGATTTCACATTTATTCCCTTTATCTTCTATATCTTTCCAACTAGGATAGGTGAAGTAAAGCATTTTTATCTCTGCTAGATTTCCATCAAACAAAGAATAGATTACGTCTTCCCAGCAACCCTTAAGACTCTAGCATATCTGAGCTGAAGCTAGCTGGCAGGTAAGAGAAGAAGATAACTCAGCCTATCCCATTAGTCCCACACGGGTTGTTAGAGTCTTGAGGTTGGATGCTATAGAGCTCAGCATGTACTGAGAAAGGACAGCTCATGATGAAATATTTCTTATCTTTTGTTATTGGAAGATAATGTAGGGCCTGGCTTCAAATTATTGTAGAGCTTAATAGTAACTAACATTATTGAATGTGTACCATGTTCCAGGCACTCCTCTATGTGCTTAATATAGATTATTTAACTTGTTCTTAATGCAACCATATGACATGGGTGCTGCTATCACCATGTCCATTTTGTAGATGAGGAAGCTGAGGCCACAAGAGATTAAAGGACATGGCAAGGTGATGCATTGAGTTAAAAAGCTAACTCTGAAGCTGCTGCTTTTGTTAGTAGCTACACTGTCCACTTAGTTATCAGGCTGGCAATGTTTCTTCAATGTTAGCGAGACAACATGTTCCTATTTCGCAAAATAAAGTTGATGTTGACAGTGTTTAAAAGAAAATAAAAATTATATTTAAGAATTTTATTTTTGACAGAATGACCTACCGGTGTTTTTATTTCCTGGTATCATTTGCAAATGTTAACTAGTGTTGATGAGAATTGCTATGCCACTAATTCAAAATGATTAACTTAAATTTGATTACTAAATCAATTTGAGAACTTGTGACAAAGTTCAAGATTCAAAGATTTTGATAGATCAAAATCTTCAAAGAGTATATATATTCTGTATTTCTAGTGAAGCTCATTATATGATCAGTGGGTACAAAGAAATATGATTACTTGTGTGGAAACTACAACTCATATCTAATATATTTTGCCTTTACTCTCAAAGACTAATTAAATTAAAAACCTTTTTATATCCAAGGGAAACATTGGATAAATAATTTTATTGAAGTAAATTAGACCTAATATAGTATTTACACTAACCAGTTTAATTTTTGTACTGATCACAACATGGTCTACAGTGAGGAGCAGATATTTTCAAATAAAGTCACAGGTTAGAGAATAAGCTAGAGAAACCAAGATGGCGGCATAGGTAAACACCGGAGTTTGCTGCCTCAAACAACCACGTCAAAAATACAACTAAAAGACAGAACAGACATCATCCAGAACCACAGGAAGGCTGGCTGAGTGGAAATTCTACAACTAGAAGGAAAGAGAAAAGCATACCGAGACTCAGAGGAGGTGCGGTGTGGAAGTAAAATACTAAGGTGCGGAGGTGCATGCTGAGAGGGCTGGAGGCTGAGGGCATGGTTGTCATTTTCAATCAGGAGGGAGTCTCAGGCTCTGAACTCCAGTTCCTGGTGAATCTCTAGGGACCCAGACTCATATGGGAGAAGCGGGACTGTCTGGCATCAGTTGGAACTCAAGGGCAGCTTTCTCTCCGAGGGGCTTGCAGCGATTACCAGAACATTGAGAAGCAGAGCCTCTGAGGGCAGACCTGAGAGCAGCCTTATCTGCTAGCCCTGCCCTGTTGATCCCGTGGGACCCGCCCCGCCCAAGCCCTGCAGGGAGGCTTTTGCTGGATAGCCTCAGGCAAAGGCTAGATTAGCACCTCCCTAGAGATCCAGGAGCCAGTAAACCCAGAGGTCAGAGTGAGACCATCCAGTTTGCAGCTCCATGGAACCATAAAGGACACACTCAGGGGGTAGACTCAGTGAGCACCAAAGCCCCATTGAAGCAAGTCTTGCCCCAGAGGGGTGTCTCCAGCACAGAAGTTCTCCCACTGCAGACACAGCTGATTTTCAAAGCCAATTGGCCTGGAGGTCAATTACTCCCAGTGATAACTAAAACAATCAAGGCTTAACTACAACAAGACTGTGCACAAAGACCACAAGGGGGTGCACCAAGAGTGTCCTCCTCAGGTAATTGGAGAGGGTGAACCACTGGGCCCTAGAAGACACTCAGCACAGAAAACCACTTTATCAACACAGGGAAGCATTAAAAATGTGGAGACAAAGAAAAAGGACACAAATGACAGAAATGGAGGAAAGCAAACTACTGGATATAGAGTTCAAAACCACACTTTTAAGGTTTTTCAAGAATTTTCTAGAAACTGCCGATAAACTTAATGAGATCTACAAGAAATCTAATGAGACCCTCAATGTTGTGATAAAGGACCAACTAGAAATTAAGCATACACCGACCAAAATAAAGAATATTATACAGACTCCCAACAGCAGACTAGAGGATCTCAAGAATCAAGGCAAAGATTTGAAATACGAAGAAGCAAAAAACACTCAACTGGAAAAGCAAAATGAAAAAAGAATCCAAAAATACAAAGATAGTGTAAGGAGCCTCTGGGACAGCTTCAAGCATACCAACATCCGAATTATAGGGGTGCCAGAAGAAGAGAGAGAGCAAGATATTGAAAGCCTATTTGAAGAAATAATAACAGAAAACTTCCCCTACCTGGTGAAAGAAATAGACTTACAAGTCCAGGAAGCGCAGAGAACCCCAAACAAAAGGAATCCAAAGAGGACCACACCAAGGCACATCATAATTAAAATGCCAAGAGCAAAAGACAAAGAGAGACTCTTAAAAGCAGCAAGATAAATACAGTCAGTTACCTACAAGGGAGTACCCATACGACTGTCAGCTGATTTCTCAACAGAAACTTTGTAGGCCAGAAGGGAGTGGCAAGAAATACTCAAAGTGATGAATGCCAAGAACCTACAACAAAGATTACTTTATCCAGCAAAGCTATCATTCAGAATTGAAGGTCAGATAAAGACCTTCACAGATAAGAAAAAGCTAAAGGAGTTCATCACCACCAAACCAGTATTATATGAAATGCTGAAAGGTATCCTTTAAGAGAGAAAGAAGAAGAAAAAGGTAAAGATACAAATTTTGAACAACAAATACATATCTATCAACAAGTGAATCTGAAAATCAAGTGAATAATCTGATGATCAGAATCAACTGGTGATTATAATAGAATCAGGGACATAGAAAGGGAGTGGACTGGCTATTCGTGGGGGGCAAAGGGGTGAGGGGGATGCAGGAAGAGACTGGACAAAAATCGTGCACCTATGGATGAGGTCAGTGGATGGGGAGTGAGGGAGGAGGGTGGGGTGGGAACTGGGTGGAGGGGTGTTATGGGGGGAAAAAAGAGGAACAAATGTAATAATCTGAACAATAAAGATTTAATTAATAAAAAAAGAAAAAAGGTCTTGAAGAAGAAGCAAAAAAGAGAAAAAATATGAACAATAAAATGGTAATAAACAACAACAAAAAAGTCACAGGTTAAAGTTCTCAAACTGGTGCTACAAGTTATTAGTTATTTGATCTAAGGAAATTTACTTAAATTGCTGTACCTCCCTTTTTCACATATGTAAAATAGGAATGCACATAGTCCTCACACAAGTTATTTATGAGGATTACATAAAGATAATAAAAACAACTTAACATTCATTTAACAGTAGTGGACTTACATTTTCACAGAACTCTTCTATAGAACATGCTATTATTATGATTATAATAACTATTAGTATTTTGTTAAGTAATCAACTTAGAATAATATTTTTTCCTAATATCATTTTATTTTAGTAATATTTTATGATGTCTTTTTCCAGTGCACTAGGTCATCTCCCATACAGGCTATGAATTTTAATGTAATGTGTGATAGAAAAAAAGGAAGGTATATTTAATTAACCCTAAAATTCATCACTATATGTATAGTACTAGATTAGGTGCTATTGGTACTAATGGATATATTCATATTTTTTTTCTATCCACAAAGAGCTTATTAATGGAAAGAAAATGTTCATAAAGAATTAATGAACCCAATAGCACACATAACATTTTAATTGAATGGTCAAATTGGGAAATATAGTTACATGTCATAAGAGTTAAATTTATTCATAGTACATTAAATATAAGATATAGTTTGGTGAAAGAGTTGAATTACCTAGAGAGAACCTAAGGGAGATTTAACATAGATGTCTTCTTCAGTAGTTTTTAAAGTGATAAGGGACATGGCCATGTGAATGGAAACTTTTGATGGCCCCACTGCCATTAAGTTGACTATGGTTAGTAAAAGTGAATTTGTATACAGCCAACTTTGAAAAAAAAATTAATGATAGAATTAAAATGACCATGGTAATAATCATTGGAATGAGCAAGCAATATATACTGTTGGATGTTATCAAATAAAGATAATAAGTATTTGATTTTCTTTGAACACTATTTTCAGAATTACACCACGAGTGTACTGGAAGTTGGGTCAATCACTTGTCTATTTGCTCTCAAACCCATTTCCCTTTATGTTCACTCACCCAATGGTTTCTTTCTTGCTACTTTCAACTAACAGACACTGATAGGAGATTGAGAGCGCCAGAATGAGAGAAGCTTCCGTATTACTCATTCCCTCTCCCCTGCTTTGGTAGTGATTTGGCCAGTATCTAGTTTCACTTTATGATTCTAGTACCTACTGTGTGACCCCTCTCTATCTTTCAGCTCTTGCACTATGGTCCTCGCACTTAGTTTTTGGTAGCAATACCCTTTTTAAAAATATTTGTAGTTGTAGACCTGAGTGTACTTTCTTTTTTTAAAGAATATATATATATATAATTTCAGAGAGGAAGAGAAAGGGAGAGAGAGAGATAAAAACATCAATGATGAGAGAGAATCATCGGCCAGCTACCTCCTGCATGCCCCCCCCCCAACCCCCACTGGGGATCGAGCCCACAATCCTGGCATGTGCCCTCAGTGGGAATCAGACCGATGACCTCCTGGTTCATAGGTCGACACTCAACCACAGAACACCACCAACCAAGCCTGAGTGTATTTTCTATACAATGGGGCCTTAACTTACGAGTGTCCTGACTAACGAGTTTTTTGAGATACCAGCTGTCTCTCGGCCGATTTTTTGCATTGAGTTGACAGAGTAATTTGAGTTAACGGGCTCCTTAATGAGCTCGTTAACGAGCTCGGTCTCAGAACGAATTAAACTCATAAGTCAAGGCCCCAGTGTACCTGTTTCTCTTTGGATAGACTCACCTTCCTCAGTGTTCAGATTTTTCAATACACCTATGTCTAGTTCAGCACATTGAATCACCTTATGGGATTACCTGGGCTCTCTTTTCTGGATGGACTTTGAGTGCCACAGGATTCAGAAGAACTTTTCTCTGATGAAGTCATTGGAGTAGGGTGACTACACTGTCACATCCATTGCACCTCCCAAGCCGTGGATGGGCACTATATCTGTTACTCCATTGCTCAGCAGTTTCCTGTACTTACCAGACAGTAGAGACAGTGCAGTCAACTCTCTTCATGATCATATGTGTCCCTCTTGCAGCTACAGATTAGGGACTAAGACAGACTTGCCTAACTGAAAAGAACATTCTTCCGGACAGAGAAACGATTTTCTGATTGGCCTCAGGTTGAACCTCTAAACAAGCTTTCAATGTCTGTTGTAACTCCAAAGGCATCATCAGGTGCTGAAAATGCAGGGTGAGGGCATCGGAAATGGCAAATTAAGAGTCATACTGAACTTGATTAGAGTTTTATTTCCATAATTAACCAGCTGTGTGACTTAGGGTTATGGGGCGGGAGACAGGTAAGGATTGAAAGATTGTTAGGAAAGGAGGCTCAGTTGAAAAGATTTATTAAATTATTCATGAATATGATACAAAGACAAAAAAAGAAATACCACCCAAATGATGATGCATGCTTTATCAGCATCGTGAATTTATACAAACTGTTCCTCCTTGTTTCCTAAATTATGCGTAATGTTATCTTGTGATTATTTTAGAATTTTAACTTATTTTAAACGATTCTATCATTTCTTGATGTTAGCTAGCTGAGAGAGAGAGAGAAGGAAAGACATGATAAAGAGAGAACCCTCAGAAGCACAGTTTTCCAGAAATAACAGGACTGCATGAGTTTTGTGTGATTGTGAGATAAGTAGCAGGGATGTTATTAATACAGGGGGTGAAAAATGAAAAGATAGCCTGAGGCCCTGAGGTGACAAGTGATGAGCTAAAGCCATTTTGCTCTTTGTCTTTCCTTTAAATGCCTAGTCCATCCCATGACATGTTAGAAATCATCAGTAACAAAATTAGTTCTTATGTCTATAAATGGAGCATATCTTGGTGTATTTCTAATGGGTTCATGTAGTGTCTAACACATCCTAGTGAAAAGTATAATGATCATAAAAGCTGGGTGGATGAAACCAGGAATCAAAGAGTTACTCTGTGAAGAAGCAGGAATTGTAGGATGTGAAGGAGATTTACTAGGGCTCCGCATTTGCAGTCCTGCTGAGTTACTATTATCCAAAACACAGAGAAGCTGATGTTCACCTCGTTCACACTTCCTCCTAATGGTTCTGCCAGATAAAAGTATTTCCAACCTGTGATTATTGAGGTCAGAGCATTGTTTCAATGTAATTGCTTTTGTTACCTTTTATTCATTTTAGAAAATGGCAGGAGAAGATTACAGTTCACTAGAACCCTTCCTTATGAATCTTGTTCATAAATTAGATGCATGCAACGGTCGGATTGACAGAATGGTTGAGTGTCCCAGCAAATAAGCTTTGTTTAAATGACACTATTGTTGATAATACCTAGCTTTAAAACCTCACCTGTGATTTGAAGGATATTGACCCCTCCACTGCAAGAGAAGCAAAAAAAATTGGGATGTTTGTGCTTTTGCAATTTGACTGGTGTTTAATTGGCTAGTTTTCTTCTTATGTACAAAGGCTTCTGAAACACTGTACTTTTCTCTGAGTGCCAACTAGGTACTAACACTGGGTTGATATCGCTGCACATTACAATTACCTGGAGAATTTTCCCAAAACACCACTGCCCAGCCTTCACTTCTAGAGAATTATGATTTAGTGTTTAGATGTGGAGACAAGGCAGCAGTATAGTTTTTAATGTACAGCTTGGTTGAGAATTCTCCTATAGGGGAAACAGAAAGGAAACATAAATTGAGACAACATTTCTCTCCTATAATGAGTTTATTATCTTGATAATTACATAACCATTTAAGGTCTAAACTATATGATATTGGATTGGAAGGAGCCATGTTAGAACTGAGAGCTGGTGATCAGGCAGGTTGGGTATTCTGGAAATGGTAGGAGTGAGGAAGGCTGAGTGGAGGGATGAATCCGAATTGGGGGTTAGATATGGAGTGAAATCTCATGCAGAGAAATTGTATGTGTGTAAGTTGTTATCATTGAATCACAGAATCACTGACATCTCTAACAAATGCAAGTGTTTTGTTTTGTTTTGTTTACTAATACCATTGTATTCATGTGGTACAAACAGCCAACTCTGTTAATTCATCCCAAAATATAATTATTTTAGTATATAATGTAAGTAAAATTACTTTTTCCATCAAAACTTCCAGGGCCCTGACCTTGGCATTTTCTGATAAACTATTAACCTGCATTTTCCAGTCTAAACCTCTGGTCTCCTAGCTCCCATGCTGGCCATAGACCAGTCTTTCTTTTTCACAACCTCTCTAATCCCTCTCTCTATAAGCATAATCTAGCCTGATACTTTCTGGGATAATTGTGGGCACCCCAACTCCTCCAACAGGTGAGCAGTATTCAATCTCTTTACTTATAACCTTTCCTCCTTCCCTTATGACTCAGTGAGTACACCTAGTCTTCCTCCTACAACCTTCACAGGTCGTGTGGATCTCCAATCCTGTCTACCTCCCCATGTATGGAAGACAATTCCTTCTTCATATAATTAATTCTATTTATCCTTCAAAGTTCTGTTGGAACTTCTGATAATTTAGATTCCACTGCTGTGTGAGAAAGGAAGACAGAGGAAGGGGTTAAATTCCCTTACAGGACCTAGTTCCCATATATAGCATGTAATTATTGATTAAATTGTTGTCTTCCTTACCACCCTTAAAACAGGGGTGGGGAACCTCTTATCTACCAAGGACCATTTGGAAATTTATAACATTTTCTGTGGGCCATACAAAATTATCAAGTTAAAAATTACCCTGCTATATTTGGCCAAACAATTATTTTACCCCTAGTGCCTTAGCAGGACCAGGACAAATGATTTTGCAGGCCTTATATGGTCCATGGGCCTGACATTCTACCCTTGCCTTAAATGAGGCAACCATGCCTTATTCAACTTTTATCAACCAGCACATAGCACAGAACAGAGTATACAGAAACACTTTCATTTGGGGGCGGGGAGGGGGAGGGAGAACATGATTTATTTTGAAATAACTGATGGAACATACAATCCATTGTTTATTTATGAGCTCAAAATAATAAGGATAACCAAGAAGCTGGCTAAAACCTCCACATAGGCCAGAATTGTCAGTGCTTGTTATAGGCATTTAAAGGTAATAGCGTAAAGAGACACCAAGGATACTTACTTGTGAAACTGTGTATGGATTTATAACAAATGGCCAAATGCTGTGAGCTAAACTCTGCAGTGGACAATAAGTCACAGCCAGCTTGAGAGTCAGCATCAATTATAGCCTCACCCTGGCGACACGTTACAAGGAGAATAGAAGGTAACATCTAAGTGCGTCCCCAAAGTTTTCTGGTGAGAAAACAAATGAAATCAGAAAAAAAAAACAGAAAGAAAAAAAAAAGCCCCGCGTAATTTAACTTTCTTCAATCGGAATTTCAATCAGTTGCAAACAAAAAGAAAAAAAAGTGGCAGGTCACATTCTGCACGGAGGGGTTTAGGCTCTGAGGGAACGTCTTAGGAAATTGTCCATGAATGACCTTGCTGCCTCTGTGGGATGATTTGTGTGATGGGACTACATCAACTAGAATTATTACAGGAGACTTTTCTATAGTGTGGTAATTTTTGGTCCTGATATAAATTAGCTGTCTTTGATGTGAAATGTGATCCCCCACTGCCTTAATTAAGGCTATTTTCATTGATCTGTCAACAAAAATCATTTTGGGGATGTTGGAGAATAGAGAACAATTGGACTGTAATATTCAGCCAGAAGGATTTTGAAATCATTATGTAGCATTAAAAAAAAGGCAAAATCTCTAGCAACATCATTATTAATGATGTCTGAAATTTATATATAATGTGTGCATTCATTCAGCGTTCATAACAGAATTGGTATGTTCTCCTTAAAATAACCATTATTTTTTTATAACCTAAATGATGCTAGAAAAAACAACATGGATTTCCACTGGAATCAGAATAACATCCTAATTGCTATGCTGCACAAAAGCTACAGGATCTAGACCCTCCTCCTTCTCTGACATCACCTCACTCCACACTCCCTCTGTTTCTTCCTCTTGCTCTAGACTCCTTTCCTCTCAGGGTCTTTTGCTTACATCACAAAAACTCCCTTCTTATAGCCTTTACCATGTTGTTTCTTTTGTCTGGTTGGTGTCCCCCAGATCTTCTCAGTGCTAGAAACCTCTCATTGTTCATCTCTGAAATAAGAAGAAATTTCCCCAGAGAGGCCATCCATGATAATCTAATCTAAAGTAACCCCTATTCATAACCTCCCAGTCCTCTGCATCCCATTACCCACTATTATATTCTGTGGTACCTTTCAATATCTGATATTTCATTTGGTTGATCTCTTTCTTTTCTTTTTCTTCTCTTTTTAATTGATTTTTGAAACATTGAATATATTGGGGTTGATATTAATTAATATAATTATATAGGTTTCATGTGTTCAATTCTATAATATATCATCTGTATATTGTACTGTGTGTTTACCACACAAAATCAAGTCTCCTTCTACCACCATTTATCCCCACTATATACTTTCTACCTCCCCCATTCACTTTCCCTCTGGTAATCACTATACTGTCGTCTGTGTCTATGAAAAGTGTTTTCTTGTTGTTGTTGGTGGTTTGTTTTGCTTAATCCCTTCACCTTTTTCACCCTGACCCTCAACCCCACTCCCTTCTGATAGTTATCAGTCTGTTCTCTGTATCTATGAATCTGTTTATATTTCGTTTATTTCTTTCATTAGATTCCACATATAAGTGAAATCATATAGTACTTATTTTCTCTGACTGGCTTATTTCCCTTAGCATAATACCCTCTCAGTCCACCCACGTGTTTTTGAAGCCCAGTCCTGGTGATTTCCTGAGACCCTGTCCCACCCAACTTGTGGGCACACCCAAGCTGTTTTTAGTGGCTTTTCCTTAGAATGACCTCTTGGTTCACACTTCAGACTCTCCTGAAATCTCTCAAACAAGCAGCATCTGGCCCCAGTGTGCCTAGTACCTCTAGCTAAGTGGCCCCAGGCCCAGCACTTGCAACAGCTGGCCTTGGTTTGCAGCTTGGCCTCATCTGGGCACCTCCAAACCCAGCACAAGTAGCAGCAGTGATGTATATCTGTACATCACTTTGTAGCTCATGGTGGGTGGCCTCGGGTAGAGCACAGGCAGCTGACTTTTGCTTGGTTTCTTGTTTCTTTGTTTTCTCTCTTCCTCTCCTAAATATAATCTCCATGGAAACAAAGAACCATATTTATCATGTTCCCTATTGCATCCTCCAAATCTAGGAAAAGAGCTACTCTAATAGTTGCTGTGTGAATAAATAATTAAGTGTTGTAATGTACTGCATGTAAACATTGCCTTATTCCAGGACTGGAAAATGTTCCTAGCCTTTCAATACATAAGTTATCATCTTTTCTATTTCTAAACATGGAAAATTATACATCCCTCAAATTAGTTTTGGATTTATAAAATTACCAACAGCCTTACACTTTTACTTTATAATACTTTCAGAATAGATTTAAATTGGAAAATTTCACATCAGTTCTGAATGCTACTGGTTTATATCTGATGCCTTTACTTATGGAACTCTAACCTGAGTTTGGAGATGAGTGAGTAGATATACTATGGCAATCAATATGTTATTATATTCATATATTAGTCAAGTATTTATTGAGCACCTCTTGTTTGCTTAGTGCTGTACTTGGTATATATTATAAATTATAATGGTCCCAACTTGCATAGGGTTTATAGTTTATTGATACAGTCAGAGAATTAAATAGTTCCTCACAATGAGTCATAAAAAGTGCTATGGGAATGATGGAATATCATGGGCTCAGAAAGCTGGAGAACTGATTCAATTTCGGGTGTCAGGGAATGTTTCCCAGAAGTGGCACCAAACTGGAGACTAGATGAGTAAATAATAATTAGTCAGGAGAAACCATATATCCACCTGGCCTGATCTAGCAACTAGAATAATTGCTGGAATCCAATCTTAAAAAAGCTTCATTGTATTCCAGGCAGTGTAAACTTTGGTGTTCTTCCAAGTGCGGTCTACCTGGTTGCCACCATCAACATCATCATGATCATCATCTTTATCAATATTTATTTAGTGAAAAATTATATCTGAACACTCTATATGGATAATGCAAGTAATCTTCCTAACAACCCTAAACATAGATAGTTAATATTATGTTTATTTTACATGTGAGGAAGTGAAGCTCCCAATGTTTTATCCCAGTACATCCAGATAATTCTGCAGTTCTGTTCTCTAATGCTCCCTTTAATGCCTGCATTGACTCAGTTACTAGAAAGATTCCTTCTTAAGTGATAATATTAATAAAATGTCAATGTAAACAAAAGACATAGTTTAATGACTAGGTCTTCATATTGTTACCAGTAGGGAGAGGTCCTCATCCCCACCTGTTGCTCCTGGGAGTGGATTCTTTGCAATATCCAGAGCGGTGGTTCTCAACCTTCCTAATGCCGTGACCCTTTAATACAGTTCCTCATGTTGTGGTGACCCCCAATTTCATTGTTACAAATTGAACATAATTAAAGCATAGCGATTAATCAAAAAACAATATGTAATTATATATGTGTTTTCCGATGGTCTTAGGCGAGCCCTGTGAAAAGGTCGTTCGACCCCCAAAGGGGTCGCAACCCACAGGTTGAGAACCGCTGATCCAGAGGAAAAGATTTTCTGAGACTCACAAGGTAGGATGACATATCATAGAAAGCTTTATTTTTGTGGAATCAAATCCCTGAGTTTCCAAGGTCCCATTTTCCTTGGGCCAGTCATAGAAAACGTGTAGCTGGGCCTTCAGCAGAGCTAAAATAAGAGCCAGTGTCCAGAATTTCCTTTCCATGTTGGATCTGAGTCCGGTCCAACATTAGGCTAGCTTAGTTTATGTTCCCTGCTGCAGGTCATTAGTCCACTATGTGTAGGGCCCATATGGCCCTGGACAATTTTGGATGAAAGTAAGAGAGCCAAGAGCAAGCCAAGAGTCACACAAGAGAGCCAGGAGCAATAAGTGAGTGAACTCCTTTGTTTAGGGGATTATGTATTCCCAAATTTTCAAGGGTTTACTGTGGCCACGCCCATTCTGGCCCATGATCTCTATTCCCAGGTGTGATTGACAGGAACAATTTCTAGTTACTCCAACTTCACTGTACCTGGGTCTATCTCTCCTTTGTTGGACACCATCCCCCAGTGATTCTGGTGGTTCTCTGGGAAATGTGAAATCCAGTTTCCTGGTGAAGCTGCCCAAATGGCATACCCATAATGCCTGGCCTCCTCCCTTGGCTCTTTTCCTATTATTAATAGCTAACTAATTACAATGGTATCAACATCTGACACTGACCTTGTGAATTCAAGAACATTTCAGATAATGACACTAGACAATTATCATGTAGCTTCAGTTCGGGTCCAGGGTTACTATAGTGGTTTACTCTATGACCTAGAAAGAGGAAAAGTGCCTTCTAACTTAGGTTGCTAGACTAAATATGAGTGCTACCTTGAATTCTAAGGTATCTCTTGAAATCGCATATTTCTTTAATTTAACCTTATAATAAACCATCTATACTAATAAAAGGGTAATATGCAAATTAACTATTACTCCATGACAAAGATGGCAGCTGGCGCCCATAGCCACAAAGATGGCGGCATCCATAGACACAAAGATGGCGGTGCTGGCTGGAGCCAGCTGGAGCAGGCGGGATACTTGGCTTCCTTTGGGTGGGATGCTTAGCCAAGCCTCCTGCAAGCCCCAACCTGCCGCCGAGGGCTGGTCTCTGGGTGGCAGCCACAGAGCGGGCAGGAGGCAGCTCCAGTCCAGAGCAAAGGCAGGAGGCGGTGTCCAGAGTGAAGGCCCAGGTCCTGGGTGCCGGAGGGGAGCTGGTGCTGTCAGCCAGGGGAAGAAAGGCCTATTCTTGCACGAATCTTCATGCACCAGGCCTCTAGTTTTGAGAATAAAGTCCTTTGACAGAAGGGAGTTATCATGTACTTGTTGTACCAACAGTGTGCATCTCCTGTGAAGAATATGCACTGCCTCTGAACAAAACTGTTGTACTTGACTCTCTCTTCTATATCCCCACAGCTTAGAAAGTTTTGTCATCATTATAAAACCATTAGTTGTGTTTTCTACACCAACATTCTAGAGCTCCTCTCCAGAAATACAAAATAATTATGGCTCAGACTTGAATCTCTGCATTCATTCTCATCTTCACAGCAATAGTGGCTTCCTGAAGCCCTACCTGTAAGCTAGGACTCATGGCCAGCTTCCAACATCAACCTTGACCTAAGGCAGTGAGTAGCAAACAAGCTGTGTCTTCTGGAACTCTGTTTTAAGTTATATTTGCTGCTCTTCCAAAAATGACAGTGTGACCTAGTTCTTGAAATCCATTTTTTTATTGCTTATCATTTTTTATCCATCACTAGGACCCTCACATTGTATAATTCAACATTTGCCTGAGCTCTGTCATTGTTGCTTTTGAGTAACCTGTCCATTTTTTCTCCTCTTAATGGAGATATGCCTTTGTCTTTATCAGCCACTCTCTAAAGACCACAAAGGTAACTGGGTAGAAATTATTGTTTAACAGTCCGGCTCTCCATTGCTAGACCTCTCAGATCTTAAGTAACATTTGAATAATTTGTTATATCAGTTATATATTGCCTATTGTTTTGTTTTGCTTTCCACTCACCTTTAAGAACCTATTGCCATTGGATTTTTTCATTGTCTATTGCAAAATTATCAGTCTCAGATGCTCATAGAGACCAGGTAGGTCACCTAAGTGTGTGACACCAGCCAGGTGGGGACTATGGTGACATAAAAGCATTTCCAGGGAGCCACAGCCCTTCAGTAAGAGCTCACTCTTATCATGGCTAAATGTGATCCTTGTGATTGCATATATAAGAATTTGTATTTTTATGTGAAATCTCCAATTTTATAAAAATTGGAATATAATTCAGAAATTAAAAAACAACAACACTGAGAAGATAAAAATAAAATGAAACACACAAATAAAACAACAACCACAACAAATGCCCTAGGATCTCATCTCCCATCCAAGGCTGACATAATTTCAGTTTTATTCATTTGGGATATCCCAATCAGCTCTAATATCTTGAGTAATTTCTCTTAAGTATTAGACCCCATCTTGCCTAGAGAAAATAGTTATCCAAGTTCCAATATAAAATGGTAGAGTATTTTGGTTGACCACTACCCAAGAGATCATTGAAAGTTGTAGGCATTTATGTATATATATATATATATATATATATATATATATATATATATTTATATATATATATATATACACACACACACATTAAACTATGTAGTACACTTATACTAGTATTGGTACTATCTCTACTAATAATAGCAAATTATAGTAATATCATTTATAAGGAGCTGTCAGACTTGGGGATGTCAAGGCCAAAATCTCCAGATTGACATGTCTGTCTTTTTTTTCTATATCAGCTAATCTGATTAAGTTTTACACTTCATTTTCCATGTAAAGAAAGCATACTTATCAGCAGAAGCAATGATTTTAAAGCACACTGGAGGGAAACATTCAGAATTCCCAGAGAGATTTGATAAGTTTACACAAGTCACTCTTTCCACAATCTGGGACCACTTCTATTTCTAGCACCCTTGAACTGTTACTGACAATATTCCCAGTTGAACTGATTCATTTTCCTTCTCACCTGACAGCATCTGTCATTATAAAAATTGCCAACCGAATTCAGAGAGCATCTGCACAATGGGAGGGACTTAAACTTATAACAACCTTCCAGAAAGCCTAGACTCATCATCACCTCTTGTCAGTTTGTACATGAACTCATCTTTTAGCCACAAAACGTTGGCCGATTAGAAGATTATATATGACAGATCTGAAATAGCATCCATGACATCCTTCCCTAGTAGTACCTCTGTAAAAGGAACATCATGAAAAATCATATTTAGAAATTTGATAAGTGATTTACAAATTGAAGGAGGTTAGGTTCATGGCTAACTTCTTATAAACTATTTCATTTATCTGCAAAAAAGGCCTAGAAAACTGTTTTTAATGTTATGAGAAAATTTATCAGAAATGCTATGAAATATTGCTTTTTCTTGGTGTATATTAGAATTTTGCTTTCATGCCCATGTCATTTATTCCACTAGGGAGCTTAGAAGGACACAAACCTTTTCTTTTGAGTACAGTACTATCTGCTTGAAAAATTGCCTCTTCCCTCTCAGCATTCGGTTTCTGGAGTTGAATTACACTAGCCTAAATATACAAATAATGTATTTAAAGCCTCTCCATTTGTCACAGTTTCTAAAAAGTTTTCGTCAACCAAGTTATAATTTTTAAGTGATAACATTTCTTTTTTCAAAACTTCAAACAATTAAAGACATATATAACTTCCAATGTACAGAGATAGCATTACTTTAGCACATGGGCTTACAATAATTCTAGGTAAAAGCAAGGAAATGTAACAATGTGTTTTTCCTGGAAACTCTTATGATACATGACTCCCATTTTGGTTTCTGAAACTCTAAATTATACTTGGCAGATACCTCTAATTACCTGTGCAATTAATTTCTTTTTTAAAAATTTCTTTATTGATTAAGGCATTACATGTGTCCTTATTCCCCCATTACCCCCCATCTCCCCCACACATGCCCTCACCCCCCTGGTGTCTGTGTCCATTGGTTAGGCTTATATGCATGCATACAAGTCCTTTGGTTGATCTCCCCTCCTTACCCTCACCCTCCCCTACCTTCCCTCTAAGGTTTGACAGTATGATCGATGTTTCTCTGTCTCTGGATCTGTTTTTGTTCATCAGTTTATGTTCATTATATTCCATAAATGAGTGAGATCATGTGATATTTATCTTTCTCTGACTGGCTTATTTCACTTAGCAAAATTCTCTCCAGTTCCATCCTGCTGTTGCAAATGGTAAGAATTCCTTCTTTTTTACCACAGTGTAGTATTCCATTGTGTAGATGTACCTTTCTAATTGGTGTTTCTAGGTTTTTGGGATATATTCTTAGAAGTGGGATCACTGAGTCAAATGGGAGTTCCATTTTTAGTTTTTTGAGGAAACTCCATACTGTTTTCCACAGTGACTGCACCAGTCTGCATTCCCACCAGCAGTGCATGAGGGTTCCTTTTTGTCTGCATCCTCGATGTGCAATTAATTTCTAAGCACTTAGGCTATCAACCACTACATTGGAGTCCTATAAGAAGGATTTAAAAAAAAAATTATTATTGATCTTTATTGTTGAAAGTATTACATATGTCCCCCTTTTCCCCCCACTGACCCCTTCTAGCCCCCCATCCCCACCCCAGGCCTTCACCACACTCTTATCTGTGTCCATAGATTATGCAAATATGCATATAAGTTCTTTGGTTGATCTCTTCTCACCCATCCACCCATCCTCACCTTCCCTCTGAGATTCCACAGTCTGTTCCATGCCTCTATGTCTCTGGATCTATTTCATTCATCAGTTTATTTTGTTCAATATATTCCAAGATCATGTGATACTTGTCTGTCTCTAACTGGCTTATTTTGCTTAGCATAATACTCTTTTTTTCTTTAGTATTTCACGTTCATACTTAAATGCTTCTTCTTTTCTTTTCTTTTCTTTTGTAACCCAATGATTCTAAGAAATGGCTGTATAAAGGATAAGCCTTCTCATTGTTTTGCTAAAAGCCAAAGATAGTGGTTCATTCATATTTACACTGTATATGCTTATTTGCATTTGCCTTGGCTGATTTAAAAGGGAGTTTGCTCCAGGATTTCTATTATATGCATACAGATGATTTTAGCTAGTGGGTGGGAGGAGGAAGGCAATTGTAGCAAGTAGAGGTTAAAATCCCAAACTCATATTTTATAAGTCATAAATAACTTAGAATTCTATCCAACTCCTCTTTGCCAGTTTCATGAGGTAAAGTAGAATAGTCTTCATATTAAATTATGTCAGGTTTTTTGGGAACAGGTGACAGAACAAATAATTTCAAATTTCCTATTCTACATTCAGAAAATCTGCTGAGGACGATGCTGCTGACCTTTGTAGCAGCGAGTTGTAGCTTGGGGGGAAAAATGAGTGAAGATTATATGTCATTGAACATTTTCACCCTAGCTAAAGTGACTCTTACCAATCCCCACCTCTGTGAAATATTTTTTTCAGAACATGGATACAACCATTAATGAGAGTTTTCTAGTGCTGATATTCATATTGTTTATAAACATTTTTAAAAAGCTAATTAATTGCTTGGTACATAACTCAATTGATGAGGTTTGCATTTATATATAGTTATATATTTTTATATAGTTATAGTAACATATAGATGTATGGAGAGATCTATATATACATATACAGATTTAATAATTCTTGTCAATCTATATCTATATATCTATATCTATATCTATATCTATATCTATATCTATATATCTATCTATATTATCATCTATCTTTATATCATCATCTATACCTATCTATATCTATATCATCTATATCATTAAGCCACAGAAAAATTAAACTTTTGATCAGAAAGTGACATTATTGAGAAAGGTAAATTTTGTTTGTTTCAAGTTCTATAACATTGAAAATAAACTCACTGTTTTTTAAAAAATTTTTTAACTTCAAAATTAGTATTTCAGAAGGATGTTTCAGGGATCATTAATCAAGCAGGATATTTTATGACACAAACATAAGTTCTATAGCTAACTAAGTTGAGAAAGACTGCTCTTACCTTCTAAGAGCAGTGTATGATTTTATCATCATAGTAAAAGTTCTAAGAAATTTGCTTAACTTTGCTTAATTTTGCATTTTTCACACATGTTTGCTATAAAATTAAGATTCTAGATCTAACTACTTCTCAGAGACATTGAAGTGCTAATAAAAAGTTAGCAATTTTAAACTTTTCAGAGAATTTTTTAATGTATTTATGACTGGTTTCTTCACATGGCTTTGATTCCTAGCGTTCTCTTGGTTATAACACATGACACTTCCACTTATCTTGGGCATGGCATTCTTGAAATTGATTTATGTTTGCTATTAATTAATTATAATGAGTAAACCTCCCTTATTTGAACAGCTATAATTATTCCTTGTCTTTGAAGTATAACAACATGACAGCATAAGATGTTACAAGCAAGGATGGTGTCACTTCTGTCATATCTGGGGAGAAATTGTGCAGGTTCCTGTAGCTAAAGATTTGCAATTTAAAACCATTTCTTTCACCTTACTCAGAGATTCAGGAAGTGGAAAGTAGGATCTGAGGATTATTTGATCATTTGTTCTGAAACTTCTTTTTTTACAGAAAGTGAAAAAAATGCAAAACAGGAAAAATAACTACTCAAAAGTTAGAACCTTTAATGAAGGTGGAATCTGTCATTAAGGGACACTGTAGCTTGGTGAGTGAGCCAGACTGGAGCCAGACTGTCTTAAGATCAAATCCTGGCTCTGCCACTTATTAGTGCTTTGAGCTTCGACCAATGGCTCACCCTGTGTGTGTTTTAATTTCTTCATATGCAAAATGAAGATAATAACAGTATCTGCCTCAAAGGTGGTCGTTTGGGGCCAAGTGAACTAAAATATAGAAAACTTGATCTGGTACAGAGTAAGTGCTGGGTAATTATTTGCTATTATAATTAAGACTCAAGTCTCTGATTTTTAGGTGTCTTCAGAAAAATATTATTTAATGATTCGATAGGGAATATTTAATGGTTTAGAACTTAATGAATGCTATCAGAAGAACATTGAATGGTTGTTTTAATCAAAGTTCCAATGTGTCAGACCAGAGCTACAGACACCAAAGACACAGAGGAACTGGGAAGTTGGAGAGGGCCGTCACTATACAGTAGGCTCCAAAGATCATGGGCTAACAGTGCCGATGGGGTCGCTGACTACATGGCATTTACCGTCTGGGGAAAGTGGTGATCACAAGTGAGAGGGGGAGAATGTACATAGGAAACATGAAGAGCACTATGAAGGTAGGCAGGCTGCTTAGAGAGAGAGCATTCTAGGATATGTTTGACTGAGTAACCAAGGAGAACTAAAATCTAGTACAGAAGGCTCTACAGGGAGAAGGAAATTTTGTTGTATGAATATGTCTGAATGAAGATCACCCAGTAGCTTGGGAAATGCCAATGATTAAAAACTAATAACTGAATTCACTGATTTTTATAGCTATATGATTCTTTTCGAAATTCTGTTTTATAAGTTCTATGCCAGATATGCTATCTAGGTGCTTTGTTTTAATGCTCTCTGAACTTTTACCCCTACTTGTTTCCAAATAATACATTTTTATTTTCGTTTGATCTTTCTGAGGATCACTAAAATGCTGGAATTACTCTATCATCTTGGCCATGTGGCATCTAAAATTAATGTAGGCAAAAATATTTATGTTTTCTGAGCCAACAACATTGCCTAATGTGAGCTTTGAGAGCTGCTTCCTAATATTCTTGTCTTCTCCTCACCACAAACTGACATTAGGAAAGCTGAACCTTTGAGCACCATGTGGGGAGATGGGGCACTATTCTGACCAGTGAGTGGTGCAGAAAATGGCAAGTCTCTACCAGAACACAGCATCAGACTGTGCAAAATCCTGCAGAGGTCCCTCCCCACTGAGCCAGTGAAAAGGAGACTGTCAAGATGAAGTTTTTTGCCTAGCCGGGTGTCGCTCAGTGGTTGACCGTCCACCAAGAGGTCACAGGTTCAATTCCCTATAAGGCCATGTGCCAGGGTTGCAGGCTCCATTCCCTGTGGGGGGTGTGCAGGAAGCAGTTGATCCGTGATTCTCTCTCATCATTGATGTTTCTATTTCTCCCTCTCTGAAATCAATAAAAATATATTTAAAATAAAAATTAAAAAAAGATGAAGTCTCAGTTGCCCTTGGTCCTAGAGTATGTGCAGTGAGCAAAGTAACCCTCAATGCACAGGTTGCATGAGGAAGAAATGAAAGTTTGTTGTGTGAACTGTTGAGGTTTTGAGAGTTTTACAGTACTGCAACATGATCTAATCTAATCTAACTGATACTCTTATCTGCCAAAATAACATTATGTTTATGTGTATAGATTTCTTTTCCCTTTAAGAGTGTATTTCTCCTAACTGATAAAATGCATGCAAAGAAAAAAATTGAGGACTTTCTCTTTGCCTTTGGAAGACAGCAAGTTTTTAATAAATAAAAAAAAATAACCTAGTATTACTCCCTATTATAAAGATACTCAGTATGTGGATGGGCAGAATGAGCATGGAAGACATAAGAGATACTCACTGTACAGATTGTATAACTGATGTTCAGCTAAAATGAATTAATATTTTAAGGGCTCTAAAATTGGTGCAAAATTATAAAATATACCTCACTGAGGCCCCTTTCCATCACTGCTTCCCAATTTATTTACATTTTCAGTGTGTGATTTATAGTGTAAAGATTAACAGAATAGTATTAAAGAGATATATAGTATTATATTACAGTTGTATTAATATGCTTGAGTAAGAAGTTGTAAAATGGATATTTTTTAGGTCTAATAGCCTCTAAAATCAGCAATCTGAAATGATAGCAACTGATGCTATTACTCTGTAAGGAGATAGAGTAATTTACTAGTAAGCTCTTGAGTACATCCTGATTTGATTATGTTATCTGCATACTTGGTGGAAACTTCTACAGATTCTTTAGAATTGTGTCAACTTCCATGTGAATGTCAAGAAGCTCACACTTCAGCTTTTAGGGTTGAAATATTCATGGTGGCTTTGATTTTCATTTCTCTCCATATTTAAAGGCTTTCATAATTCAACATTTTTTTTAACCCCGCCCTTGACAATCCCCTGGCCTCCCCTAACCCCCAGTGTCTTATGTCCATTGATTATGCTTATATGCATGCATACAAGTCCTTTGGTTGATCTCTTACACCCCTCCCTCCTGCCCCCCAACCCTCCCTGGCCTTCCCGCTGCAGTTTGAGGCAGCTCTGCCTCTGTATCTATTATTGTTCATAAGGTTATAATGATCTTTATTATCCGTGAATGAGTGAGATCATGTGGTATTTTTCCTTCATTGACTGGCTTATTTCACTTAGCATAATGCTCTCCAGTTCCATACATGCCATTGCAAATGGTAAGAGTTCCTTCTTTTTTACAACATTAAATCCGAAATACATAGAGCAGTTTTCCTTTGGTCTTCAAATTCTGACTGATATGCCAACTAAAAGTGACCTAAAGACATTGACTTTCATTTAATAATTTTGGAGGTAGATGTGTTCTAAGGGTGATTATCTCAGGGGCTAACTAACATCACCAAAGACCCAATGTCTTACAATGCCATTTTCAAGATGTTGGCTTTGGATTATGCTGGGGTCCAACCCCAGCAGGTCCAGGGGTCCCCAAAGGTGTGGACGGAGTCGGCGAAGAAGGAATGACATGGAGACAGCGTTCAGTTGATCAGCAGCCTAGCCAGGATCTCTAGCCAAGTTCTGGTCAGAATCTCCAGCAAAGTTCTGGTTAGGATCTCCAGCCAGGTTCTGTGTCCATGTTCTCTTGCTAGGTTCTCCAGCCAGGTTCTGTCCAGGTTCTCCAGCCAGGTTCTGTAGCCATGTTCCCTCGCTAGGTTCTCCAGCCAGGTTCAGTCACCAGGTTCTAGTCAGGTTCTCTTGCCATGTTCTATCCAGGTTCTGTAGCCAGGTTCTGTCTCTAGGTTCTTCAGCCAGGTTCTCTCGCTAGGTTCTGTCTCTAGGTTCTGTTGCCAGTTTCTGTCCAGGATCTTTTGCCATGTTCTCTCCAGCGAAGTTCTTCTGTCTCTAGGTTCTGTGTAGGTTCTGTCTTCTTGGTTCTGTCTTCTAAGTTCTGTGTCTTGCTGTCTTGTTACATCTGTATTTATACCAGTTGATTCAATCCTATCAATCTCTATTACAAAGGTTAGGGCGTTTCTTATCTCCATTCCAGGGAGTAAAGATTATGTAGCTTAAGCATGATTGTTCGTAGTTAAAGTGATTAATTACCCACCTAGCACTTAGTTGAGGGGTTTTATTCCCTCCCTAACTTCAGGGGAAAATCCCTACCTGGGGAAACAACCTTTCTCAGAGAGGAGACCTTGGTTAAAACACATAGTGCCAAGAAGGTGAGCAAACATTTTAAGAACAGTATGCCATACATGCCAGGTCCTTTGAAACAGCAAGGATGGACCGGCTCCCGGCAAATTCCCCCTTTTTTATTTTTTAAAAGCGGGCATTAAAAAGAAAAACCCCAAATGCTCTCTTGTATCCATTTTAAGAGTAGGATTGGCGCTTTCCGCTATTACCTGAGTCCTGATCTATCACCCCAGGGAGAACTTGCCAATCCTGCACTTTCCCGGGGTGGAAAGGCTGCAGTGGGGTTAAGGATAAGGCTCCTTGGGCCTACCTCCTCCCATGCCTTTACATTTACCTTTCCTTCCTCAGAAAAGCATGGACATACTTCTTGTATCCTGATCTATCACCCCAGGGAGAGCTTGCTAATCCTGCACTTTCCCGGGGTGGAAAGGCTGCAGTGGGGTTAAGGATAAGGCTCCTTGGGCCTACCTTCTCCCATGCCTTTACATTTACCTTTCCGGCACCTTTCCTTCCTCAGAAAAGCATGGACATATATGCCAGGTCCCTTGAAACAGCAAGGATGGACCGGCTCCCGGCAGGATTAGCTTCTTTTCTCAGTACCCCTCCAAGACCTGTTTAAGAGGGCCCCTATGACGTATCCATCACTAGCATCAGCAAAAAATTTCTCTGTGTCTTTTATCCTAATCCTCAAAAAAAAAGTAACTACAGCTGAATGTTTGGTAAATGTGCGAGTTGTGTCTGTTCATTTCAGAATAAAGAAATTTTAAGCAATATAGATGAAAGAAAACAAATTAACTTGCTAAATCCTTTCTCTTAGCATGAGTCCCATAAATTCTGTCATAGTCATTTTCAAGAAGGGACAAGTTTGCATTTTCTTGTTTCATGATATATTCCTCATGATATATTCCTCACTAGCCCATTTACATGCTGGCTAGTTTGACCTACCAGTGTACAACAGTTGCACATGATGACTGAAAAATATTCTGTGATATTTAAAATATGTACTTCTCTCAAATGTGTATGGATATGTAGTTCTACAAGAAACACGAGTAACTCATGATAAAAGTTTGTACACTGGCAACTAGGTGTTGTCTTAAATACAAGAATAGAGAATTATTTTATTTTATAAAAAATATTTAACATTTCATTTATTTACAAAATATTAAATTAAAATTTGAACTTTATTTAAGTAACTTAAATATTTGAGAACAAAGGGGGAAATGCACAGATTAGAATTTTGACTGAAAATCAGAAACTTTTTTTATTCCATGTATAGTCTAGTTAGTGTTACTGAGGTAATAGCAATGATATTCTGTGGAATAATTTACATATTATACATGATAACTTCTAAATTTGCCCCACGATGAAATATCTTGGGAGGATCACATAAATTTGATATAGATACCTTTCTTGGACACACACGGTAATGCCATCTGATTTTAGTAAAAATTATTTAACTTAATACACATAAGACACAAGGCAATTTAAACATAATAAAACTATAAAAAATAGGAAAATACAGAACAATGTTTAGAATAAAATACAGTATTTGCATCAGTCACTTTTAAAATTTAATTTTATGTTGCTATACATTTTCATAAGAGGTATGGATTACTATTTAACCAGAAGACAATGTTTTAAATGGATTTACCTTTTTTGTCAATCAATTTTCTCCTAAAGCTTTTAATTTGCATGTTTATATAAAGGACATACTTTTCATTTTTGTTTTTTTTCCCCCAGTTCAGTGATGGGACTAAAAATAATCACAGCTTTTGCTTGTTAAAGGATTGGGAATTAAAAAATAAAATTAAAAAAACATCGAAAAGAAATAGACAACACAGATATCTTAGGTAGTCTCTGAGAAAGCAATTTCGTGTAGAAGTGCTTACCTGAAGGAGTGATCACAAGAGAGAGACTGTGATACAGCGAGGGCACAGGTTAAGACAAGGAAGGAAACCAAGCAAAGATATGGTTCAGCTGAAGTTGAGGTTCAACATGATCTCTGGAGCGCCAGTGGTACCACAGGTGTCCCATCTAGAGGCAATGGGACTGTATGCTTAGTACCTCCATAGCACTCAGTGGGTGGCTACCTTTCTCCTCCTTCCCTTAGCACGTTTCAGTGCAATGGCTCCTCATGGATGGGTGCACCTGCAGCAGATGGGAGCTGGGTGAGGCAACTGCACTTCTACTGTAATCGAAAATGGAGAAAGCCCTGTCCCGGGAAGTAAGAATTAGTATCTAGCTCTCGTGCTGATTTTTATTTTCCATTTTCTTCATAGTGAAAAGGGGAGTTGGGTTAAGACACTTCTAAGTGTAATTTCAGCAATGTGTTTTGGTAGAAAGATTATGAACTTTTGAAAAAAACAAAAAACTGTTCAAATAGTTGTACACCAGCAAGTAGCTTACTTTAGGTCTCAAATTTTTTAATCTATAAAAGGTGAATGACAATTCCCAAATCAACTGCTGTGGCTTTATCTAATGAAGTTTTTTGGTAGAATCATCATCAATAAATGATTAGTTATTGAAATAAATTATATATATATATATATATATATATATATATATATATATATATATATATCCTTCTTATATAACCCTTGTCTCTGTGGTTCAGGTGAAATACCATAGTAAGCTGTCAGTATAGTATATGTATGTTGCTAAAACCATTTTTAGTTGTTGTTTTTTTAATCAAATTAGAAAGGTTTATAGCTCTTGTCTTCTCCTTGGACTCAATTACTGAATATGGTCTATCAAGTTCCATATAATTAAATGAAGTTAAAGTAGTCTAAATAAAATCAGAAAAAATTTCCAAGTGAGAGTACAGTGATTGGCACATTTTGTTTGTTTAATAACGAGAAAGAAGTTCAAAGGATATAATCTCTATAATACTCACTACTGTCTTTCTATAATTTTCCCAAATCCTTAATTCACTCAGTATTCATCAGATACCACTTGAGCAAGTTAACATATTGTATTAAGTGCTGACTTCTATTATGACATGATTTAATCAGTGTCAGGAAAATTCTTTGCCTAAATCCAAGTGTCATTAAACATACACTTATAGTTTTGCTACCTCTAATAAAACTTTACTAATAAAATAGGCAGCTAATTTATGGACCATATTTTACTAATTTGATAAAACATTGCATTAATATAATATTTATCTTGATCACCATGTTTTTGTCAGCCCTGACATTTTGTATCTGAGATTAATGCTTCATTCATCTTATACTAGTCCTATCTCTACTCAGGAGAACCAAATATATCCTCCATGAAAGCAACTATTAATAATTAGCCATCCTCCCTGCATAAAGATAGCATCAAATTTAGATCTTAGTAAAAAAAAATAAAAAAAGCTTAAAGACTGAAAATGTCAACAAAATCCTGAGATCACAGAAGTCCTTGCAAGGAAGTGTTAAGCAAGTATCTTCACTAAACATTCTAAAACCTAATGTAATAAATATAGCACTGTGTTTCATTCATTCATTTAATGAATTAACTGTATTACCATTTATAATGATGTAATTCTCAATGTGAATTAAACTTGTATATAAAACATATAACCATAATTTGGAGAAAAAATAGACTTAGACTAAAACTTAAACAAGTGTCAGTACTGGTATTATATTACTTAGAAGGTGCCATAGGGAATCAAGACTATAATAGCTTTTAAAAGACAAATCTATCTACCTGTTGCTGATATATTATTCTATTTTCTGTCTTCATCACAATGTAATACCCTATTTTAGTCACTAATTTGATGACTCCAAAATTAATTAGTAGGCTTTGGGGTTTTGTTGTGAGATTAGCAATAATGTAGGAAAACCAAGTTTTTCTTGACTAATAGCGGGACATCAGATATTAATTCCCAGCACATTGATATACTGGTCAACGACAAACCACAACTATGACAGGGGTCTCATAAGATAGTAATGGAGCTGAAAAATTCCTATCATCTGGTGATGTCATAGCTGTCAAAATGTCATAGTACAATGCATTACTCATGTCTTTGTCATGATGCTGGTGTAAACAAACCTACTGCATAGCCAGTCTTATAAAAGTATAGCACATACAATATGTACAGTCCATAATGCTTAACAGTGATAATAAACAACTGTTAGCAGTTTCCGTATTTTTACCATACTATACTTTTCTAGAGGCCTGCTGCACAAGAATTTGTGCACTCAAGGGGGTCCCTCAGCCCGGCCTGTGCCCTCTCTCAGTCTGGGACCCTTCAGGGGATGACCACCTGCTGGCTGAGGACTTATCCCTGAGGGATTGGGCCTAAGATGGCAATCAGACATCCCTCTGGCAGCCTGGCAGCCCTCGGGGGATGTCCACTTGCCAGTGGGGAGCAGACCTAAGCTGCAGTCGGACATCCTTAGCGCTGCTGAGGAGGCAGGAGAGGCTCCCACTACCACTGCTGTACTGGCAGCCATCAGCCTGGCTTGTGGCTGAGCAGAGCTCCCCCATGGGGGAGCACACTGACCACCAGAGGGCAGCTCCTGCATTGAGTGTCTGCCCCCTGGTGGTCAGTGTGTGTCATAGTGACCAGTCATTCCCAGTCTTTCTGCTGTTAGGGTCAGTTTGCATATTACCATTTTACTATATAGGATAGAGGCCTAGTGCATGGATGGAGGCCGGCTGGTTTGCCCTGAATGGTGTCCCGGATCAGGGTGGGGGTCCCGCTTGGGTGCCTGGTCAGCTGGGTGAGGGTTTGATGGCTGTTTTCAGGCTGCCCACACCCCCTTCAGTGTGGGGGTCCCCACTGGGGTGCCTGATCAGCCTGGATGAGGGGCTGAGGGCTGTTTTCAGGCTTCCTGCACCCCCTTTAGGGGGGTCCCCACTGGGGTGCCTGGCCAGCCTGGATGAGGGGCTGAGGGCTGTTTTCAGGCTTCCTGCACCCCCTTCAGGGTGGGGGTCACAATGGGGGGGCCTGGCCAGCCTGGATGAGGGGCTGATGGCTGTTTTCAGGCTGCCCGCACCCCCTTCAGTGTGGGGGTTCCCACTGGGGTGCCTGATCAGCCTGGATGAGGGGATGAGGGCTGTTTTCAGGCTTCCTGCACCCCCTTTAGGGGGGGTCCCCACTGGGGTGCCTGGCCAGCCTGGATGAGGGGCTGAGGGCTGTTTTCAGGCTTCCTGCACCCCCTTCAGGGTGGGGGTCACCATGGGGGGGCCTGGCCAGCCTGGATGAGGGGCTGATGGCTGTTTTCAGGCTGCCCGCACCCCCTTCAGTGTGGGGGTTCCCACTGGGGTGCCTGATCAGCCTGGATGAGGGGCTGAAGGCTGTTTTAAGGCTGCCTGCACCCCCTTCAGGGTGGGGGTCCCCACGGGGGTGCCTGGCCAGCCTGGATGAGGGGCTGATGGCTGTTTTCAGGCTGCCTGCACCCACTTTAGGGTGGGGGTCCCCACTGGGGTGCCTGGCCATCCTGGATGAGGGGCTGAGTGCTGTTTTCAGGCGGGCCAAGCCTGCAACTGAAGCTCCCAGTCTCTCCTTTTTTGATTTTTTTATTTATTTTTTTATTCTGGTATTTATTTACCTTCTGTAATTGAAACTTTGTTGCGGCTCCATCTCCGAAGCCAGCTGACTGAAAGCAGGTTTCTGGGTTTGTTTAGCTTCTATAATTGCAACATTGTTGCTTAGACTGGAGCTCAGAGCCCGGCTGCAGCAGGCAGGGAACCTTGGCTTCCTCCATCACTGGAGCAAGCAAGCCTCCTGCTCACTTCAGCTGCCTGGCTGCTGGCCACCATCTTTGTTGGCAGTTAATTTGCATATCGCCCTGATTAGCTAATGGGAAGCGTAGCGGAGCTATGTTTAATTGCCATGTTTGTCTATTATTAGATAGGATTGTTAGTTTAGAGCAGCCTTGGGCAAACAATGGCCCGCAGGCCGGATCCGGCCCTTTTGAAATGAATAAAACTAAAAAAAAAACAAAAACCATATGCTTTTATGTAATAACTAGAGGCCTGCTGCACAAAAATTTGTGCACTCGGGGGGTAGGGTGGGTCCCTCAGCCCGGCCTGTGCCCTCTAGCAGTCTGGGACCCCTCGGGAGATAACGCCCTGCTGGCTTAGGCCTGCTCCCGGGTGGCAGAGGGCAGGCCCAATCCCTAGATGCAGCCCCTGGTCGGGCTCAGAGCAGGGCCAATTGGGGAGTTGGGGCGCCGCCCCCTGTCATGCACAGAGCAGGTCGGATTGGGAGGTTGCCATGCCACCCTCAGTCATGCTCAGGGTAGGGCCGATTGGGGGGTTGGGTCACCGCCCCCTGTCACACTCAAGGCAGGGTCGATGGGGAGGTTGCGATGCCACCCCCAGTCACGCTCAGGGTAGGGCCGATTGGGGGGTTGGGGCACCGCCCCCTGTCACACTCAAGGCAGGGTCGGTGGGGAGGTTGCGGTGCCACCCCCTGTCACACACAGAGCAGGGCCAATCAGGGGGTTGGGGCTCCTTACCCTGTCACGCACAGAGTAGGGTCGATCAGGGGGTTGGGGCGCCACACCCTGTCACACACAGAGCTGCAGGGCGATCAGAGGTTGAGGAGCTCCCTAGTATCAGGCACAGAGCAGGGCTGATCAGGAGGTTGGGGTGCCTTCCCCTGTCATGAACAGAGCAGGGCGGATAGGGAGGTTGTGGCCCCACCCGCTGTCACACACAGAGCCGCAGGGCGATCAGGGGGTTTGGGCGCTGCCCCCTGTCACACTGATCCCGGTGCCGGGAGGCATATTACCCTTTTACTATATAGGATAGAGGCCTGGTGTATGGGTGGGGCTGGCTGGTTTGCCCTGAAGGGTGTTCTGGATCAGGGTGGGTGTCCCCACTGGGGTGCCTGGCTAGCCTGGGTGAGGGGATGATGGCTGTTTGCAGCTGTTCACACACCATTCAGGGTGGGGTCCCCACTTGGGTGCTTGGCCTGCCTGGGTGAGGGGATGATGTCCGTTTGCAGCTGGTCACACACCCTTCAGGGTTGGGGTCCCCACTGGGGTGCCTGGCCAGCCTGGGTGAGTGGCTGAGGGCTGTTTGCAGCTGGTCACACACCCTTCAGGGTGGGGGTCCCCCTGGGGTGCCTGGCCAGTCTGGGTGAGGGGCTGAGGGCTGTTTTCAGGCTGGCGGGTGACGGAAGCTCCCAACTGCTCCTTTTTTTCTTTTTCTTTTTTTAATTCTGGGCCAGCTTTAGCTCTGAGGCTCCAGCTCTTAGGCCTCTGCTGCTGAAAGTAGGTAATCGAAACAATGTGTAACTCCAGCTCTGACTCCAGCCCTGAGATCCCAGCTCACTGAAAGCTGGTTTCTGGGGATTTTTTTAGCGTCTATATTTGTTACAATGTTTGAAACTGCAGGCTCAGAGGCCTGCAGCGGCCGGCGGGGAATGTTGGAGTCCTCCGTCACTGATGCAAGCAAGCCTCATGTTAGTTTCAAACTGTCTGGCTGCCGGCCACCATCTTGGCTGACAGTTAATTTGCATATCTCCCTGATTAGCCAATGGGAAGGGTAGCGGCGTATGCCAATTACCATGTTTCTCTTTTATTAGTCTAGATGTTTACTTTGAATTTATATTAGTTCACACAAACACTCCATCCAGGCTTTTGTTCCAGCCCTCCGGTCCAGTTTAAGAACCCATTGTGGTCCTCGAGTCAAAAAGTTTGCCCACCCCTGGTTTAGTGTATACTATTTCTACTTATAAAAAATACTTTGCTATAAAATAATATACTTTAGCAGCAGCTCCATATAGCTCAGGATTTATTTTCTCTTGTGCCTGATTTCATCTCATGTTGTTTGGTACAGTAACAAACTGTAAGCTATAACACATAGTAGGCTAGACCATCTAGGTTTGTGTAAATGCATAACTGTGATGTGTGCACAATGAAATCACCTAATGACACATATTTCACAATATATCCCAGTTGTTAAGCAGCATGTGACTATATAAATCTGTCTATAAAACATTTGTAGTGATCATAACATTGATACCCAAATGTAATAGAAGCACCATTTGAGTGTGATGTTACTTTCTGCCAATTAATTTTACATTGTAGAGAATTGTTATTTTTCTTATATGAGACCTATGGCATTTTAATTGGATTTAACTTTGTCATTGTGTTTACAATTTCATTACTTCAATATTTTTGATATATGCAGTACTTTCTAAGTGAATATTGGCAGGTTCTCTAATTTATTTTTCATTTGCCAAATACTTATTGAGTGCCTACTCTAGATAAGATAGTACACTAAACAAAGAAATAAACAAATCCTGCTACTCAAGAACATAAAATCCAGCAAAATAACTGAGACATATTCATAATTCATTTCAACCCCAGGATATCTTTGATTAGTGCCAAATGAGGGGCACAGGCTATATCTATAATAATAATAAAAAAAAGCTTAATATGCTAATTAAACCGGACAACCAAACGACCTTCCAGACATCATTCTGGACGTCCTTCCAGACGAAGCCACAGCATGGGGGCCAAGGCAGCGGTGGTTAGGGGTGATCAGGCAGGCAGGCAGAGTGGTTAGGGGCAATCAGACAGGCAGGTAGAGTGGTAAGGGACAATCAGGCAGGCCGGCAGGCAGGGGAGTAGCTAGTAGCCAGAATCCCCACAGTTGATTCAACTATTTGTCCCAGATTGCGAGAGGGTGCAGGCTGGGCTAAGGGACCCACCCCATGCTTGAATTTCATGTACCAGGCCTCTAGTCTGCTAATAAAAGAGCTAGCACCCCCTTACAGTCTTTGAGAGTTTCTTGGATGAGGTACATAATAGACTGATACACAATAAACTGCAGAACAGGAAGATTACATGTAGATATCTGGAGCACAAAGAAAAAAATACATAAAGGAAGCAAGGTACAAAATCTTCATTTGAGTGACTGGAAACTAGTTTGACTGAAGTTCATAAAAATAAGGGTGGATGTGATGTTGAAAAATATTAAAAACAATGAATATTGTCTCCATTCTGCCACTCTGTAGCCTTGTGATATAAAATACATTATTTATTTTTCTCTGGATATCAGGTCTTCATTTACAAAGTAATGAAAATAACAGCTAATATCTACTTATTACTATTAGGTCTGATCAAATAATTGAATCAACACTCCTGTCCCCTGGGAACTGACCTTTAGACCACTTCACAACCTACATTCTCCTTCGCTAAGACCATATTCCATTTGTTAAGACCATTATCTTTCCCCTCAGGACCCACCCAGAGAATTCTCTACCCAGGAAAACCCTGCCTAGAGTCCTTTAAAATCTCTAACTCCCTATCCCTTGTTTTGGTACCAAATTTAGGGTTGCCAAAGGAGGAATGCATGAAGCCAAAAGGAGTAAACAATTGTGAATTTATTAGGTGTTCAAAAAATCCAAATGGGCTAAGCCCCAAAATGGTGCCAGTGCCCAGGGATAGGGGTAGGATCCTGGGAAGGTCTGGAGGGGAAGGATAATGGTCTTAGAAGTGGAATGTGGTCCTAGCAAGTGGAATGTGGTCTAAAGGAAAGGAAAGGTTGGCTGTGAAGTGGTCTAAAGGTCAGTTCCCAGGGGTGGGGATGTTGATTCAACTATTTGATCAGAACTAACAGTTATCCTTTGATTATTTTTATGTGTACTTTAAAATAATCTTGTGAAATTATCACTCTCATCTCTCCCAAAAAACTTATGCTTTTTTTTTAATTGGCATCTCATTACATTTATTAGTTAACATATGAAAACTTAATACCTTATATAACAGTGGTAGCTGACTGTCCATCTGTTCTTATTCTGTGTCGTTTGGGTATATTTAAACTATTATTCATATTCTAGCTTATTTTTTGAAAAATGTATGCCTGGGTAATTCATCATTTTTTTGTTATTGTTTGCTATTTTTATAGAAAGTTTTATTTTTATACCTAAAAGTTTGCATTCCTTTTTTTGTGTGTCAACAGAATGATAGTTAATTCTTCCCTGACTGGCACCATTGCCTTTCTCTTGAGTCCATTTTAAGCCTTTGTTTGTTTTTTCTCTTCACCAGCCATTCAGTCAAATGCAGTTCTTGGCACTGGGGTGAGAATTCTATGTGCTGCCTCTGGTATCTGGGCCACTTCTCTTAACTCTTTAGTGATTTTCTCAACTCCCCACCGTCTTCCTTTCCCCATCTGCTCCACCATCAGACATCAAATGTCTGGGCCAAGTTAGGTTTGCCCATGGGTGTTTTGAACACCTTGCCATTAATATACCCAGGCGGGATTTTCCTTCAAGCAGTAAATCACAATTTCTGCCCAGTCTAACCTGCAGTGTTTCTCAAAACATCTTTCTGATTTAAGCCATCCTGTGCTAGAATCAATTTCTACTCATTACTATATTTCTTTGGTAAAATCATTTGGGATTAAGAATGGACAGATTAATCCATGGGCTCAAACTATAGTCTCCATTCCTCATGTTTGTTTGTTCTTTTAAATCTTTTAAAGATAAAAGATTAGAGAGCTGTGTCAGAGTTAAACATAAAGCATTAGAGGATGGAATTGCTATAGTAAATGTAAGTATACTGAAACTTCACATAATTCAGTGTTTACTGTCCATGCCTGATTCTGAGAATATACACATTGTATCTGCATAGATTAGAAGTGTTTCATAACTTTCTGGATTCACTATTTTTTCCAATTTTTTTTTTTTTTTGTGTGTGTGTGTGTGTATGTGTGTGTGTGATATCCTTTGACATAGCTTTTATGACAGATGAATATCATCAATGTATAGTACAGTGGCATAAATGAGGCAATCAGCATTCTCTTCCAAATACAAATGAAAGTAAAATCAGCATATATTCAACATCAGAATATTAAAAAAAATAATTTTCATGATTTTCATAAACTTCCTGGAAAAATTATGAAAGTTTTATTTTATTAGAATGAAAGTATTACATACATTTCTCTATAAGGCTACAAGATTGGAAAAACTAAATGTTTTCTTTTGGGTGAAGTTGAGCAAGAGAGCTTAAACTACTAAGACAGGTCCTGTTATTGGGGAAGTTGAGTTATCCCTTTTCCTATTGAGTGCTGGGTGTGGAGTTCTTATGATATCTTGAGGAAAAGAATTTTCTAAGACTTTCATGGGAGAATGAGAGATTTTTATTTGCATGGAAGTAAATCTCTGGGTTTCCAAAGTCTCATTTCCCTTAATCCAGTCCCAAAAGAAGTATAAATGAGGTTTCAGATGAGCTAAAAGCCAGTGTTCAAAGCATCCATTCGATGTTGCAGCTGAGTCCCGTTCAGCATCAGACTAGCTAGCTACAGCCCATTAGCCCATGGTGTGTGAGTGAATAAGGGGGAGCCAAGAGAGGGCACCCTTGCAACAAGAGAACTAAGAGAGTGACCTTCTTTGTTCAGGGGATTAAATATCCCAAAGTTTGTGTCCTTGAGCCACACCTATTCTGGGCAATGATCTGGTCCCAGCATGACTGACAGCAAGCGCCTTCACTAACCCCCCTCCCCCATAACTTTGCTGGGCATGCATCTATATCCCCCCCTGATCAGTCTGTTTCCCCAGTGATCTGCTGGGCATAGATGAGGAATAAACCAAGGGCTCCCTGGGGAGTGTAAAGCTTTAGCTTCCTGGTGAAGCTGCCCAAATGACATGTCTATAATATTTGGCCTTCTCTTTGCTCCTTTCCTGTTATTAATAACTAGGTTAATTACAATGATATCAGCCGCACAGCTAATTAGTGGAGGAGCTAGGATTTAAACCTACACCAGTAGACTCCATAGCTGCATACGAGTTTAAGTTTATTAATAATATGATAATTGCGTCTGTATATACAAAATATAAATAGAGAGAGAAGGGGGGGAGAGAGAGAGAGAGAGAGAGAGAGAGAGAGAGAGAGAGAGAGAGAGAGAGAGAATTAGGCAGGTCAGCAGGCATACTTTAGGGTCGCAAATCGTATTCTACATTTGTTGAAAGAGAGACTAGCTTACCAGAGAAATGTACGGAGGCTCAGAATCAGGCAGAATCAGGTTGTTGTAATTTCTGTCTGATGTTCAAGTTGTAATTTCTGTTGTGTGAGACTAAAACAATCCTGCAAGATCTCAGCAAACACTCTTGTATTCTTAAATTATTTCTGATAGGTTTTCAGATGCTAACTTCTTATACTTTGATATACACGACTACAACTAATCTCATAAGCAATTCTAATTAGTTTTCTTGGTTTTGACTATTTATTTTTTTATAATTTTTATTCACTCTTGAACATAGCTTTCATTCCTTAAAAAAAAACAAGTTTGTTATAACTGTTTGCAACACATCTAGGTACTTCTGATCAATAATTTTGTCTGTTGGTACATTTTTTACATTTGTTTTCCTAAAAATCAGAGAAACTACTTATTTAAAAGAATTGTTGTGTGTGTGTGTGTGTGTGTGTGTGTGTGTGTGTTTTATGTCTATAGCCAAGACAGTTCAATTTTGACTACATTGAGACCTGCATCCTGGTTGTAAGCTGATTATGTTGATAAGCAATCAGTCTTGTCTTAGTAATAAAATGAGTTGGCTCTTATTCTCATTTTTTTCCCCTGCAGCTGAAGCCCAAATCATCCTTATTAGGACAGTTTTATGGTCTAATTTTTTTAATAGAGTAAAAACTGACATAAATCAATGGAAAATCAAACATTAAACCCCTAAACCTTAAGTGACTTACTCTAGACTTAACCACACAGTCTTCTTGAAATACTGCTGAATGACAAGTAATTACTTACTCAATGCAATGCTTGTCAGTCAACTGAATGTACAATTATTAAATTTCACATCACATTATTCAGCAAAACCCCAAATAATCCACAGGGGGGGGGGTGGAGTTAAATATTTCAAAGACCACTGACTCAGGACACCTGTAAGTACATTTATTCCGACTTTGTTCATTGACATCTTTGAGTGAGGTAAAGTACAATGCCAATTAGATTTTCTAAAATAGAGTGAATGATCCTAGCTGCTACCACTACATTTCAGGACATTTGCTTACTGGCATTAATTCTGCTTCTATAGGAAAGAGTTCTAGGCCTGGCATTCAAAGGCCTAGGTTTTTGCTTCTTTACTATTTGCTGACTGGGCCATCCATTCACAAGATTGCCATTGTAATGCTGTGCCTTAATTACCTATATCCCATCTCCATCAAGAGATTATGAAAACATTTTGAATTATGTGAAAATATCCTCAAAATAATTTAAAAATACGAATTACAAAGGCCCCCTCTACCCATCTCCCACTATCTAAAAAACTTGCCTGATTAAGGCCCACAAGTCCAAATAATCAGGTGACACTGGTACTAGGCCTTGATTCTTTCAGTTAAAGCTTTAGCTGCAACCCCATGACTATAGCCCCCTTCTACACATGAGTGCAGCTGATTCCAATGACACTCCTGATCCTTCTTCTCTATCCTTTCCTGGCACCTTCATTTTATTTCCTTCCAGTCAGCTGTCTCCAAGGCTCATGAGGAGATTTGTAGTCAATTGTAATTAATAGAATTCCTTTGGAGTATTTTTACTACAGTGAAAACCCCAAAGGAGAGTTTCTTCCATGTGCTTAGCAATATCAACCAAAACCTTATTCATACTGCCCAAGTGGAAGATTCAAACATCAGTCTCTCAATAATAGATCAAGAAAGTAGAGAAACATTCAATAAGATGACAAAAACTTCACATCACAGCTTATCTCTAGTCAGATGTAGAATCCTGCTCCATTGTCTGATCACAAATATATCAAGTTAAATATCAATATCAAAAAGATAACTATACTCATGCATTTGGGAAAAGGTTAACTTTTAAAAAATGCATCAAGTGTCGTATGCAATGATGAAATAGAAACATTAATTTTAACTTCCAGGACTAGAGAAATAAACTCATCATGATTTCTACAACATCAAACTTAAGTGTTCATGTTTTTAGTTTTACAACTTTATCTTCTTAGTCACATGATGATATCCATATTCTTTTGAGTTTAGACGAATTAATATAACCCTTTACAAAGTGCTTGATATAAGTTTATTGGCAGTCCTACCCCATCATTACCTCTTCCTTTTCTTTCTCCCTTCCACAATTATGCAGTTTTAGACCTTGTTATACAGCAGTGAGCAATATAATATTTAGATTTCTTAATGTTAAGTAACCCCTCCTGGATATATCTATTAATTCATGAATTATCTTTTTATTTATTTAATTGTTCTTAAATCCTGTACAGTAACTTAATAAATATTATTGTAAAATATTTCAGAAATACAAAATGTTAAAAAACATAGTAAAAATATGCCCACTGAAGAGAAAGGAAGCAGCTAAAGGCCTCACTGTGTCCCTTTCTAATTCCCATCTTCATATGTCACCCAGAGTATTGTATTTAACACATTTCGTGCCGCTCAGGAGTTTTCTCGTGTTTCGCGCGCCATCTGTTAAGGACCGCTCACGAGTGTTCTTGTTTTTCACGCCCATGGAAAAAGGAGCGAATCTAGATGCTTATGTAAATTTTGTTTGGTCCCTCTTCGTAGAGGAAAATGTTTTACACAGCACCATATGTTAAAAAAAGTACTAGGAACTTTAATTGTTTTTGTAAATAAAAATGTTATAATTATTGAAAAACAACACCTAAAGTGCATTATGATGATTTAAATAATGTGCAGTTTGCCCCAAAACGTGCGGTCCCTGGCGTATGTCTTAGAGATTTCTATGTGGTACATGATGTGTTAAATGTATTTGTTGGCACTACTACTACACATGTATTTCTAAATAATATATGACATTGTTTTGAATGTTTTTAATTTTATATTATTGGCAACATTCTGTATATATCCTCGGTATCATTTTTAAACCAAATGTTCCTTTTAATACAGAAAACTTGAATTGATTCATTTGTATCTATATATATATAAAGCCAGGGACCGGAATGTCAGAACAACTGGAACAACCAGAATGACCAGTTGCTATGACGCCCACTGTGGTCTGCCAACTGGCCCGATCAGGGGTGGGACCAGCCAGCCAACCTCCTGTTGCCCCTCCCCCTGGCCATCCCAGCCCTGATTGGCCCCCATTGGGGCAGGCCAGCCGGACCCCACCCCTGCATGAATTCATGCACTGGGGCTCTAGTTTCTGTATAAATTTCCATTGTTTAAATATATAATTGATCCTTGAACAACACAGAAGTGGGGGTGATTAGGGGTGCCAACCCCTGACAAGTTGAGAACCTGCATACTATAACTTTTGACTTCCCAAAACCTTGAGTGGTCTTTTGCTATCTGCAAGGAATTGGTTGCATGACCTCTGGGGATACCAAAATGCATGAATCTTCAAGTCCATTATGTAAAACTAGAGGCCCAGTGCACGGTTCATGCACATTGGAAGGAAATTAATTAGAAGGTGGTCAGCAAGGGGGGACTGGGTGAGATGGGCCAGGCACACCCTAGAGCCAACCTTCTGCTGTCCCTCCCTGGCCGGCCTTACCTGGGGTGGCTGGGGCTCAAAGGGTATCTGTGGAGTGAGCAGAGTCCCTCTGGCAGGTAGGGTCCCTCAGCCTGGTCTGCGAGTATTGGTCCAAAACCAGCTCTCCGACATCCCCTGAGGGGTCCTGGATTGCAAGAGGGCAGTTCACTGCAGCTCGGCAGCTCCTGTGCTGAATGTCTGCCCACTGGTAGCCAGTGTGCCTCATAGCTACCAGTTGGAGTGTTTGCCCCCTAGTGGTCATTGCACATTGTAGCTACCAGCCAGACAGTCAGTTGGTCGCTTAGCCTTTTATATACATAGATGGTGTAGAACAATGCATGCAATCAGCCTCCCACACCCAAAGATTGAAAACACAGTTTTCCTTTTGCCATTGGTTGAATCAGCAGATGTAAAACCTGGGGGTACAAGGATCAACTGTACATTTATTAAAAAGAAATCCACATACTAAGTCAGCTTTTTTTCTTTGCCAATCATCAATTGCATTGTCAAAACCCAGAAATTATACAATGTATTTTTATTTAAAATTATTTGATAATTTGTTAGGTTGACCATATATTCTATTGTTCAATTACAATTTGTAAAATTATTCTTTTTCTTGATAGATCAAAAGCACAGAAGTTTTACTAGGGAAAGAACACTATTAAGTAGTTTGCCTCTAGGGTGGAGTATAGACAAAGTCTAGAGTTGTTAGACATGGAAAGTAAAAAGATAAGATACTAAACGATTGTGTTGATATCACAGCTTTCTTGGGAGTGTTAGGATTGATACTCAAGTCTTCATAAAACCATTTTAGGACACTTTCTGTTATCCTACAATTTCTCTGCCCTTGGTGTTGATTAATAGTAATCAAATTTTTAGTAATTGAAAGATTGTCATTGCAAAATATTGAATAAAATAGTGATTTATCTTAAAATCCCGTTCTGAAAGTTTGAATATATATCTAACAACATATTTTGTGTGATGAAATGAATTAGATGTCAACTGTGGACTACTATAAACTTTTAATAATTAAATGATTCATCACCAGGGACCAAGAGGATAATTATTTTTCCTGACTATACTTCACTGTGTGTGATGGAGATTTTGGGATGCGTATATATGAGTTGACAGTTTGCATTTACAGTGTTTCCCCCTAGGTGAAATCTAAAAGCATTTCCTAAATTTTAGTATTAATGAGAACAGAGCCCATTAACCCTAAAAAATGCCCTTTTTGCTCAAAGGAATATTCCACCTGGAAGAGTAATATAAAAACATGTCTGACCATGAGATGAAAATTCAGCTTTCAAAGAAGGTATCTTCTCTTTAATTCAAGAAATAATAAAGAAAATCTGCATGCATATGCATAATAAGAACTATGTTTACCTTGGCTTTTAAAGAGAGATAAAACTGAATCACCATTTTTTGTATTAAATTTAAACAAATTAGTATTTCTTAGATTCTTAAACTTGGAGGCTGTGCAAAACACTCAGAGGGCTAACTTCATTGAAGACTATGTATTTAGGATACAAGGCAGCCCTACTTTTAAGAATCTGACAAACTACTACAGGAAAGGCAGGCAAGTAGCATTCTCCCCACATCTCCAGACAGCACAGTTACATCACTGTGATGGATGTAAAGAGCACAGTACTAATCTGAGACACCTCAGCACCTCTTTCTCCAGGAGGCTCAGTATTGGTTCTAATGGGGAGGAGGTCATCTGTGAGAAGTAAAGGAAATAAGGAGTCATCTGGGCACAGATATGTAGACAGGGGAAATCTTAAATGGAATATCAAAAAAGTAGGCTGGATGTTGAATAGGAGAAAAATAATGAATAATTGATATCTAATGAGTGATTGATTAGTCATTATTAAAGGTACTTCTCATGGATTATCTCATTTACTTAACAGAGCCATCCTTGAAATGTAATTACTATCTCTGTATTATGAACAAATAAACTAAGATAAAGGAAGTATAGACATGTCAAAGGTTCCCTGTCAAGTGTGTGATGAACCTTGGCATTGAGGCTCCAGAATAAGTGCTGTTAACACCATACTTTCTACCTTCTGGGAGAATCAAAAGCCAGCCCCACATGACATCCCTGAGGACATCAGTTACGCTTCTTTATAAACCCATATTAGACAGCCTGTGTGAATTCCTTTGGGAATTCCTAGAAGGAGCTTGTTATACCATGTTGCATGAAGCTGAAGCATGCCATTCGTGATTCAGATATTAGTTGAGAGATTTAAGTACAGAATCATGAGTTAAATCTTCTTTCTAATTTTCTGCTTTGCTTTTGCCAAATGTTTGTTAAATTCCATACATGTTGTCTACATGCTTATTCCTGCAAGCTTCTCTATTGGATAAAATTTAATGAAAAGCATTACTGTGATAAATGTATTCCTGTTTACAAAATTAACATGTGTGGATTGATTAACACAAATATAAGAAATCAGTGAGTGGGATAGAAAACCTTTATAAAAATTGTTTGATCTGGGTTATAATCAAAATAGAGGCCCGGTGCACAAAAATTTGTGCACTCGGGGGGGATGGGGGGGTCCCTCAGCCTTGCCTGTGCCCTCTCACAGTCTGGGACCCCTCGGGAGATAACGAGCTGCTGGCTTAGGCCTGCTCCCGGGTGGCAGAGGGCAGGCCCAATCCCTAGGTGCAGCCCCTGGTCGGGCTCAGAGCAGGGCCGATTGGGGAGTTGGGGTGCCGTCCCCTGTCATGCACAGAACAGGGCCCATCAGGGGGTTGAGGAGCTCCCCCCTGTCACTCAGAGAGTAGGGCCAATAGGGGAGTTGGGGCACTGCCCCCTGTCACACACAGAGCAGGGCTGATCAGGGGGTTGGGGTGCCGCCACCCTCACACTCAGGGCAGGGCCCATGGGGAGGTTATGGCTCTACCCTGTCACACACAGAGCAGGGCCAATCAGGGGGTTGGGGCGCAACACCCTGTCACACAAAGAGCCGCAGGGCGATCAGAAGTTCGGGAGCTCCCCCGTATCAGGCACAGAGCAGGGCTGATTAGGAGGTTGGGGCGCCTTCCCCTGTCACGAACAGAGCAGGGCAGATAGGGAGGTTGTCGCCCCACCCCCGTCACACACAGAGCTGCAGGGCGATCAGGGGGTTTGGGCGCTGCCCCCTGTCATGCTGATCCCGGTGCCAGGAGGCCTCTCGGCTCCGCTGATCCCGGTGCTGGGAGGCATATTACCCTTTTACTATATAGGATAGAGGCCTGGTGCATGGGTGGGGCTGGCTGGTTTGCCCTGAAGGGTGTCCTGGATCAGGGTGGAGGTCCCCACTGGGGTGCCTGGCTAGCCTGGGTGAGGGGATGATGGCTGTTTGCAGCTGGTCACACACCATTCTGGGTGGGGGTCCCCAGTGGGGTGCTTGGCCTGCCTGGGTGAGGGGATGATGGCTGTTTGCAGCTGGTCACACACCATTCAGGGTGGGGGTCCCCACTGGGGTGCTTGGCCAGCCTGGGTGAGGGGATGATGGCTGTTTGCAGCTGGTCACACACCCTTCAGTGTTGGGGTCCCCACTGGGGTGCCTGGCCAGCCTGGGTGGGGGGCTGAGGGCTGTTTACAGCTGGTCACACACCCTTCAGGGTGGGGGTCCCCCTGGGGTGCCTGGCCAGTCTGGGTGAGGGGCTGAGGGCTGTTTTCAGGCTGGTGGGTGACAGAAGCTCCCAACCGCTCCTTTTTTTCTTTTTTTTTTTTAAATTCTGGGCCAGCTTTAGCTCTGAGGCTCCAGCTCTTAGGCCTCCGCTGCTGAAAGTAGGTAATCGAAACAATGTATAACTCCAGCTCTGACTCCAGCTCTGAGATCCCAGCTCGCTGAAAGTGGTTTCTGGGTGTTTTTTTTTTAGCTTCTATATTTGTTAAAATGTTTCAAACTGCCAGCTCAGAGGCCGGCAAGGCAGGCGGGAACGTTGGTTTCCTCCGTCACTGAAGCAAGCAAGCCTCATGTTAGTTTCAAGCTGCCTGGCTGCCGGCCGCCATCTTGGCTGACAGTTAATTTGCATATCTCCCTGATTAGCCAATGGGAAGGGTAGCGGTCGTACGCCAATTACCATGTTTCTCTTTTATTAGATTAGATAAGAAAATAAAATCTTTCCATTTTAAACTTACATACTATGCCTAAGTGAATTAAAATCTGTTTTTCCTCATGTGAAGTTTTTAAAAGTGTGTAAAGACATTTAACTTGTTAAATTCAATGGAAGGGGAGACAAGGAGAAAAATAATTTAAGACAATGATGGAGAAAGCCTCTACTAAAAAAGGGTTAGGACAATGGAAGAGGATTTGTCAATTGAGGAGTGGTTGTAGTGGAGAAAGTATGACACAGAGATTTGCCTTAAAATATTATTTGCATGTACTTTGAATAATATGAGCATGTAGCACAGAATTAAGAAAGTAAAAATGATAGTCAGCCACCTCTGTTTCTAAGCCATTCAGTCTGTTCTTTTAATAGACAATTATTATATTAGTTTCTTGCGTAGGCTTCTTCAATTGTGTAGGAAAAACTACATATAAAATGATATGTGTAAAGATATGTATATATAAATACATATATATGTTATATATATAAACATTACATAAAATAGGATGCATATGTGTATATTATTTATATTTGGTATCTCTATGTGTTATTATGTAAATGAAAAGTGTAATGCCACTTGAAAACAAGCGTAGTTCACTAAAAATGAGAATTTAAAATAAGCGGAGCTCTGGATCATTCTTTTAAATGCAGATAGTCAATCAATTCTGTCTCTTTGGGGCTGAGCTCTCGCTGTGCAGCAGGCTTACAGATTTGCAAAGGCAGTGTCTTATTAGGAGAATGTTGAATTTTTAATTTTGTTCTTTAACAATTTTTATTTTTAAAAAGTAGAGAAAGAATAAAACAGTGGAGTTATAGCCAAGTTGGCCTGGTGACATGGTGGGAGGCTGGGCCTTTTGTATTCTATTTTGAAGGAAAGAGAAAAAGGCAAAAATAAAAGAGAATTCAGGTTCTATTATATTTCAGGTAACCTATTATCCCTACTACCTAATAGCCTAAATCAGGGGTCCTCAAACTATAGCCCGCGGGCCACATGCAAATACAAATATTGTATTTGTTCCCGTTTTGTTTTTTCACTTCAAAATAAGATATGTGCAGTGTGCATAGGAATTTGTTCGTAGTTTTTTTTTTTTAAACTATAGTCCGGCCCTCCAATGGTCTGAGGGACAGTGGACTGGCCCCCTGTTTAAAAAGTTTGAGGACCCCTGACCTAAATCATCTACCAGGAGTATTTTCTTTCCAGGTTTGCACAGGCTCAACTCCACTATTTAAAAATACAAATTCCAGGGCAAAGTAGTGGCTCTTTTTCTCTCTACTATAAATAGATGGCATTTAAGAAGCAGTTAGGAAAAGTATCAATGTATAAAGTAACCAGGAATAAATACAAATTTTCACTTGCTTAGATAAAAAATTAGCCCCAAGGACCAAGTGAATTGTCTTCAAGTCAATAATGTATGTAGGTGAGGCTATATGGCCTCTCCAGCAAACCTAAGGCCAGGGCTCCTTGAACTCAGGAGGGGGAGTGAGGCAGAAAATGATTGGGGTGGTGGTCTGGGAGTCCAAGTTTGGTGAGGCAGTGCCCACCAATAAGGCGTGCAGCTCCTAAAGAATGTGCATCTGCTGGTTTGGCTCAGTGGATAGAGCATCAGCCTACAGCCTGAAGGGTCCCGGGTTTGATTCTGATCAAGGACACATGACCAGGTTGCAGGCTCGATCCCTAGTAGGGGGCGTGCAGGAGGCAGCCAAGCAATGATTCTCATTATTGATGTCTCTTTTCTCTCTCTCTCTCTCTCTCTCTCTCTCTCTCTCTCTCTCTCTCTCTTTCTCTGAAATCAATAAAAATATATTAAAAAAAGAGAAAAGAATGTGCATCTGCACTGTTACATCCAAAAACTCTCACATGATTCTTTCCGTGTGCAGAGAATTTTCCTTCAGCAGCTTAAAGTCTCTCAGAAAAGCCTGATATGTCAGAAACCAAATCTCCTTAATGGAAACTCAAACAAGATTTTTATGCTTCTTGACAAAATGATTTCCACATTTCCCACAGATAAGATATAATTAGCAAGTATTTATTCCACATTTGCAATGACAAACTCTTTCTTTACTAGAGGAGACCTTGAGAGCCTCTGATTTTTCTTTAATAGACCAAGGAATCTGTGAAATTAATGAGAGACTTAGGTGAATGCTGTTCAATGGAATTATCGTGGGAGACATACGTGTGTGTCTCTATGGAATTTTACAGTTTCTAATGGCCACATTGAACAAATAAAAATAGATAAAATATATTTTACTTAACCCACTATATCTAAAATATTTTACTTCAGATTTAATCAGTAAAAAGATTATTAATATATCTTATATTATTTTTATATTGTTTTTAAACTCCAGCTTGTATTTTTTTTTTCCACTCACTGTACATCTCAGTTCAGACTGCTCAAATTTTATGTTTTAATATATTTTTATTGATTTCAGGGAGAGGGCAAGAGAGATACAAACATCAATTATGAAAGATAATCATTGATCCGCTGCCTCCTGGACGCCCCACACTAGAGATTGAGCCTGCAACCCAGGCATGTGCCCTGACCAGGAATCAAACCATGACCTCCTGGTTCATAGGTCGATGCTCAACCACTGAGCCACACCAGCGGCTAAGACTGTTCATATTTTAAATGCTCACTAGCTACGTGTGTCTAATACTTACTAAACATGCTCTTGATTCCAGGTTAAAAAACAAAACAAAAAAAAAACATAGTGTGAATATATACAAATAAAAATTTTTAATGAAATGTCAGGTTGGTCCTGAGACCCTAAACAAAGACTCTTTGTTTACATAGTTAAATGTTCCTTAAAAAGAACATGTACCTGGCAGAAATTGTAGAAATTTCTTAAAGGTGGCTTTAGGATAAAATCATTTCTGATCATATAAAAATTAAAGGCAGACAACGGCGTTAGGAATCTCTGCTAGAAGAATGAAATATTTTACTTCCCACCTTTCACTTCCTCATTGGATTATGAATGTAGAAAATCCCCCATAGGAGTTCATGGACAACCTGTGAATTACTGTAACTACCCAAACAGAACTGCTTCCTGAACCATCACTGGCAGAGCTTTCTATTCACCCTCTTCCTAATCTAAGCCCTCCTCTTCTGTCATGTTTCTGTTTTTCTATCACTTGATTCCTATCTACCACAGGCCGAATTAGTTGATGTTTCCCTTCATTTCCATTATTCAAATGCAACAGAATGACCACCTACAAAAGTAAATTGACTAATATGAGGAGTTGTATCTTGGGCAATGCCAATAATTGTATATCTAGTTCTTAAAAAAATAAAAAGAAGACAGATGATGAGATGTAGAGGGGTTAACTCTATATACCAATTCTCATAGCAGTTTAAGTAAAGTCCCAGCTCAACTGAGTTTCACCCAAGTTTTCATATCTATCTCCCAATGTATTTTTCCCCAAATGTCAAGGTGTGCTAAATAATTTTTATTTTGCAAGATACTGACACCATTCTCACCATATATTTGCCAGGCTGAAATCAAGAGTAACCAAAGGAATGGCTAATTACAATGTCCATGAGGTACCAATTAAAAAGGGATTTAGGTGATATAAAGTCAGTGGTTGGAGATGGAGCCACAGATTTGGGTGCCAAGACATGTTAGTCATTGTGAATGTGGTTAGCAAAAGTCACTTATATTAAGGGCAAAGGGTGCTCATAAACTGGGGGAAACCTTCCATCATAACCATAATTGTAACTTCTCTTTCATTATTAATAATAAGTTTTAGCAATTTTTCATAGTGCCAAATGCTACATAATATAAGGTCTACTAGAATAGAATAAATATTTAAAAGCCATTTTTATTTTTAAAAATGATAAAGATCAAAACCCTATTCTATGTCTAAGTAAATGCATCTTTTCATTTAATTTATACCTTTGGCACAATTTCTAGGGTATACCTCCTGACAAATCACCCCATTCATATCAATGCTCTTTTATTAATTTATATTTATAGTTTGGGATTTTCTCAACTGAGTGCAGGAGGGAGCTTTCACTGAGTCTGTTGTGGATTACAAATAACTTTTTAAAAAGTACTGTTTGCAGCAGAAGAGCTAGGTGGAACTTGGCAAAATAAAAAAAGAACTTCAGTGGTAGGTGGGAAAGTGCCGAAGTCGGGGGAGAAACACTTGTCTGAGTAAGAATGCAAATGCAAATTAAGAGAGTCCTAGTAACAGGACAGGAAGACGATGGTGCAGTGTATGTGGCAGGTCTTTTCTAAGCACATGAAAACCAACCCCTCGGAGCCCACAGGGAAATTCTGTGCCGTTAATTCGGCTCTGCTCCCCTGCACACTAACAGTCCCTGTCCTAATTAAATGTGCTCCTGGAACATATGTTTTATTGTCTGAGCTGTGTGGTTAGATCTCATATACTTCTGAGTCCTGTCATCTGGGATGGGAAATCCCTCTTGGAGGCTTATATCTGTATCAAGGACTTCCCGGCACAGAGGGTCTCTGAGTACCTTATTTTATTGACAATGAACAGCAGGCACACATATAAGAACAAACAATGTTGAAAACATCCCTTTGAACTCAGTGTGTTTATAGATTTAGTGGAAAAGAAATATATGTGTAGAAAAAATATTAGCTTCAATCCACTTATGCGGTGTCATTATATTTCTTCGCAAAGTTTGTATAGTTTTTAAAATTCAACATTTTATTAATTTGTATGAAATCAGATAGTGCCAGCTGATTACTACTACTTTTATTATTCCATTAATTTGAATTGGTTTGTCAGGTAAACTGGCTCCCTCTAAATTCCTTTGTTCTATATGGAAATAGGTATTGCTCTAGTAATATTTTTATGGTTTCAATTATGTTTATTGGAATGCTCCAGTTACGTTTGCTAAGAAGGAGAAGGAGGAAAGAGGAAAAATCCTTAATTCTTTACAATCTCTAAATAAGCTGCTTAACTGGGTAAAGGAAAATATTTAAGATTGTTTTCACTGTTTGGAAATTGGAACTGGTCCCAACATTGTAATAGAATGCATCCATTAGGGTGAAATAACAAATTATTAGTGAAACATGTTTTATTTTCTGGAATCTTTGGATTCTGCCTCATAGAAATCTGCAGCTTTTTCAAAGATCTAAAGGGGAATGCGGCAGCAATGGAAAAAAAGGAAGTTTTACTCTGGCTACCTTTAGTCCCAAACACCAGAGCCTTCCATTCCTCGCTAATTCTCAGAGACCCTCAGTTGAAACAGGGCCCCGTGTTTCATAAGTTCCTCATAATTCAGTGTCTCCATGTAGTTTGGCTTTTCAGTTCTAACAGTTAGAGCAGGATGGACCTAGCAGCTATGTTATGTTCCCCACGTAACCAAAGGTAAGCAATGAAACTGATCTAGAAAAAGTTCACATGCTTGGGTTTAAATGAAAATTGTTGGGGGGAAAAGTATTAGAATAGCTCTTGTAAACCTCCTCCTTAAAATTAGGCATGGACCCTTCACTATTGTAATTCTGTTCTCAGTCCTTAGAGTCACAATCATTACAAAATAATATAGAGAACAGGATATTATTTCTCTAAGGACAAAGTATTCAACAACATATTGTGGTTGAAAGCTAATTCTAAAGGAAGAGTTTAAGAGAAAAAATGCATATATTGAAACAAGAGGTTAAATATATATCATCAACTGAAGAGTGCTGAATAAAAAAATTAAAATGCCACGTTTTTAATATTGAATTTACAACTTTAAGCAGATGGAAGACTGTAGATTAAAAGTGACATTGAATGGGTGGGTAGTAGTGACTGAATTTGGAAAACTTTGATAATCTTTGAAACACATATCAAGAATGTATAAGCAATGTTCTTAGCCTATCCCCTTCTCATTACCCAAGCATACATGCAAATTACATGAGAAAAACTCTGATCTATTAATGTTCCAATTACTTGAAAGATTCTTCTTCAAATCATTCACTGCATTCACTGATTTTGTCTTGAAATTAACACATATGAACAGTATCGATATTATGAAGTATAGATTTGGGACACCAAGGAAGACAAGGTCTTCTGACTTTTTAAAAATAATGATTTAATGACTATTTCTCTGTCAGTTGCTCTGCTCTTTACTTTTGGGGTTACCCTTCGGTGACTCTGGTATCTTGTCTTGCTTTTTACTCTCTCTCCATTATCTTTATCTCTCCTATTCATGTTGCCTTTTTCCATGCTGAAATGAATATGTTTGGACTTCCTTTTAATGTCCATCAATTTGTTTCCTACATAGTTTATTTGCATTATTTCATTTTTAAACATTTTTCCAACCTTTTTTTCATATCAGCACATACATTTCTAATCTTAGTCTTTCCCCAGTTCATAAATTCAGTCCTTTCAAAGCTCTTTATTTTATTTTTCTGTCACCATTTATCCCCCTTATTCCACTTCTCTCCCTCCAGCAATCATCACACTGTTGTCCTATCCAAGAGTTCTTTCTCTCTTTTGTTCTTTTTTGCTCAGTCCCTCCAGCCCTCTCCCCCTCCACACACATACCCAGAGCTATCTGCCTGCTCTCTATGGATGATCTGTTTCTGTTTTGCTTGTTTCAAAGCTCTTTGAGAGTAAGAATTTTCTAGCGGCCCTTCCAGCAACTATTGTGTCACAAATGTATTTGCTCTTGCTCTGCAGACATTTTCTCTCCTTTAGAATTACTGAGTCTCTTTCTATGACTCGTGCCTTTTATTTCTCCTTGACCATCTTTCCAAATTATAGCCGATCATATAGTTTGGGAGTTCAGAGTAACTGTACCATATTTGTGACTCTCTCTTCTGGTTGCAGAGTCACATGAAAAAAGAAGGAAACTCTTAGCTCTTCTGATGTTTTCTTTTTCTAGCGCTGAAGTCCTATTGCTTCTCTCAGCAGAGTTGAGTCTACCTATAGTTGTAAGCATCGTGGAAAATGGCCTTATTTGTGGACTTATGAGTTTCTCTTTCATGTCATTGATAACTGGCTTCATGTTCCCTTCTCTACCCAGCATGACTATTGTCATCAGGGGTTGATGTTATGTTCCTACTTAGTATAGTGATCTGGCCTTGCGTGGAGTAAGTGTGGTGAACACTTTTATGTGCTGCCCTGGTCCCCTCCTACTACCAACTTCAAGAAAGGATCTACAGCCGAGTTGTTGGTAGGGCTGTCAAGGCCACAGCTCTTCCAATGAAGATCCATATTCAATAACTGAATGGGTTGGAGTTATAAAAGTCTGGCCGTTTTGACTCACCCTGGGGCAACTCAGATATACCATTCTAGCTCCACAGCTTCCTACTGGGTTAGCTGAACCTATAATCAGACCCTATTGCATCTCAGCTTCTCCCTTTGCTTAATGTGCTATCCTTCCCCTCCTTTTCATAGTTGTCCTGAAGGATATTCCCTGATAAATATCCTAAACATTAAACTCTGTCCCTGAATCGATTCCAGGGGAATTTACCATGGAACATTAAGTTATGGAATGACCTCTGGGTAGTTTAGCTGTGTGTGAACTCATTAACAGTTAATTTACAGAAAGCACTTGATATAGCTAGCTCTCACCCCTTGCCCCTAAGCTAGCAGTTGGCATTGAAAAATCCTCCAGTGGTTTTGCCCCTGTATTTTTCCTCTGGGTTCTTTTTTTTAGCATATTGTAAACAATGAATTGATTGGCCCTTCCCTCAACCCAGTCTCTCTTTTATACTTTGCAGATATTCTTAAAAGCTTCTGGTTTGAGGATGATACAATTGTCCTTGATTCTCTCTATTGTATTGCTTGCTTTCTCTGTTTTTGCATACAATTGATTATTTACACCAAAGCTAGAGGGAAAGAAAAATCTGTAAACATGAGCTCAGATGACTATCTCAAAGGAAATGTCCCTGACATATTCTTGATATCAAAATTAATATATCATAGAGGGGAACAAACACAGAGCGATGTAATTTATTAAAACAAAAATGAACAAATATTACAGTGTTTTTTCCTATACAAACAAATGATAATTGAAGGTGAAATTAAGTTATAGTTATCTTAAAACTACTTTGATTATAAAGATCATATAGGTAAGGAAAGAAATGCCAAAAATTTTCTAATTGAAGTTGCTGTACTCAGAGTAGTTACAATTGGAATTAGGATCATAAATTGAAAAACTATCCAATCTGGATTTTAATCCTGGCTCTGTCATATATTTGCCTCAATATTGGTGGTTTTGCTGTTGCTGTTAATTTTGAGTGGGAGGACAGATAGCTCAATTATATAAAGAAAATGTAATTATTTAGTGAAACATCATTCCATGAACTAAACACTTGGGTTCATACTATAGCTTTGTCCCAACTGGAATGAGGCCTTGAAAAATTATTTAACATCACTGTGACTCAGTGTTCTCACCTGCAAGTACAAAAACAAAGCAAAGCACAACAAAACTGGTATCTTACAAACTGGTTGGACACCATGTGTTAGGAGAGTCAGCTTAGAAGATATATATAAAAAATTAAAAATTATTTTAGTCTTGTAAGCATGGAAGGCATCGTCATTATTATCCTCTCCTTTAATCCAGCTTTATCGATATCCTTTCCTGAAGTTTGTAGAACTTGGGGTCCAGGGATCAAGACTGGTTTTGCTATTATACTAAAACTGATTCACCTGAGTTACTTATCAGGGACAAATATCTAGAATATATCAGTGCCTAGCCTTTGAAATCAAGAATTAATTATTAATACACTTAGGCTATTAAATTAAAAGTGAATATTACCTTATATATTTTTCAATACAACTGAAACTTTTTATTATTTATTTAGTGAAGCTTGAGAGGGAGAGAGAAAGAGAGAGAGAGATGAGGGTTACAAGTAGCAACAAAAAGAAGAATGCCTCATTAGTTGTTTATTGGTTTGTTTATCTAGTCTGGTCCAGGGACCAAACATCCCAGAAACCATGGCAATAAGAACTCAGTCAAAGGGTATGTCATAGAATACTTTCAGCCTGCTAAAAAAATCTTTAAAATGTGTGGTGACAAAAGTACAAAATAATTTGTTGCTGTAAATGTCCTCATGCATTTTCAAGGATATTAATTCTAATGTTCAGGTCACTGAAGAAGACTTCTAGAAAGTCATTTTCTAGAACTGTGAAACCTGTGGCTAAACTATAAAACCTATCATCATATATATATATATATTATTGATTTTTTACAGAGAAGAAGGGAGAGGGATAGAGAGCCAGAAACATCGATGAGAGAGAAACATCGATCAGCTGCTTCCTGTGCAACCCCCACTGGGAATGTGCCTGCAACCAAGGTACATGCCCTTGACTGGAATCGAACCTTGGACCCTTGAGTCCGCAGGCTGACGCTCTATCCACTGAGCCAAACGGTTAGGGCTAAAACCTATCATCTTTAATGTAAGGTACACTTATTACTTGTGCTATCTATACAGGAATATGTTCCAAGATCCTCAGTGGATGCTTGAAACTGGAAAGTATCAAACTTGATATACACTATGTGTTTTTTTTTTTCTACACATACATACCTATGATAAAGTTTAATTTTTAAATTAGGAACAATAGATGAACAAGAATAGTGATAGAGAAAAAATGTTCTACAATTAGAATAATAAATTGGTCTAAATTATAAAACAATGATAACAATATACTATGATAAAAGTTATGTGAATGTGGTCTCTTGCTCTCTCTCAAATCTCATAGTACTGAACTCACCCTTCTTCTTATGATAATGTGACATGATATGATGCCTGTGTGATGAGGTGAAATGAGGCGAGTGAGTTATTATTAAGTAAAATGAGGGTAACTGGAACACAAGCACTGCTACACTCACCAGTCTATCTGATAAACATGGTGGTTACTAAGTGACTGATGGGCAGAGAGCCTATAATACATGAAGACCCTAGAAGGGATGGATCAGGACAGTCTGAGATTTTATCACATGAGTTTAAATGGCAAAAGAGTTAATATTTGTGATTTTTTTGTTTTGGGAATTTTCCGCTTATTATGTTTGGACTGCATTTGATTGCATGGAACTAAAGCTATGAAAAGTGAGTCAGTGGATAAGGGGGGCTGCTGTACCTAATGTGTTGGTGACTGTAGATGCTTCAGTCTAGCTCAGCACCGGCTCTAGCACACATGAATTCTAGAGATGAATGTAATACGTAAAAACAAAATTACAGTTGAGAGGCTTTGTATCTTCTCCCTGTGTTTGTATCTTCTTCCTATTACCTTCTTAAAATGAAATTTCTGAGTTTCAGTTTTTTCAACTGCTGATTGGTGTTCCTTGTATCCTTAGTACTATTGTGCCATAATATACACCAGTAGACGAGGTATATAATAGTAAAAACTTTATAATAATAACAATATTAGGAGCCATGGCTGAGAAGCCTAAAAGTTCATGGAGAAAGGTGCGGGGGGTAACATGTGTAAGATAAGCTTCTTTATGGCCTCCCAACTCCATTTTAGATCCCCTGATTTAAGTGACTCTACCTTGGCACTTTCCATTTATATTACCAACTAGAGTCTCAGTGCACAAAATTTGTGCACGGGTAGGGTACCTAGGCCTGACTGGCCATCAGGGCTGATCTGTGGGGCAACCAGCGGGGCAATTGGGGGGTCCCCACTGGCACCCGCCTTGGCCAGCCTGGCACCGCCCACTCACAGGCCCTGACCCCCGCCACTGCCAGCAGTCGCCTCCCTCTGCAAGGCAACCAGCGGGGCAATCAGGGGCCCCCCAATGGCACCCACCTTGGCTTGCCTGCGGGCTGGGGGCAGCTCCTGTGTTGAGAGTCTGCCCCTGGTGATCAGTGTGCATCATAGCAACCTGTTGTTCCACTGTTCAGTCTATTCGCATGTTAGGCCTTTATTATATAGGATATCTTCTTCTTTCATAGCAGTTTTATTTAATGTTTGTGAAATAAAATGATGCAGAATAATCAAAATGGGATAAGCAAATGTAGCATTTATTTTTCAAATTAAATTCTCTCATAAGCGCCCAGTCGGTGTGGTTCAGTGATTAAGCATTGACCCCTAAACCAGAAGGTCATGGTTCTATTCCAGGTCAGGGCACATGTCTGGGTTGTAGTTTCGATCCCCCGTAGGGGTGTGCAGGAGGCAGCTGATAGATGATTCTCTTTCATCATTGATGTTTCTATCTCTCTTTCCCTCTTCCTTCCTCTCTCTGAAATCAATAAAAACATGTTTTTAAAAATTCTCCCGTAAGCAATTTCATTGCACATATATCATACTGTCACTGACCATATTGATGTTTGGTTCATATATGGTTGGGGTTTTTTCCCAGAAGACGCTAAGTAACTCTTCAGAGTTTGTTCTCTCATTAAGATGGAGAACTCCTCATTGGTGACTTGGCTGTGGTGAGGACAGATGTGAGAAGGCAAGTGCCATTTGACATGAATGTGCCTCAAAGAAGGAATGCTCTATCTCTCTGAAGAGAGACTCGTGGGCCTGCCTCATGCAGAGAGAGCTCTAGAGTCCTTTAACACTAGTAAGTCTATGGCTAATGATATCAACTCCACATGTTGGCCAGTTCCTGCCAGGACACTGATTCTGTAGGAGGCAGGGGACTGATAATCCAGTGTTTCAAGTTTCAGATTGAATGTTTTATCAATTCATTTTTATTCATTGTTATTGTTTCACCTATAATTTCCAGTCAAGGTAATTTCAGGACTTAGATTTGGAGTGCCTTTCAAATAAGTGTCACTGACACCTCTGAAAGTTTTGGATGCCTTTAAGGATCTCACTCACTTTCTATAAAACTAAACTTCCCATTACTGTTAGCAGGTCTTGTCTTCAAATGGGCATTATTCCCCCTTTATCTGTAACCTGAACATAGATGTGGTAAATTAAGGAATTATTTCTGTCCATTTAATTCATTTTGGGAATTATTACTTACATGATGAAAAAGATATTCTCATGAGTTTTCTTTACCCGAAAGACCTATAATGTTCGATATGTCATCAGGGCTCTGTTTCAGAAAAGATCTCATTACTTTTCTTCCCTCTTAGGAATGATGCATTCAAGTCTACAAAGATGATGGGGCCCTGGCTAGTGTGGCTCACTCAGTCAGTTGGTTGAGCCACACCATCCAGGGCACTGAAAGACCATCAGTTCGATTCCAAGTTGGGGAACATGTTGTGGGTTCGATCTGGGTAGGGGCACGTGCAGGAGGCAACCAACCCATATTTCTTTCTCACATGGATGCTTCTTTCACTCCTCTTCCTTCCTCTCTCTCTAAATAATCAGTAAAAATATATATTTTAAAAAGATTATAGGAAATGAATAACTAAAATTGTGATTAAAAGTTAAAAATGAAAAAATCACTATATTTGTGAGTTACAAGTATTAGATACCTTTAGTCATGTGAAAAAAGCATTAAGTCCATTTTTTATGTCCCTAGTAAGTCCATACATAGTTCAAATATATATATATATACACACACACTAGAGGCCAGGTGCACGAGATTCATGCGGGGTGGGGGGGCAGGGAGGAGTCCCTCAGCCCAGCCTGTGCCCTCTCATAGTCCAGGAGCCCTCAGGAGATGTCTGACTGAGGGCTTAGGCCCGCTCCCCAGGACATCCTTAGCACTGCCATCCTTAGCGCTGCTGCGGAGGCAGGAGAGGCTCCCAGTGCATTCACCAGCTGTGAGCCCAGCTTCTGGGGTTCTGGCTGAGTGGTGCTCCCCCTGTGGAAGTGCACTGACCATCAGGGGGCAGCTCCTGCATTGAGCATCTGCCTCTGGTGGTCAGTGCACATCATAGTGACTGGCCATTCCGCCATTCTTGGGGGTAACACAAACTAATGAAAACTATTTGTCTAATGGAAAAACTGTATATGAAAATATTAGACTAAGTCAATGGTTCTCAACCTTCCTAATACTGGGACCCTTTAATACAGTTCCTCATGTTGTGGTGACCCCCAATTTCATTGTTACAAATTGAACATAATTAAAGCATAGTGATTAATCACAAAAAGAATATGTAATTATATATGTGTTTTTCCGATGGTCTTAGGCAACCACTGTGAAAGGGTCATTTGACCCCCAAAGGGGTCGTGACCCACAGGTTGAGAACCGCATCAATGTAAAAGCAATTACCTCAAGCTGGGCAAGGTGCCCCAGTGTGTAAGCTACCTCTAGGATACCTGTAGCATGGCTTTCTCAAAAACAAGCCATGACACGGTAAGATCTAAATTTCATTTACCTTTAATTTGGTCAATTTTGAAGTGCTGGCAACTTACTTTAAAGTAAAAATGTGTTCATTTTTATCTCCATTTTTTTAAAATTCTCAACATATATGCACTTTTACTAAAAAAGCTATAATATATATGGTATGTTATATAACATATCTTTAATTTATATATATAGATACATATATATATCTTTTGATATATATATATATATATATGAAGGTGAGAAAAAGCAGGTTTACAGTCATGAGTGACATTCTTTTGAGTTAAAAAAGCTATTGTAGTAATCATAACCTACATGTCTTCTTCCATTCAAACAACTATAAACCTATTTTTTTGCCCACTCCTGTATATTATAGATATATAGGAAGATATGGATGTATTTCATATTTTTATTGAATATATTTTTTCTAGTGCCTTGTAATCTTTACTAATTTTAATGTTAACTATAAAGGTTGAGTAATCAACAGTGAATTTGGGGTTTGGCAGATTTACCCACTTTTTAAAAATCTATTTTCAAATAATGAGTGGTTTAAAATTCCTCATATCTACATGTGGAAAATAAAATGGAACAATGTAGCCACATCATTCTATCCCAGCTGGCTGTGGTAACACATTCATGCCTCATGAGTCAGGATGATGTTTATGGTGGTGGTAATATAGTGAGGAGACAGTTGTCATTGTGCTATTCTTTTCATGGGACCCACAGGGCAAGGTTGCATACACATTCATGCAGAGGAATTGTTTATGTCACCCAACATCTAAATATAAATTAGAATGCCTTAACTACATGGCAGAACAGAAACCTGTGACATTAAAAAAAAAAATAGACACAAAAAACTTGGATCATTAGCCTACTAGCTGATGAAGTCTGAATGGCAACTTCCCCAATTATCCCACAGTACAAGTTAATTCACCTTAATAGGGAACTGACCTTGGCAGTAGTTCTTTTCTATTGTCTTAATTTGATTGGACACATCTTTGTCTTGTAGAGCTTTAGCAAGTATAAACCATGATCTGTGGATATTCCTAGCAGATTTAGGCACAGGCGGCAAAGACATCAAAAGCTTTTTTCAAAAAAACAAAGAAAATAGAGTAGACTGAGAAAAATAATGCAGGGAGAGAGGCATAAATTGTGTCATGTCATGCTTAGTGTTCTTGATATTTATCCCAGGTACTGCTGAGCTGGCTTGTCTCTGTCTTAGATATTTGCAAAGCTGCCAACAGGAGCCCAGTTTCATTACTAAACAAGTAAAACTCAATGAAGATATAATTTATACTCAAAATGCTTATTATGGCCCCTGGTTATGGTCAATAACTTGAAGTAGATTCTCTGTGAAACTGTTAGATTCGCTCTCAGCAAATAAGTATCAGGTGGCAGTGGCTTTCTTTCTGTCCTCAGATGTATTTTATTTCTCTCCTCCTCCTTTGCTTCCTTCTTCACTTCTTCCACCTCCTTTCTTTGTTTCCTTTCCCTTCTTGTTGGGGTCCAGCCCCAGCGGGTCCAGGGGTTCCCCAAGGTGTGGACGGAGTCGGCGGAGAAGGGAAGACATGGAGGCAGTCAGGTGATCATCATAGCCAGGTTCTTCGCTTTATTGTCATCTAACATCTGTATTTATACTATTTGGTCCCAATCCTATCCATTCTATACAAAAGGCCAGGGGGCTTCCCATCTCCATTCAAAGGTTACTCTATTTTCCACTAAGCTACAAGGAAGTAACTGAAGGATGTTATTCTAAGTAAAGATTATGTAGCTTAATTTAAGCGTGATTGCTCACAGTCAAAGCGATCAACCACCCCTCCGGCACTTAGTTAATGGGTTCACTGATAAAAATCCTCACCTGGGGAAACAACCTTTCCCAGAGAGGCGACCTTGGTTAAAACACACAGCTTTTAAGAAGGGAAGCAAACATACCAAGGACAGCATGCCATATACGCCAGGTCCCTTGAAACATCCCTGCAGGGACTGCCTCAAGCAGCCAGGGTGGATCGGCTTCCGGCACCTTCCTTTTCTCCTTCTCTTTTTCTTAAAATTCTGCTTTGGATTGCTTCAGGGATGTTTCTTCCTAGGTATTTATCAGTCAGGTATATTCACAGAAAGTTTATTGATAAGGGGCAAGAAGGAGCTTTTAGGTTCTACCTTTGAAAACATTATTCCAAATCCCGCCCCAGTGTCCACACCATTGACATTTCTTCCAAAGTATACATCACAGATTAGGCTGTTTTTTGACAAAATTAAATAATACAGAAATTTGTGATTGGCCCTTTGCCGGGGTCCAACCCCAGCAGGTCCAGGGGTCCCCAAAGGTGTGGATGGAGTCGGCGAAGAAGGAATGACACGGAGACGGAGTTCAGTTGATCAGCAGCCTAGCCAGGATCTCCAGCCAGGATCTCCAGCCAAGTTCCGGTCTGGATCTCCAGAGAGGTTCTGCTTCAGATCTCCAGCCAGGTTCTGTGTCCATGTTCTCTTGCTAGGTTCTCCAGGTTCTCCAGCCAGGTTCTGTAGCCATGTTCCCTCGCTAGGTTCTCCAGCCAGGTTCTGTAGCCATGTTCCCTCGCTAGGTTCTCCAGCCAGGTTCTGCCCAGGTTCTCCAGCCGGGTTCAGTCACCAGGTTCTAGTCAGGTTCTCTTGCCAATTTCTGTAGTCAGGTTCAGTCCAGGATCTTTTGCCATGTTCTCTCCAGCGAAGTTCTTCTGTCTCTAGAGAACGTTCTGTGTAGGTTCTGTCTCTCCTGGTTCCGTATTCTAAGTTCTGTGTCTTGCTGTCTTGTTACATCTGTATTTATACCAGTTGATTCAATCCTATCAATCTCTATTACAAAGGTTAGGGCGTTTCTTATCTCCATTCCAGGGAGTAAAGATTATGTAGCTTAAGCATGATTGTTCGTAGTTAAAGTGATTAATTACCCACCTGGCACTTAGTTAAGAGGTTTTATTCCCTCCCTAACTTCAGGGGAAAATCCCTACCTGGGGAAACAACCTTTCTCAGAGAGGAGAACTTGGTTAAAACACATAGTGCCAAGAAGGTGAGCAAACATATTAAGAACAGTATGCCATATATGCCAGGTCCCTTGAAACAGTAAGCATGGACTGGCTCCCGGCAGCCCTTGACAACCTTTCTATTCTGAATATCATCATTTTTAAGTAAATTATGTTCTCATGATATATGCCATATTGTGAACAATAATTTCTGTTTAGTTACAATCCTGAATCCAGGTATTTATGTTACTGAACAAAAGGCAAGCTAACTTCATCAGTCCAGTTTTATGTATCTAATAGACAGATTATCACGGCCAATTAGTCAGTGATGGAAACACGGATGCTAAGGAGAGCTGGAATTTCAAAAGAGCTGAAGTTTCTTTCCAGTTTTGACACTAACAAGGAAAGTGACCTTGTTTATTTTAACCTTTCTGAATCTCAATGTCTTTGTCCGTAAAATGGGAATAATACTGATACCTACCACATGTGATAATTAAATGTCTATAAAACATTTACTTGGAGCTTTTTTTTTATAGCACATATTCAATACATAGGAAAGTAAAATATTTGAAAATGAAACATAAATAATTATCTAGTATAGCATAGTGCCTGATGACCAAAATAATAACTGCTATATTTTTACTTTGGAAATCTCTTTAACACTTTACACATTTTACAAATAATTCTCAGAGAGTCAATAAAACTCTCAGTCTATCTCAGCCTTAAATAATCTAAGTAATAACTTGGAAGACAGAATTTTTTTTAATTTTACCCATTCCCACACACCCTCCCCTTTGTCAACAATCAGCTTATTCTCTTTATATAGAGGTCTGTTCCTGTTTTGTCTTATTTATTCACTTGTTTGGTTTCTTTGTTTGTTTTTTTAGGTTCCATATATAAGTAAAATCATAACGTATTTTTCTTTCTCTGTCTGACTTATTTCACTTAATGCCCTCTAGGTCCATCCATGTTGTCACAAGATTGCATTAATTTTTATTGACAAGTAATATTCCATTGTATATGTGCACCACATATTTCCTATTCATATCTCAAAGGAAAACTACATTGCTTCCATATCCTGGCTATTATACGTAATGCTGCAATGAACATAAGGATACATATGTCTTTTCAAATTAATATTGTATTATTTTCTCAGATAAATATCCAAATGTCAGCTTTATTTATATTTATTTATTTTAGATTTTAAATTGATTTTTAGAGAGAGAGGATGAGAGAGAGAAGCATTGATGTGAGAGTGAAACATAGATTGGCTGCCTCCTGCAGGCACCCTGACCAGGGATCTAGCCCAAAACCTGGGCGTGTGCCCCAGTATGAATTGAAACCTTAACCCTCTGGTGCATGGGACAATGTTCCAACCAACTGAGCCACACAGGCCAGGTCATGGCAACTTTATTTTATTTTTTTGAGGAATCTCTATACTGTTTTCTATAGTGATTATATAAATTTGCAATCCTGCCTACAGCATATGACGTTTCTCTTTTCTTCACATTCTCTCCTGAAATTATTTGTTGATTTTTTAAATTTTTATTTTTCATGAAAGCCATTAACTGGTATGATGTAGTATCTCATTGTGGTTTTAATTTGCATTTCCCTAATAAGCAGTGATGTTGAGCATCTTTTTATATATCTGTTGGCAATATGTATGTCCTTTTAGGAGAAATGTCAATTTAGGTCTACTGACTTAAATAATCCAAATAATGAAATGAAAGACTAATAACTTTTACCAGACTTGAGAGAAGTATATTGACCTTTGGAAAACCTGAACAATTGAATAATGTGCACTTCTTAATAAAGTTAGTGAATAATACATTAAATTATACTCATGTTTTGTGAAATTCAATAAGTCATCCCCTCTAACTAATTTCCCTAGTAATAAATCCATTAGAAAGCAGTGAAACACATTAAAAACAGCTATGACAAATTACTCATGTTCTTGGCCCTAAGCCACACTTCAAACTTTTGTGTTCTTTTTCATAGTCTTTGGATAGTAAACATGGATTGTTTAGTATATAACAAACTGAAAGCTTCCCTTAGCAATATTTTCCGGCATAAAATTAAAATTACTCAAAAGAAAAGCAATACATTTATTTTTATTGATAGTTTTAGGCTTCTCTCTCTCTAGCTCTCCCTTGCGCGCGCGCGCGTGCGCGCGCGCGCACACACACACACACACACACACACACACACACACACACTTCAGAATATGAAGCAAAAAATCCCTCTTTCTCACACTTTCTAGCATCCACTTATTTGCTCTGCTGTTAAAATTATACCTTTCATGGTAGAGATATACATTAAAGAACAATGAAGTAACAAAATGGGGAAACCAGAGAGTGCTTTAAGGAGAATTTAACTGTGAACACACCCTGTAGGTCTGAAACATATGGGAAGTAGAAAGGCTCCTGAATTTATTTCCAGAACATACACAGAGTTAAGATTTCCAGATAAAAATGTGTGAACCTTGTTTCTCACTTTTATTCTCATTTGTAAACTAGAAGCAAGTATCTTAATCATAGTAGAAAATATTGTGCGTAGTCTTATATATAATTGTGACACTCAAAACAACTGAAAAGGATAAAATGAGGCATATTATAGAGATTCTGATAATTAACTGCCTTTTCTGGAGGTAAAATGACTAGTAGATTCCAAAACTTATGGAACAATGAAATACTCTAATGAATAAGAACTGCCAAAATGTGATATTAGAACTTTTTTGGAAGATGACTATATATGACAGGTATATCTCTGTGATTACTTATGTTGCTGCAATTTGTATTTTAACCATGATATTTCAGTATGTTTGAAATCATCGATGACCATTCTGGATTGCTTTCTTTCACAACACCTATATTACCCCAAAGGAGAAGTAACACATTTTCACTTACTAATGAAAGAGAACAATTCTATAAAAGCCCTCAGGGTCACACCATGCTGGCAGTCATTTACTTGATATCTACAAGGCCATAGTTCTGGCAACCAGGTTTTCATAGAGATATTTTGGAAGCTTTGTGTAACTAGGATTGTGCTATCAGTGGAGGAGAATGTATCCTCCCCTTTATGATCAAGGTTGGGTAAGTCAGTCCTTACCCAAAAGGAACGGCTGTAGCACTTCATCTGTAAAGCCAGCAATCCAAAATAGGCCAAGGGGGTGTTGGGTCAGACAACTTTTATCAAACATAGAAAAAGTTTGAAAGAACCAGCTTGAATTATGAAGAAAATGTATGCTAAGTAAAACTAGGAAGGCCTGTGTCCATCATTCCATCAGAGGGCCCTTTTGTACTTGCACTCTACATAGTTCTGAGTTTGCACTATCCTGGACCTAACTGATTGGTTTTGTCTTTCTGGCGGGAGTTGTCTAGACAGTCAAGACACCCACCTCTGCATTACAAGCATTTATTTGTATGGAGGATATGAACGTACTGTCCTTCCCTCACCCTTAACCGTAAGAGTGCTTCGTATCTGCTTTCAGTGAATGTTTTGCTGACTCATTGTGTGAGGCCACTGGAGAATCAAGAGCTCAGTCAGTTGTGTGAACGGTGAAGAGGAATGAACTGTGGACTGTTCTTTATTTTTCATTGCTTATTTTGTTCTCTAGATTAAATCAATGCTCTTTGTGTTTAAATAGATTTTTAGAGAGAGAGGAAGGGAGAAAGAAAGAGAGATAAACTGCCTCCTGCATTACCCTTACAGGGATACAACCGGAAACCCAGTCATGTGCCCTGACTGAGAATTGAACTGGCAACCTTTTGGTGCATGGGACGATGCCCAACCAATTGAGCCAAACCATTCAGAACTAAATCAATGTTCTTAGGCCATGGCTTAGAGCTGGATCCCTGACAGCATACCTTGAAAATAAAAAGCCGAATAAATAACTAAATAAATAAGTAGAAAAAAAAAAGAAAAACAAAGGAGATTTAGAGACACAAATATGTTTTTCGATTGGAAACACCTGTTTGCAAGGAAAATCAAACATGACATGAAGACAGATATGAAAAATATCAGTACAATTTTCAAGTATAATAATGTTAGCACAATTCTCCTTTCTTATTATAATGCACAATGGAATCTCTTTTTAACTATAAAAGAGAAGCGTAGGTTTGGAAAGGTTTTATATGGCGTTACTAGCAGGATTTCTTGGAGCATTTAATCTACTGAGATTCCATTGTGAGTGAATCTAATTGTCACAAATACATAGGCCCAAGGACATGAGTGGGAAAATACTTTGTCTTAACTCTGAAGACACACTTCTTAACATGTGTTTGTAACTTGCAGAATTTCATATTTCATGTTCTGTCATGGTTGTCTTATAACTCTAAATCCAGATGTCAAACTTCTGGTGAAGAAAACAATCTAAAGTTTACCAATTGCTTAGAAATGACATTTAATACGTATGAACTTTTTTATTTCTGAGGTTTTTCCCCTCAAAATAATCGATTTGTATTAGCCCAAAACTCAGTGGCTTAAACAACAAGCATTTATTGTTGTTTAATTTCTGAAGCTCAGAAATCTGAGGGCTACTATGCTCTGTGGTTCTGGCTCAATGTCTCTCCTGAGATTATAGTCAGGGCTACTGTGGTGTCAAAAGGTTTAACAGGGGTAGAGGATGGGCTCCAAGACCACACATGTGCATTTTTATAGGAGACATCGGTTTTTGACACATGGATCTTTCTATAAGGTTATCTATAATGTTACTTCCCCCAGAACAAGTGATGAAAGAGGAAGAGAATAATCGGGATGGAAGATGCAGTTTTCATATAACAATCTCAAACACAATCTACCATCATTTTTGTAATATTCTATTGGTCACACAGACCAATCCTATATAATAAAAGGCTAATATGCAAATCGACCGAACAGCGGAACAACTGGTCAATGCTGCACACTGACCACCAGGGGGCATATGCTCAACACAGGAGCTGCCCCCTGGTGGTCAGTGCACTCCCACAGGGGAAGCATCACTCAGTCAGAAGCCCTGAGCAGGGCTCAAGGCTGGCGAGTGCGGTGGTGGGAGCCTCTCCCGCCTCCACAGAAGCACTAAGGATGTCTGACTGCTGGCTTAGGCCCACTCTCTGTGTGTTGGACATCCCCCGAGGGCTCCCGGACTGTGAGAGGGCACAGGCTGGGCTGCGAGACCCCTCGCCCCCAAGTGCATGAATTTTGTGCACTGGGCTTCTAGTTCTAGTATAATGTGGACAGATATCCACACAGGTGAATATAAAGCAATAGCGAGGATCATTGTGGGCCATCTTGGATATTAGCTGCAATATAATTTATTAGTTTATGGGTTCTTATTATGTTTTGATTTATTAATTTAAATGAATAATTTGATTAGTTTATTCAATGTGTATTTGTTAAGTGCATAACATGGACTATAGGAATTTAAATGAGAGTCATATAGCAGTATGGAAAAGGAAGTGAGAAAGGTTAGATCTGGCTTGGGCTTTGAGAGCAATAGGGCTTGGGTGGCCATCCATAGAAGATAAATATCTGTGTACATGACATGTAAACTGAGGAGAAGAGTCAAATAACAATATTGGGAAGGTAAGAAACCATGCATATCATGTTAGTTTTTCACTATATTTAGAGGACAATAAAAAATTAAGTATGAGAAGGGGAGAAAGATGGATTTGTGCATAAAAAAACTATAGAAATCTTCAGAAAACCAGTGGCAGAACCAAAAATAAATCCCAGAACCACTCACAATTATAATCCTTGGCTTTGCATAATTCTTTGGAGCTCTCTGAGATATACAAAAAGAAAAGGTGGGTAAATATCTTTGAACTCAAAGGAATACAGACCTCTCCAGGAAAAAAAAGAAAAAAAAGAAAAAAGAAAAAAAAAAAACAGTGATGCAAACACCTTGCAAGGATTTAATGCCTGATTTTCTATTTATCATCCTGATAACCTTCAACTACTTTGCTCTTATACTTTTAGGTAATACTAAATCAACTCCCAGAGGACCCTATTAATAGCTCCAAACCTTTCCAGGAATGACCTGACAAGACCCCTTTGTCATTTCACATTTCTTTCTACATCCCACATTTCACTTGTAGGATGAGAGAAATCCATAAAAAGTGAGTTTAGAGAATTGATTTCTCATGAAGGAAATCTATCTTTCTTACTTCTAATGGAATCACCATTTTACTTACCTCTGGGGTGCTGAAAGCAGAACCTTTTGCTTTCATTACACAAGGAGACTTACCACATTAAGAGCAAGGGGGAGATATAATAAACTAGTGACCCAGTGCACAGATTTGTGCACATTGAAATGAGATTAATTAGAAGATGGCTGGCGGGGTGGGACTGAAAGAGATGGGCCAGGCAATCCCTGGAGCCAACCTCCCGTGGATCCCTCCTCAGCATCTGCGAAGTGAGCTGGGTCCATCTGGCAGGTGGGGTCTCTCGGCCTGGCCTGCAGGGATTGGGCCAAAACCAGATCTTTAACATCCCCCGAGGGGTCTCAGAGTTGGAGAGGGCACTCTGCAAAGTTGCTGTCATACAGGGTGTGGAACACAAACGCAAGTGTGCAGTAAACCAGATTTGGGGACGACAGTGCCACAGCAACAACATAATCCACAGCCTCATGAGGAATCAGGCTCCCTCCTCTCTGGTTTCAGGGTGTGTCACCAGAGAACTGCCACTGTCAAGTCACTGCAGCTCAGCAGATTCTGTGTTGAGCTTCTGCCCCCTGGTGGGCCGTGCGCATCATAGTGACCGGTCTTAAAGTTGGACACTTAGCATATTAGCCTTTTTTATATGTAGATGAGACAATAATATCCACTTCCCCAAGCTTTTTTTTTTTTTATCTGCTTCTCTTCATTGTATACCCAATAGGCCCAATATGAAATTCTTATATTTCTTCCCTCATTATCATGTCATTGTTAATAATGCTTAAGTATAATCTTTACCTCTCTAATTTTCAATTATCTCTAAGAACACTATTTATTAATGTATTTCTTTATTAGGTTATTTCACTTTGAAATAAATAACAATGAAAGCAATTTAGCATTACCACATAAAGGCATAGAGTATTTGGGGAGGAAAAAAGAAATTGGATGTGGGTTAATAACTACAATTCTATGAATGCAATTGACTTGCATCTATAGAGAAAATAAGTGAGTTATGTAAGCTTCCTATTGAAGATCAGTTTTATTTTAAGCACTATATACACATATACATGCATATAGATAACCCAAACATATATGCATAATATGATCCTGTGTGTGTGTATACATACATACCTATACACATATTTTTATCTATTTACACACAGCCAAATATGTGTGTGTGAGCAATCCCTTAATTTTTTAAATCACTGGAATCAGAAATGTTACTGGCTTGAAATGAAATTTCTACTATACACAACTAAAGGCCTGGTGCACAAAAATTTGTGCACTTTGGGGGGGGGGGTCCCTCAGCCTGGCCTGTGCCCTCTCGCAGTCTGGGACCCCTCGGGAGATAACGAGCTGCTGGCTTAGGCCTGCTCCCGGTTGACAGAGGGCAGGCCCAATCCCTAGGTGCAGCCCCTGATGGGGCTCAGAGCAGGGCCGATTGGGGAGTTGGGGCGCCGCCCCCTGTCATGCACAGAGCAGGGAGGATCGGGAGGTTGGGATGCCACCCTCAGTCACACTCAGGGTAGGGCCGATTGGGGGGTTGGAGCACCGCCCTATGTCACACTCAAGGCAGGGTCGATGGACAGGTTGCGGTGCCACCCCCTGTCACTCACAGAGCAGGGCGGATCAGCGGGTTGGGGCGCCGCCCTCTATCACCCACAGAGCAGGGCCGATCAGGGGGTTGGGGCGCCACCACTATCACACTCAGGGCAGGGCCGATGGGGAGGTTATGGCTCTACCCTGTCACACACAGAGCAGGGCCCGTTGGGGGGGGGGGTTTGGGGTGCCGCACCCTGTCACACACAGAGCCGCAGGGCGATCAGGGGGTTGGGGAGCTCCCCCCTATCAGGCACAGAGCAGGGATGATCAGGGGGTTGGGGCACCTTCCCCTGTCACGAACAGAGCAGGGTGGATAAGGAGGTTGTGGTCCCGTCCCCTGTCACACACAGAGCCACAGGGAGATCAGGGGGTTTGGGCGCTGCCCCCTGTCACACTGATCCCGGTACCGGGAGGCCTCTCAGCTCCGCTGATCCCGGTGCTGGGAGGCCTTGCGGCTCCACTGATCCCGGTGCTGGGAGGCATATTACCCTTTTACTATATAGGATAGAGGCCTGGTGCACGGGTGGGGCCGGCTGGTTTTCCCTGAAGGGTGTCCTGGATCAGGGTGGGGGTCCCTACTGGGGTGCCTGGCCAGTCTGGGTGAGGGGATGATGGCTGTTTGCAGCTGGTCACACACCATTCAGGGTGGGGGTCCCCAGTGGGGTGCTTGGCCAGCCTGGGTGAGGGGATGATGGCTGTTTGCAGCTGGTCACACACCCTTCAGTGTTGGGGTCCCCACTGGGGTGCCTGGCCAGCCTGGGTGGGGGGCTGAGGGCTGTTTACAGCTGGTCACACACCCTTCAGGTGGGGGTCCCCCTGGGGTTCCTGGCCAGTCTGGGTGAGGGGCTGAGGGTTGTTTTCAGGCTGGTGGGTGACTGAAGCTCCCAACTGCTCCTTTTTTTCTTTTTTCTTTTTCATTCTGGGCCATCTTTATCTCTGGCTCCAGCTCTGAGGCCTCTGCTGCTGAAAGCAGGTATCTGGTTTGTTTGGGTTCTATTATCGAAACACTGTATCAACTCCAGCTCTGAGATCCCGGCGGGCTGAAAGCAGGTTTCTGGGGTTTTGTTTAGCTTCTACTTTTGTAACAATGTTTCAAACTGCAAGTTCAGAGGCTGGCAAGGCAGGCAGGGAATGTTGGAGTCCTCCGTCACTGAAACAAGCAAGCCTCATGTTAATTTCAAGCTGCCTGGCTGCCGGCCGCCATCTTGGCTGGCAGTTAATTTGCATATCTCGCTGATTAGCCAATGGGAAGGGTAGTGGACATATGCTAATTACCAAGTTTCTCTTTTATTAGATAGGATGATTTTTCAAATCATATAAACTAGGAATGATGCTCTCATATTTTTTCAATGTTGAGTTTTAACATGTTCATATCTTTATGTCTTTCTTAAATAATAAACACACACACATGGGATATATCAGAATGCATATATACATCCATTTTGCTTGTATGTAGGCAATAAATACTATAGTAAATTTGTTTTTATAAACTTTGAGGACCTCCAATTAGGAAAATTGATAGTGGAGTAACTGACACACTTTTGCTGCTTATTTAATGTCCTTCCATGGAAATCATTCATGGTGCCACCCAATATATCCTACTCAAACAGGCCCAGAATGCTGAAAAACATTTCTGCCTGCTGATTCCTATTCACTGAAGATGCATCTGCAAGACATGCTAGACAATAGAAATGTTTTTGAAAAGTCAGCACAATGTTATGTATTGACTTGAAGAAGGTGGATGTCATGAACTACATCACAGTAAAAAACAGTATTGTCAACAGAATACCTTGTCGCCATATTCCATAGTCTGAAATACCTGCTCCAAAAATCTGTGCTAATTATAATACTAACAAATAAATAATTCAGTTCTTTACCTGCCAGTAAGCATTCTTTATCCTTGGCTTCTAATCCTTTACATTAGCATATGGTGGGGTTAATTGCCTCACCGATTTCTAGATTGCCTTATTTCCACTGTATTACAGCGTGCAATACCACATACAGCATGCAATGCTGGGGTTCTTGTCCCAGCATCAAGAAGGGTTCAGGAATCTGGAAAAAGTGCTGTGCGTAAATGACATAGAAATCCAGAGACTAATAAAGAGTCCAGAGACGAGTTATAATTTTGAAAGGCATTGGGGGTCAGAGGACCTTCAGCAAAAGGAACTGAAGAGTACCTCCTTGTCTATGATCCTTGCTTTTATTAATACAATTTGTCCTAAGGCAGGTGGAGATAATACACTTCAAAGGGTAAGGTTTCAAAGGGTACAGAGGCATTGTCAGTTTGGGGAATAGCCTATGGCTGTTCAGGTGTTTGGCCAGTAGGAGGCAATAACATGTAGATTAAGATGCCCTTTAACTGTCTGGCAGCCACAATCAATTTAATGTATCCCATTCAGGTTTGGGGAAATGTCTTTAGCCATTCCTAGATGCAGGTGACTACATGTGTGACTCAACCCTGTTGAGTCCCCAAGTTTCATCAACCTTTTGATGAAACTCTTAAAATTATGACATGCTGGAATTGGCCTACGACAGTGCAATACCACATAAAGTGTGTTATTTTCTCCTTCCCTCCCCAAACCCAGGAAGATGCACTTAGTTTACTCTTACAGTTGAGGCAGAATGAGTAACAGGCGAAGTCTTATGTTAGTATTTTAACTGAAATACTGGTATGCATGCCATATAAATCACTGTGGTGACAGCCAATATATATCAATATAGCAAATATTGACTCCTGATGTTAAAACAGATTTAAAAAACAAAAACAAAAAACCAAACCCTAGATTTTGTGTTAACTAGGTAATAGTTTCCGTCATTGTTCCTCTAAAAGGCAAAGAAGCATGAGATGAGTCAGGATTTTCTAAAATAGAAAAAAAAGCACACACACACACAAACTTCTTCCTAAATTTTAATGCAAAAAATGATTTTTCTTCATTTATATTAATATGTAATATGATAATAAGTTCAGATGTTGGATTCATGAACTTATGCCATTGGGATGCTTTCTGCCCATGTGTGTTTATTAATTCCAGTGTTCTTTGCAAAGGCCTCATCCCACACAAAATGCATAGAAAATAATGAGCATGGGGGAAATGCGGCAGCGTTGCCATTTAGGATTTTACACGGTCCAGTTGGGGTTTCCTTCTTTTTTTTTTTTTTACTTGAGGCTGTAAGCCAGAGCACAGAAAGAAAATATTTAATTAAATGGAGTTCAACAGGAAAGTTAATTTACTTTAGTGTGAGAATATGAAAAGCGTGCCAAAATACAAGTAAAAAGAATGAATTATGAATTGCATTTCTTCCTCCCTCCTTCCCCTCTTCTCTCTCTATGTGGGGTTGGAGTCGTTTTTATTCAAGGCTCTGATCAGATTCTGACTGTTAGAGTGGATACATATAAAACTTGACATGTCCTCAATAAATAAAAGCCTGGAGGAAATCCAAGGGACTGCTGAGTCACTTGGAGTGATAGAATCACACGAATAATATTTCCAAAACTAATTATTTCTCACTCGTTCCGAAGTGCTGGATTTTCAGAGTTTCACCTCTCCTTGAACTTATTGTCCCTTATTACTTGAGAGAAGCTTTTTACTTGGATGATTTTCGATCATTTATTCAATTAAGGCAGTGAGCAGACTCCCATGGGGAAAAGTGTACATTTATGGATGGTGGATGGCAGAGCTATTGACCAGAATATTAACATCCAATTGCCCAATATCAGATTTTCTGAGCTACAATTATGCAAATTCCTAGAATGTTGTATGCCTACTCAAAATATGTCATTTAAGATATATATATTGAATCCTACAGCATGTGGGCTTTATGTGAAGTCAGATATTTGAAAAGAAAACCAAAGACAATATTATTATGAGAACTCATTACATTTATTTTTAAACTATACAAATATTTTAATGTACTTGCATTGCACTAAGGCACATAATTTGATTCACGTATAATATTGGATGTGGATCATTCCTATTGAGCTGAAACATTTCACTCAGGAAGTGTTTGTGCAGGTGCCTTTTATGAAAAGTTCTTTAAGATCTCTAGCTTTTAATATAAACCTGTTAAAACATATGTTGTATTTGAGTGCTTACAAAATAACATATACTATATGGAATACATATTTATGCATAAACATAAATATTATACATGTCTATACTCTCTAGAATAATAATAGTGTCACCAAATTAAAGAAAAATCTGCATACAGATGTTCCTTCACCTACAATGGGGTTATATCCTAATAAACCTACCATTAAGTTGAAAACATCATAAGCCAAAAGATATATGTAGTACTTCTAACCTATTGAACATCGTGGCTTAGCCTAGCCTACTTTAAACATGCTGAGAACATTTACATTAGCCTAAAGTTGGGCACAATCATCTAACACAAAACCTATTTTACAAAAAAGCGTTGAATATCTCATGTAATTTATGGAATACTGTTCTGAGTATGAAAAACAGAATGGCTGCATAGGCATTCACCATTAATGTACACATCTGAAATTAATGTACATGCACTGGTACACAGGGGGCATTTTTTGGATGTGATGAGTTGCAAACACACAAAACACATTATCCAAAAAATGCTGGTGACATAATACACTGTAGAGTGTGTGTTGTTCATACTCACGATCCTGTGGCTCACTAGGAGCTGCCACTGCTCATCACTGCCAAAGATTATTGTGCCGCATATGAAGAGCCAGAAAAAGATCAAAATACAAATCCCAAGTATGCTTCCTATTGACTGCATGCTACTTTCACACCATTGTAAAGTTGGAAAATATTAAGTAGAGAAGCCAGGGACCATCTGTAGTCATTATGAATCCCTGGTTGTACAACAACACTACAGCTGTTCTCCTGTGGACACGTATTTGCACCAGAGCCTTCCATCATCTTCTAAACTTCTGTATTTTATCTGTTTAAACATTTCTGTAGCATAAAGATCTTTATTGTTAAACTAGAGTCCCAGTACATGAAATTTGTGCATGGGTAGGGTGCCTAGGCCTGGCCTGCAATCAGGGCCAATCTTCCTCTGCTGCTGGCAGCTGGCCCCACCGCCGCCACCGCTGCCACCACCAGTCACCCTCTGTGTGTGCAGGTGGCCCTGCCACCGCCACTGCCACCACCAGTCATCCTCTGTGTGTGGAGCGACTGGGGCCCAGCACCTCCTACATCCACCACCACCCACCCCCAGTTCCTGGTTTCCCAGGAAACCAGGGCAATCAAAGCCTGCTAGACAGGGGGAGGGACTGAGAGGTTGGCCGGCAGGACCCCAATCAGGCAATCAGGGCCTGTATGCTAAGGGAAGCTCCTGTGTTGAGCGTCTGCCCCCTGTTGGTCAGTGTGTGTCATAGATGACCGGTTGATTTGCATATTATGCTTTTTTATATATATATACTAGAGGCCCAGTGCACAAAATTTGTGCACGGGGGTGTGTGTCCCTCAGCCCAGGCTGTACCCTCTCCAATCTGGGACCCCTAAAGGGATGTCCAACTGCCCATTTAGGCCTGATCCTGGTTCCTAAACGGTGAGAGGGCAGCCGGACGTCCCTCTCACAATCCAGGACTGCTGGCTCCCAACCACTTGCCTGACTGCCTGCCTGATTGCCCCTAACTGCTTCTGCTTGCCAGCCTGATCACCCCCTAACCACTCCCCTGCCAGCCTGATCGATACCTAACTGCTCCCCTGCCATCCCAGTTGCCCCTAACTGCCCTCTCCTGCTGTCCCAGTCACCCCTAACTGCCCTCCCTTGCCAGCCTGGTCATCCTTAACTGCCCTCTCCTGCTGGCCTGTTTACCTCCAACTGCCCTCCCTGTAGGCCAGGGTACCCCCAAACTGCCCTTCCCTGCAGGCCTGATTGCTCTCAACTGTCCTACCTTTCAGGCTTGGTCCCTCCCAACTACCCTCTCCTGCTGGCCATCTTGTGGCAGCCATCTTGTGTGTTGGAGTGATGGTCAATTTGCATATTACTCTTTTATTAGATAGGATATAGATAATTCTTGTTCTCCTTGTAAATCCAAATATCACAGAATTTTTTCAAGCATCTTAGTTTTAGAGTTTTAGAAGTATGTTTTTTTAAATGTGACGCATCACAATAAATATATATTTTCTTAACGCTTTTTTTTTTCTTGAATTGAGAAAACACCATTTATCCTCTGTCTTGGAGGGGTAATTTATTGTGCTATATTCTTATTTACGTGTAGTTCAGTTTTACTGAAAAGAGGTTCATATTGTCCTAGCTGGTTTGGCTCATTGGATAGAGTGTCAGCCTACAGACTGAAGGGTTCTGGGTATGATTCTGGTTAAGGGCACGTACCTGGGTTGCAGACTCTGTCCCCAGCACCATTTGGGGTGTGTGTGGGAGAGAACCAATTGATGTGTCTCTCTCACGTCAATGTGTTTTTTTTTGTTTGTTTGTTTATATTTGTCCTCTCTCTCTAACCCCTCCCTTCCACTCTCTTTCTTAAAAAAAAAAAAAAAAAAAAAATTGTCACTGGAAAAATATCCTTCAGTAAGGATTAACAAATATAAAAGAAAAGAAAAGATGTTCATATTGTTATTAAGTTGAGGAGCTAAAAATAAAATAATCGAAACTTATTTAGTTTTTAAAATTCATACATATTCTCTCATGTAAACAAAATTCAGAGTGATAAAAATGTCAAAACTGAAGCTGTCCAACTTCAGACACATCATGAGAAGGCAGAGTTCTTGGGTAAGACAATACTGCTGGGAAAAATACAAGGCAGCGGAAAAAGAGAAAGCCAAAATATGAGAACAATTGACTCTATATAGAAGCCATAGGCATGAGTCTACAAGAACTGACAGAGCCTTGGAGGACAGGGCTCTGGAGATATCACTCATTCAGAGTAGACAGGAGTTGGAGCCAACACCACTGCATAGGCATATAGCACACAGCTGTTGGAAGTATGAAATGAAATGGTGAGTTTCTGATTTGCCTTTTCACATTCTTCCCCATCCCATTACAAAAAAAAACTAATTATTTTACCTAGACTTGATGGCTTGACACTAAAACTCCGTCTCTTGGCTTGTTTATCTCTCTTGTCTTTATCTTCCAAACAGTACTCCTACACACACAATGCACCCACAGACACATACATCTTCTGTGTTGCTGTTGTTTTTTTTCGAGATTGGTTTCAAAATCATTCTGAACACTAGAGGTTCTGTACTTAGAGCTCCTGCTAGAAAGCCAACTTAAATTATATGTTCTCAGATTGTCAGAAAACAAGAAGTGTTGATAGAAAGTTTTCCTCCATTGACACAATACCATGCATCAGTGAAGTGAGTGCAACATTTGGCTCAATCAGGGATGCCAAAGATATTCTTTAAATGTGCAAATTTTGTTTTCCTACCAAGATAAATATTGTCCTTTATGCAAAAAAAAATAAAATAAAAGCTATATTTTCAGCCACTGTTGAGGCATTTCTAAATGGACCTGCATCTAAAAAAGTGAGCTTACAAAAGAGAGATGCTGCGATCTAAGTTTGGAAATGAAGCATCAGAAGCATGAAATTACATTATTGACCAAGGAAATTAGTGAAGTCTTTGAAAACCTTATGCACCTCAATTTTCTGAATCCTTTACAAAGACCCATTTTTATATTCCACTTTATATTATTGAACTAATATTGGAGAAGATCTCTGCTTTAAGTAGTAGTGATACATCATGAAAACATTTCTTCATTATTTTAATAAAAAGCATATCTTTTGAAATTCTCACCATCACCCTTCACCTCAATTTCTGCTCTAGTCCTAGACTGTTAGTGTCCACTCCACATGATAATTTCTTAAGTAGTTTTCAAAGTCACTTGAGAAACTTATAGACTCATGTGGTCAATACATTTGCTGATAGTGGAATAAATTTATGTTCCCCCACATATCCCAGCCCTCTTGCAATTACTTAGTGCCAATGAGGTGTGAGAAGTAATGCAAAAAAAAAAAAAAAATCTGGACCAAAGCTAATTTTCAACCTTCTAGCACTTCTCTTTCTTTTTGGCAATAACTGTGAAGGCCAGTGTAGAGATCGATCACTGAGTCACCCTTTGGAAGCTGTTCAAAAGTTAGGCAGTAGCAAAATTTCCATGAGTAAAGAGTAAATATATGTTTGTTAAGGCATTGAGCTTTGAGATTTGCATGAATTCAGGTTATCCTTACTAATATATGATTCCTAGGTCTTCAGAGATAGGAGGTCCTCAATCAGCTATCCCAGAATATCTTCAGACTTTAGTTCCAGTCTTGATGTAAAGAGTAGAAAAGAAGCATGGAAGAGAGAAAAAAGTTACTTAGAACATTGCTATTCAAAATTCTAGAGGTCTAAGCTTAGCTTCATTTGTAAATTCTGCTATAAAGGCAAACTTAAATCACTGGTTACCTCTTTTTTTTAAGATTATTGAAGCACTATTGTTGTATTTTGATTTTATATTTTGGAAGTAAGCTCCAAGGGGAAGGGACTATCTCATCTTGCTCTATCTACAGTATCTTCTCTAGTACTTGGAGTAGCCAAAATAAAACATGGCTTACATGAATGAATGGTTACTTGATAACTATGCCTATAAGTAAAGACCCTAGGACAGTGGTTCTCAACCTGTGGGTCGCTACCCCTTTGGGGGTCGAATGACCCTTTCACAGGGGTCGCCTAAGACCATTGGAAAACACATATATAATTACATATTGTTTTTGTGATTAATCACTATGCTTTAATTATGTTGAATTTGTAACAATGAAATTGGGGGTCACCACAACATGAGGAACTGTATTAAAGGGTCGCAGCATTAGGAGGTTGAGAACCACTGCCCTAGGACAATGGGTAGGTTGAATTTTGATTAGTTGCTCTTAGATCAAAGTATTTTAAAAGAAGATTTTATCTTTAAATATCAGGTAAATAGATAAAAATTAAACAAACATTAATTTTTGCTTATGCTAATTAACACTTACTACGTATCAAATACTGTGCTAAATGTGTTTTTGACACGGAGGAATCATATGCCCCACTTGATCAGGAAATCTTATTTTATGTGTGTTATCCCAGCATAATTATTGATAGCTCTCTTTCTCAAAGTATCTTGATTAGAATGAATACTTATTTGGTCTACTAACCCTTTATTATTCTCTCATTTGATCCTCAAAGAATTTCTATGCCATCATGAGAGGTGATAAAAACCAACTTATTTGTCCCTAGCTCTCAAATAATTAATAAATAACAAGTCAGCAGCTATGGCTCAATTAATGCATATTCTTGACCACTAAGCTTTACCACCTTCAGCTTTCCAGGAATATGTCTATTGCATTCAGCCATGAACATTCACCTTGATTGATTCAGTTCTATTAGATTCCAAAAATTACACTTTATCAAAAGCTGAAGAGTTATCAGCAATAAATGTGTGTAATGATGCCTCAGCAATGTGGCATGATCTATCCATCATTGAGAGATGTTGAGCATTAATAACAAGCAAGTAGGATGGAAAGAAACTCCTTTGTGCCCCTACCAACTCAAAAACCACAGCAAAAAATGAAAATGGAGTTAGGCCGTGACTTACCAGCTGCACTGACATTACTACTAATGAGTATATAATTTTCCTTCATGAAGAAAGAAGATGTGCTTCGGAGTTTGCAGTTGTAGTTTTTTCTAGGTATTGCATCCCTATTAGTACTTCATGCTCCTCAGCTAAGCTATAATTTAATAGTGTTTGGAAGTAAGAATATCACTTTATTTTTTAAGGATATTTTATCCATTTTCCCATAACCATTGTGACATTAAATGGGCCTCACTCCCAATGGCAGGGAGTGAGGCCCATTTAATGTCTACCAGTTTCTAGTAGTGACAATATTTGATAAAAGTGCCAGCCTTGTATCTATTAATTAGATCACTGTGATGAGGGGAAACATTTTCTGAAGGCAACAAATTTACTCTTAATTAAAATATGGATTGCTAAATTCAGTGAACATGGAAAATGATAATTTAACTTGTGAAATAAACTCTAGTTTTTGATAATAATAAAAGTTCTGTGTACAGTGTGGAAGTTCTGGACTTCACAGTGGGATTTGTGCAGATAGAAAATAAATTCTTCCATAGTGCTGGAATCCTCTCTTCTCAAACAGCACACTTATAGGCAATTTCTCATTTTTTTTATTTTTCAATTACAATTTGCATTCGATATTATATTAATTTCAGGTGTACAGCATAGTGACTGAACATTTATGTAATTTACAAAGTGATCCCCCTGCAGAAGTCTAGTACTCACCTGGCACCATACATAGTTATGATATTATTGTTGACTATCCCTCTGCTGTGCTTTACATCCCTGTGACTGTTTTGTAACTACCAATCTCTACTTCTTAACCCTTTCACCTTTTTCACTCAGCCCCCAAACCTCTCATCTGGCAAGCATTTTTATTTGTTCTCTGTATCTATAAATTTGTTTCTGTTTTGTTTGTTTAAAGTGAAATCATATGGTATTTGTATTTCTCTGTCTGACTTATTTCACTTAGCATAACATAAAAAATGATGAAATCTTGCCCTGGTCGGTATGGCTCAGATGGTTGCTGAGCACTATCCCAGGCACCTAAAGGTTGCTGGTTCAATTTCAGGTCAGGGCACATGCCCAGGTGTGGACTCAATCTCCAGTCCGGGTGCCTGTAGGAGGGAGCAGATCCGTGTTTCTCTCTTCCATCCTCTCTCTCTCTCTCTCTCTCTCTCTCTCTCTCTCTCTCTCTCTCTCTCTCTTTCTCTTTCTCTCCCTTCCTCCCTCTTTCTCTAAAAATGAATAAAGACATATTTAAAATAAATAAATAAAAATAATGAAATCTTACCATATGCAACATCTCTTCAATTCTTGATGCAGAAATAATCTCCAGCACCTAGGATAGGTCTAGAATCCATAAATGTTTTTATAACGTTTGAATAAATTAAACCACTTATGAGATTTAAATAACACATAAGATAAGTGTATATTTATGTGAGTTCATACAAGTGTGGAATCCCAATATGGTTAAAAATTGTCTAAATTGAATCAACCTATTTTATTTTATGCACCAACTTAACAGCATAAATAAGTTTGACTTGGCAAAGTTATTTATTCAAAGTTATTTATTTATTTGGTCATTGCTGATATAAAGAGAAGTTACTTTGCATATTTTCCACTCCCATATGGAGCAGATGGTTTATGGTAAAAAAGGAAAGAACCTTGCTTCAGGAAACAAAAGCACATGGAGATTTGTAATTGAGATTTTATATAGTATATAATGTATTTTCTTACTTCTCATGAATACAAATGAATGCATGTATTATTATTATTAACATATGTAAAAGGTAACATTTAAACAGCTTTTTCAAGTTTTACAGTGAAAAGAGTGTGACATTTTTGGTTTCTACTGAGTCATTTAAAAATTCTATTATTACAAAGTTTTTATTTAATCTTAGGCCAATTACTTAAAAGTACACAGATATTTGAAAACATGTCAAAGCAAAGACTTATTCAGATATATTCATAGCAGTCTTATTTATAACAGGAAAGCAAATCAATGTCCATCAACTAATGAATCAATATATAACATGACCCTGATGCATACAATTGAATACTATTCAGCAATTAAAGAGAAGAAACTATGGATTTATGATACAACATGGGTGAACCTCTAAAACATTATACAGTGCTCTGTGACAAAAGTCAGAAATAACATACCACATATTATTGATTATATATACACTAGAGGCCCAGTGTCATGCACCGGGCCAAGGGGGTTCCCTCAGCCCGGACTACAACCTCTCGCAATCCGGGATCCCTCGCTTCTTACTGCTGCTGCGGAGGTGGGAGACACTCCGGCCATCACTGCTGTGCTCTCCAGCCATGAACCCGGCTTCTGACTGAGCTGCGCTCCCCCTATGGGAGTGCACTGACCACCAGGGGACAGCTCCTGCATTGAACATCTGCCCCCTGGCGGTCAGTGTGTGTCATAGTGACAGGTTGACTATATATATGTAATTCAGATAGTTTTACCTGATGAGTAATCTGCCAATGTCAATAAATGCACAACATAAGAGCATTTTAGTATCTTCCAAGTGTTTTTTTCACTTTTATCAATATATAAAAATTATCTTGATGTCTAGTATGTTTTTAACCTAAAAGTACTTTTTCTTGATGTTATTATAGCCCTACCAGCTTGTTATTAGTTTTGCCTACCATATATCTTCACCTCTGCTTTCAAATGTTCAATAACCCCATGGTTTTGCTATTTTCTTTGTAAATACTATTATAACATGTATATGTAATTATGTTTGCACACAAATTTTGTATTTTGATTGAGGTCATAAAGTTTTTATTTTTAGCTGAGTAGTTTAGTCCATTTATCTTAAATTGATAACAAATATTTGAAATTATTTCTGTCACTTAATATGGGCTTTCTATTTACTTGATTTTCTAAGCTTTTTTCCTTATATTTTAGAATTATTTCTCCTATTGGATTCATTAAAGATTATTCAATTTCTCCTAGTAAAAGAAATTATGTAGTTTATTTTTAGGTTATGTAGTTACTCCCATCATGCTTTTATTCATACTTGATTTTGAAATACCTATCTGTATTTTTTCTACTCCAAAAGTAATTCAGAAAAGATAGTGTTTTATCACTCTCTTCCATTTATGTGGTGTTCTAATCAGGCATTTCATTTTTATTTTGTCTTTTACTCCCTAATTATAAACATTTTTATTTATTTATTTATTTATTAAATATATTTTATTGATTTTTACAGAGAGGAAAGGAGAGAGATAGAGAGTCAGAAACATCGATGAGAGAGAAACATCGACCAGCTGCCTCCTGCACATCCCCCACCGGGGATGTGCCCGCAACCCAGGTACATGCCCTTGACCGGAATCGAACCTGGGACCTTTCAGTCCGCAGGCCGACGCTCTATCCACTGAGCCAAACCGGTTTCGGCAACATTTTTATTTTTTTATTTATGCCAATTCATGAATTAATCAGTTTCTTAGCTCACTATAATTTTATTACATCTCAATATTTTCTTATGAAATGTTTTCCTTATTACTGGAGAACTTCCTTTTAGACTTCCTTTGGTGAAAATTTCTTAGTTCTAAGCTATCTTTTTTTAATGTCATTTTTTTTCCTTATAACTATGATACATGAACATATTTCAATTCTAACTTTAGAGTTTTTCCTTCAACATTTTGAAGGCATTATTCCATACCTTCTCTATTATCACTGTTGAGAAATCTTCTGATTCTCTAATCTCATGTCATTTCTCAATTCTAAAAATAGTCATCTTCTTTACCATTAGCTCTTTTCCATTCTCCATGTTATATCCACCTGTGACATCACTTAGATGAATAATAGACGTAGGGCATATTTGTGGATGTCAGTAAGCAAGAGGTTATATGTATGCAGCCAGATTCAGTGTGTGCTTTGCCTCACTAGTCCAAAGGATCTACAGATGTTTTGTGCTATTTCTCTGTCTTGGCACCAGGTCATGATGACCATTGTCACTACAGGCTGAGTGATTTTCTGAGGCTACTGGTCATAGGCGACCCGCCACAGTACTGGACGATACAAAGTTCTTACCTGTACCATGTGCCTCTTCCCTTCACCTCAGGGCTTCCAGTAACTTCTGAGGCATGAGACACTGTAGGATCTATTTATATCTGCACATGTGCAACCTGAATGTGTATGGAGTTTACCTCCGGGTGGAAAACTGACAAATAGGAGATCAAATGCAATGGTAGAGAACAATTCTCATCTCTTCCACCTCCAGTCAAGGCAGGACCAATCATTCAGCTTGCCATGAAGCCGTGACTAGCTCAATAACATGCTTAACAAACTTAGAAATACTTATTGTCTCTGCTTCACTTTTCCATTCACTTTTGTTTCCCTGGAATTACACTTCTAATAATGTATTAGCATATGATATTTTGGCTCATGTAAAAGGAAATATGGGCAAATACATGTATTTTTACATTTTCATATTTCTATTACTTTATTTTCTGCACATATGTCTATCAGTTTATTAATTCTCTCTGCCTGGTTATTTAATTTAGCACATTTCTTGAGATATTTTTAATTAAATGATTATAACATTTTCATAGATTGTTTTTCATAGATGCTCATTTTCTTTTGATACTATGTGCTTTTCTATTGTTCTCAATTCTGTCTTAAATATACTCATTTTATATTCTTTATCAATTTATTTTAATTATCTGCCCTGTGATGGTGTTTGTGTTATGTTTCTGAATGTTCCTGGTAGTTCTCACTCACTGTGGCTTGATTCATTTATTTATTTTATTTGTTTAATCCTCACCTGAGGATATTTTTCCATTTATTTTTAGAGAGAATGGAAGAGAGAGGGAGAGACAGAGAGAAACATCGATGTGAGAGAAAGACATCAGTTGGTTGCCTCCTGCAGGCAACCTGGCCAGGGAGGAGCCTGCAACCTAGGTATGTGCCCTAGACCAGAATCAAACCTGGGACTCTTTGGTCTGAAGGTTGATGATCTATCCACTGAGCCAAACCGGCTAGGGCTGGCTTGATACATTTAAATAATGAGTTCAAGTTCCCCAAGGTTTACTTTGTGAGAATTCTGTGAAGATTGGTTTGGCATCTGTATATCAGGAGAGCTTGTAGGCTTACTTCAACCAGGTATCCTAGGTTACTATAAATCTGAGAAAAATACTGACATTTTTCTGGGACCAGGCAGAAATTGTAAAATCAGAATCTTAACTGCTGAGAGCTGCTGTGATTATAAATTTTTATGGGAGATGATTTTTCTTATCAGATCCTAGGCTAAGATAGGTATGTTAGCTTATGGTTTTGCATTGGGCAGCATTAGAATGTCTCTAGTCCACCAATTCACTTAGGATATAAGCCATTGAGAGTTCAACTTAATTCTATGTGTGCCCCCTCTTTGATGCTATTTAGGCCAAGGTCTTATTTCCTGCACACAAAGCCATTTCCTGCATGAAACCCAAGATGCCAGCAAATAAGCCTCTTGCTTAACAGGATCAGCAACTATTCACTGGCTACTTTAGTTTTACTATTAGCTTACTATTCTCACTATTTAAAAAAATCACTTCTACTGACTTTAGAGAGGAAGGGAGAGGGAGACAGAGATAGAAACAGCAATGATAATCATCTGCTTCCTGCGCACCCCTTACTGGGGATCCAGCCCACAACCCAGGCGTGTACCCTGACTGGTAGTTGAACCATGACCTCCTGGTTCATAGGTCAATGCTCAACCACTGAGCACCCAGGCCGGGCCTCACCTTTTTTTTCGTATTGAATTTTTTGGATGACATTGCTTCTCAAAACCATACATGTTTCAAGTGTACAATTCAACAAAACACCATCTGCACACTGCATCATGCACCCATCGCCCTAAGCTAAGTCTCTTTTAGTCCCCATTTTCCCCCACTTTGCCCACCTACCCCTCACCTCCTTTCCCTCCGGCTAACACCACACTGTTGTCTGTCTATGTGTTATATGTTTTTTTGTGTTTGTTTGTTTTTTCCTAATCCCTTCACCTTCTTACCAGTCTCATGTCTAATTCCCTCTTTTATGGAGACTTTGATGTTTACAATACTATATTGTGAATTCAGCTACAACATTTACAAAGTTGTATTTTTATATGTTCTCCAGACTGCTTAGGTGTGTTTTGTTACTTGTTTCTCTGGGTTATTTAGATAACTTTGCTGCTAGAAATGGAAGTCTGTTCTCTGACGTTGAGTTATGGTGTTAATTCACCGTGCTATGGCTTAACAGACTTGCACCAAGTATTTTTTAAAATTATTATGAATGGCTTCTCATCTTAACTGCTTTAAAAAAAATACACATGAAAACATGCAACATTGAAGAGGCAACAGAAATATGTTGGTAAAAAAAACATAAGGCACACAGCCTGTACTTGACTTCTGGCTCTATGGCTTCTGTAACATTAGACCTTGGGCCAGTTGCCATTCTCTGTGACTCACTTCTCTTATCTACAAAATAGAAGCACTAATAACAGGATCTACTTCTTTGAATGGCTGTGATGATTAAATGAATTAGTTTAGAAGAAGTGCCTAGTACTTTAAAACGCTCTATGAATACTTCCTATTATTATTGTTGCTTTATACCAGGGGTGGGGAACCTTTTTTCTGCCAAGGGCCATTTGGATATTTATAACATCATTCTCAGACCATACAAAACTATCAACTTAAAAATTAGCCTGCTATATTTAGTCAAACATCTAATTAACTCACCCGTAATTCCTTGGCAGGGCCAGACCAAATGATTTCGCGGTCCTTATGTGGCCTGCGGGCTGAACATTCCCCACCGCTGCTTTATAGGGTCCACCCTCAGGGCAGTTCTGAATTACTTAATTAATATGGTCAAGACAGCATTTTACAGGATTTTTTAACCTAAATTAAACTCACATGCATTTTCCCCTCTTTAAAAATTGGCTTACATTACTGTGCAGTAACAATAGAATAAAAGAGTTTGCTCCCTATGGCCCTTATCCACATAAATTTTCTGAGGATAAGCATATGCAGGCAAACAGGAGAGATTTAAGAGTGGGAACTGAGCACATTTAGAAACCATTTTAGCTTCATCTATTTTACATTGGCTAATCAGTTTATGATAAGAAGCTATATTTAAACAAGCGAAAAACCGTTATCTGATGTACAAAATGCTGAAAACAGACAAAAAGAACAGGATATCAATTTGAAATAGAAAATGGTTTGATTGTTCTCTTTAGTTGATCACATTTTTTCTTGATAAAAAATAAAGGAATTGTGTCAGGCAGAAAATTGTCTTTCATAGAGTATTGGCTGAAAATGGACAAATGGCCCATTAATTTTTCTCAAGAATACAAAGCCAGACTACTATTCCTTTTTAATACTTAATTCTGTGTTTCAAAAAGAATAGGAAATTAGATAAATCTCTAATAATTTTTAAGTTAATCTATTTTTTACTGGGAAAAGCAGGTAATTCTTAAAAACCTCCAAAAATTAAAACAGAAAAAAAGTGTGTGTGTTGGGGGGAGGGGGTGCTTTTTCTTTCAATTCTTCAAATAGTGGTTATTAAGCTATTGTTACTGTATTACACTTGTAGGGTAAAAAAAAAAAAGTCCAAAAATAAAAAGCTGACTATGAAAGTATTTTCATCTATTACTGAAAAAAAGTTTATATGATTTATTAACTATATGTATATATTAAAGTAATAAACATATTTTAAAGAAAAAAATTTCATATGAAATAGATCTTAGAAACTTATGTATAGCTAAAATACTTAAATCTAGCTCATCTAATTCATGAAAATATTCCTTCTCAGCAATAAAGTGAAAGGTATGCTTTTGAAATTATCCTGCACAAATCAGATCAATTATAGTTGATATATAAGCATTTATTGTTACATTTCAGGTATTATAAAATATTTATTTTAGAAAAAATGACAACCTTAAATTTTACAATAGATATTTGGGAATTTAAAATTTATTGTGTATGTGTTTGTGTATATGAAATTATCACCGCCATTATTAAATATTAAACTCTAGCATACATTAATTTTCCATTAACTTGTCCTATAGCTCATAATTCAAAATACATATTGCTATAATTGTACATATGTTTATATCTATAATATAAATTTTAAGTACTTCATATGTGTTCTCAGCTAAGCTAACCCCTTATATACACTATTAAAATTATTTCTCATGACAATATTATGTTGTAGGTACTATTCTCATAATTATTTATTATTAAACCAGCTGAGCCTTGGTGTAATAATCTAGCTTTTCATAAACATGGATAATTACATCACATTTTTGGCTGTCTTACTGGCTTTCAGTGTTGAAATAACAGATTCATGAAATGTGTGCTAGAGCCATAACTGGTTTGGCTCAGTGAATAGAGCGTCGGCCTGAGGACTGAAAGGTCCCAGGTTCAATTCTGGTCAAGGGCATGTACCTTGGTTGCAGGTACATCCCCAGTGGGGGGTGTGCAGGAGGCAGCTGGTCAATGTCTCTCTCATTGATGCTTCTGATTCTCTATCCCTCTCCCTTCCTCTCTGTAAAAAAAAATCAATAAAATATATTTTTTTTAAAAAAAGAAAAAAATCTGTGCTAGATTGTCTACTGGCCACAACTTTTGACTCATGGTACATCTTAAGTTGTTTTGGTTCCTATATGGACAAACCATTCAAAGTCTCTTAGGATTTAGGACCTCAAGGAAGCATGAACACTCCTGCAGACCCCTCACATGTAGCCCACCCCACAGACTCTGCTTGATGAGCTCCTTGGCTCTATAGGGTGGCTAATGGGGGTCTGGGGAGCTGAACCACATCCCAACTATACTTTGTGTCCTTTTGTGCACCATGCAATTCCCACCCTTGTGCCGACTCTTGTTTTATGGAAAATGAAAGAGCTTGGGATTTTACAGTCTGTTCATAGAGAAAATAATGTATGTAACAAAAACACATATGTAGAAATATAGCATTTTTATATTAATGAAATGAGAGTAATGGCATGTTTTTTTTTAACGTTCTAAATAAAATAATAACCCTCAAAATATCAGCACATAACAGTTATTTTTTTTTCTCCTTGAAGATATTGGCTTGGAATTATTCTATCTAATAAAAGAGTACTATGCAAATTGACCATCACTCCAATACACAAGATGGTCTCCCCCATGTGGACACAAGATGGCAAGCAGGAGAGGACAGTTAGGGGCGACCAGGGTAGCAGGGAAGGGCAGTTGGGAGGGACCAGGCCTGCAAGGGAGGACAGTTAGGATCAACCAGGCTGGCAGGGGAGGGCAATTAGGGGTGACCAGGCCAGCAGGGGAGGGCAATTAAGGGCAATTGGGCTGGCAGAGGAGCAGGTAGGCATAATCAGGCTGGCAGGGGAGTGGTTAGGGGGTGATCAGGCTGGCAGGCAGAAGCGGTTAAGGGCATTCAGGCAGGCAGGCCAGGGGTTGAGAGCCAGCAATCCTGGATTGTGAGAGGGATGTCCGACTTCCCGTTTAGGCCCACCAGGATTGGGCCTAAACAGGCAGTCGGACATCCCTCGAGGGGTTCCAGATTGGAGAGGGTGTAGGCTAGGCTGAGGACACACGCCCCCTGCATGAATTTTGTGCACCGGGCCTCTAGTTTCATATATTATGCATACCAAGTTGGTCTCCTAAAACAATAGGATATAAAAAATATATGAAAATGATGAAATATTACTTATACTACATCATGCATAGTATTTGCAGTAGGACATTTCTGTTTCTTTAAGAGCAAATGTGCAACATAGCATAAGAAGTAATGAAGTTCTTGTAAAAAAGGGACAAACATGTTCAAAATAGAAATATATCTTTTCTCTCATAGTATGTCAGAATCAAAGAGATGTAATTTTATATTTCGCCACTTTATATAGATGTTTAAAACTAAAGTGAGAAATACAAATATGTGCATGGATATGTGTTCACACCTGTTAAGCTGAGAACTGCTAAAGATAAATCAGGTGTGAACACATATCCATGCACATATCTGTACTTCTCACTTTATTTTAAAAATAAATATAAAGAGGAAAAAATATAAAATTACACATACCTCTTTGGTATTGAATGGTGCCCTTTTGAATGGATTTAATTTATTTTTTTCTGTTTCATTGACAAATAATTGATAAACATCACTGTATACATTTATGGAATGTGACATGATAGTCTGAATATATGTATTGTGAACTTTCGTAGGTTTGGCTAATTTCTAACTGCTTATGTAGATACACTAAAAAGAAAAGGAAGAAAAAAAATGTCTCCTTGTGATGAGAGCTCCCAGCATTTACTTTCAATAACATTTCTATACCAGTAGTGGCAAACTGTGGCTCTCGAGCCACATGCAGCTCTTCGGCCTCTTGAGTGTGGCTCTTCCACAAAATACCACGTGCAGGTGCACATGTACAGTGCGATAGAAACTTCGCGGCCCATGTGCAGAAGTTGGTATTTTGTGGAAGAGCCACACTCAACGGGCCAAAGATCTTCATGTGGCTCGTGAGCCGCAGTTTGGCGACCCCAGCAGTGTAATCTATAGTCATTATGCTGTACATTACATACCTAGTACTGATTTGTCTTATAACTGGAAGTTTGTACATTTAGACCACCTTCTTCCAATTCCCCCTACCTTCATCCCCTTCCTTTGGTAACCACAAGTCTGATCTCTTTTTCTACGAGTTTTGTTGTTGTTGTTGTTGTTATGTATAATATAAGTGAGATTACATAGTATTTGTCTTTCTCTTTCTGACTTATTTCAGTTAGCACACTGCCTTTAAATTTTATCTATGTTCTTGCAAAAAATCGATTTTCCTCAGTTTTTATGTCTGAATAATATCTGTGTGTGTGTGTGTGTGTGTGTGTGTGTGTGTGAAAACTTATTTATTTATTCATTCATCCATGAACACTTAGATGTTTCTACATCTTGACCATTATAAGTAGTGCTGCTATGAACATGGTGGTGCAGATATCTTTTGAATTAATATTTTAGTTTCCCAGAATATACCCAGAAGTGGGATCGCTAGATCATATGGAAGTAATGTAGTCTTTAAGTAAAGCTGCAAAGTTGTCCTTAGCAGTGGAAGCTATAAAATTTCACAGTAAACATTAACTTGCAAATGTATTTGAAATTAACAGCTGTTTCTATGATAAAATTTGTTAAAAGAAGGAAATAAAACAAGATAGTAAGTTTCGGGATCTCAGTTCCTCTAAGCATGTACTCCAAAATTAGTGAAAAAACAAAAACAATCCAACAACAAGGGAATCGACACAAAGCAACTAGGAAAAACATGAGTGACCTCAGGATCAAAATCCAAACGAACACATCAATATTTCTGGAATTTTACATGAAGCATAAAGGTAAGTGAAAATTACTACAGAAAAGTCAATGAGAAAGGGCCAACAAGAAAACAGGTACTCTTCTGGTTCTATTGATCTCTCTGAAAGATAGCAAAAGTAAGTAAACAACAAAATAAACATAGATAACAAAGTCAAACATAGGTATAAACTCCAAGTAGGATGAAACCTGGAGGACAGTTTTTTATTTATTGATTATTTTTAAAAAACAAAACAAAACAATACAAAAAGCTGACTAAATATGTCTTTGTAAATCTCCTAATGGATCTTGTGACTGTCACCATTGGAATATTGCTTTCAAAGATGAATATATATGATTAGCCTAGGAGGATATTTATTGACTTAGTAATCACCTATGGAAAGAAGTTGAACAGTTTTTCATGGTGCAATATTATCAGAAAATTAGGTCTAGAATATTTTAAAAACCTATCCACAGTGTACTCCCAAACTGATAAATTGCTACTAAAATGTAAGATTTGAGAAAAAATATATAGAATCCCAAACTACAAAATATAGATGGCATTTATTGGGAAGAAAGCCAATTCTCTAGACTATAATCTTTATAAATAATGAAGCCTAAATTCATTTGTTGTGAAGCAGTCATGACAACATATGTAAATGTAAATGTTCACTTACATATATGTAAATGCATATTTAATTCAAATTAAATGAGTTTTCATTATAGAAATTACATTCGAGCGTTCCACAAAGAAATGGAACATACAGAAAACTAGAAAGAAGAAAGTAAATTAATGGAAATAAAACCACCATTATTCCTCCATTCAATAAGTAGTACTGGCCTAACTTTTAATCAATAATTATTGTGCTTCATGGGATAGCAAGATGAAGAATTAGAAATTTTAGTTTTGTAATAGAGATCATAGTAAGTATTTTAAACTTGTATGTCAGACAGTTACCACATTAAACACTCAATTCTGAAGTTGTATGTTGAAAGCGACAAACAATATGTAAGTCGATAAGCAGAGTTGTGTTCCAATAAAACTGTATTTACAAGAGCAGGCACTGAGCCCTTCTAGTTTGCCAGTCCCAGTGCAAGACTATCATGTCATTTAAGACTCCAACCCCTAACTTTAACTCCATACAAAAGTTGAAATGGCTCTGGCCAGTTTTCTAAGTGGTTAGATCATTGTCCCTCAGACTGAAGAGTGGCAGGTTTACATTCCTGGTCAATGGCACATACCTTGGTTGCAGGCTAGATTCCAGGCCCCAGTCAGGGTACTTGCTGGAGACAACCAATTGATGTGTCTCTCTCACATGTCCATTTTTTTTCTCTCTCTCCCCTCCTCCTTCCTCCTCTCAACTCTCTCTAAAACAATCAATGGAAAAAATACCCTCCGGTAAGGATTAAAAAATAAAAGTTCAAATGTTTGATATTTGTAAAGTCCAAATCCATTACTGACAGAGAAGATAGTTTTCCTTTTATTAATGTGTTTCTCTTCATCTATAATGTACTTTAAAGCATTTCTTGTATATGTGTTGATGGAGATCTGGAGAAAAGGGAATTCTTGTACATTATGGGTCAGATATAAATTACTGCAGTCATTATGGAACACTGAAAGGAGGTTCTTCAAAAAATTAAAAATTAAATTACCATTTGAACCAGCAATCTAAATTTGGGTACTTATCCAAAATAATTGAAATCAGGATCTCAAAGAGATATTTGCATTTCCATATTCATTGCAGCATTATTGACAACACCCAAATTTAGCAACAGATGAATGGATAAAGAAAATGTGGTATATCCATACTGGAATATTATTCAGCTTTTAAAAAGAAGGAAAATATGCCATTTGTGACAACATGGATGGGTCTGGAGGACATTATGCTGTGTGAAATAAGCCCAACACAGAAAGACAAATACAAGACTGTGTTATCTCATTTATATGTGGAATCTAAAATAGTCAAACACAGAAGAAAATGGGGTTTCCGGGTGCTTGGGTGAGGGAGAAATGGGGGAGGTTCTGGTCAAAGGGTAAAGAGTCTCAGTTATGCAAATAAATGTGTTCTGGAAATCTATACAACAAAGGGCCTATGATTAACACTATCCTATATAATAAAAGAGAAACATGCAAATTAACTGTCCCTCCACTATGCTCAAGCCACGCCCACAAGCCATGCCCACAAGCCAATCAGGAGCAAGTATGCAAATTAACCCAACTAAGATGGCTGCAGCCACAGAGCTGGAGCAAAGCAGGAGACTTGGGTCGCCCCCAGCGATGGAGGAAGCCAAGCTTCCTGCCTGCCCTGGCCGGCCCTCTGCTCCACTCAAGGCTACAAAGTTTCAATTATAGAAGATAAATAAATCCCGGAAGAAAAAAAAAGAAGAAATAAGGAGAGGCTGGGAGCTTGGGTCCCTGGGGGGCATGGCCAGCCTGAAAATGGCCCTCAGCCCTTCTCCCAGGCTGGCCAGGCACCCCAGCGGGACCCCCACTCTGATCCAGAGCACTCTCCAGGGCAAATCAGCCAGCCCCCACCCATGCACCAGGCCTCTATCCTATATAATAAAAGGGTAATATGCAAATTGACCCTAACAGCAGCATGACTGGGAATGACTGGTCACTATGACACACACTGACCACCAGGGGGCAGACGCTCAATGCAGGTGCTGCCCCATGGTGGTCAGTGCGCTCCCACACGGGGATCTCTGTTCAGACACAAGCCAGGCTGCCAGCTGCCAGCACAGCAGTGGTGGTGGGAGCCTCTCCCACCTCCTTAGCAGCGCTAAGGATATCCAACTGCAGCTTAGGCCTGGTCTCTGCTAACAAGTGGACATCCCCGAGGGCTCCCGGGCTGCCAGAGGGATGTCTGACTGCCATCTTAGGCCCGATGCCCTGGGGAGTGTGCCTAAGCCAGCAGGAGGACATCTCCCAAGGGGTTCCAGACTGCGAGAGGACACAGGCCGGGATGAAGGACCCCCTTCACCCCCACGCTGAGTGCAAAAATTTTTGTGCACCAGGCCTCTAGCATTATATAGTTAAATATTTGCTGTGTGTAAAGGTTTTGCTAAGTTGGGAGTAATGGGAAGGGAACTTTTGTAGATAGTGGTTAAAACGATGGCACTGATAGTGATGATGGTTTCACAGGTGTATACTTACCTACAAACTGAAAATTGTGTACATTAAATATCTACACCTTTTTGTATGTCAGTCACATGTAAATATGATTAAAAATAAATAGTTAATTTTTTTCTCTAGTTAGAAGCAATTTTAACAGAAATCTGAACATTTTTCCATAGCCTTTGGTTGTTGTACAAGGCTTGCACTGTCTCTATGTGGATCAGATAATCTTATTTTTGCCAAAGTCCCTAAAGATAAGTAGCTTTCTAAAATAATGGCAATTGTTCTATGATATATTATGACAGCTCATCCATACAAAAGACTTTCTGACTTGCTAAGCTAATAAAATATTGATTAGAAAAAAATATATTTTATAATAAATAAAGAACAAAGGCAGCTCATGCAATATTGTTATATTATTCTGCTTTATTGACAGTTCCTCTGTCTTTTACCATCTGTGGGACTGCAGTGCACTACACGAGAATATCTGTACATATATTCTCTATAAAAATATATATATTCTTCAATAAGAATGGTGTCTTTTCTGTTTTTGTTGATGTTTTAGAAGGTACTAGATATGAAATGGAAATAGTAACAAAAGAAGCTAACGCTCAGAACCAATGCCACTTTGCCAGTCCCTGTTGGATTGGTTTGTGGTAGATACAGAAATGTAAGAGGACAGGATTCTTAAAGAAATCTCAGATGATTCATGGGCGTATATAACAACAACAGCAAAATTAATCTCAATGTTGCTTATCGCCTTATAGCAAAAAAGTAAACACATAAAATCACAAAGGAGAGCTTGCATTCAGAGACTTGAAAGGGTACCTCAACTCCTTCAGAAAGGAAGTGAAATCTGGAGTTCATGGACTATGGCTACTGGGAAAATGGGATTAGAAAACCTCTTGAAAACAGAAGCAAGCACATCATTTTACTTCTTTGTGTCTCTTTGTCTTCACTTAGAAATGCAGTGCTCCCTGCTACAGGGAGCTGTGAAGATTAATTATTTGACATATACTAACTACTATGAATGTGCTCCATGTAACTTTCTCATTAATCAAAATGCAAGCTCCTTCCATCTTGGTCAATGTATTGTTTTTAGAGGATACTGAGTACATTATACAAATACAAGGACAGACAAAGAAACTTTTCATTTTATTCACCTGAAACCATACCCAGAATTTTTACTAGGTTGGTCATCCCAGTCTTTATAATCTCACAGGAGCCAGGGTTATGATGCTGCTAGTGGGCCTTGCGGATTTTGTGCACTGGAGAGCCTGTGTAACTTCCAAGATCATGGCCTGTGATTGGGGAATCCATGGCAATACATGGACAGTTGGAATTTTCTACTCTGGTCCACAGGCAGTTTTGGAGAGTTAGAAATGCCTAATGTCTATACCTAATGTCATAGTAGAATTTTCTAAAGTTTCGGACTTAATTCCAAATGGTTCCTGGAAGCACTAGAAAATATCTCTGACATGTCCCAACTGAAGTATCTCTTAGGATATGATAACTCTAATCATGTTCTTCGCCTGGCAATAAGCTAGTATTGGCCAAGTTTCCTCATCTCACCTTGTCAGGTTAATTATAGTTATGTAGTATGTGTATGGATTTAGGTCACTTAGTAAAACCTGTGGCACAATTTATAAATTCCAAGTAATAAGGCAAGTTGCTGCATGTTTGCAAAGATATCGTTGTATTAGGCACACAAATCAATATAGAGTTATTGCCTCTTTTTATTTAATTTTTCATACTGTGATATATTTTATGCACATACTAATGCACTGGAAAATTCAGTGTGCTTTTCAGAGGATCTAGATACTACTAGCTAAGTAATCTATTGGAGAAGGGAACTGATTGCAGTAGTTGCAATGCCTGTGTTAGCATTGCTTCATTTTTGTTGGTGTTGTTCAAGTTATTGTTGTCAGGGTAAATAGAGAGGAGAGAAAAAAGTACTTTCCTGATAAAGGGATAAACCGATGCAAATTTTGTTACTTTCACATCTGGCACACAGTCTCTGTTTTCTCAAAGGCTACTTTGACAAATAAAGTGGCCATTCATGGATAATTTGGACAATAAAAGAATTCTCTCAAAATCACATAACTTAAAACTAGAGAATATGGACAACATAAACATTACATTTATTTGCATGGACTTTTATTCTTTCATGTCTACTAATGTAACATTTCAGAGTCAGTTAGACACACTTTCAATGGCATTACCCATGCTTCATTTCAATCTAGCAAAAGGAATTAATACTATTCCCCCAAGAAACACAAGAAGATAGCCATGCTCATTTGTTATAAGTAAGCAAAAACACTGCAGTGTTTCCTTCTCATTATCATGGATAGTTGTTGCTATAATATCTGTTTTTTATGCACTGCTTGTTTTATTCTCCAGCTATACTTCAAACATTAGGAGAGTGACGGAGGCTGAAGCTGTTATCCCATTTTTCAACTTGTGAATTAAATTATATTCCATCAGGGATTTATTTGGTGAAATATTCTTTAAAGTATTTAAAATATGCAAATACATTGCAGCCTGTGCATAATATGTACTGCTACAAATTAGAGTAGTTAACTCCTCAAGTGAGAGCCAAGCACTGAAGGCATTTTTCTATCTTTCAAGGACAGTGTGAGTTCTGCTAAGTATTGTAACTCAGTGACAAGCCATTTATGGTAGATGTGCTTGTAATTAATGTTTTCCCTGGCTGCTGCAGTTTTCTCTTGGAAGAATGGCTCTGAGAGAATGAAAATGCCTTTTAGCTTCATGTAAATGTCAGAAGCCTCACTGATCAACATAGTGCTAAAAAATCTGCAATACATGAAAATAGTTCTTAGAAAGGAATCTGCATCCAATTGCAGAATGACCCTAAGAGAACCCAGCTTAACTACTCATCCCAGTCCATTTAACACAAAGTTGAGAATCACTTTTTTAAAAAATTACAAAAGGAAATTTATTTCAAAAGCATAAGGAAACACTTACTTTTGAACAATGTGATAAACAGATGTCTTGCAAAAGAAAAACAATCATGACATGAAGTTTTTCATTCAAATTTTTGAAGCAAAAGTAACCTAAGTTGTGCATTATTGCCTTAGGAAAGGGAAGGGGAGCAATGAGGTGGCAAAGGAAGAAACGCAGTCAACTCAATATCAAACTTAAAGTAGAGTCAATTCTGCTCAGCTTTGAGTTTACAAATATTCTTTAAAAAAAGAAAATAAGAAAAAGTTGCCCCTATTGTTCAAATTTATATGAGAATCACTTTTAAATTGTGATTCTTATGATCACATTTGAGTCCTATTTGCATGTATGATGAACAACATACAACTTATTTTTATGACACATTTGTAAAGAGATCTAAGGAGCATTTAGTATTATTGCCACCATAGCTAGATCCTCATAACCTCTATGAAGCATGTCACACATTTTTGTGAAATAAACACTAAATATAAACCCATGGCTCTATTGAATCTGAAGAAATTGAAACAATTTAACTGCAGGTTTACTTACTAAGCCTAATAAATAAATTGACAAAGAATCCAGCCTATTTGTGATTAAGCCTAATTTTTCAAGTAGAAAAAATCATAATCAAATGATTTGCCTTTTTTGTAAACACTACTAGTATTTCTCCAAAACTCAATCTCTAGATAAGTTTCAGAAGGGTATTCTATCTACACCTTATGTTGGTCTGTTTCAACTTCAGATTTATCATATGTTAGAAGGGACATCCCACCTACTATCTACTCTGTAGGAAAACATGACTGATAGTAAAAAAATAAAAAAATAAAAAAAGAGAATCTTTAATTTTGATGTAAAAATATTGCTCTGGTTTCCATGATCCAGAGATAGTTTCTGGTTTAAATTCACAACTAGCTAGTAGTCTGGAATTTTGTCATCCACCTTTCCACTGAAATACTAACAAAAACATAGAAAACAGCAGAATCTTATAAAGTTCCAAAATAAATCAAGCTTAAAGTCAAATATCTGCTGGTGTATCTACTTTTCCTTTCAACCATACTTGATGGAATTTTTTTTTATTAACTCCAATGCTGGCGTACTTTTGCAATACCAACCAGGAATTATAGGAAAATCTATTCTTTGTTTTCCCACCTCTGTTTATAAAGGGCAGGTTTGTAACAAACTATCTGCTGTCATTCTAATCTTGAGAAGCTATATTCTAAATTTCTAAAACAGCCCTCCTTTCCTCTGTTCCACATTAGAAATTCTCTTTCCACTTTCAGTTGTTGACCATACTCCACAGCCATTTCATCCATCCATCTAGATAGAGAGATGACATATCAAGTGGGTAGGACAAATTCAGGGAAATGCAATCTTGGAAATTCACTCACCAAATATAGAGTGCAATAGGCTTAATAAAAGGAACAATGAATCTAGGAATGCTAAATATTTAGCCCTAAATTTTCATAATTCCAAGCAGTGGGGAAAAAAGAACATTCCTTTTTACTACTGACTAGAGAGGCCTGATGTATGAAATTCGTGCAAGGGGCTCAGCCCTCATAGCCCCGGCTTCATCTGGAAGGATGTCCGGAAGGTCGTTCAGCTGTCTGATCTAATTAGCATATTATGCTTTTATTAGTATAGATAATTCACACATGATAAAGTCAATGTCAACAGTGGGAAGTATTCCAGGAACTGTGGACAAAAATGCACCTTTTCAGCTACAGATTTGAAGATGCTGATCAGCCAGGCTCAAGGACACAGGCTGTACAGATAAATGCAATCCACTTTCCCACATGTTAGCAAAGGGTAATTATAAGTATATTTGTATGCTGGAGGACAGTATAAAGGTTGAGATAATCAGAAAGCAGAATAAAATTAAAGTAGAAATAGATAAGATTAATTTGGCACAATTAAAATATCTATTAAAACATTTAAAATTGCATTGAAGACAATGAAACATAAAAAGACACAGTGCACTATTGAAGGGCAAACTTGTAAAGGTTTATGCAGAAGAAAAGTACAAATGTACATACTGAAAAGAAAAATAATGTAGAGCTAATTAAGAATGTATTTCTCAAAAACATAAATGGTAAAATTGTGTATATTTAATGAAAGACCCTTAGATGAAAAAAGATTGAAATATATAAATGAAAATATTTACCAAATTCCTAGAAAAAAAAGCTTTGCAAAGGTTCATATTTAGACATGCTAATTTTTAATTTATTATTAAAATAAAATGTATACAAATATCCAGGCAGGAAATGATAAATTATCTATTAAGGAAAATAAATCACCATTCTACTGCCTATGAGCTTTTCTTTTTTTCCTTTGTGACTGCCAGATGGAAGGCGGGGAGTGGAGGGAGATGGAAGAGGGTAAAGGGAGTATAAGTGGTGATAGAAGGAGACTTGACTAGGGATGGTACTCATGCAATACAATATACAGATGATATATTCTAGAATTCTATATGTAAAATCTATATAATTGTATAAACCAATGCCACCCCAATAAACTCAATAACAAAAGAAATCAAGGTTTTCTCTTATAACATAAAACTATGTTATATTTTTAAGATTCACTCTTTTTAAAATATATTTTTTGGAGATGTTTCCCCTAACATACTTTTTATTGTTAATGTTATTGTTAATGTATCTCCCCTACTTTATCCCCCTCATCCCAGTCCTTACCCACCTCTCCATGTCTTCACTACCTTATTTCCCATGTCCGTGGGCTATGCCTATAAGTATATAAGTTCTTTTTTTTAATTTATTTTTGAGAGAGGAAGGGAGAGAGAGAGAAAAACAGAAATTGTCTGCCTCTCCTTTGCAGGATCAAGCACTCAGAAATAGAACCCTCCACATGTTAGTGTTTGGGGACGCTTCAGCCAACTAAGCCACACTGGCCGTCTACAGATTCACTCTTTGATACCCTTCATGTACAATGTATTTGAAGATCAATTGACAATAATAAAAATTAAAAATCCATAATGGAGCCCAGCAGGAGTGGGTTAGTTGGTTGAGAATATCCTGTGCACCAAAAGGTTGATTGTCTGATTCCCATTCAGGGCACATACCTGGGTTTTCGGTTAGATCCTGTTGGGGCATGTTCAGAAGGCAACTGATCCATGTTTCTCTTTCACATTGATCTCTCTCTCTCTCCCTTCTTGGGTGAGTATTAAATAATAATGATAATAATGGATACATTTTGGTGTAAAAAATACTCATATCTGAGGGTTCAATATTAAGGAAATAATGAAAGATACTAATGATTTAAGAAATATAATACTTCTGACATGTTTATAATAGTACTAATCATAGAAAGAAAATTTGTAATGGCAAGAAATGTGCCATTAAAATAAGCATGTTACAAGGATCTATACAGCATATAATTTTTTATTCTGTGTAGAATACTGGATCTGCACCAAAATATCACTAGTAGTTGCCTCAATGTCATTATTTCTCAAATGAAAATGTGGGAATCTTATTTAAAAGCAGATTTTTATTTTGCTGACTGGGATGTAGACTAATATTCTGTTTGTCTAACAGTCTTCCAGGTGATGCTGCTGTAACTGATCTGAGCACCACACATTGCAATGTACAGATTCTACATTATAGAATTGCTAGGCTCAGTGCACAAATTTGTATGCAGGTGGGGTCCCTCGCATCTGATGGGGGCCGATTGGGCCTGATTGGGGTGGCCGGCCAGGCGGAGGGACCGCATGAGGTTGGCCAGCCTGAGGAAGTTGTCTGTTGGAGTGCACTGACCACCAGAAGGCAGCTCCTGCATTGAGCATCTGCCCCCTGGTGGTCAGTGCACATCATAGCGACTGGTCAACTAGTCATTCCAGTCATTCTGGTAGTTCGGTCATAACAGCTGCTTAGGCTTTTATATATATAGATAGCCCAAAGTGGAAATAACCCAAATGTCTACCAATTGAATAATGGAAAAACAAAATGTAGTATAATCATACATTCAGTATAATATTCAGCCATAAAAAGAAATGGAGTACTAATATATGCTACAAAATGCATGATCCATGAAACCATTATACTATTAAAAGAAGCCAGATATATGCCCTAACCAGTTTGGCTCAGTGGATAGAGCATCGGCCTGCGGACTCAAGTGTCCCAGGTTTGATTCTGGTCAAGGGCATGTACCTTGGTTGCAGGCATATTCCCAGTAGGGAGTGTGCAGGAGGTGGCTGATCGATGTTTCTCTCACATCGATGTTTCTAACTCTCTATCCCTCTCTTTTCCTCTCTGTAAAAATTCAATAAAATGTATTTTAAAAAAAAGAAGCCAGATATAAAGGTAAAATATTATTTGGTTTCAGCTATATTAAGTGTCCAGAATAGGCAAATTTATGGAGATAGGAAGTAGATAGTAGTTGCCAGGGTCTGGGAAACAAAAGGAATGATGAATAATTTGAAATTTTTTTTGTTTTTGGACTGATGAAAATGATCTGAAATTAAACAGTGGTGATTGCATGACTGTACTAGTACATATACTAAAAATTACTGAACTGTACACTTTAAAAGGGTGACTTTTATGGTATATAAAGTATATCTCAAAACAAAATAACAAGCAAAAAAACAAAAGTGAAATTGTCACACATTGTTTCAGACTGTCAAATGTTCCCTTTTTTATCATTTTATAGGCAAAATTCTTTAGGAAACAAGAAGTTTATAGCAAAATTTAAAAATTGTGCCATTTCCAAAACAGATTATACATAAATAAACCAGTGTTTACATTTCTAAAACAAACAAAAAGTCTCTATGTATTTGTTATCCATATTTTACTTCTAATATGTATATAAATAAAAGTATATATTATTTTTATGTTATCAATAAAGTTTATATATAAGGACTCTTTATAAATTTATTATTTTATCTTTCCTACACGTTGATGTTATTTAGTCCAAGTTGTCATTTTATTTTAAATTTATTTTATGATACATTTAATATAATTTTTAGCATTAGTTCTTTTTAGTTTTGACACACGAGATTAGTATATATTTATATTTATAATTGTATATCTTTTTTCATTAATTTTGAGGTTTTCTTTTGGCTCAGAGGTAATCTCTGTTGTTATGTATGGATTATTGCTCCCCAGCTTCTATTTTTTTTCTCATTCTTTTGAAAATCCTGTTTTATATTTCTGTGCTTTGAAAGTCAACATTTCTAGCTCTTCTCTTTATGTCTTTCCCATACATTTATCCCTTTATTTTTCCCCTGAGTTCTGAGAAAATGCTTGGTCTTATCTTCTAACTTATTGCCCTATTTCTACAGAATCCCATCTGATCTTTAAGAGATGCTTTATAACTTTAGTTACTTATATCAAGAAATACCTCCTCACCCCACATCCGCATTACCTACTTTGTGGCCTTCCTTTTGGTTAGACTACTGATCCTAATCAGAAATGATTGTTGGTCTATCTTAGTCCCGGCTTTTGTTCTGTAGAAGTACTTTTCTCTAACTTGCCATAAACATGCATTCAGCTCTTTCCACCATCCTGTTTCACCTGCTTTTTATCTTTTGGAAATGTCTCTAGTTTTCAGGATTTTTTCTTATGCTTTGTAAGTGATTTTTATGTTGTCTATTATTTTCTTCCTTCAGTCATTTTAATAGGAACTGAGAAAAGTGGTGTTAAATTTAGATTGTCCCCTGACAATCACTTCACTTATTTTCCAGCATTCTGTTGCAATAGGCAGTATAAAACACTCAGAATAGGACACATTTCCAGATCTAATTAACGCCAAATTCCAATTATGATGGGGTATCAGAATCCCCCCATGCCCCAGGCTGATCCATCGGCTTTGAGGGAACTTGGCGTTTGGCACTCTCCCTAGGGGAGTTCAGACAAGCCTCCTAGGTTTGTGATCAAATCAGTTATGGCCTGGAATTGGCCCCCCACTACTCTGTCTGCCAAATATTTGTGCTGAACATAAGACACACAAAATCACCAGGCATCCTTGGTTGAGTAAATTTCCAGTATGTCTTCAAGTCTCAACCTAAATTTCATATCTTCTTCAATCCCGTTGTTAGAAAAAATGCCCATCTTTGTTGGTGTCTATGGCAAGAAGAGTCTTTTTTTTTTTCTTTTCATGGTGGCATTCAATCACTGTGGATGTTCAAATAAAAGGAAACTGCTGAGCTTTCACATTAAGTTCTTGAAATCCCTTCTATTACTACACTCCCTTTGTGCCTTGGTGATTCTTTAGCCACGGGTTGAACTTTAAAATGAGTCAAATAAGAGAATTTGAACTTCAGAGCATGAATCTATGACATGTGACTTCCTCCTCCACTAAGACGGTGACCATGAGTCTTCTGTTTTTAAAGTGTTGACTATATGTCAGTGGTGTTTAAGCCACATTCCTGTTTCATTCACTTAATAAACAGACCAGGCAGGTTCAGTATAATTATTAACCCCCTTTTATATATGGAGGAACTGAGATACATAAACAATTCAGTCGCAAATTGATGTTCATGAAATAGTAATTGATAGAGCTGGGATTTGGAGAAGATAAAAAAAGCACTAGAATTCAGCATCTCAGCTCCTGACTAGTATGCTAGTCTGTTTTCACTAATGTAAGCTGCTGAATCCAAAAGAGAAGGCTATAGTTCAACACTGTTCTTCTGCTTTGAAAAGCTGTAGCTTCTTTTACCATCCTGGATGTATTTTGTACAGATTGTTAGGCTGCAAAGGGAAGATCTATTAGACATAAACAAACATTTATTAAGCACTAGCTATGTGCCTGGAGCTCTAGTAACTATCTGGTACATATGATTTTATTGATATAAAATACATAAAGCTGACATTATTTTTCTTCTTACCAAAATAAAAAATGGAGGATTAGAGTTGATGCCAACCATGTGAATGGTTGATAGGCAAATTGGGAATAAGCTCCATTCTGTTATTAAATGAAAAAGAATCAAATTATAAGTTTAAAGGAGGCTCCTGACTTTGAACTAGGAATTTATGGAGCTTTAGCCAAATGTTGTGTTCCTGTGTAACACCTCTTTCTTGATATTGAGTTTGTGTCTCCTGAATCAGGCCCCAGGCGTTTCCCAGCATCGCACACAGTTTCATTTCATGTAATCCAGAATGTTATTCTGTCAGACTCTGTTGTGACAAAATGTGATTTAGTAGCACAGAGTAGCACTTATTCACTCAATAAAGTATTTAGCATCCTCCTAGGAAAGTTGAGATGATGAAAATAATAAGACCTAACAAAAATGGGTCAATAAAGAGCAAGACATGCATTGATTTTACATTGTATTTTTAAGATATCTTTCATAATTAATATCTATTATTATCATGTGGGTTCTCTGAGGGCAAGGACTGGACTTTTATCTCTGTAATTTCTGGGCCTATCATTGGACAGTAATAAAAATTGAGCAAAAGTATATGGCTCCATGTCCAGCAGATCTGTGTGGAAAAGCATTTCTGCCACTCAATTAAATTAAGCAAGTAATAAAGTTTCCTGTTGAATGGGAATAGTAATACTTGAAAGGATTTTGAGGACAATTAAATGCAATAATGTAACACTTTACACACGATAGTTTTTTCAATAAAGCATTAATAATATTAATTATTATTACAGGTGTTAAATTAATATGTGTAGAATGAACCAGAGCAGACTGCAATTGGTGTTATAACATTAATCAACATTATAGTTTTATCAGATCTTAGAATATTGAGGGACTAGTGCTTGAATGGACAGCCTTCAGAATGTAGATGATATCTTAGAGAGGTTGCCCAAAAGTGTTTTAAGTCTGTCAGTCAGAAAAGGTAGGAGAAGGAAGGTACCGAAAAAGCATAGCCCAAAAAGAATATTTAAAAATTCATAGCCCAAAGAGAATATTCAAAAATTCTTGCCTCACTGGTGTGGCTCAGTGGTTGAACGTCAACTTATGAACCAGGAGATCATGGTTTGATTCACAGTCAGGGCATATGCCCAGGCTGTGGGCTCCATCCCCAGTTGGGGGAATGCAGGAGGCAGCTGACAATTATTCTCTCTCATCACTGATGTTTCTATCTCTCTCCCTCCCCCTTCCTCTCTGAAATAATTATATATATATATATATATATATATATATATATATATATCCATTTAACCTTTTTTAATCATTCTAACAACCCTCTGTGCTTAGCATCATTACCACTCCTTGCTAGAAATAGGGAAACGAAGCACATAAATTACTATAGAGGTCTGTACAAGGTATTCACAAGGTCCTGGGGTTCCTAACACTACCCCTAAGCTGGAAATGGGTTTCACAGGGGAGGTGGTAAGGATCAAGTATTAAATGATCAGAAGGGTCCTAGCCAGTTTGGCTAAATGAACAGAGCATTGGCCTGCAGACTGAAAGGTCCCGGGTTCAATTCCGGTCAAGGGCAAATGCCTGGGTTGTGGGTTCGATTCCCAGTGGGGGGCGTGCAGAAGGCAGCTAATCAATGATTCTCTCTCATCATTGGTGTTTCTATCTCTCTCTCCCTCTCCGTTCCTCTCTGAAATCAATAAAAATATGTTTAAATGATCAGAAGGGGCTGAATAGTAAGAGAATTGGAACACAGGTATTTTAGGTCTCTGACAAAAACTTCCCCAAGATGCTGGGTAATGTTATGGACCTATATTCCTTAGAGAATATGAAGAAAAGACACTAAGCAAATCTAAAATATCATCTTGTAGGAGAAATGTGCTGAGCGACACACTCTGGCCTGAATGACCAACCACTATCTTGCTTGAAGGTAAAATGGCCCCACTGAGATAGGCACATACTTCATTGATCTGAAAAATGTGTTTGAGAGTTGCTCTGTGAAATTATTTTTGGCAGGTGATTTTCCAAAGATCTATTTCTGTGTATTCTGTCACAATTTTCCTAAAACACTCAATAGAGAGAAAATGTCAACTTTGAAATCTACTTTTAAATTAAGCTATTAAAATAGCCTTTCTCTGTTTCCTTGTAGCCCTCAATGCTTTATCTCTACTATATATACTCCAGCAAGTGGGAAAATTATCAGGTTGCCCACTGAAGGCCTATTTTAGATAACAGATAATCATACTGTTGTAACACATCGTTTTCTATTTACCTATTACTTTCTTAATCTTATGCAATATTATCTAGGGTAGGAGTGCTTACTGGATAAAATTAGAGTTCCCCAAATATATTTTTTAAAAAATGAATGTGTTTTAAGATAAAAATGTTAAGGTTTTGTTTCTATGTGTTTTTTCTAAATTATGTTTCTACCTTTCATGAGTTCATTAAAAATCATATAGTATGATGCACACACACACACACACACACACACACACAGACTTGATGTTTCCTCCCGTCCATACTTTTACTTTGAATCTAGCATCTGTTTTCCAAATAACCTTAATCTCCTTCAGAAAAAAAAAAAAATCCAGGCCATTAATAATCTTTATTTTAGCTCTAGACTTCATGTAACTATTGAATGGAGTTGATTGAATTGGGGACACAAAGAAAAAAATATTAAATATGTGACAAATTAATGAGTTTTATTTTATTATAAAAGGCATTTGACCCCCAGGACAGCATATGAAAATGATTGCTTTAAACTCTGCTCAATTTAATTTTTATTAAAAACTAGAGGCCCATTGCATGAAATTCGTGCATGGAGGGAGAAGGGGATGTGTGTCCCTCAGCCCAGCCTGCACCCTCTCCAATCTGGGACATCCTCTCACAATCCAGGACTGCTGGCTCCTAACCGCTCACCTGCCTGCCAGCCTGATTACCCCCTAACCACTCCCCCTGCCAGCCCAATCGCCCCCAACTGCCCTCCCCTGCCAGCCCGATTGCCCCCAACTGCCCTCTCCTGCCACCCTGATCACCCCCAACTGGCCTCCCTTTATGAAATGCCCCCCCCAACTGCCCTCCCCTGCAGGCCCAGTCACCCCCTACTGCCCTCCCCTGTAGGCCTTGTCCCTCCCAACTGCCCTCCCCTGCAGGCCTGGTCACCCCCAATTGCCCTCCCCTGCTGGCCATCTTGTGTTGGCCATCTTGTGTTTTGGAGTGATAGTCAATTTGCATATCACCTCTTTATTATATAGGATAATGAACAATTGTTAATGTTATTGAAGTTTGGAATGTTATAAAGTGGGTTTGTTTGGTTTTGAACTTGAATGACCTTTGCCCTTTATGTTCAATAGAATCTTTTAAAGACTTATGGGGGGGGGGGGGAAACCAAATAATTTGGATAAGACTACACACAAATCTGTTGACAGAAAAATTGTCACCAGTAAAAGAAGACCATACTTTACTGTCTTATATTTTTTTTCTTCCCAAGAAAGTAATTGTACATATAATTTGGTGGAAATATAGAGGCATATCATATAATGGCGCCATAGCTAGCAAATACACAAGGCTAAGAAGACAACATTATATTATTCTAAATAGAATGAACTCAACAGATGTAAAACAAGTCTTTGGAGACCTTACTGTGATTTAAAATGTGAACACAATGACCAGCAGATTATGTTACCAGAAAAAGAACAAGGGGAACTAAGTACAGGAAAAATATCAGCCTTCAAATTCACACTGACAGCAATTAAGGCCCACCTCTACCTTCCTGCATCTGTGCTGAGAATGCTATTGCTTGTGCCAACTTCACAGAATGCTGAAGAGTAATTACTCTGGAGATCCATAAGCCACCTGCCCCAGCTCCACTTTATTGGAGGCAAGAATAAGACACCATGAATGATCCAAGAGTACTTAGTATTTGGGAGAGAGGGAGATAGAGAGAAAGAGACAGAGAGAATACCTCTCTTACCATCATGCTTCTACTCCTGGATTCAAAGTATCAGCATAATCTCTAGACATAGTGAGTAGGCAGAAGAACCAGGTCATTTTCTAGACTGGGCTTTGTCAAGTAGGGGAACTTGCCATAATTACTAGATTATGTTACTCATCAGATCAGCCACTAATTAAATTATTATTAGTTTTATAAACTGATTGCATCAGATTACAAGCATTAGTTCCTCTTCTCAAATCTTGAGGTGTATCATTTTTCTGAAGAAACTGAAATGCTATTGTTATGTAGGGCTCTAGTATCTTAAATGGAGAAATTCTTATCTGCTTTTATTTCTGCCATGCGCTTCTTGATTTATCTAGTTTAGAAGCTAAAAAATAAATACATAAACAAAAAAACCCTGCAAACACTAATGTTTCCATTTTGTTTAGATTTTGAAGTTATTGACTAATGCACCCAGGAAATTACTAGATTGGGGATATGTCCAATATTATGCAGGAAAAAAAGCGGGTATTTTCCAAAGGTTAATTCAAATCAAAGTTAACCAATGATACCAAGTGTTGGACCCATGTCACCTCTCTCTTCCCTTCAAACATTTCCAGAACACTATTTTCATTGTATCATGCTTTTTAAGGTCACTTATGCTTTACACATTCTCAAGGAGTCTGCATAACATATTTTAATTGTCTCATTAACAGCTATCAGCTATTAAATACTGCGTAGATGACTTTGAAAGTCAACTTAGGTTCAATTTATTCATCAGGCAATGAGGATAACACAGTGAATAGTTTGGATATGTATAAATAAACCGAGAGAAAGATAGTTCAATTAACTCATGAGTGTTCGCACTATTGACTCATCGTTTCAGGAATTTAATGGTAGATCATTCATAATGGTGGATAATGGATAATCATATTTGGAAGTTGGTTTCACATATATAAGAAAATGATATTTCATACTCATTTGAGAATTAGCAATGCTACGGACAAAGCAGTGTAAATTATACCCAACCGGCCCCATGCTGAACTCTCTTTTTGGAGGAATTAGAATGTTGGTCAGAAACTCTCACACAGATGCAGTAGACCAGGCAAAAGCAGTACTGGGCTCCCATTGAGAGCTTTTGCATCATATTAAGTGAAGAAACAATTAAAGTGTTGGCTTTCAGATTTTCAGCAGGTTAATTGTTCATTACTGTGATTTTCAAGAACACTGTTGTTATTTTTTTCAAATTTTGATAGACTAGAGTAGATTAAGAAATTATGAGGGCAGCTATAAAACCTTGTCCTTAACATTTGAATTATTGACATTAGCAATATGAACTTACTTTTAAGAGTTGTAAAGTATAATCATGTTAATTAAAATTGCTGCTAATCTTTATAACCTGAAGGATATTGCATTAGTTAATTTTCTTCTCACTATGACACTGTGATATGAGGACAACAAATATGAACTCATTTTATAAATTTAAAGAAATAGAGGTTAAAAGAAATCTAATGATGTTTCCAAAGTTATAAATCAGTGAAGTGGCAAAAATAAAACCTGAGTTGATTTTTTTTACTCTAAGTGACACCCTTCATTTAACTTTCTAATAAACTATGGTTTGCCTCTTAATGATATAATTTTATGATTTGCTGTTGTTTCTATTCAGTATTTATATTGCAAAAGAAAAGCACACACAGAGAATAAATTTATATAAATTGTTTTGAGTGATAAGTAAACATTATGTGCCAGGCATTGTGCTAAAACCTTTCCAAGAATTATTCTACTTCTCCCTCTAAATATCCGTATTAAGAAAATACTACATTTTCCTGCATTTTGGAAAAAATAAGTAAACAGAATCTTAAATTGCACTTATCTAAGTCAAGAGCTGCTAAATGGCAGAAGCCAGTTTGAATCTTAAACTCCTGACCTAGAGCTGTTTACCATTTATAATAGTGTATATTTCATATAAAGATATTTCCTTTTCTTAATATTGCACTTTACCTTGAGTTAAATAATAATTGTTAAATTATCTAGTATAATCCTGTGTTCAAGCTTGATTTTTCCCAAAAAATTTGAATCATTTTTGATACACATAAGAAAATATATACCTATGTTTCCTTAAAGTAATATTTTAAAATTCCAAAATCCATTTCCCAAATATGCTAACCCATTTTCTCAAAGGCTATATATTATCTGAACTCTTTCCATGTACTGCTTAATAATTTCAAAAAAATAATTGCATGTTTACTGTAGAAACTTTTGAAAATGCATTTCTTCCCCCCAAATCACATGGAAAATGGAAAAAGTCATCAGTAATTTTTTCACCAACCACTATTATTAACATTTAGTCATATGCCTTTACATTTTTTTCTCAGCATACCCGTTGTGAGAAGGTTAAGGCATAGAGAGATTGCATAACTGGATTAAGGTCATATAGCCAAACCAAGATGCAATTCAGAAAAAATGACTCAACCTTCCCTATCATCAAATCAATTGCAAATGTTTATCTGTAGAAAGTATTCTTAGCTCAAGGACCATATTGAGCCTATGGACCATGGTTTGCTGGCCTGTGCTCTTGACTGCTACTCTACCCTGCCTCTCAAAAACAAAACAAAACACAAGACAAAGAGAACAGAGTTTGTTTTGACTGTGTTATTCCTTTAGATGCCTGTTTGCCAAGCCAATTGGAAATATCAAGTCTGGGGTCTTGAGAAGAATTAGAAATATAATTTGGAATATAACAGAATGGCATAAGGCAGAAAAAATACATCCTATCTAATAAAAGAGAAACATGGTAATTGGCGTAAGACCGCTACCCTTCCCATTGGCTAATCAACAAGATATGCAAATTAACTGCCAGCCAAGATGGCGGCCGGCAGCCAGGCAGCTTGAAACTAACATGAGGCTTGCTTGCTTCAGTGACGGAGGACTCCAATGAGCCCCGCCTGCATTGGCGGCCTCTGAGCTTGCAGTTTAAGAAACATTGTAATGAATATAGAAGCTAAACAAAACCCCAGAAACCAGCTTTCAGCGAGCTGGGATCTCAGAGCTGGAGTTGATACAGAGTTTCGATTATAGAACCGAGACAAACCAGATACCTGCGTTCAGGAGCGGAGGCCTAAGAGCTGGAGCCTCAGAGCTAAAGCTGGCCCAGAATAAAAAAAAGAAAAGAAAAAAAGGAGCAGTTGGGAGCTTCAGTCCCAGCCTGAAAACAGCCCTCAGCCCCTCACCCAGACTGCCCAGGCACCCCAGTGGGGACCCCCACACTGAAGGGTGTGTGACCAGCTGCAAACAGCCATCATCCCCTCATCCAGTCTGGCCAGGCACCCCAGTGGGGACCCCCACCCTGATCCAGGACACCCTTCAGGGCAAACCAGCCAGCCCCTCCCATGCACCAGGCCTCTATTCTATATAGTAAAAGGGTAATATGCCTCCCAGCACCGGGATCAGTGGAGCCTCGAGGCCTCCCAGCACCGGTATCAGCATGACAAGGGGCAGCGCCCAAACCCCCTGATCGCCCTGCGGCTCTGTGTGTGACAGGGGGCGGAGCCACAACCTCTCTATCGGCCCTGCTCTCTTCCTGACAGGGCAAGGTGCCCCAACCTCCTGATGGGCCCTGCTCTGTGCCTGATAGGAGGAGCTCCCCAACCCCTGATCACCCTGCGTGCCGGAAGCGGGTCCATCCTTGCTGCTTGACACAGTCCGCTGCAGGAAAGAAACATCTGCACAGCATATGTTTCAAGGGACCTGGCGTATATAGCATACTGTTCTTAATATGTTTGCTCCCCTTAGCGCTGTGTGTTTTAACCAAGGTCACCTCTCCGAGAAAGGTTGTTTCCCCAGGTAGGAATTTTTCCCTGAAGTCAGGGAGGGGATGCCTCTCCTAGAAAGGTTGTTTCCCCAGGTAGGAATTTTTCCCTGAAGTCAGGGAGGGGATGAAACTCCTTAACTAAGTGCCAGGCGGGTAGTTAATCACTACAAACAATCATGCTTAAGCTACATAATCTTTACTCCCTGGAATGGAGATAAGAAACGCCCTAACCTTTGTAATAGAAATTGACAGGATTAAAATCAACTGGGATAAATACGGATGTAACAAGACAATAAACAGCAGAACTTCGCTGGAGATCCAGACCAGAACTTGGCTGGAGATCCCGGCTGGAGATCCTGGCTAGGCTGCTGATCAACTGAACACTGTCTCCGTGTCCTTCCTTCTTCGCCGACTCCGTCTACGCCTTTGGGAACCCCTGGACCTGCTGGGGTTGGACCCCGGCACCTGCGGCTCCTTGTGTGACAGGGTGCGGTGCCCCAACCCCCCCACCCCACGGGCCCTGCTCTGTGATGGGGTAGAGCCATAACCTCCCCATCGGCCCTGACCTGGGTGTGACAGTGGCGGCGCCCCAACCACCTGATCTGCCCTGCTCTGTGTTTGACTGGAGGCGGTGCCCCAACTCCCCTATCGGCCCTACTCTGTGAGTGACAGTGGGGAGCTCCTCAACCCCCTGATGGGTCCTGTTCTGTACGTGACAGGGGGGAGCTCCCCAACCCCCCATCGACCCTTCTCGGTGCATGACAGCGGGGAGCTCCCCAACCCCCTGATTGGCCCTGCTCTGTGCGTGACAGGGGTTGGTGCTGCAAACTCCCCATCGACTCTGCCTTGAGTGTGACAGGGGGCGGTGCCCCAACCCTCCAATCGGCCCTACCCTGAGCGTGACTGAGGGTGGCATCGCAACCTCCCGATCCGCCCTGCTCTGTGCATGACAGGGGGCGGCGCCCCAACTCCCCAATCAGCCCTGCTCTGAGCCCGACCAGGGGCTGCACCTAGGGATTAGGCCTGTCCTCTGCCACCCAGGAGCAGGCCTAAGCCAGCAGGTCGTTATCTCCCGAGGGGTCCCAGACTGCGAGAGGGCACAGGCCGGGCTGAGGGACCCCTTTTCTCCCCCTCCGAGTGCACAAATTTTTGTGCACCGGGCCTCTAGTCTATATATATAAAAGGCTAAGTGACAGTCTGACCTTCTGTTAGGTATGACACGCACTGACCACCAGGGGGCAGATGCTCAATGCAGGAGCTGCTGACCTGCGGTGATTTGGCAGAGGTGTATCTAAGGTGACATATCCCAAAACCAGAGAGGAGGGAGCCTGATTCCAGGGTGTATCATCCCTTGGGGGATGTAGGAGAGCCAATTTCAGCCCGATCCCCACAGGCCAGGCCAAGGGACCCCACCTGCTAGAGGGATCCCACTCACTCCACAGATGCCCTTCAAGCCTCGGCACTGTCCCAGGTGTGACCAGCTGGGGAGGGACCACAGGAGGTTGACTCCAGGGCATGTCCAGCCCATCTCGCCCAGTCCCAACCTGCTGGCCACCTTCTAATTAATTTCCTTTCAGTGTGCATGAATCTCCCACAGGGGCACTAGCTTAATATAAAACGTGACTTTAAGGTGTGAGCAAAATGTCTTTTGCTTTACATTTCACTTCTCCTGAAAGGAAACAAGTATAGTTCATTGAACAAAATTATTGGCCTTTATGGTTGCCTACTGAATGGCCACTGTGTGTGGGTTAATCAATCACTTGGTGTCGAACCTGCTCATGAAAATAGCATGTCGTTCAGGTTTAAGAAATCCAATGTAACTCCATTGAAAAACACACACAGAATTACTGGGTCTGCTGCCATTGACTTGATTCTAAACAAACTATGCTGGTCAGACACATGGGTTGTGTTCCAAATGACTGAGAGGAGCTGGCACTTCCCTGACAGAGTTTGTGTTGATTCAAGTTCAAAGCATAAGCCATTACATTTTGTTTCTGGCTATTTCAATGCCACCTAAATGCTGATGCTATCAAGTGGGGGAAAAATAGTAAAGAAAAAAAAAAAAGACTTGGGAATATTTAGACAACTCTTCTGCAGGAATTATCTACTCTGACAAGATAATGGTTTATTACTGAAAGACAAATAGTCTTTCAAATCTCAAGTCATTTGTCAGGAAATAAAAATTGAGTCAACATAGTATATTTATTTTGAAGTACATTGTTTTAGGATGATAGTCTAGTTCTTTTGATTGAAGTATGCTGTGTCACTATATATAAAATATTAAATTCAGTTTCAGATTCTGAAAACCATTGCCAAATTTAGCACATTAAAAAAAAAAAAAAGACTGTCTGACAATGTTTAGAGGGAGAAGAAAAAGACTTTGTCTTTAAAATGACTTTTTGACTGATTTCAGTAATGAAGAAATTTGTAAAATTTGCTTAGAAATGCTTATTCTAATATTCACTGAATCTGAAAATTCTTGTTTCTAAATATATTTTAAATATTCAAAGAAAAAAGCAACTAGTAAAGGTCAGGACTTACTATCTTAAGATTTAAAGGAACTAACTGTCCACTTTACCTATAGTATTGAGTTGATACAAGAAACCTAACTATAATAAGCCTATCTAATAAAAGAGTAATATGCAAATTAACTGTCACTCCATCACAAAGCTGGTGCACTCAGCCACAAGTTGGCGGTGCCCAGTCCCCTCAGCCCTGCTGCTGGAGTGTTCGCACCTGTCGACCTGGCCAGGGGTCATGGGGTCCAAGCAGAGAGGCAGGATCTGCCCACTCTGGTAGCGGATCAAGCCTCGCTGCTCTGCCGCCTTTCGAGTGTCGGGGGCCAGCAGGGCCTGATTGGCCGTCATCGCGGTGACCTGTGATCAGGCAAGCACACCCGCAGACAGCACCCAGCAGGGCCTGCTTGGCCATCACTCCGGCGACCCGGGGGCAGACAAGCTCAGCCTGCAAGCAGCATCCAGTAGGGCCTGCTTGCCCATCTTCGTGGTGTGGAGCAGGTAGGCCCCACAGAGAGCAGAGAACCACGAGGAGCAGGCCCAAGCCATCAGTAGGACATTCTCTGAGGGCTTCTGGATTGGAGAGGGTGTAGGTCGGGCTAAGGGATGCCCCCCCCCCGCCCCATGAATTTTGTGCACCAGGCCTCTAGTAAAAGCATAATGTGCTAATTAGACTGTACAGTCGAACGACCTTCCAGACATCCTTCTGGACGACCTTTCAACGCTGAAGCTGCGAGGGCTGAGCCCCTTGCATGAATTTCATGCATCAGGCCTCCAGTGTGTGAGTGTGTGTGTGTGTGTGTGTGTGTGTGTGTGTGTGTATAATTGATTTTAGAGAGGAAGGGAGAGGGAGGGAGAGACAGAAACATCAATGATGAGAGAGAATCATTGATTGGCTGCTTTCTGCACACCCTCCCCCACTGGGGATGGCGTCAGAAACCTGGGCATGTGCCCTGACTGGGAATTGAACTGTGACCTCATGGTTCATAAGTTGATGCTCAACCACTGAGCAATACTGGCTGGGCAAATCTTATTCTTTGTTTTCCATGAACTTTTCCCAGTCAATAAGCACCCTAAATGCAGATTCCTCTTATTAATTAATTAGAAGAAGATAGCTCCTGCTTGTTGAACCTGGCTGTACATTAGAAACATTTAGAGAGCTTTGAAAAATCACCAATAGGTTTGGATTTAATGAATCTGGGGTGTGCGAAGGGCACTGGTATTTTGTTTGAAAGTTCCCAGGTGAGTCTAATGTGTAGCCAGATGGAGAACCAGTGGACTAGCTTGGTTGGTGCTTAATTTCTTGAAATCAAAACAGCCATACTGAAATTCATGTTATTAAAAGTACAGAAAGATAAAATTAGCCACTCCTGCACTAGAATTTAGCCACTAAATTGCATGCTACTATACTGTGAACTAGTTATTCTTCTAATTAATGGTCTTCTTATGGTTAATGATAATCAAATTAAATTGTTTTGCTTGTTTCGAATTTCAGAGCATTTTCACATACATAACCCCAATTGCTTTCAATGTTAGGTATACTGTTGGCCTGCTCTGTTCCACAATATATATTTTTTTACATATACATAGGCTTCATAATAACATCACAGTTATCTATGCTCTACCCGATATTTTTTAAAAAACATGTGTTGTTTTTTTTATTTTTAGAGAGAGAAATAGAAACATCAATGAGAGATAAATATCATCAATCGGCAGCCTCCTGCTGGCACCCCTACTGGGGATTGAGCCTGGAATCTGTGTTTATGACCTGACCTGGAAATGAACTGGTGACCTTTTGGTTCCTGGGTTGACAACCACTGAGCAACATTGGCCAGGCTCTACCTCACATTTTACAGGATTCTTTCCCAAATTAATTCTATGTAATATTTATAAGCAATCATATATCCCATGCTAATTAATGGGTGTGGCTATCCCATATAATAAAAGCTTAATATGCAAATTGACCCTAACAGCAGAATGATTGGGAATGACTGGTCACTATGACACACACTGACCTCCAGGGGGCAGACGCTTAATGCAGGAGCTGCCCCCTGGTGGTCAGTGCGCTCCCACAGGGGGAGCTCTGCTCAGCCACAAGCCAGGCTGACAGCTGCCAGTACAGCAGTGGTGGTGGGAGCCTCTCCCGCCTCCTTAGCAGCCCTAAGTATGTCCAACTGCAGCTTATGCCTGCTCCCTGCTGGCAAGTGGGCATTCCCCGAGGGGTCCCGTATTGCCAGAGGGATGTCTGACTGCCATCTTAGTCCCAATCCCCCGGGGAACGGGCCTAAGCCAGCAGGTGGTTATCCCCCAAGGAGTCCCAGACTGCGAGAGGGCACAGGCCTGGCTGAGGGACACCCCCCCCCCCCCGTGAGTGCATAGATTTCTGTTCACCAGACCTCTAGTATTGACATAAAACTTTATGTAGTAAAACAGGTGGTAGACCAGATTTGGCATATGGGTTGTAGTTCACCAAACCCTGCATTGTGCAAAATATAGTTTGTCTGTATAAACAATTCTTGTGTTACAATCATTATCTTTTAAAAACTTTAGATTTAATGACCCTTGTCTTGAGATATTTAGCTTGTGCAGGGAAATTAGATAACCAAAATAATTTTTCACCCAAAATAGGCAACCATTTTTGATGGAGGAGAATTCGACTTTTTTCTTACATCATTATGAATTAAAACTTAGCCAATTATATACCAAGATATATACAATTTTGCCTGGTACACAATAATATAAAATCTTAAATATTTATTTAGCGAATGACTATTTTTACCTCTTACTGTATTCTTATTTTATGTATAATTATCAATGACAGTCTTTTCATGTTTTGTATCTATTCTTTAATCTTTTATATTTTTCCATTGTTCTTGACCCTTTGCTTAAGTCATTTACTCTTTTCTTTTACAGCAAATATGCTCTCTATTGCCTACTTTCTATGTTAAATTTATGTTAGTCTTATTTCTGTAGTTGTGTTTTATGGTGGCCCTGTCCAAAGTACACCGGATGTTCAAGGCCAATTTACCATACGCATATGCAAAGGCCATGACACAGCAGTTTTACTGTATGCACTGTGCAGACATACCTTTCTATAACCCAAATAGCAATGTCACTGTTTGGCAAGAAGCTTCTTTTGTATAAAGATGTGTTACTGAACTCGCCGGTCTGTGACTGCTTTGTAAGGCTGCTTTGTGCAGCTCCTTTGTAGAGCTACTTTGAACAACTGTTTTGCCTGATGGCTCCTTATTAGCAATGGCTACTTGGTCTGTAATAAAGTTTCTCCTATATGCCTTTGACTTCTCACATCTTCTCCGCCTAATACCCAGTGAACGAGGACCTGTATTCCTAAATCTTTGCTCTCAAATTTTGATCATTTCATTGTTACTGTTAATATACAAGGTATTACTTTTGAATCTACTGTAAAATATAAATTTGAGACTTCTTTCAAATAAACTCATTTTTTAGGTAAATTGATTTCACAGAAGGGCATCTCAAATACTTTGGCTGGTTTTCCTTTCTATAGACTTCCTATAGACTCTAGGGGAGTCCGTGTCCTCCCTCGCTGCCAGCATTGGCCCTTTATTGGGAGCCAGCTATCCCAGGGCCTCTGCTCCTGGCCCAGCCTTGCCACTGGGGCAAGAATAAATACAGCTGCTCAATTTCTACTGTGTTGAAAGCAGGCGATCTGGTTGCAAATAAATTGTTTGTGGGGGAAATGTTGCAAATGAGTAAGTTGAAAACAAACTTGTTGAAATGATAAATTGGTCAAAAATGAATTTTTCCAGTCACTGATTTTGCAATTTGTCCAGTCACTGATGCCTGCTTTACTTTTAAAAACAGCAATTACTCAAACTAAAGAAGTAGCCTGATTGTTCCTACTTTTAAAAACAGTGGCCAACCAGTGGTAGCTACCTTTCTACTAGTGTGTTTACAAGCCATGATTGTTTAGTCTAAGGGTATAGCCTTTTCTAATTGTAAATAGATATACTTAAGGCCAAGGTTCTAATAATATCTATAATTATTAGGAATGACAAACTAATGATAAATGAAAATTTCCCCCTTAATAATACCTACTTTAACTGTTTAGCTATATATACTTCTTTTATCATTCATAGTTTTTAGTTATTTTATTAATCACAGCTTTATTTTAAAAAATGTCTGTCATGAACATACACTCTTTCTGATTGCTGTTTCAGGATTCTTGGGTTATATTCCCCAGAAGTGAAATCACTGGGTCAAAAGGCAATATCAAGATCATTTACAATAGCCAAGCTCTGAAAACAGTTCAAGTGCCTATAAGCAAATGAGTGTATAAAAAAGCTTCGGTCCATTTACACAATGGAATGCTACACAGCTATAAAAAAGAAAGAACTCTTACCCTTTTCAACAGTATGGATGGACCTGGAGATTATTATGCTAAGCAAAATAAACCAGTGAGAGAAAGACAAATACCATACGATCTCATTTATATGTGGAATCTAATGAACAAAATAAACTGAGGAACAAACTAGAACCATGGGCATGGATACATGGAACAGACAGACAAATGTCAGAGAGGAAGATGGTGGGGGAGACTGGATAAAAGAAGGTGTAGAGATTAACCCAAGAACATATATGCATAGCCCATGGACACAGACAACAGCGTGGTGATGGCCAGGGGAGGGAGTCAGGGGCTGGGGGAATATGGGAAAAGTGGGGCAGGGATGGGGGACAGCTGTAATAGTGTCAATAATAAAAAAAAAAAGTCTGTCTGATAAGGAAACTAAAATTCCCAGTGAAGCAAATAAATATGAATTTTTGTCTGAGTGTGAAAAAAATGTATCTAATACCCTTCTCATTAATCAATCTATCAGGTAGTCTGAATCCCCTGATTTGCTTAATGATTTGCAAAGTAAAAGTGGGCACCTATGGAAAAATGTTTTTAAATCAATGGACAATTTACATTCTATTGATTTCTAATTTTGAACAATGTGCAACATATTTTGTCAACCAATATATATATATATATATATATATATATATATATATATATATATATATATATATATATATATACATTTACTTGGAACCATTCCTTGTGGTTTCTAACCACTTGTCCATTTAGATGGGAAATTACAGAATGTATGTAGCTACCCTCCCCATGGCCTGCCCTTTTACTGACTCCTCCAAAGAACCCATAAGTAGGCACTATCCAATCCCATTCTATAGACAAGGAAACTGAGGCAAAGTCTCACTGCTAGAAAGCAGGCAAACACAGAATTCATTGGAGGCATGCTGACTCAAAGTCAGAACTCCAATCCTTACCATACAATAACTACCATGGAAAAATGTTTTGTAGAAATCACTGAGTATATTTTTAACTCAAAATCACTTATATTTGAACTAACTCTTCCACCACTCCTATTAGCATGGGATGATTTGAAGATGCACTGTCAATTTATCTGATTTTCTTTTGCTATTGTTTTCATAGCATGCCTATATATAACAAAGTAAATTACCTTATATAAATTTCTTTTAGGGCAAAAGTTTTATTTAATGTTTCTTTATGTTTTTTTTTTTAAGTCTCACATTGTGACCTAATTGTGTACCTCATGTTCCTGCTGTGTTTGGCAAAGAGACTCATTAATTCTATTACCCATAGCAGGATAAAAGGGGAATTTTGAAATGGCTGGCAGCTACAGATCAATATCCTAACTCAATAGAGATAATTATTGAAATCACTAGGAGACTAGCAAGCTGTCAGCTGTAAGCAATCATTTTTTAGGTCTGGGATAAATTGCAGAAAATACAAAGCAAACTCTCAGTGTATTATTTTAAAATTGAGAGTCATATGCCTACAGTTGTCTTTCTGTTATCCAATTCCATAGATTTATCATCATTGGTTTGTGATGTTATATATTGGTTTATAAATAATTTGACCCCCTAAGCTTCATATTATACTGACCCTCAATTCTTTTGTCTGTTTTTCTCATGGACTGTCCCTGCTTTGCTGTTTTACTGAACTAGTAATTTTGTTCACTTACTTTATTTGTTAAGTAAGAATATCTTATTTGAACTTAAGCATTCACAGTGATCAGCTATAGAAACAGAGGAGACAGAGTTGACATGCTTCCACAAATTAAAATAAAATCCCCTATAAACATAGCATTTGTGCAGTATCTGATTTCTGTCTGGGTGACACATTTGCATTTTGTCTTCTAGTTATGGTTTCTTTGAATCAGTGAGGTTGTAGTCATCACCAAGGACTCTCTTCTGTGTCTCTCTCAAATTTAACACAGCTTTCTGTTTCTTCCAAACTATGTTAATAAATATCCCTTTATCTTCATCTTACTTTTTTTGGTCTTTTTTTTCTTCTATCCTGGGATTCCTAGCTCCTTTTCAAAAATTACTGAATGGGGCTTGAAACCTTATCTTTCTGAATTCAAATGGAAAGCTATTCTATTGTATATGCCCCTGAAAAAAAATCAATGAGGCTAAACTTTACATCAAGCACATTTTTCATTTTGTTTTGAATTTCAGTGTCTCATTCTCGTTATTGTAAGAAAATAAAAATAGAAAATTAATAGAAACTTTCACAAGGTTATATACACAAAGAGAGACAAATTTTTATTATAGAAAAGTAAATGCAATGTTTATAAAATATTAGAATAAAATTTATTGTGTAGATTCTGAACACAATATCATTATAAAACCTGGAAGCATATAACTTCTTCCAATTTATAAAAAACAAAAGAGGTAAAAGACAAAAGGAAACTTTATAACTTATTCAATGAGTAATATGGACATAGATCTTTTAAGAGCATTATTCTCTTTTGTGAAAAAAGGAATTGTAACCTGATTTCCTCTGTATATCTTTGTCTGGGTCATGTGAGGGTTGTTGCTTATCTTTTATTGATCTCCTTGTGATCAACAGTTAAAAATGTTTCCTACCATAACCTACCTCTCATCTTATCTAATAAAAGAGAAACATGCAAATTGACCATACCTCTGCTACACTCACCAGCCACGCCCACCAGCCAATCAGGAGCGAGTATGCAAATAAATCCAACCAAGATAGCAGCCAGCAGCCATGGAGGTGGAGCAAACAGGCTTGGGTTATCCCTGGCGATGGAGGAAGCCAAGCTTCCTGCCAGCCCTGGCCGGCTGTGGGCTCTGCTCAAGACTCTAAAGTTTCAATTATAGGAGATAAACAAATCCCAGATACCTGCTTCCAGCTGCTGTGGCCTCTGCTCAAGGAGGGTCTGGGAGCCTGGGTTTCCTGGGGCCGTGCCAGCCTGCAAACAGCCCTCAGCCCCTCACCCAGGCTGGCCAGGCACCCCAGCAGGGAGCCCCACCCTGAAGTGGGTGTTACCAGCATGTAAACAGCCCTCAGCCCCTCACCCAGGCTGGACACACCCCCATGGGGTGAGGGTCTCTGTTGGGGTGTCTGGCCAGCCTACAAAGAGCCATCAGCCCCTCACCCAGGCTGGCCACACCCTCATGGGGTGAGGGTCCCCGCTGGGGGGCTTGGCAGCCTGCAAACAGCCATCAGCCCCTCACCCAGGCTGGCCAGGCACCCCAGTGGGGACCCCCACCTTGAAGGTGGTGTGGCCAGCTTGAAAACAGCCCTCATCCCCTCACCCAGTCTGGCCATGCCCCCCCAGCAGGGACCCTCACCCCATGGGGGTGTGGCCGGCATGCAAACCACCACAGGCCCCTCGTCCAGGCCTCCCCATGCCCCAAGGGAACCCCCACCCTGATCTGGGACACCTTTCAGGGCACACCGGCTGGCCCCCACCCGTGCACCAGGCCTCTATTTATACTAATAAAATGGTAATATGCTAATTAGACTGGGAGACCTTCCAAGAGACCTTCTGGACGTTCTTCTGGACAAAGCCATGGTGGTGGAGCCAAGGTAGAGGTGGTTAGAGGCCAAGAGGGGGGCATCAGTTGTGGGTGATCATGATCAGGCTGGGGCTTAGGGCCATTGGGGATAAGCAGACCAGCAGGGGGGCCAGATGAGGGCAAGCAGGCCATCAGTGAGGTTCAGTTGGAGGTGATCAGGACAGTGGCGAGGGGCAGTTTGGAGTGAGCAGGCCAGCAGGGGTATAGTTGGGGGTGAGCAGGCCAGTGGGGAGGGAAGGTGAGGATGAGCAGGCCAGAAGGGGGGGCAGTTGGGGGTAATCAGGTTGGCAGGGGGGTATTTGGGGACGAGAAGGCTAGCAGGCAGAGTGGTTAGGGGCAATCAGGCAGGCAGGCAGGCAGGTGAGGGATTAGGAGCCAGCAGTCCCGGTTTGCAAGAGGGATGTCCGACTGCCGGTTTACAGGGTCCGATCCCTGTAAACCGGCAGTAGGACATCCTTCAAGGGGTCCCAGATTGGAGAGGGTGCAGGCTGGGCTGAGGAACACCCCTTCCCCCATGCATGAATTTCATGCACCGGGCCACTAGTTTACAAATAAAATACAGTTTTTAACATTTACTGCAGGTCCTTGAAGAAAATGGAAATGAAAGCATTTAGGATCCAAGAACAAATTATACTTTCTAAAAACAGTAGCATACTGGAGAGAAATGGTTGGTTGGTTTTCATAGATGCTTCTAGTGTCCTGTGAACAACCACTGCTTTTAGCTTCCAATTTGACAAGGTGAGACAAAGAGTGGGGAAAAAAGTTAGTCTTTATGCAGGTGCTCAGATGGCAAATTTGATAATCAATTTAGTCTTTATGTAAATAGTTAATGCTAACAGATGACAGCCTTGCATAAATGCTGGCTTTATAGATATCTAGGGACCTTTAAAATGTTGGTATATTATCTGTCCTGAAGAAAAAGTATGGAAAGTAGTTGCCAGCCATGACATTCCATGTATTAATTTTAGGAGCAGACTCACACACATGGCTAATGATCCACTGGGGGGATTTCATTTATTTTTGTTTCAAGAGCTTAGTTCTAGGCATTAAGATGATAGATTTATCCTGATCCTAAAAGCTTTCTTTTGAAAGTCAGACTTCAGTAGTCCAGAGAAAAGTCCTTAATTCATTTGACAATAAAAACGTCATTGAGTAATTTCTGGTGGGAATGGAAACAGTTTCTTAACTGTCATTTGGCTTTACTCTAGGCATGTCCTCCTTTTCTGATGATCTTATTTTCCTTTGTCATAACAGTAATCATTTGGTTTGTGTTAGAAAATATCTCTAGTGCAGAGTTTATCAATTCGCACACTACTACTGTTTTGTTTGGGCCATATATCTCTTTGTGGTGTGGGGGTTCTTGTGCACTGAAGGATATTTAGAAGCATCCTTGCCTTCTACCAACTAGATGACAATATCATACACCCCCACTCTTACCAATGAAAAATGTTTGCAGATATTAATAATGTCCCATTGTGAGGGAAGGGGCAGTGAGGCAAAATCACCCAAGGCTGAGAACCATTGCTCTAATATGTAATGCTGATTATTGCCTTTGTTTGGAGTCTGGTTGACCTAGATACACACAAATAAAGTTAATTATCCATTTGAGTCATTTGAGGCATTGAAGATTAGAGAATGGGTGAGTGGGTAATCAAAATAATTGTAGTAAAAATAATAGTAGATAACAATGCTTACTCTGGCAAATATAATTTTAAGCAGTTAAAGTGTGTTAACTTTTTAAATACTCATTTAAGCACATGAAATAAATATAATTACTTTTTCCATTTTATATAAATGGAAAATGAGGTTTGGACAGGTTAAGTAATGCCAAGATCCATAGCTAGCAAAAAAAAAAAAAAAAAAAAAAAAAAAAAAAAAAAAAAAAAAAGTATGTAAGAGATACAGTTTGAGATATTCAAGATATTGTTAGATCTGAGATCTATGTGTTTCTAACAATGCAAAGTAGTTAGTGATGATATCTTTGGTTGAATGCATGAATGAAGAAACCTCTGTGGGTTTAGGTTCTTGGCCTTCATAATGATGCCTTATAGTTTTTGCCCTATTCCTTATAAAAGTGTTCTGACACCTGTTGGTGTTTTTTTTTTGTGTTTTTGTTTAACTTAGTTGGTTTCCATCCATTAAAGTTTTAAGTTGAGATGGTAAACCTGGGCGCTTTCTACAGGGCAGTGAGATTAGTGGAATTGGAGTTAGTTAACTAAACCAACAAGAATAAATGGCACCTAGCATTAGGCCTCAGTGAAGGAAACTGGCAATGGTGGGGCCAGCAGCCCACTGAAAGGGACTGACTACAGTCAGAAGGGCTACAGCTTTTGAGCTTCACCTGATGGTTTCCACACAAGAATGAGAGGTCAGGGATCAATCCCAAAGTTGCTAATTTCTCAACAAAAGCAGACATCTCCCATTTTTAAATAAAATGTTCTTATGTTATTACTTATAATGAATTGAAATAAAATAAAATAAAATAAAATACAAAGGAAGTGTTTGACCAAACAAAACACAGCTGTAGACAAATGCAGTCCATTGGGTACTGTTTTGACCTTTAAGTAATGTCCTTAAGTTGTAGCATAGCACAAGATTCATTCCTTTCTACAAAAAAAAAAAAAAAAAAAAAAAAAAAAAAGTGGGACAATTTCTGTAACAACTATTTATTATGAACCTTTTGGTCATTTTGCTTTTTTTTTTTTTACTTCTAGAAGAAACACAAGTCTACCAAGCACTTTTGTAACTATCTCATTAAATTCTCATGAATGATTTTGCCAGCTTAAAGGATGTTATGCCCATTTTACAGATTTACTCAAATAACCGAAATTTGTTATATTCCTTGTCAGAGAGTCACTTAAGTGATATTGAGACTACGTGGCAAAAAAGTGTCTACATTTCTTTTTTGCACCTTTTCAAAGCAAGCAAGGGATACTATGCCCATAGCATCAAAATTTAATAAGAGAAACCCTAAAAAATGGTTTAAAAAATGCACAAACCAGGGAACTGTTTTTGTTTACATTAATGGAATTTATTTAGACCTGTCTTTTGAAGTATAGTTTTAATCATATGCATATAGGAATTCTGCTGTTGAACTTCTTGTTTTCAGATAGCTATATTAAGCTCTAAACACAAACCAACTTTGTTGTCTATTTCTAAAAATGGACTTCAGATGGCAAGCGCTTTTACTTAATAAAATAATTTATGACAAAACAGGTTTACATCACCCAAATATTTGTATGTTTCCACTTTTCTTGACTCACTTAGCCATAAAAATATATTTTCTTGCCAATGCTTTGTAAGGCTCATCTGAGTACACACACACACACACACACACACACACACACTCACACACACACAAATATATGCACACAAGAACACACATTTAACTATTTTAAATCGTGATTGTTCTATACGTACACAGAAGTACATGCTGCTTTATTGTTCCCTTTTAACACAGAACCTTCCATTGCCTGCATCTGACTTCATTTTCAAATCATTTCTATGAGATGAAAATAAAAATGCAGAGACACATGATAAGACAGTAAATAAATCTGTTTAATTTTTAAAATAAAACACAAATGTTAAAAAAACATTTAATTGTATTGCTATTGCTGGGAGTAATAACAAAAGTCAACTGTTTCTGTTTTTATGATAATTTTCAAGTTTCAGTGGATATACAGAAATAACTTGAAAGCTATTTAAATGTCCAGTGGTCCTGAACTTGGCCTATTTTGCCCTACATGAGACATTTGGTAATGTCTGAAGGCATTTTTAAAAATTTGTATTGATGCCGAAACCGGTTTGGCTCAGTGGATAGAGCGTCGGCCTGCGGACTGAAAGGTCCCAGGTTCGATTCCGGTCAAGGGCATGTACCTGGGTTGCGGGCACATCCCTAGTGGGGGATGTGCAGGAGGCGGCTGATCGATGTTTCTCTCTCATCGATGTTTCTGACTCTCTATCTCTCTCCCTTCCTCTCTGTAAAAAAATCAATAAAATATATTTTAAAAAAATAAAATAAAATAAAAATTTGTACTGCATTTATTGGGGTCACATTGTTTAAAAAATTGCATAGGTGTCAGGTGTACAATTCCATAATACATCATCTGCATATTGTACTGTATGTTCATTACCCGAAGAAGACACGTGTGATTGTCATGATGGGGTGGAGTTCCTATTGGCTCTGATAGATACAGGTCAGTGATCCTGCTAAGAACATCCTATAATACACAGAACGGCCCATGCCCCCACCTCAGCAGAGAGTCAGCAGATCCAAAATGTCATAGGCCAACATTGAGAAACCTAAATAGTTTATCATCTAGCACAGCTGGTCTATTGGGTGTTATGGGTTGAAATGTATCGCTCAAAACTTCTTATGTTTAAGTCCTAATCCCCAGTACCTCAGAATGTGGACTTTTGGGAATAAGTCACTGCAGATGTCATTAGTTAAGGTGAAGTGACACTGGAATGGGGTGGGACCCTATGCCGATGACTGGTGTCATTCAAAAAGAGGGGTTTAGATCCACACATACACATATCATGTGAAGATGAAAGCAGAGATGAAGGTGATGATTCTGCTACCCAAAGAATGCCAAAGATTGACAGCAAGTCACAGGAAGCCAGGGGGAAATCATGGAATGATTCTTCCTCACAAACTTCAGAAGGAACCAATCCTGCTGATACCTTGGTCTCAGATTTACTGCCTTTAGAACAGCGGTTCTCAACCAGTGGGTCGCGACCCCTCTGGGGGTCGAACGACCCTTTCACAGGGCTCGCCTAAGACCATCAGAAAACACATATATAATTACATATTGTTTTTGTGATTAATCACTATTCTTTAATTATGTTCAATTTGTAATAATGAAAATACATCCTGCATATCAGATATTTACATTATGATTCATAACAGTAGCAAAATTACAGTTATGAAGTACCAACGAAAATAATTTTATGGTTGGGGGTCACCACAACATGAGGAACTGTATTAAAGGGCCGCGGCATTGGGAAGGTTGAGAATCACTGCTTTAGAACTCTGGGGCACTAAGCATAGGGTGTCCCAAAAAATGGATACACACACTTTGCATAATTATAGAGACCGTGTTTATTAAAATACATTTCCTTTTCAAAGTTGATCTATCAGCTGTTAAAGTGTGCATACATGTTTTGGGGACACCCTGTATAAACTCGTTGAAGCCACTCAGTGCGTGGTACTTTGTTATGGCAGCTCTAGGAAACAAATACATCGCACTGTTAACTTCTCTGTTACTAAGCAGTTTACTTAAAGATTCTTCTTCGGAACAGCTGTGAAAATAAATAATAATAACAACAATATGCTGCACCTGTAATAACTGCCTAAGGTTCACTTCATGTAGCAATGCGCTCACCTAACCGAAGCCAGTGTTATATGTAAAACCAAAACAGGGACAACAAGTATTTTTCGAAAGATGTGCCAAGACACAGCAAGGGCGCCAAGAACAGGATTTCTTCCTGTAAAGATTTCTCCCAGGCTGAGATGTAATATATTTCTGGGCCACTAACCACATTTGAACTTCTGAATGGTGACAGAATGTGTCTTCTTCCTTGGGTGCTTGTTCTGAAACAAGAGCATCAAGGACATCATGCAGACAAAGTAGCAATCAAAACACAGAACTGGAGTTCAAGCCCTTTCCTCCTTCCACAGATCTCTCTCTGCCTGTGAACACATTTCTAAGTATCATGCTTCTTCTTCCCTTTCATCCAGCCAGCCAGATTCACCTCGTTTGGTTTAATGATTATACTGATGTAAATAATTCAAACTTCAAAGTTATCCTGTATTTTTTTGTTTTTGTTTTTTTTTGGTGACAGTGTGTGTGTGTGTGTGTGTGTGTGTGTGTGTGTGTGTGTGTTATACTGTGGAGATCCTCTGCCTTTGTTCCTAGGCTTTTTATTTAAAAATCTTATTCCTTCTACCATTTTTCACGGTGTGAGTGAGGCAACTGCTTCCTTGGAGAAAATGGATAATTTTGTTCTGCAACCCCAAGAGTTCATGTATCAGACACATGGATGTCTCCCTGCTGAGCGGTATCTGCTCTAGTCCTCCTGCTAAAGGCTCCTACAGAGACTTCATGACTGAGGTTGTCTGCCAGGGCTCTGTGTCAATTGAATATCAGATTATTTTTGAGTGTAATAGGTGGTGGTGAATAGTAGAATGTACAGGCTGACATTAAGTTTCCATTTACCCAAATTTATAGCTATTTTTAGAGGGGGGAAAATCTGCCTATTGCACATCTTGGCCTTTTGTTGGTCTTTTGTGTTAACAATTGTTCCCAAAGATAAACTTCATAGACTAGTGTGAAGGGAGATATGACATATTGGAAAGAGCATCATTTTAGAATCTGATACCCTTTCTTTTAAGCTTATAGGGTCTGTTCTAATGCAATGTATAGTACATAGGGCCACCTGTGAAATATTTTCCCCCTAAATGTTTGAATTACCATCAAATCAAGAAGCTATACTTAGGTATATTTATAGGTTATATGGGAGAGTAAAGGACCAATTTAATGATGCTAAGACAAATCAAACATAGAGAACCCAGACTGTGGGACATTCAATAGGACAATGAATTCTAACAAGTCAGTGTATGAAGGAAAAACAGGAGGCTATTCTGTACTAAATAAACTTGAGAGACATAGAGACCAAGTGCAACGTATGAATTGGATCTTGATTCAAAACAGTTAAAATATTTCTGAAGCTATCAGGGAAATTTGATTATGAACTAGATATTTAATGATGCAAACATATTGCTAATTTTATTTTAGGTGAAAAGATGAACTTATTCTTAGGTGAGACAGTCTATATTTTTGAAAATATTAATAGAAATGTAATTTTCAGGTGAAATGACATGATGCCTAGGATCAGCTTTATAATACTTCATTAAAAACAATAAAAATAAATGATAGATAAAATAAATGAAGCGAAAATATTGATAGTTGCTGAAACAGAGTGATGGACATATGGGAGTTCATTTGTGATATTTTCTCTACTATTTTGTGAGGTTTGAAAATTTGTGTAGTAAACATACAAAATATAAAAATACCTAGTTTAGAATCCCATTATTCTGTATTCAAATTTTACCTTTTTCTCCAGATTTATTAGCTTTCTGCTGGGTTACTTATTTATTAATTTTTCTAACCTAATTTCCTATTCTGTTAAAAAATACCGTGTTCTCTCTCTCTCTCTCTCTCACACACACACACACACACACACACACACACACACACACACACTTAACTAATATTTGCCTTTTTTAGAAAAATACATTATCATAGATTTTTAATGTCAACTTGAATATCTGTATAAAATTCCTCTTTTAAAAAAATTCCCTTTTCAAAGGAAACAGGATCAAGGCTAACATTTTGAGGCTTTTCATACAAAGTAACATTTGGACTGTTTGATCTAATTGGCAGAGTTTCTAACAAATATTCTAAGCACCATATTGTACAGATAATCTTCAGTTGAACTACTTTTTATTTAAGTAGTGTATGTGTAATTCCAATAAAATAATATTACCTTTACAAATTTCATGCATATTATATATTCAAATGGGTTCAAGGTACTCAAGTGTAAAGGACAGCATGTCCTTTAGGTATGTGTTCCCAATTATGAGCAAGATATTCTAACTCCTTCAGCAGTCATTAAAATACCTACCGGAAATTCCCTAGAAAGTTTAACGCATTTATGATTTTATTATCTGGGAAGATGAGGTAGGAGAAAGCAAACACTAATAAAGGAGGAAATGAGGAATCTCCTTATTGGAGCATCACACATCCCACAGTAAGTGTGCAGGCATCTCCTTCATTGAGATGCTTACTAATCTCCTGCCGAGGATGTGGGCTGAAAATTGTTCTTGCCTATTTGTGGGCTGCAGAATTTACTGTTTTGCTATTTTAATTGCAAATAAATTATCATTGATTTCTTTTTTAGCTGACATATAGAGCTTAACATCCATTAGTTATTATTCCAGCAGAAATCCTTCATCGCTTTAAGATGAAGGATGTTTGCAAGAGGAATTCTGCCAGATTATAGGATCATTAGACTGGTCCTGATTCATCATCCTTCACAAAGCTTGGCTGTAATCTGCACATTTATATGATAATATTCCAGTTGTAATTAAGTGTTCCCATATTATACCTTTTGAAGAACACAGCACTTGCTTAACTCCTTCTCTCTCTTTTCTCATGCTATATGACTGTTGATAATGGCTTGATTTTGATTTCAGATGACATTGTAAATTGAACATAGTAGCATTCATTTAAACATCTTGAAAACTTTTGTGCAATTATTCCAGGAAGACACTTCAGGGAATTAGAAATTTCTCAGAAGTGCTTCTTGTTGCAAGGTTATATGTTAGGTTAGAAATGAAGGGTAATGCTTGTTGAGAAGCTAGGATGCCTGAATCCTCGTTTTGTGTCCTCCTACAGACAAAACTTCTGACAAATACTGAGAAAATTTAAGCATAGAGAAGGCCAGTTGTCAGTTGGAACATTAACCCAAATTTGAATGCCTAGAGTACAGGCAGCCTCTGTCCTACAACTAAAATAAAGTGCCCTATTTTACTCCCAAAACCACGTACACACCAGTGTCAATGAAAGGTGAGTACTACTAGAAGCTAGGCATCAGGAGTGGAAAAACAAGGCTTATATTTTTGAAATCAAGGGCAGAAATGGCCTAACAAAACTTTCTTAGTTCTGAGTATCTTCTAATATAACCAGGACATCTTTTTGTTGTTGTTTTTTGTTAATCCTCACCTGAGGATATTTTTTCTATTGATTTTTAGAGAGAGTGGAAGGGAGGGGGAAAGACAGAGAGAAACATCGATGTGAGAGAGACACATTGATTGCTTCCCATGTGCACACCACACCGAAGGGGCCATAGATGGACCCTGCAACCAAGGTATGAGCCCTTGACCAGAATTGAGGGGACCCTTCAGTACAAGGCCTGGTGTGCTAATCATTGAACAAAACCAGCTAGGGTAAACCGGGCGTCTTGATAGAAGAGAGACAGAGTCCAACAAAGACTCCCCCTGACCAAAACATCAGCTTTAGCTTTAATCCCATTGCTTAACTCAGAGAAAGCGCTATCCTTCACCCACATGGTCCATTCAAAGACTTTACTAAAGGAGAGCTGGAGGGGTCTGAGGAAGGGGAGGAGGAGAGGAGGAAGGAGCCTACTGTCTCTGAGGCTACAACTGCTATTATTGCATCTTTAAGGTTCACTATTAGAAAAGCTCTTTATGTATATGTTTATAAATCTTGCATTGGTAACATTCACGTAAGTACTTTACACATGATCATAAGGATTATATAAAATTAATTTTATTTTTAAAGTATTTCCCATGTAATAGAAAGACCCCATATTTTATTTTATTTTATACTCTATTACACATGTAAATTACAGTCTTGCTATAATTCTGATTTTGCTGAGTACCCATAATAACAGACATTAAGTAACTACCAAGTCTCATATGTAAAATAAAATTTCATGATAAGAAGAGATATCATTGTTCTTATTTTTTTTAATTCTAACTTTATTTTGACATAAATTGAGATTTATATAAATGTTGAACAAAAGATTTTCTCATTCCCCAAATGTTGACATTTTGTCATATCAGTTTATCATTTTCCTTCTTTCTCTGTTTTTTTTAAACTATTTGAGAATAAATAGAAAAATAATGATTATTTGTCTCTAAATATTCCAGTGTATATTTCTTGCAAAACAAAGACATTACCTTATACATGTATAGTGTAACTGTCAAGATCAAGAAATTAAGAGTGACAGATTACTGATATCTAAACCACAAACTTTCTACAAAATTTTCCAATTGTTCCAATAATGTCTCACTGAAAAAAAATTATGTGTCACGTATTACATTCAGTTGTTTCATCTCTTTGGTCTCATTTTAATTTGGAACATTTCCCCAGTCTCATTATATGAATAAAGAAACTGAACTTACACAGTTTGTCTTATCTAGGACTACAAAAATAATTAATAACTGGGTTGGTATCCAAATATCTATTCCTTTGGTTTCTTAATCCCATTCTTAGAAAAATATATCATGCCAACTCTCCTACATTATATGCTGGAAATGCATGTGTTTTCATATGGAGTATTTCATGTCTGCAATTTCCACATGCCAAGATTCTAAAGTAGTTCTATCTACTGAAAAGGTCATTTAATAGTGCTTCTAAGTAGAACCACCAAATCATGAGCTTGATGATTTTTTGGTTTTTTTTTTTTTTTTTGTTTGTTTGTTTTTTACTTTTTATTGAACTTACTGAGGCTTAGCTAAAATTTATCAATTTGACAATCTCTTTTGGCTTCATGTGATGTGACCTTATTCAAGCTTCATTTAGAGTTTCAGTAGATTAAACAAGACCTGTTTATTTTTAGTTATTACAAGAGTATCATTTGTCAAAATCTCTGCAAGCATTTTAGCAAATGAAGTGCTATAATTTGGATACCTAATGATTATATATAACACGTACAACATAAAGAAGATTCAAGATATACATCTTGTTCAAAGGAAGAACAATTATATTTTATATTTTTTTTTAATTAAATTTTTATTGTTCAGATTATTACAGTTGTTCCTCTTTTTTTCCCCCCATAGCTCCCCTCCACCAGGTTCCCACCCCTCCCTCAGCCCTCCCACCCCCCCCCCCTGGTCCTCATCCATAGGTGCACGATTTTTGTCCAGTCTCTTCCTGCACCCCCCACACCCCTTCCCACCCCCCCAAGAATAGTCAGTCCACTCCCTTTCTATGCCCCTGATTCTATTATAATCACCAGTTTATTCTGTTCATCAGATTATTTATTCACTTGATTTTCAGATTCACTTGTTGATAGATGTGTATTTGTTGTTCATAATTTTTATCTTTACCTTTTCCTTCTTCTTCCTCTTCTTAAAGGATACCTTTCAGCATTTCATATAATACTGGTTTGGTGGTGATGAACTCCTTTAGCTTTTCCTTATCTGTGAAGATCTTTGTCTGACCTTCAATTCTGAATGATAGCTTTGCTGGATAAAGTAATCTTGGTTGTAGGTTCTTGGCATTCATCACTTTGAATATTTCTTGCCACTCCCTTCTGGCCTGCAAAGTTTCTGTTGAGAAATCAGCGGACAGTCGTATGGGTTACTCCCTTGTAGGTAACTGACTTTTTTTCTCTTGCTGCTTTTAGGATTCTCTCTTTGTCTTTTGCTCTTGGCATTTTAATTATGATGTGTGTTGGAGTGGTCCTCTTTGGATTCCTTTTGTTTGGGGTTCTCTGCGCTTCCTGGACTTGTAAGTCTATTTCTTTCACCAGGTAGGGGAAGTTTTCTGTCATTATTTCTTCAAATAAGTTTTCAATATCTTGCTCTCTCTCTTCTTCTGGCACCCCTATAATTTGGATGTTGATACGCTTTTAGCTGTCCCAGAGGCTCCTTACACTATCTTCATATTTTTGGATTCTTTTTTCATTTTGCTTTTCTGGTTGGGTGTTTTTTGCTTCTTCGTATTTCAAATCATTGACTTGATTCTTGCGATCCTCTAGTCTGCTGTTGGAACTCTGAATAATATCCTTTATTTCAGTCAGTGTATGCTTAATTTCTAGTTGGTCCTTTTTCATAACCTCGAGGGTCTCACTAGATTTCTTGAGGGTCTCACTACATTTATCGGTGGTCTCACCAAACTTTTTGAGGGTCTTACTAAATTTATTGGCAGTTTCCAGAAAGTTCATGAAGAACCTTAAAAGTGTGGTTTTGAACTCTATATCCAGTAGTTTTCTTTCCTCCATATCTGTCATTTGTGTCCTGTTGCTTTGTCTCTGCATTTTTTATGCTTCCCTGTGTTGATAGAGTGGCTTTCTGTGCTAGGTGTCCTATAGGGCCCAGTGGCTCAGCCTCCCCAATTACTTGAGGTGGACACTCTTGGTGCACCCCCTTGTGGGCTGTGTGCACAGTATTGTTGTAGTTAAGCCTTGATTGTTGTAGGTATCACTGGGAGGAATTGGACTCCAGGCCAACTGGCTGTGAGAATCAGCTGTGTCTGCAGTGGGAGAACTTCTGTGCTGGAGACACCCCTCTGGGGCAAGACTTGCTTCAATGGGGCTTTGGTGCTCACTGAGTCTTCCCCCGAGTGTGTCCTTTATGGATCCGAGGAGCTGCAATCTGGATGGTCCCACTCTGACCACCGGGCACACTGGCTCCTGGATCACTAAGAAGGTGCTAATCTGGCCTCTGCCTGAGGCTACCCAGCAGGAGCTCAGCTGTGAAGCAATTTGAGTTGCCCTGGGGCCTTGGGCCAGCTGCAGTTTGTTAGGTAATTTTCAGATTGCAAAGGGCCAGGCCTTTCATATGCAAAAGCAGGCGCACAGCTTGGGCGGGGCAAGGGTCCCAGGGAATCAACAGGGTGGAGCAAGCAGCTATGGCTACCCTCAGAGGCCCCAATTCTCAGTGTTCCGGCAATCACTGCAAGCACCTCTGAGAGAAAGCTGCCCTCGAGTTCCAACTGATGCCAGACAGTCTAGTTTCTCCCTTATGAGTCTGGGTCCCCATAGACTCACCTGGAACTGGAGCTCAGAGCTTGAGACTCCCTACCAATTGAAAAATACAACCATGATCTCAGCCACCAGCCCTCTCCTCGTGGGCCTCCGTACCTCTGTACTTTACTTCCACACTGCACCTCCTCTGAGTCTTGGTATGCTTTTCTCTTTCCTTCTAGTTGTAGAATTTCCACTCAGCCAGCCCTCCTGTAGTTCTGGATGATGTCCATTCCATCTTTTAGTTGTATTCTTGAAGTGGTTGTGCTAAGCAGCAATCTTCGGTGTTTACCTATGCCGCCATCTTGGTTTTTCCCAACAATTATATCTTAATTAGCATAATCCCAAATTTAAAAGAGCACGGAACAATCTCAATATTTTAAGACTTAAAGTATTTGGACCACAATGAAAGCTGAGATTATGTAAATTAGAGCACACTGATTTTATTTTCTGTTGCCCTGCCCACCAGGTATGTAATACCAAATTACACCTCAAGGTAACGTAATTTAGCCAAAAGGCACAACCAAAATTCAAATAATCTTGTGTATAAAGAGAGTTTAAAGTAATTTTAATGAATTAAAAGCTAAGAAAATACTTATTAAAAATAAGTCATTAATATTAAAAAATGAGAAAATCACTATGTTGAGTTTTGTTCCTTCTGCAAAAATTATTCTGTAATAATAATATGAATATAGTTTTCCTTTTTGTGAGCTCAAGGTTGTTCTAGAGGATTGTCCAATAGGTTTTGGCTTTGTATAAACTAAGCAAATGTAAAAACAATCAAACAATGTTTCTTGAAAATGAATAACATGAAAAAAAGAGAGATATCCTAAAGCAAGAATCAGTCTGTGCATGTAAACACAAAGGATATTAAATTAATCATGACATTATTAAAGATGATATTAATTAATAATAATATGGCATAAAAACTAGATTTTCTTATGTATTTTAAAATAGTATAATTTCATAAAAATAGAAGACAGATTTATGTATGTGTATGTGTGTGTGTGTGTGTGGGGGGGGTGTCTTATTTTATAGAAATCCAAATACAACAACTTCAAAATTGCCTCTGTTAGTCCTAATTCATCTTCTCAAATTGAATAATATTAGTGACATTGAAGGAACTGACATTAATGATTAAACAACAAACAGAACTTGAGTAAGACAAATACACCTGGCCCTTAACTCATAATATTCTGTGGCTTTGCTTCATAAAAATAATATTGTAATTTTAAAAACATTGGTTAGAAGATGTTTTGATCTCATCTCACCACATGTCCCTGGCTTGGTCTTAAAGCCTCTATCAAATCTGAAAACTTAGTTGCTGTTAGTCTCTTCAACCACAGAAATTATTTTGTGATGCCCTTGTTCTTAGATGCCAGATCTGTTAAATTTTATATAGGTAATATCTTTGTTTTGTTTTGTAAACCATTTTATATATTAACTAGAGGACTGATGCACAAAGATGCATGAATGGGCCTTCCTTCCCCTGGCTGCCAGCACCACCTCCGCTCCGGCCCAGAGCCACCTTTCTGCCTTCGTTCTGTCCCAAAACTGCCTTTCTGCCTTCCCATACTGCCCAGAGGCTCCAAGCAGCTGGGGCAGTGTGAATGCCTATGTCGTTGCCATGGCGACGACGCAAGCATCCTGTCCTGCCCCTAGCCACTCAGCACCTGTGCATGCAAATTAACCCGCCATCTTTGTTGGGTTAATTTGCGTACTCACTCCTGATTGGCTGGTGGGTGTCACAAAAGTATGGTCAATTTGCATCTTTCTTTTTTATTAGTGTAGATTACTTCTCTTATTATAATTGAGCAATGAAATATTTTAATTGATTTTTTTAAATTAGTTGCATTTGTTGGTAAACTGCAAATATTTATAGCCTAAATGAAATTTCTTATGAACTGAAAGGGGTTTTAAAAACCTATTGACCTTCCCCAGACTTCTAGCATTGCAAATGTTATCTTTCTTTCTTTTTGTTTATATATTTTTAAAGCACTCACTGTATAATAGAAGGGATGTCACATGTAATATAGTGTTTATACTAAATTATTGTTTGGTCTGATACGGGAGACAATTATACAAAGAAATAAAATACAGTATGAAATGAGTAGGTTAACGGAGAAAGAAACTCTTCAAGTGACTCCCCTGTTAATATTGTACTGCATGATGATTGAGGCAGGAAGAAAACCCTTAGTTAATTGTATTTTCAGAATGTGTTTTCGAGGATGGTCTATGCAAAAGGCAGGAGGAGAGTAAAAACGGTGGGGAAGACACTGCTTTGCTAACAGCTCAGTTCTATCAGCATAAATCTGATGCACATCATGCAGGTGCTTTGGGTACTAGGATAGAAATGAAATTATAAGGAGCCCAGAATTTTACATAACTTCAGCATTTGACATGTGACTTATATAATGTTGAAACATATTGTAATTTTTCTAAAGTAAAAGTTTAGCGATCAGAATATAAGGGGTAGCTTATGAAAATGAAACAAAATAGATGCTATTTTAGAATTGCTGTTAACATGCCTAAGGTCAAGTGAATTCGAATAGCAAAGCTGTGCCTGACTGTGCATGGCAAAGAACAGTCTATTAGGAAATTTAAAATGATGAATTTTTAACGAAAAATGGTGATTAAACCACAGCCTTGATTTGCCTCTTTTTAAAGGATTTGCAAAAAATTATTGAAAATCTTAGTAACAATAATGAATTAGTCCCCACATTTTTCTACTTAGAAGCCTATAGATATTTTTCTTGGAAATAATAGTGTATATTCATGAATAAATATTTAAAAAGAAATGCAAGTGCTCTGAAAAAGAAACAGATGGATACTTCATTTGGGAGAAAATATCTTACTCTAATTATATGAATTCTTTGAAGACGACTAGGCTCAGTTGGACTCAGCAAAGAACATGAGCCTGCGGATGCTGATAGTTTCAATGGCCTCTGGCCTCCTCCAGGCATTTCTAAAATGTTTGGGATAGTGACCAGATAAATGTGTACACCCCACCAAATAATAGGAAACTGATTTAAATTGTGAGTTTAAAAATTGAGAGACCATTGTCCAGCTGGTGTGGCTCAAGGATTGAGAATAGACCCATGAACTAGGAGGTCACACTTTGATTCCCTGTCAGGGCACATGCCTGGTTTGTGACTCAATCCCCAGTAGGGGGCCTGTAGAAGGCTGATCAATGCTCATCATTGATTTCTCTCTCTCTCTCTCTCTCTCTCTCTCTCTCTCTCTCTCTCTCTCTCTCTCTCTCTTCTCTTCCTCTTCCTTTCTGAAATCAATAAAAACATATTGTTTTTTAAAAACAATTGAGAGATCACTTCAAATCTATAACAATTTTATTGTGGGCAAAAGTAAACACTAGTTGTAAATGCTCCAAACTAAAAACAAACAAATAAACAAAATGTGTCCATTGGGGACTATATAGAAATATCTAAATTGTAGGCTTAAGATACAATGAAAGTCTTTCTTCCTGTGTTAGCATCTTTACATTTATTTTAAATGGAGAGTTTTCTTTCCTGTCTGCAGGAGACATGGTGTGTTAAATGAATATGAGGCTTTCTTTGGTTAGTCTAGGAATAATTAAAGCAACTGTGAAAGCAGTCATTGACAAGGTTATATTTGTAAGTAATGCCTCAAGCATTGAGAGACATACAGAACATTGAGTTTCTGTGTAATGCTTTAAATTGTCAGCAAGGCAGAATTAAAAAATAGTTATACAGGGAGATATTATGACATACAGATACTTAAGTGACTGAATTAATAATAAAGACTCAAAAATGCAGGAGACCATATTGTTTTCTCACAATATTAATTTCATCTCTAACATAGTTTGTATAGATTACTTTAACACTCACTGAATTGGATGAAGACTTTATTGGGAAGCCAGATCCTTGAAGTCCACATCTTCTCTTTCTATAGTTAAGGATATATTAGTCACTTTATACTCCTGACCTCCTTGATGACTATAGTCTGTCTGTAGATCCCCACACCATTGTCTTTGGGGGCCTCATTTTGTGGGTAGAGAAACGGTAAAATTAATTCTCACAGTTCCATCTAATTGAAGGCTACCTAGGGAAAATACCAAGGAATCGGTGGAGGGAGCAATGGGAAGCGGGGTCACCAAGAATTCTAAGCATGTGAATAACCACCAGTTTCTGCAGAATTAAACAGGGCTCAACCACTTCTAGAAATATTTAGATTACCCACTCACAATCTTAGTTAATAAAAACTTTTTATGCTTCACATGAATCAATTGAATATTTATTTTTAAATTTTCTAAAGTGAAATGGAAGGGGTATAGATAAAACATCTCTCACCATCTTTCTTTTTTATCATTATTATTGGGTCAACTGGGAAGGATTCCTCTACTAAAGATTTAGCAATATCTATGTTTAATAGCCTAAAACCAAACTTACCAACTCTAGTATATTCAGTATTTGAAAGTCTCTATAATGGGTACCTAGAAATTTATAAAAAATAATGTAGATACTCCACAGTATACATAATATTTTAAGAGATAAGTATATGTGAAAAGAAAAATGCAAAATTTACAGAGTGCCAAGAAATCAATAGATGGTAAGGATTGCAGGAGCACATGCCTTGGTAGAGAGATCCACATGAGCTTGGCTAGTCAAGAATGACTCTACTGAAAATGAACTATCTGGGCAAGAACCTTAAATAATGAGTTTTAGAAAACAAATCTTTGTTTGCTGACAAAACTAATAATGGTTTAAGTATTAAAAGTTAGCCCGAACAAAGGAATTTATAATGGTATAATAAAATGTTAGTCCATGAAATTATGTAATCTCTATATTAAATTATGGATAGAGCCAGAAATGTTATGTCCAATGAAATAAGCTTTATTTTGCAATCATTTCTTTTTTCTATCTTCTCCCATATCCACAATTTTTCTCTTCAATATTTTCCCTCACTTTGGTTTTTCATGTCAGCATAACGCTTTCCTCTGATTTACATTTCTGTCATGGTCTTCATTATTTTTTTGAAGCATGTGATTCATTTTTACATGTGAATAAAATATCAATTTGTATTCTTTAGCTTTCATATAGCAACATCTACATCACTATTGGAATAATATGTCTTAATTAATAAAGGTCCAAACTAATTCTTTGAGAGTCAGACGCTCTAACACTCTGGGGAAGTGTAGTTGAAGCCTGGAATCTCAAAACCATTAGACTGTTCCTTAGAGCATAAGCCAATCAAATTATAAAGGGAAAGGCTTTTGAAAAAGACCCTGATGATAACTATTGTTGATTAGATTTAACCACTAACAAGTACTCCAGATTCTTATAAAGTATTAAATGCTTATGTCATCTTACAGTAAAGGTATATTTCAGAGAGTACTGCATTATATTTTGTTGTGAAAACAGCACTGGGCCATAAATCAGAGTACAGAGAATTTAGTCCCTTTTGTGCTACACTGTATGATAGCTATCACTCTTGTGAGATAAAAAATATTATCTGGCCATTCAATTCAACTGTGTCTCTTATGGATTATATATATATGAGTGTGTGAGGAAATTTGAAAGGTATAAAGTTAGAAATAAGCAAGTTATTTTATTTAAAAAATATATTTCCAATCTCTCAATCACTCTTTAACCTATTCCAAATATGTTTTCCAAAAATATTTGATCATCATATCTAAAGATCAAAGTGACCTTTACCACTAATAAATAGATTTAAAATAATTTCTTCCCACCTCCCAGAATATGCTCTTGCTAAGGTCATCAATAAGCTGTATGTGGCTGAATTCAGTTGATGCTTGTCAGTTCTGATTTTACCCTACTTCTCAGTAACCTTCAATAGAGCTGGCATTGCTCTCCTCGAATCCTACTTTTCTTGTTCAGCTCCGATAACCACAATTTCCTTGATTTCCTCTTGTGCCTTGGAAATCAATTCTCAGTTTCTTTTGCTGTAGCTTCCACACATAATCTACCTTTAATTTTGAAGGAAGAAAGAGGAATTCTAATTATTTGGTCTTGCTTTTCTCTTTCTTACCTATAATTTTTAAATTATAGGTAAGAAATAATAAGAAAACTAGACTTATTCAATCTAGTTTTGAAAAATCAGGTGACTTATTATCATTATTAGTCATGCCATGCTTATATGCTTAATCTCTGAATGCCTAGCAATATCTTATTATTTAATTAAGTACATATTTATCAAAAGCCTATTATATATCAGGTATAGGGCAGGATTTGGGAAATAAAATGATGAAGTAGAGTTCAGATTTTGGCCTGAATGTGACATATAATTTAGATACATTCAAAAGATATTCATGAAGGAGTGAATCTTCATTGGCTGATGAAGTGCAAACATAAACTGATTAGTATTTGTCAACAAGTCAGAAGATGAACAAGATAACAATTAACCTAATGTTCTATGAAAAGCTTCCAAGGACACCTTGTCTGTTTTTATTAACTGCTGTTTTGACACCATTTACTTTTCTTCAAATAGAGTTGTTTTACTTTAACAAAAACTATTTCAAAATAGTTAAATCTTCAACAATCACATTTAAAGAAAAGCTGTTGAGATAAAATACTTATAAAACTATTCATGTTTTCCCAAAATGTGATTATAGATTATACTCATTTCTTCATTATATGTATCTATGTGTGAAGCAAGGGGTCCCTCGGGGGTGAGGACGACGGAGCCCCAGCGCGCTAGGGCGTCTGCATGCGTGACTCTGGAGACAGGTTCAGTGACGCAGATCCGTTTTATTGTGGAACTACAGGGGTATATATAGCATGAGGGGGCCAATCAGAGGGAGACACATTGCTACAGGCGACCAATGGCTGAAAGGCTGAGGTACTGTGCACGTGGCTCTAGGAGATCGTTCAGGCGGGCGTTGCTACTTCCTGGTGTGCCGAGGAAGCATGTCATGGTGGAGTGTGCTCACACCATTGCATTAGCCGCAGCGCTGAGACATACTTCCCGAGCTCTACGTACATATGTGCACCCAAACAATACAGAAAGACACAAAGGCACAGAGAATAAATATTAACTCTCAGTTATCTATTGTAATAAAAGAAAGCAACATGTAAAATTTTTAAAAGGTAAAAAATTCCAAAATTAATTCTGAGAAGCCCCCTTGTACTTATGTTTGAATTGGAAAAATACTGACAGTGGAGAATTACAGCATTGAAAAAGTGAGTAGAAATCCCACTTCCTTGTCTCTCCTCTTTAATGGGAACACACACACACACACACACACACACACACACACACTCACACACACTCACACACACACACACACACTCACACTCACACTCATTTACATGCAAATATATATATGTAGAAATCTTTGTAGAAATTTCTGAGATATGTGTGGATCCTTGGTTTCTTACTCTCTAGTACTTCATTAATATCTCATTGCTTAGAAAACATCAACAGTTAATATAGTGTAGCTGGGATGTATCTCATGTTTTCTTTTACCAAATCAGAGAACCTGGGTACTCTTAAACTCTCAAATATAATTATTCAGAAACCCTGCGGTAATTTTAAAATTTGGCAGAACCAATTAAATGCCAAGCAAACAATTAACAATACAAGTGACAGTTAACAGAACCATAAAACATCTATCCCTCTTCATGGTAATTTATAGAATATCTCATGAAAACTTGAGGTGACCAGTCATGTTTCTAAGAATTTATGTAATCTGTTTGCTTTAAAAATGCCCAGTCGATTTAAAATTATACCAAAAGAAGATACTAAAGCACATCATTGAAAGAAGACAAACACAGCTGTAACAAATAAGAGAGGATTTATGTTTATTAGTCATAGTATGTGTTTTGTGACATAGAAAAGGACCGCTTCTTATAGAATTATGTATTAGAGTTCATCACTATTGCACATAAAATCAAACTACTCCGTGAACATATCTCATCTTTAATAACTCTGGAAGATAAAGTCCATTGTATGCTAACTGATTGAGTGTGATGGGCTCTGGGACTTGCCCATTTTATTCTGAGTCATTCCAGTTTGAGAAGCAATACAGCACAGCATTTAAGAACATGGTCTCTTAAACCAGATGGCCTGGATTTACAACTGTCACAATACACTCCAAGTGACCATGAGCAAGCCACTTAACCTCAGTGGTTGAAAGAGTTTGTTTTGTAAGTACTTGCAACAGTTGGAGACATAGTAACAGCTATATAAGGATTAAATGATTACTATTTCATTTAAAAAATGTATAAAGATAAAATAAATGTCTGTAAAATTAATACCTACAATTGGCACTCTCCATCTCAGGAGGCTGCCCATGCCATGTTTAGCTCTCAGGTGTGCATCTCCTTACTGTGAGCATCCCAAGATTGCTACCAGGGAGCAATGGGCAGTGGCAGCTCGTTCCAGGCTAACCCCTGAACTGTCTCCAAGGTCCCCTTTTCTCTACTTCCCAATGGGCTAAGAGCAGCCCCACACTAACCCACTTCCAACACTGTGACTTTTATTTCCCTGTGAGCTGACAGAGTTCTGCTTAGGCTCATTTCTTTCCTATAACATTTCTAGAAAGCTAATGCTGCCCCAACAAGGCTCTCTCTCATTGCTCCCTCCATCCTGAGACCTTTCTTGTTTCACTATCACAAGCTTTAATAAACGTACTCTCAAAATAAAAATAAAATAATAAAAATTAATACCTAACACTTATTTAACTCTGATAATTGATAACATTTTTATATGCATAATTATATTTATACTAGAGGCCCAGTGCATGAAATCATGCATGTGTAGGGTCTCTAGGCCTGGCCTATGATCAGGGCCATCTTCTGCCCGCTCGCCAGTCCCCAGTCCTGCCCCACTGCCCCCCCCCCCCCCCCGTTTGCTGTAATTCCCTGTTCGCCATGCTGCTATCAGAGCTTGCGATCCATGGGGAGGGACCAAGAGGTCGGCCATTCTGTGCGCTCACCAGTCCTGCCTTCCGCCACCCACCTGGTTCACCTTGGTTCCCATTCACCATGCTGCAATCAGAGCCTGTGGGCCAAGGAGGGGAGGGACCAAGAGGTGGTCAATGCACCTCATGGTGAATGGTCAAGCAGTCGTTCTGATCGTTATGCTTATGGTTGCTGTTTTTTTATCATTTTTAGAGAGAGAGGAAGGAAGAGGAAGAAAGAGGAATAGAAACATTAATGAGAGAGAAACATTAATTGGCTGCCTCTACATGCCCCCTACTGGGGATCGAGCCAGCAACCCCTGCATGTGCCCTGACCTGGAATCAAACTGGTGACCTGTTGATTCATAGATAAAAACTCAAAGTTTATAATTATGGCCCACATCAGCTGGACCATAATTATAAACTTTACAAGATTGTGGTCCTATAAAATACAGTTAATAGCCTGAAGCACCTCTGTCATGAAACTTTCTCCTAGGTATCAAGGCAAGATGAAGAAGGAAAATATTGACTAACATGAATCTTCATAGTTTTGATAAAATTCCTTAGCTAATTGTAACTTTATCACTTTTCCAACCAATCTACAACTCCACCAATTATAACAGACTAGAGGCACAGTGCATGAAATTTGTGCACTCTGGGGGGGGGGGGGAGGTCCCTCAGCCCAGCCTGCACCCTCTCATAGTCTGGGAGCCCTTGGGGGATGTCCCATTGAGAGGCTCCTGTCACCGCCGTTGCACTTGCCAGCTGCGAGCCTGGCTTCTGGCTGAGCAGCGCTCCCATTGTGGGAGTGCACTGACCACCAGGGGGCAGCTCCTGTGTTGAGCATCTGCCCTCTAGTGGTTAGTGAGTGTCATAGCAACCAGTTGTTCTGCCATTCGGTCAATTTGCATATTAGCCTTTTATTATATAGGATATCATTTATAAAGTAACTTAATTGACTTAAACATATATTTTTATTTCAGAGATGTTAAAAATGTAGGAATAAAGGTATGTTTAGATAAATGAAATGATGCACATGCTTTCTTAACACTTTCTATTTTTCCTCAATAGAACTTACCAAACATGTCCTAGATTAGATAATTATTTATTTCATAACAGGTGTCCCCCATCAGAATGTAAGCTTTACGAAAGCAGAGTCTCTGCCTCACTCATTCATGATTGATTCACAGATTAAATTTTTACTTTGCACCTGCCATATGCACAAAGCAAACCCATTCTCCCTTACAGACCACAGATGAGTCACAGCATTGATTGCCATTTCCAATACCAAAAGGTATCCAGTATGTGTGAACATTAAGGTAAATGAATGTTTCCACTCATAAAGATAGTTCTCAAATACAGTGGGGCCTTGACTTACGAGTTTAATTCGTTCCGAGACCAAGCTCATTAAGGAGCTCGTTAAGGAGCTCCTTAACTCAAATTACTCTGTCAACTCCATGCAAAAAATCGGCTGAGAGACAGCTGGTATCTCAAAAAACTCATTAGTCGGGACACTCGTAAGTCAAGGCCCCACTGTACTCACATTTAAATATGGCAATCATGTGTCCCATTAGACTGCTTTTCTAGCCAAATAAGTTGTCAAATAATTTTCTGTGAAGAGGTAGATAATAAATATTTTAGGCTTTGTGGTCCATATGGCCTCTGTCGTAACTACTGAATTCTACCATTGTGGTGAAATAGCATCCACAGACAATACATAAACAAATAGGTGAGACTATTTTTTTTTCAATAGAATTTTACAAAAATAAGGCGGTGAGTTGGACTGAATGCATTCAAGACCAATATACCTAGTCTATATAGACATGTTAAATAGCACAAGCTACTCCACTCCTGTCTATCTTTTCTTATATCGCATGGTGTTCAGAAATTCTGCTCGACTAAGACCTGTGTTAGCTATTAGATCCCTTTTATTCCCTATTTGTGCTATTCTGCGTATTAATGTTTATGAGTTTTTATTGTTCTGTTTATGGAAGAGCACATTAGCATGATAGCATTTATTAAATGTTCATTTTGTGAACTATCCTATAGATTTACCTTCTGCCATCTAAAAATCTGTTAAACTTTGCTTTCATAATTTCCTTGAAATCTTTAATAGGCACCTAAAACCTCCCTCTAGAGTAATGGGAAGTTATTAATCAACTCCATTTTGCAATAATTATTGAACCAGCTGTGACACTACATAATCTTACTAGTATCCCCACAAGGCATATGCCTATTTTCACAAAATTAACATGTCAGTCATTGTCATACTTGGATAAAATTAATACATAGTGAACTTGGCATTTTTGATGAGGCCTGTCAATCTAGTAATCTCAAAAAAAAGCAAATCCATACCTACTAAAACCCTTCTCCTCATTTGCCTTTATCTGACAGGTGAGTCCTCTCTCAGGAAAAGACCTGCCAAAATGGGGATGATTCCAGTCTTATTTTTTTTTTTATTGTCTCCTTGGTAAAATTATATGTGTCTGAGAGAGGACTAAAAATGGAAGATGGTGTATCTCCCTTGGGATTCTGAAGGGTAATTTATTAACACTATAAAAAATATAAAAGTTAATTATCTTGGTTATTGTGAGGAAATGCAGTTTTCTATGTGCATAGTGCTTGAATCTCCCAAAAACCTATGTAATAATGGACAGATAAATAAGATGGTTAAATAAAAAATCCATGTATAATATTTAATACAAACTAGGTGACAGGTTAATTCCCATAAACCCTTAAATTCAGTAGTTAGAAACATAAGAACTCTTGGCCTTAGCAGAGAAGGATAAAAGAAAAGCAATTAAGACATCTGATGGAGCAATAGTAGGAGAACCCCAAAATAGCCAACATATATTTACTGAAAAACAGAAAGTGGGCAATTTGAGAATTCAAGGTAAAACTGAAAATCATTTCACTTAACCCAAAGATAAGTGAGTGCAAGTTGCCAGGGTTCAGGTCTACAGGCTTTGCAGGGATATAATATTTGTGAATGCTCAACACAAACCAGCCTGGACTCCTTCTAGAATATGTGTGTGTTTTTTTTATTGAGAAAAAAAATTTTGGAGTGAAATGTAATTCGAGCAAGGCAAGAAAAATAAATATGAAGAATAAAGAATTCCAAATAAAAATGAAGAAAGAGAAGAGTCAGGAGAGCTCAGAAAGGGAGATACCATGTTTTTTGTTTTTAAATATATCTTTATTGATTTCATAGATGAAGAGACAGGGAGAGAGGGATAGAAACATCAATGATGAGAGAGAATTATTGATTGGCTGCCTCCCGCACACCTCCTACTGGGGATCGAGCCAGCCACCTGGGCATATGCCCTTGGCCAGAATCAAACCTGGGACCTTTCAGTTTTATATCCCACATATGGGAAAAATCATATGGTTCTTGACTTTCTCTGTCTGATTTGTTTTGTTTAGCATGATATTCTCAACATCCATCCATGTTGTTGCAAATGGCAGTATTTCATCTTTTCTATGGCTGAGTAGTATTTCATTGTATATATGTACGACATCTTCTTTATCAAATCATCTATGGGAGGACCTTTCAGTTGTGTCCATGTCTATACTATGAATAATGATTTTAAAAACCTAATATTATTTTCTAATTCTAAAATGCTACAGGGATTAATAAAAATTTAGTTTGGTATTACAAATTAACATACACACTTTAGGAATTGGGGATCATTTTTTAAAAAAATAACAACGTTGTCATAGCTAATAACTGGAATCTCTCACATGTTCTTAAAGAGGTGAATTATTAAACTGTAGTGTATTCATGACATGGAATACTTCTCAGAAATAAAAAGAAGTGGACTATTGATACACATAGCCCCCTAGCTGTCCAGATACTTGGGCTGAATGGGAAAAGTAAATTCAAAATAGTTACTTCTTGTATAATTCCATTTTTATAAATTCTAGAGATGACACAATTATAGAAATTGTGCACAGATTAGTCATTGTCGGAGATGATGGTGAGGCCGGGAGCATGACAGAAGTGGCTGTGGCTTTAAAAGGAAAACGAGAGGGGCCTTTGTGGTGATGCGAATGTACTGTGTCTTGACCTGTGGACATCAATAGCTTGCTTGTAATGTTGCATGATAGTTTTGTAAGATGTTCTCATTGGAGAAAACAGGGTGAAAGGTTCCTGGTATTTGTTTGTATTATTTCTTAAAACTGCATGTTAATATAAAATTATCTCAAAATAAATAGTTTATTAAAAAAGAAAGAAAGGAAGGAAGGGGAGGAGGGAGGGAGGGAGGGAGGGAGAGAAAGAAAGGAAGGGAGGAAGAAAGAGCCTAGTTTGTGACCTTTGATGCACTACAGAGAACTGATTCATTTTCTTGAAAAATAGTAAATAGTAGGGGGGGAAATCCTTGCCTTTATCCTGCCTTTTATATATTAACTATATTGGTGAATACACTAGTAGATAAGTGACAGCTTCTCTCTAAATTAGTTATTTAAATTAATAAATAAAAATCAGTTAGAATTAGAATATTACCATTTTGCAACCCTAAAAAAAAATGATTCCATGCATTCCAAAATAATTGTTTACCTTCACAAGCAAGCAGAGGTAATAATCTTCCAGCATAAAGAAAACATCATCTGTAGTCTTGACCATGTGACAAAACCGAGTCTAATCAAGCCTCTGGGGTCTGCTGCCTTTTTCCAGGAATTACAAGAGATGAGGAATGTTGAGCTATCCCATGATTATGAAATCAGAAAACTCCAGTTTGTGGGATTTTGTTTTGTTTTGTTTTATAAACAGTTAGGGAACTATAAGAGATGGAGTGAGAATTTGCAGCCAATTAAAACACATTTAAAAACTGAACAAGATTAAATTGTAGTTCTTAGGAAGCACACTCTGATATTAAAACTAGACGAGTTCATGAGAACACTATTCCTCTGACTATCAAGAGAGCACTTCATTTTGCAGGGAAGGGGGAGTTGTAATTGAATTAGGACCATTGGAAAAGACTTTCAGGGAGCAGGCAAAGTTCTGTTCCTTGACTTGGGTTATGGTTCCAGGGATGCTCACTTTAAACTATTTCAGTAAGCTCTGCATATATTTTCTATTATACTTTTTAATTAAAGCTTTAAGAAAGGTTTGTTTTCATCAAACTTTTTCCAAATTCTATAAATGCTTTGAAATCCTTATATGAAATTGTTTTTATAATATACCATTGTAGGAACTACAATATTTATATAACAACTAGAGGCCCGGTGCACAAAATGCGTGCGTGGGTAGGGCCCCTAAGGCCTGGCCAGACATCAGGGCCGATCAGGGCCTTCTGGCTGCCGGCCGGGGCCTTCCTCCTTTCCACACTTCCCCCTGATGGTCAGCATACCTCACAGTGAGCTATTCAACTCCCAGTTTCCCGGTCAAACTCTGGAGGGGACACTTTGCATATTAGCCTTTTGTATATATAGATTTGCCATAATAGGGCAATTGTGTTATTTTTATTTATTTAGTCAGTTTTTAAATATCACTAATTAAAGGTGCAGAAAGCATATTTTCTATTTTATAAAAAAATCTTGAAATATTGACTGTGTTATAGTTTTAGCATCAGGCATGCTGGTCCTTGGCTTATTGCCACGAATGTAAGAAAAATATAAAGCTGTAATGACCTGAGCATTTGCAATCTAAGTCTCCATTTAGCATTTAAGCAAACTGTCTCATGCCTCATAGGTTGTTTTTGGGGGGAGGCAGGAGGGAGTTAATCTACTTAATGAGACATTATTACATTTTGAGAAAAACGTGCCTGCTTTTTAGTATAAAACTAAAGCCCCTGTTAATATTAGAAATGACCTGAAGAGCAAATTAAACTGATAAGTTCTAACTTTAACGTTGATTTTTGCAGTGTAGATTACTATCCTCACCCCTCACCACCTGCTCAAATACAGGAAAGTATACTTTATTCTTAAATCTATAAGAGGAAGGGTTCTATGTAGATTTACTGTGGAGAAATTCTTCAGCCCTTGTATGTGTTTGAAATACATGGTGGGACAAATGTAGTTTACAGTTGTGAGTACATGAAACAGTATTTATTCTTGTATTATTATTATTTATTAATTACTGTATTATTATCCATGTAAACAACTGTAAACCTACTTCTGCCCAAATGTGTATTTGTTCCTTCAATTACATTGATATTCAGTACACAGGGAAATGGTGATTTAATTTGTCAATGTTATTTATAGCTCTATAGCCAATATTGTATACCATATTAATAAGAATAAAAAAACTAATTATGCATTTATTGCTTACATACTTATGAACTAATTATACTACTAATGGGAAATGTCTTTTCTGGCTGTTAGACTTCAATAAAGATATTTTTTATAATCTTTACTTGGCATTTAGTGTGCAATAAATGTCTTTGTAAATATAAATTCAAAGCTTTCCTGAGAGAGCCTATTTAAAATAATAAATGCATTTGACAATGATTTTGTTTGGAAAATATGAGTTTTAAATACTGAATACATAGCAACCTATGTTGGTTCCTTGGAATTATTCTTCTTTCATTGTAACAGAAATTTAAAGCCCCAAGCGACATAATTTTTGTTGCAGCTTTTCAGTTACTTTTCAACTTAAAAAACAGCAGGTAACTATAGATTGTGATTGTCTCAAATGTTCTTTCTTCGTTTACGTCTGTGTGCTGTTCTATTGCGAGTTGGACATACTATTAAGTATAAAATGTGTTATAAGTAGATCACTCCTAGTACAATTAGTAGAAACATGTTCTGTGGCACAATAGGCAATTAGGTCCCAGCAAGAAAAAAACAAACAAATATTGTGTGGTATAAATTCCCACCAAAAAATATGACAAAACTGGTGGTAAAATGAATAAGTAATTCCAAACCTATCATTAGTGAAACATAATTACTATAAACCAATACTATTCCTAAATTAAAGCAATGTAAAAAATAATTAAAAAGGCATTACTTAAAGTTCACATGCAGCCTTAGCACATAATAAGGAATGACACTTGATTATGTGACTATAAAAAAATACATTAATAATCAATTTACTCCCAAACTGAACAGCTCTTAGAAAAAAGATGGAAGTTAATAGAATCAATCAGATCTTAATGATTCAGTATGTCTTTCATTTATTCAATCTGAGTTGTGTGGTCATAGACGTTACAATCTAGTGCAAAGATGAAGAAATGGATAATGAAATGTATAGGTAATAACCCCTTAAGTGGTAAGTGGTTGAAGGAACCTGAATAAAATTAAGGAGGAAATGGGACAGGGTTGGGGGCTGCTATTTTGTGAAGGACGATGAGGCCAATCTCTCTGATGTGGTGAAAATCGAGCAAGGAGTTTATGTAAATGGAGGAGGGAGAAGCTTCAGAAAGAGGAAATGGTAATTAAGGCCCTGCAGCACTTGGATACTGAGAAGGTCAAGGACAGCTGTATACTGGCTGATGAGGCTAAGGAGGGACAGATCACAAGGAGCATGGTAGGACAAGCTATGGAAGTTGGATTTCACTAACTAAGATGGGAAACTGGCAGAAATTTTAGAAGAGAAGATACTATCTTGACCTGACTTATATTTAAAAAATTGCAGTCTTGCTTCTATATAGAAAAATTCTGCGGAGTTGGGGAGAAAGTACAAGGGTAGAAGGAAATAGAGAGTCTGGTGAGGATCCAAGTGCAATGATGCAGGCCCAAGATGATGGCATTTGCACCAGGGCAGTTGCTGTCAAGGCAGTAAAAAGAGATAAAAATCTTGGCATCTTTAAAAAGTACTTTGATTTGCTGAGGTCTGAGCTGTGGGGTAGAGAAGAGGGGAGTTGATAACCATGCTAAGGTTTGGCACCTGAGCCACCGGAAGTGTAGACATGCTGTTCTGGCATGAATAAAGAAGAAGGAGAGACAGTTGTTCCCATAGAAATGTCAATAGGCCAATAAAATACATATCTATGTTTATTTTATATATTATTCACACAACACGCAAATATGCTGTATATGAAGAGACAGTGAGAGAGTTAGAAATGAGAGGGATCTGCTCCTGTCTGGAGATATTCATATAGGGGTCATCAGCCATATATGATACCTAAACCCATTAAACTTCATGTGATCAATAACACAATTATGCATTAAAAAGAGGTCTGAGGCCCTAACCAGTTTGGCTCAGTGGATAGAGCGTTGGCCTGCGGACTCAAGGGTCCCGGGTTCGATACCGGTCAAGGGCATGTACCTTGGTTGCAGGCACATCCCCAGTAGGGAGCGTGCAGGAGGCAGCTGATTGATGTTTCTCTCTCATCTATCCCTCTCCATTCTTCTCTGTAAAAAATTAATAAAATATACTTAAAACAAAACAAAACAAAAAAGAGGTCTGAGGCTAAACCTTGGAGCTCTGCAATAAATGCTGCTCCCTGAGTAATCCATGATTTATAATAATGTATAATTTTCCCAATGCCTTTTACTTGAACAAGGTCTACTTTTAGTTATGTGGGAAAATTAAAGTATAACTAATTAATGGCCCTAAAATAGTTGTTATCTACTTGAAAAAGAAGTTTAATCCCTGTCAGATGTTATAGTAAAATTAATTTTGTGTGGAATGAATAATTAAATAAAGATTTAAAACCATGGGACAGGTATGAGAAAATATTTATTTGATCTTAAAGTTTTAAAAACATTTGAAAATCTAGTCCTAATGGAAGAAATGGTAAATTAATGGCATAGTAAATTCAACTACATAAAACCTGAAAAAAATGGCTTATCAATGAACAGCATAAAATTCAAAGTAAATGGTAACTATAGAAATATATCCTGTGCAATATAAGAGAAAAATAATAATATGCATATACATTCTACATAACATATTATAAAATACATAAATATAGAGGGAAATAATACACTAATAAAAATATGGGTGCCTTGGCCAGTGTGCCTAAGTTGGTTGGAGCATCGTCCTGTGTACAAAAAGTTGCCAGGTTTTATTTTGGTTCAGGGCACATACCAAGTTGCAGGCAACAGATTGATGTTTATCTCTCACATTGATGTCTCTCTCTCTCTCTCTCTCTCTCTCTCTCTCTCTCTCTTCTTCTCTCTAAAATAAATAAATCAACATATTCAAATAAATCTCTCAAAACATTTATATTAAGATTTCTTAACAAATTTCAATTTAAGGAACATATTACTTAAGAAAGTGGCAATATTAGAAACTGAATAGGGTCTGAGCTTAGACAGGATGAAAATAAGTTTCTTTAAAACACTGCTAATAAAAATATATGTTGTATGTTGGTATAAGTTTTTGACAGATAATTTAGCATTATTGATAAAAATTTTAAAGATTCCAACAATCTTTGGCCTAGAAAACATTTTGGGATATTTTACTCCAAAAAGATAATAAGGTGTATTTTTTTTAGTGGTGGCACTTGACTCATCTAATTTTATAATCATAACATATTTTTTTCATTATAAAGGGTTTATATTTTTTGGAGGTTGTTGTTGTCTGTTTCCTTTTAATTATAACAAGGATGACTTGAGTGTGGTTCCTCATACCTTCCTTTAATATTGTCTCATAGACTCTAATATCCAAGCCAAATTTTTGAAGATTTAGTCATGTGGATGATTTATTTTCATTTTGCCTTCCCTTGGGTTTTCCCAGAGGTCTTTTAATGGAGTGAAGGGAGGTTCAAAAATTGATCTCAACTCAACACTTTTCCTGGAAATCCTCTGATTAATGTTTCTAAGTGGTTTCTGAGACCTGATTCCCATCCATGCCTTTGGCTTCTGATGTTCTACTTCTATATCATTGAACATTTGTCACCTTTCTTAATCTATGTACCTTCATTTTTCAATGTGTCATATATTACCTGTTGATATCTCCTCCTTCAAATCCTACTTTGGACTTTAGAATTCCTCCGTCTACCCTTCTTGAATTCTTAAAGCTAGGCTAACTAATATAATTGGCACAAGGCAGAATAACAGGAGAATAGCCCACACTTTATTATGTGTACATGGAAGAATTAAAAGAATAATTCCCTGTGAGAGATTGGAAACAGGTCATATAGGTTTACTTTATGTAAAGAAACAAATTCGTGGAGATTTGACAAGACAAGGCACATATGTTTTGGGGGATGTCATTAATAAGAAATTTAAGTAAAATGGAGGCTTAGGGTAGTAAATTAGGAAAAATAATAAGGGTTTGTTTACATAGACTTCTCAGCTCATAGATTCTCTATCTCTGGCGATAAGGCTCTTTCTCTTCCTTAGTGTGATTATTGCTTGTTAGCCCTTTGACAGCAGGGAGGGCACCTTCCGCATGGAGATTTATTTCCTGCATTTGGAGAGACAGGAAAATCAGAAAACTTCACTCACTCCTGCTGCTTCTCAAGTGACTTTAATTCCAAATAATCAATATGTCATGATGGGATATTTTGGAGTGGCCTTCCATGGTCCCCAACATATGTTTGCTTTTTATTTTCCTCGCTGAACACTCAGTTCTTTGTGCTAACCTCTCCTGATCCTTGCAGAGCTTAATAGAGGGAGCACCATAAATAACTATTATCTTGAGTAAAAACTTAGAAAAACTGATGTAGGTATAAAGTGAAAATTCATGAGTTCATTTTTTTTCATAGTATAATGAGTTTATTATATATATTTTAAATTTAGAGTTACCAAAAAAAAAAAAAGAGTAAAAGGTACAGGGAGCAGTTAAAAATGATTTACTGTTAATTCTATTGATAATTTTTATTCTGCTTTTGAGCAGTACTGTTGCTTATCAAATAGAACTTTAGTGAACATAGCCTTTGGATATTGCAAATAGAATGTGTTAAAATTCACATGGTATGAACCAGACAATCATGCTAAAGTTAATGTGATGCACATTGTCATTCAAATGTCTTGATTTTTATACTATTTCCCTTACATGTTATTTTAAGAGAGTCAATAAAAGATTAAACTCTAAATGAAATGAATCTTTAGACAAGTCCCTTATAACTATAATCATTTAGAAGACTCTCAGTGACTCAAAATGCACATTATGCAATCAGAGCTGGTATTCCACTAGTAGGATCAGTATAGTCATTTGTTAAAATATTAAACTGCCATTTGTCAAAATATTAAACTGCTTCTATACTGGTTGGTAAATAGTTTTTATTATGAGCTTCCTGAGTGGCTATCACCTATTCAGCCCTTGCCACCTGGCTTTTGAGATTAGGAGCACTTCATTGCTCCTAAAACGTCTTAATCACCGGTGCATGCATCTACGGCTAAAATTAATTTTAGCATGCTGTGATTACTCAGTCTATTACATAAGCTAGTTTTAAAAGAATGTATTTCCTTTCGATATTTAATTCATCTTCTCCAATTTTATAACCTTAAAAATTCCTCAGATTAAAGCATCTATTTCCCCATTAAAAATTGAACCTTACTCTGACATCGTATTTTCTTTAAAATGAAGAGGCATTACCCTAGATGGTTTGACTCAGTGGATAGAGTGTCAGCCTGTGGATTGAAGGGTTCTGGGTTCAATTCCAGTCAAGGGCACATGCCTGGGGTTGCAGACTCATTCCACAGGAGGGGGGTGCAGGAGGCAGCCAATCAATAAATCTCTCTCATCATTGATGTTTCTCTCTCTCGCTCCCTCTCCCTTCCTCTCTGAAATTAATAAAAATATATTTTAAAAGTAATAATAATAATAAAATGAAGAGACATGGGAATAATGACCTTAGATTATCTGACAGAAAAGGAGCTTTATATCTGCTGGTGGATATAATACATAAATAACAGGGGGAAAGGCAAGGAGGAGTGGCATGGGTATGTGTGATATGGGCACTTTAGGGATTACTGTAATTTCAGTAGGTCTTAGTAATATGACGGATATTAGAAGGTCACAAGGGTAAATGGGGCAACTCAAATATTTTCTCCAGAATTATGACTAATAGGAGATACTTTTCCTTTGCTTATCTTTTATTGTTATGCTATACTAGAGGCCGGATGCACGAAATCCGTGCAAGAGTAGGCCTTCACAGCCCTGGCTGCGGTCGTTCTGCTGTTTGGCCGTTCAGTCAATTTGCATATTACACTTTTATTATTATAGATTTTTCTTCAAGTAACCTTTTACTAAATATTCACAATTGCATCTAATACTTATTTGCATTGTATTTTTAGCTATTAAAATCTTCTTTTGAATACCTTATATCCCTACAGATCAATATTATATTGGGAATTTCTCAAAAAATAGAATTGTAGTTCAGATAAAATTTTTAAAACAATATTCAGGTTAATATATGTATAGTGCATAATAGGCAAATAAAAATGCAAGTAAAACATTCTTAATTCAGATTGTTAATGTTTATATGACAAAAACCTGGTTTTCAGGTTTTGTAGAAAGATTTATATATATATTGGTATAATAATTTAAATAGAGCCTGATAAGTTTTTTTCAAAAATTAGGTTGGTTACTTAGTATTACATTGTATTACATTGGTTTAATTTTGCATGTAATTTAAAAAGGGTGAAAACTTACTATTAATTATATAATCATTTAAATCTTTTGCAAATGCATATGTTGGACAGCAGCTACTACCATAATCATTGATTTGGTTAAAAACAAAGCTTTAGCCCTGGCTGGTTTGGTTCAGTTGGTGGGGCATCATCCCATGCACCAAAAGGTTGCCAGTTGATTCCTGGTCAGGCAGGGCACATGCCCAGGTTGTGGCCTTGATCCATGCAGGAGGCAGCCAATCAATGTTTCCCTCTCACATTGATGCCTTTTTCTCTCTCTCCCCCCCTCTCCTGTCCTCTCTTTCTAAAAAATAATAATAATAATTAATAAATAACAAGCATTTAGAATCTAGTATACAGATAATTATTTATCAGCTTCACCTTTCAAGTTGCACTAAGTTTTTAATTTCTCTCTGCCTTATTTCCCTTATATGGAAAATCAGGAAAATATAATTGGATGATGCAGGTAAAGTGCTTCAAACAGCCTCTAGAACATAAATGATAGCTATTATTGTAATAAATCAAAAGATTTTTCCTCTTGTGCTAATTATTGAAGAGCATTCCACAGAGTATGCTCCAGTGTCATTTCAATCCAAGGTAAATAAAATAAAATATTGTTTCACACAATGTTTATAATGCATGAGTTAATTTTGGGGATGTATATTTGTTGTTTCTTCATTGCACATGCTCTATTATGACTTAAGTAGGAGGGCTATGTAGTCCTAATTTGTTTACTTAGCAAGATAATTTATTGATGTTTATGAAAAGTAGTAATTGACTTCAATCTTTGTAATCCTGACCTAGCTAGAGTCTGCTATCAAGTATATGCTGAAGTGGTTGTTGATGAAATGGCATCTAAAATAAGGAATCAAGGAAGGAAGGATCATGAATCAATAGTTCCCATTTCTAAGAACTGCATTGCAGAAATAGAATAAAGAGAATGCTCACCCATTAAGGAGTGGGGACCAGATATATCATTTTTACACTTAAACATACACAAGACCTTTTCCAAAATGCTCTCTGTTCATTAGGGATAGGAGGTCGTAGTGATATTCAAGGAAGAAAGATTAGATGTTGTGATAAACGACAGAAGAAAAGAAGTGGAACTTGTAGTTATAAATCAGCCTTATTCAAGCTATTATTTGAAGGGCTTATTATTATTTGAAAGAACTCATAATGTCTTTCCAAGAACATAGTTATTATCTGGGAAGGGGTAACAGGTTTAGCCAGGGTAATAAGGCATTACAGATCTCTTTGTTAGTTGAGACATTTAATTTTTAGAATCTGACATAAAATTCCAATATTATGGAGTGACTGATTCCCTTATCATAATTCAAAGTGTGAAAATACACAGTCTTTGAGTTGCTAAAATATTAGAATTTTAAAAATATTCATCAGGAGTCTCACTATATCTGAAACACAAAAGTGTAATTTCTCCAATTATGACATAGGTGAAAATTTAAAAAATATTATCTTCTTGCATTATCATTAAAAAAGGCCATTGAATTTCAAATAAGATATAATCCTAACTAGCTTTCTAAACAGTCTTAGAGAACAATGTAGTAGAGTCAGTGCTTAAAATATGTTTCCAGTCATGTAATTCCTATTGTCTACCTTTACACATTTTTGGGGTCTGGGTATTTTATATTTTTCAGAGTGGTTCACATATCTTCTCTCATTTAATCCTCAAATGGGAAAAATATTAGATGAGTAAAACAATTTTTATGATTCCCTACATATGAAAAAAATTATCTAAAAACAAAATGAGAAGAGACTACATGGCTAAAAAGTAACAAAGAAATATGTTTTTTTCCCATTTTTTCTTCTAATTATTTCCTTTTTTAAAAAAAGGACTTAGACTGCTTTATTCTTTGTATTCTAGAGTCTCTGCAACCAATGACATGCATTTGTGAGGTAGGTCACTGGTGTTAAGGATTTATAACATTAGTAATTGCTTTAGTTATCTTTACTGCAAAACTACCCACAAAATTTAGAGAGTAAACAAAAATATATTTTTTCTTTATTTTGTAGATTGGAAGAGAGTTTCTTCTGCTAGTCTCAATTGATGTCACCCATGCAGCTGCATTCAGTTGGCATGTTTGGTTGAAGACTGAATTTAATTGGGAAGACTGAGATAACTAGGGATCTGAGTATGATCTTTCACATAGTATAAAAGTGACAGCTGGAGAGTTTAGATGTGCAATCGACTATCATTTCTTTGCTTTTGTAATGTTTGTTGATGTCCTTTGGCCAAGGTATCTCAGATGGACAAGCCCAGAGTCAAAGTGGAAAGGCATTATCTTCAATCATGGATGACTGATGAAGTGATAGGGGGCCACTTATGTAACACTTTATCCTGGTATGCTCTCTAAGTCCAATGATTAAGATCCAACCCTGCCTGTAAAATACACTCACCTTGCTATACTCCAATATTTTATTATGATTGTTACCTGTATCAGTTCTGAATATCGATAATGCTTCTTACTTGCAGTTCCTTTATCATGTTCTGGTTGTTCCAGGGATTCATAAAACTAAAGACAAGTTATACTTTTACACTAGCGGCACACAATGATGAGACCAGTATAGGATAACTGTAATTGACACTTCAACTCCAAAAGTAAAAAATTGGCCCTAACCAGTTTGGCTCAGTGGATAGAGCATCGGCCTGCGGATTGAAGGGTCCCAGGCTCCATTCCGGTCAAGGGCATGTACCATGGTTATAGGCACATCCCCAGTAGTGTGCAGAAGGCTGATCGATGTTTCTCTCTCATTGATGTTACTAACTCTCTATCCCTCCCTTTCTCTTTGTAAAAAATCAATAAAATACATTTTAAAAAAAAAATAATTAAAAAATGGGAGGAGTATCTGGACCATAACAATTCTGAAAATAGCTGGGTAAATGTCCTCATGATTCCCCTGGTCATGTGGGCCCCACACGCAATGGACTGATGGACTACACTGGCAACACAAATTAAGCTAGCCTGATGCCGGATTGGACTATGCACAAACATGGTGGGAAAACCGGTCAATGGCCCTGATTCTAGCTCTGCTAAAGGCACAGCTGGGCATTTTCCTTGGGAGGATAAAGAGAAATGGGAACTTGGAAACTCAGGGGTATGATTCCACAGAAATAAAGCTTTCTACTATATCTGATCCTCCCTTGCAAGTCTCAGAAAATTATTTTTCTCGTGACATCACAAGAAGCCCACATCCCTTGGCAACAGTTGGGGACATGCAGATCTCCCCACCGCACACCTCCTACTGGAGATTGAGCCTGCAACCTGGGCATGTGCCCTGACTGAAAATAGAACCAGTGATTTATTGATGCTTGGGAGATACTCAACCACTGAGCCACGGCAGCTGGGAAGCATATATATATATATATATATATATATATATATATATATATATATAAATTTTTTATTGATTAAGATCTTACATATGTGTCCTTATCCCCACGTTACCCCCTATACCCCCCCCCAACTCATACCCTCACCCCCCTGTTGTCCCTGTCCATTGGTTAGAGTTAGACCTATATGCTTGCATGTAAGTCCTTTGGTTGATCTTTCTCCCTTACCCCCACCTTCCCCTACCTTCCCTCCAAGGCCCTACAGTCCAATCAATGCCTCTTGTCTCTGGATCAGTCCTTGTTCATCAGTTTATGTTGTTCATTATATTCCACAAATGAGTGAGATCATGTGGTATTTATCCTTCTCTGACTGGCTTATTTCACTTAGCATAATGCTCTCTAGTTCCATCCATGCTGTGGCAAATGGTAAGAGTTCCTTTTTCTTCTTCCTCTTCTTAAAGAATACCTTTCAGCATTTCATATAATGCTGGCTTGGTGGTTATGAACTCCTTTAGCTTTTGCTTATCTGTGAAGATCTTTGTCTGACCTTCAATTCTGAATGATAGCTTTGCTGGATAAAGTAATCTTGATTGTAGGTTCTTGCTATTCATCACTTTGAATATCTCTTGCCACTGTCTTCTGGCCTGCATGGTTTCTGTTGAGAAATCAGCTGACAGTCGTATGGGTACTCGCTTGTAGGTAACTGACTTTTTTTCTCTTGCTGCTTTTAAGATTCTCTCTTTGTCTTTTGCTCTTGGCATTTTAATTATGATGTGTCTTGGTGTAGTCCTCTTTGGATTCCTTTTGTTTGGGGTTCTCTGCACGTCCTGGACTTGTAAGTCTATTTCTTTCACCAGGTAGGGGAAGTTTTCTGTCATTATTTCTTCAAATAGGTTTTCAATATCTTGCCCTCTCTCTTCTTCTGGCACCCCTATAATTCTGATGTTGGTACGCTTGAAGTTGTGCCAGAGGCTCCTTACACTATCTTCATATTTTTGGATTCTTTTTTGTTTTTTCTTTTTCGGTTGGGTATTTTTTGTTTCTTCGTATTTCAAATCTTTGACTTGATTCTTGGGATCCTCTTGTCTGCTGTTGGATCTCTGTGGTTTTGAACTCTATATCCAGTCGTTTTCTTTCCTCCATTTCTGTCATTTGTGACCTGTTTCTTTGTCTCCGCATTTTTTATGCTTCCCTGTGTTGGTAGAGTGGCTTTCTGTGCTAGGTGTCCTATAGGGCCCAGTGGCTCAGCCTCCCCAGTTACCTGAGGTGGACACTCTTGGTGCACCCCCTTGTGGGCTTTGTGCACAGTCTTGTTGTAGTTATGCCTTGATTGTTGTAGGTATCACTGGGAGGAATTGACCTCCAGGCCAGTTGGCAGTGAGAATCAGCTGTGTCTGCAGTGGGAGAACTTGTGTGCTGAAGACACCCTTCTGGGGCAAGACTTGCTTCAGTGGGGCTTTGGTGCACACTGAGTCTGCCCCCTGAGTGTGTCCCTTATGGATCTGAGGAGTTGTAATCTGGATGGTCCCACTCTGACCACTGGGTACACTGGCTCTTGGCTCTAAGGAGGTGCTAATTTAGCCTCTTCCTGATGTTACCCAGCAGGAGCTATGAAGAGATCTGCAGATTCCCCTTCCTTTTTGGGGGTTTGGAGGTGCCCAGATGAGGCCCAGCTGTGAAGCAATGCAAGCTGATGTGGGGCCTTGGGCCTTCTCTTGGAAGTTCTGGGTCTGTCTGGCCCAGCTGCAATTTGTTAGGTAATTTTCAGGTTGCAAAAGGTCAGGGCATTCATATGCAAAAGCCTCAGCTGCAGCCTGGGTGGGGCGGGGTCTCAGGGAATCAAAGGGCAGAGCAAGCAGCTATGGTGGATCTTCAGCCCTGCCCTAAGGGGCCGCGCCTCTCAGTGTCCCTGTAATTGCTGCAAGCACCTCTGAGGGAAAGCTGCCCTCAAGTTCCGAGTTCTGCCCACTGCCAGACAGTCCAGTTTCTCCCCGTATGAGCCCTGGGTCCCCAGAGACTTCCCGGAACCAGAGTTCAGAGCAGTCGGGAACTTGTGACTCCCTCCAGATTCAAAAAGACAGCCGCGTCCTCAGGTGCCAGCCCCTTTCCGCAAGCGCTCGAGCCTCCGTACCTCTGCACTTTACTTCCGCAGCTCCTCACTCTCAGTGTGCTTTTCTCTTTTCTTCTAGTTGTAGAATTGCCACTCAGCCAGCCTTCCTGTAATTCTGGATGATGTCCGTTTTGTCTTTTCGTTGTATTTTTGAAGTTGTTGTGGGAGGCAGCAATTTCTGGTCTTTACCTATGCCGCCATCTTGATTTTTCCCTCTGGGAAGCACTTTTAATTCAATTTAATAATACACCCTTAAAAATGTGAATTTCATATGCATGTAACAGTTATTTATACCATGCTTCAAAACCCATATCTACAATTATTTCTGAGGAAGAACTCTCTATATTTTTCATAGAGTGTTGAAAAGATAAAGCCTTTAAAATTCTTAGGAACCATTTTGTGTTCTACTTTATGCTTCCATAACTGTTTCTAAAGTTATCCTAAAGGATCCTAAAGCTACACTAAACTTAATCCTTACTCTTAAGGCCAGTTCTTCTTTTGAGAATCTTTTAATACTTAGAGAGAATTCAGTTTTCTCTTTAAATTGAGTCTTGGGCCCTCTATATTTTCTATTAATACCACTTCAAACTGAAATTTCCTACCGTATTTCAGAATTTCTTCTTGTACCTGAATGTATACAGCTAATAAAAAAAAAAAAAAACTTACAGTATCCAACCTGGAATCATGGATTCAAAAGCTTATTAAGAACATTTTATGTTGCCTTAACTGGTTTGGCTCAGTGGATAGAGCGTCGGCCTGCGGACTGAAATGTCCCAGGTTCGATTCCAGTCAAGGGCATGTACCTTGGTTGTGGGCACATCCCCAGTAGGAGGTGTGCAGGACGCAGCTGATCCATGTTTCTAACTCTCTCTCTCTATCCCTTCCTCTCTGTAAAAAATCAATAAAATATATTTAAAAAAAACAAACATTTTATGTTTTGTAGTTAACCTCAGAATATGGCATTGCCAATTGTCTTGCTACAAAAAAAAAAAAAATCGCATAAAACCACTTTTTTTTCAGACTCTAATAACAATTTCTTTACTTCCTTTCCACTTTCCACTAATATTTTGTCTGCCAATCTCCCAACTTTTCCCAATAGCCTTCTTCTTACATTTCTAATATTTGCCCAATCACTATCAAGTATCAAAGTCAGTGCTAACTATATCTTTCAAATTTCTATTACATTAGACACCTACTTCTTTTTAAAAAAATATATTTTATTGATTTTTTTACAGAGAGGAAGGGAGAGGGATAGAGAGTTAGAAACATTGATGAGAGAGAAACACCAATCAGCTGCCTCCTGCAAACCGCATATTGGGGATATGCCCACAACCAAGGTACATGCTCTTGACCAGAATCAAACCTGGGACCCTTCAGTCAGCAGCCCGACACTCTATCCACTGAGCCAAGCCAGTACCAGTTAGGGATAGACCCCTACTTCTAATAAAATTTTCTGGTCAGTTATCTATTGTTGCATAATGAGTACCATCCTATCTAATAATAGAGAAACATGGTAATTAACCGTAACTTCACTACCCTTCACATTGGCTAATCAGCGAGATATGCAAATTAACTGCCAACCAAGATGGCAGCTGGCAGCCTGGCAGCTGAAAGGAACATGAGGCTTGCTTGCTCCAGTGAAAGAGGAAGCCAAGGTTCCCCGCCTGCCGCAACCCAGCTCTGAGCTCCGGATGCAACAATGTTGCAATTATAGAACCTAAACAAACCCCAGGTACCTGCTTTCAGCTAGCGTGGCCTCAGAGCTTAGAGCGGCCAGTGATGGCAACAGAGTTTCAATTATAGAATCTAAACAAACCCAGATACCTGCTTTCAGCCGGCAATGCAATGGCCTCAGAACTGGAACCGGCTCTCAGCTCCAGTGACAGCTACAGAAGGTGAATAAATCCCAGAATAAAAATAAGAAAAAGAAAAAAGGAGAGGCTGGGAGCTTCAGTCGCCCACCAGCCTGAAAACAGCCCTCAGCCCCTCACCCAGACTGGCCAGGCACCCCAGTGGGGACCCCCACCCTGAAGGGGGTGTGACCAGCTGCAAACAGCCATCAGCCCCTCACCCAGACTGGCCAGGTACCCAAGCGGGACCCCCACCCTGATATGGGACACCCTTCAAGGCAAACCAGCCGACCCCCACCCATGCACCAAGCCTCTATCCTATATAGTAAAAGGGTAATATGCAAACTGACCCTAACAGCAGAAGGACTGGGAATGACTGATCATTATGACACACACTGACCACCAGGGGGCAGACACTCAATGCAGAAGCTGCCCTCTTGTGGTCAGGGCGCTCTCACATGGGAGGAGCTCTGCTCAGCCACAAGCCAGGCTGATGGCTGCCAGTACAGTGGTGGTGGTGGGAGCCTCTCCTGCCTCCTCAGCAGCGCTAAGGATGTCCGACTGCAGCTTAGGTCTGCTCCCCACTGACAAGTAGAGAACTCCCCAGGGCTGCCGGGCTGCCAGAGGGATGTCTGATTGCCATCTTAGGCCCAATCCCCCAGGGAGCGGGCCTAAGCCAGCAGGTGGTCATCCCCTGAGGGGTCCCAGACTGTGAGAGGGCGCAGGCCAGGCTGAGGGCCACCCCCCCGAGTGCACAATTTTTTGTGCATCAAGGCCTCTAGTCTTACCTAATAATAGACAAACATGCAAATTGACCGTACCTTTAATACACCCAAGCCATGCCCACCAGCCAATCAGAGTGATTATATGCAAATTAACCCAAACAAGATGGCAGCCGGCAGCCACGGAGCTGGAGCAAGCAGGAGGCTTGGTTTCCCTGCCAATGGAAGAAACCAAGCTTCCCGGCCTGCTGCTGCCTCCTCTCAAGGCAAGAAAGTTTCAATTATAGAAGGTAAATAAACCCCAGATACTTGCTTCCAGCTGCCATGGCCACAGAGCTGGAGCAAATAAAAAAAAAAAGGAGAGGCTGGGAGCTTCGGTCGCCGGGGGCCTTGGTCAGTCTGAAAACAGCCATCAGCCCCTCACCAAGGCTGGCCAAACCCCCATGTGGTGAGGGTCCCCACTGGGGGACTTGACCAGCCTGCAAACAGCCATCAGCCTCAAACCCAGGTTGGCCAGGCACCCCAGTGGGACCCCCACCCTGATCCAGGACACCCTTCAGGGCAAACCAGTCAGCCTCCACCCATGCACAAGGCCTCTATTCTATATAATAAAAGGGTAATATGCAAATTCACCCTAACAGCAGAACAACCGGGAATGACTGGTCACTATGACACACACTGACCAACAGGGGGCAGATGCTCAATGCAGGAGCTGCCCCCTGGTGGTCAGTGTGCTCCCACAGGGGAAGCTCTGCTCAGCCACAAGTCAGGCTGATGGCTGCCAGCACAGCGGTGGTGGCGGGCACCTCTACTGCCTCCTCAGCAGCACTAAGAATGTCTGACTGCAGCTTAGGTCTGCTCCCTGCTGGCAAGTAGGCATCCCCCAAGGGCTGCTGGGCTGCCAGAGGGATATCTGACTGCCAGCTTGGACCTGATCCCCCAGGTAGCAGGCCTAAGCCAGCAGTTGGACATCCTCCGAGGGGCCCCAGACTGCAAGAGGGCATAGGCCGAGCTGAGGGACACCCCCCGCCAAGTGCACAAATTTTTGTGCACTGGGCCTCTAGTTAATGTAATAATATGTAATTGTAACCAAGTTTGTCTCTCTTAAAACTGATTTGCATGTATCAGAAACAAGAAATTGGCTTTATCTGCAACTGATTTAATTTTTATAACTCTGCAGTATGAATATATGTTAATCCTTTAAGCAATTACTGTGTGCCAGACATTGTGCTAAAGACTTAAACTAATTTTCTTAAACTTCCTTCACAACCATTTCTTCAATGAGATTCATGGCATCATTGGTATGGTAACTGAGGCTTAAGAAAGGTTTTTATACTTCTCAAGGTCCCATAGAATGTGATAAATTTGCCATTCGTACTTTATTATTCTGACTGCAGAAACAATACTCTTAAACACTACACAATGCTGTCTAAAATGTCGCATAACTAACACTAAGGCCTTCGGGGCCTTAATGATCACAAAGGTTATCAATAATCAAGTCAATACACCATGTATTCTTTATTTGTAACATGGGGACAAGCTTAGTGTCCAGTAGTAGGTTCTTAAATAAATCCAATTTTGTAAAACTCAATATGATCTATTTGTTGGAGGATTCATCTTCTGACTGTGCATAACAAGTTTAAAAATTGAATTTCCATATTTCATTCAAAAACTCTTCCACATAGCATTGTGAAATGAACAGCAGATTGGGGCTCTCCAAGGTGTGAGATTGGAGAATGGAGTTGCAAATTCACTACATTTCTGTGACAAGGTTTTCCTCTTTTTCCCTTAGAGACTGGATTGGGATGCTAATTAAAAATATTTAAAGAAATTATGCTTTACCACATTCAAACATAAACAAATGTTAAAATTAGACTAAAACAGCGCTACCCCTTAGAAGTCTTTAATTTGCTTTCATGAAAGGAAAATAATTCTAATTGTCATCCAAATTGTTTATATGCAAATTATACTTTTCACACTGTATTAGAAAACTTAAATCTTTTAAAGGGCTTTAAATCTTGTTCTAACAATTGTATTTTTCTCTTTAGTTAAGAGCCTTCACCCTAACTTCTTCTAAACTATTAACAATTCAAAATGTAACTTAAGCCCTAACTGGTTTGGCTCAGTGGATAGAGCTTTGGCCTGTGGATGAAGGGTCCCAGGTATGATTCCCATCAAGGGCATGTACCTTGGTTGCAGGCACATCCCCAGTAGGGGGTGTCCAGGAGGCAGCTGATAGATGTTTCTCTCTCATCAATGTTTCTAACCCTTTATCCCTCTCCCTTCCTCTCTGTAAAAATTAATAAATTATATGTATTAAAAAATGTAACTTAAGGTAAGAAAAATGTACCTCTTTCAAAATCTAGAAATTGGTCTGGATGTTGTTGTTAGGAGAAGGCAGGGAAGAGGCTAATGTCTGCCTTAGGTTCAAAGGAATGCCGTAAGAAGTCTGAGTAAACAGCCCTCATGAGTAAATCCATGCACAGCAGCACAGCACAAAAGGTTAGCCAGACACAGGTATAATATTGAAGCTACATAGTTTGTTCTGTGAAAGGATGTAAATGAGATAGTCTCAGCCATCAACAAATAAAAGAACCCCTAGGAATCCTCCAGGTACCAAAGAGGGCCTTACACCCCTCCTGTTCTCTTTTCATCTGTTCACTGTCAGAAAAAGAGCAAAAACAAAAATGAAAGCCATTGAGAACTCAGAACTTCATGGCTAAGCAGAATGTGGGTTTGAATAAAGAAAACGAACGTATTTTTCTTTAGGGGAGCTATATTTTATCACATAAGAGAAATTAAATATTTGAAATGGAAAATGGATTTCATAAACATCAAAATGAAAATATTTTTTTCGATTGTTTCTTACAATGACCAATTTGTATATCATATCTATAAATAAGTCAAAACATATTGATTTAATCATACATATAGATGAACCAGAGATTTAAATTTGCATTAATTATATACAAAATATATTTACGTCTCAACATTTCATTATGATTATTTGTTGACATCTTATCTCTACTGAGCTTACACTTTCTTTTTAAAATAGGATATTTTGAGATAAATACTCCTGATTATTATGCAAACTTGCTAAATATAAGTGGATGGGATTCTCATTTCTGCAAACTTATACAAAGCTAAATTAATTGGATACTGAAATTAAGACTATTCACGTAGTCATTTCTAAAATTGTCTTTTATACCTACCATGCATTTTTATTTTTAGATATTCTTATGATTACTCTGAGTTGTGGGCAGTGGAGCAGGAAGAGAACATTTATTTTCAGAAACAGTGTTTTTGGTATAAGCAGTCCACAACTGTGTCATATGTCCGGTGAGTGTCCTTATCGGTGGAAAACTACTTCTGTGGAGATGGAACACAAGTACATGAGAAAGCTGCAGCAAATAATCTCTTAACAAGATTTATCAGATCATAAGATGTATAGCTAATGGAGAGGATGCTAGAAAGAAAAAAAAAAAAATCTCATATGTACTTCTCCGAATTAAAAGAAAAGTAAATGGAAAGGGGGATGAATAAGGCAAATAAGCAGAGTATTTGTTCTACACAGAGTTTCCAGTAGGTGATTCTTTTTAGTAGATATTTCATGAGTATATTTACTAAAATAGGGGTTCATTACAATGTGAGTTTGAGAGAACACATGTATTACTTACAGAGGCAGCAGGGCAGGGCAAAAAGAGAGCAGGCCTTAGTAAAAATCCCACTTCTGCCTTGGAAATGGAACTTAAACTCTGCAGCTGTGATGCCCTCACCTGGAATGATACAGGTCCCCAAGAATCCCTTTTAATGGCCTTTAGGGGATATCAAACAAAGGGCAAAGTGCCTACAGTCTATTGTAGATTCTCTTCCCTCAGGCTTTTAAAATGAGTAACACCCACTATGTTTTAGCTGAGTGTCATTGAGACTCAGGGGTTTGCACTATGGAATAGAGAAAACAAGATATGACCCTAACTACAATCAAATAGAAAGCATTAATACATATTTCTCTGCTGGCTATGTCTCCCTTATTAAAAGGAAAGTCAATACAGTATCATTTCAAATCTCCAATTGGCCTTGCTTTCTAATCAGTTTCTGCAGCCAGAAGCAGCCAATGGTGAACAAGGCAATAGGTGAAAATGTGAAGTTCCCAGAAATAGAACGTGTAATTCTAATATGTAATCCACAAGAGAGGAAACACTTCAAGGCCTCCATTTATCATCTGTGAGTGGCTGCCTCTGTGGGGGTAAGTATATTTGCATTTTCAGGGGCAAAACGTTCTGCCTTTCATCAGAGATAAGAACCTTTCATGAGAGGAGAGAGGCAGTTCATGTGGTCCAGTTGCAATGGATGTGGAGATATTTTCCTGCTGATTTACTGCATCAGCATGTCTGCAATACTTTGCAGGCTTTGTGGTGCCAGGAGGAGAGTCTCACATCTTGGCTGCTCTGACACTCTACATTTGAAGAACGTATTTGTATTCATCAATTAGAACTTGTCTTCATTTCCCCTTCTCCCTCTTTCTTCCCTCACCATCTGCAAAACAGGGCTACATTAGCATGTTAGCAATCACCTTGGCAATTCAGTTTCTCTGCATTACATATCTAGTACTTATAGATATTTCGGAGAGATTTCAAATTCCCGGTTTGTTGTAGTTGTTTTCTTAGGCATTTCCTGCATTCACTAGGCTGATGAGCTTCTCTTGGTCATTTAGCCCCAACTTCAACATACATTTTGTGGCAATATTGTTTCTAAAAAGCAAAATTTTCTCCCTGTATCAATTCAGTTCAATCAGAAAAGACAAAGCAGTGGGAGCTATAGAATAATATGAGATATTGCAAGGAGTTGACTTACACAGTTGTGATCCAGTGGCAAGTCTGAACTCCTTAGGGCAGACTGTCAGGAAGGGCAGGCTGCCAGGAAGGGCAGGCTGGGACGCTGGACACCAGAAAAGCTGCTGTCCAGCTAGGGGAAGCCTGGGCTCCATTTTTAAGGTCTTTCAACTGCTGAAATCAGACCCAACCTTGATTATCCAAGATATGTTTCTTGCCTATCAACTGATTATGGATTTAATCACATCCACAAATCACCTTCATACAGCATCAGTACCTGGTGAATAACTGGAGATGGTAACGTTACCAAATTGACACATCAGAACACCTTCATGGTCTCTAAGAAATATAGTTCCGTGAAAGAAATAAAAGTCAATTACAGTATAGCTATCTTATTGGATGTTACACAGTCATTACTGTATAGTCATTAAAAGTAATGGTTCTAAATGTTTTATGAGATGGCTAAAATGCTTCTTCTGTAATGTTATTGAGGAAAGAGATAGTCAATCATGTAAACAGTGTTTATTAACTACATAAAAGTTCTTAGATATAAAATGGCAGGAAATGGTTTATATCAGAGGATGAAATTGTTTGTATCCTATAAATCTGAAATGTTTCAGTGGGCAGATATTTTTATAATAAATTAAGATTTCATTTATTAAGTAGGACCTGTGCTCATATCATCTGAATTCAAAACATACTTATGCTCACACTTGGCCCATCCCTCGAGCATCAGCTTTTGCCTAGTTTTCATTTCCTTCCCAATTTGGCCTTCTTGATCTTGTTTGCTCACATACACCTCTCTATCCTTTGTCTCCATCAAGCCCTACAAACCCATAGCCTGTATGGATTTGTTCATGTTCATATTCACCATGCAAATGTGATCATATTCAGCATACTCATAGCACAAGATTGAAAATTTACTCACTTTGATTCTCAAATGGGGGAAAGAAAAAAAAAATAAGCTCATTTTCTATAACAAAATCTAATCTTGCCTTTAAACTCCTTTTAAAATGGGTATGTTGATCTTCATTTTGTTCTTGGGAAACTGAGGCGCTGAGAGGTTAAGTAACACATACAATTGAAGGGAACAGAAGATCCCACTCCCAGCTTAAAATGGCCTCTTTATAGTTAACATGACCTCACTGTAAATATTTAAGCATTTCAAAATTTAAATTTCTCACCCAAGTTATTTCTCCCATTATGCAGAGTTGTTCTTCCCCTTCTTCTGTCCAAAAGAATGTGTCAATTTATTGGGAAGATTGTTATTGCTTTTGGCTTTGGGGTTGCATTGACCTCTGTCCCCGTTACTAATCCGATAAGAAGCCAGAGGCTATTTTAATGCATATTCTGTTCTCTCAGCAGAGGCTGTTGAGGCAATTGTTGCAGAGGAGAGGGTCTTCGTTGATATTGATATTCTTAGTCACTTCAATTTTTAATATCACTTCACATCTTCCCAGGCCCGTCTGTGATTTCCATTTGACTCCTCCTTTGCCCTGCAGGGTTCATTACAAAGCCATTTTTCTCTCACAGTGGTGACCTCACAGACAAGCTCGATCAACAGGAAGACCCTCTGTACTGCCTGGGAACTGAGAGAGAATGGCAGGTGCCTCCTCAGGCTCTGTCTTTGCCAAAACATGTGACAAGATCACATCTGCTCTATGCAGCCAACAGAGGAGCATGAAAAACAAACTGGAATCAAAGGCACATACCTTCTCCCACTCTGCTTCTATCTCAAGTGTTCTGAGTAGTCCCACCTCTTCCCTTTGAGATTCAACCTAAAGTCAGGAAAGTGAAGCCTTTTGTGTGAAGATCTGTCCCAGTGGGAAAGCCACAGGGGGAAAAAAAGATTTTTTTTTTTTAAAAGGAAAGAAAATGATAAGGATGGAAGATGGGGAGAGGTCATTGAATCTTAATCATTCAGGCTATATTCTATTTAAATCTGTAGCCATTAAGAGTATACCTCTTGAACATTTATCTTTTCCTTGGTGGAATGTGCCTTAAGCTCACTCATCACTAAAAATGCCCTGCACCCATTATATAAGTAAGTGATTAATAGTATTGTGGGTAGAGATTTTATATAGGTATTATGTATCCTGTGGTGAGTTAGACTTAACAGGGAAACAATACTTATTTGACTGCATAATCTTATTTACTTTTCTTATTTTATTTCAGTTATAGTAAATTATTTCTCTGAAAAACAGAGCCCTAGCTTTTGCAGAATTGCTACATAATCAACTGATTTGAAGTTACTCAGTTCATAATTCTGAGTCTCAGCTGTGTGTGGGGTTTTTGTTAATCCTCACTTGATGATATTTTGATATTTTCCTATTGATTTTTGGAGAGAGTGGAAGGGAGAGGGAAAGAGAGAAACATCGATGTGAGAGAGACACATCAGTTGGTTGTCTCCCACACATGCCCTGACCAGGGCGGGGGAATGGAGCCTGCAACTGAAATATGTGCCCTTGACTGGAATAAAATCTGGGATCCATCAGTCCAAGGGACAACGCTCTATCTATTGAGCCAAACTGGCTAGGGCTGGGTCTCAATTGTTGTTTTTTTAATCTGGAAATTAAATCTGTTAACTTGAAAATCATTTCTAGTTCTAAAAGCCTTTGATACTTTTACTTAAAAACTTACTTTAGAACTTGACTTCCAGTGCAATTAGCACTCATCAATCCTGCCTGGGATCTAGTAGGTTCTTTATATGGTTCAGGTTCTCTGTAGTTGAATGATTTTGTATCGGTGTTTATAGTTTTGGATTTAAAAAGAAGAAGAAAAAAGAGAAGGGAGAAATGCCCCCATACAGACTCCAAAGGCATTCATTTTTCCATGTAAAAAGTGTTTCTGCACTTCATAAGGCTACATTAGGACCTACATTAGGACATCTGTTTCAAAACCCTGCATTGCAATATTATTGAAGTGAAATTTCCAAAGAGTAATTTCTATTTTGATAGGACTTGGAAACACTGACATAAGCTATCCTACATGTCTGTGGTGCACTTATACTGTACCAATGTAATTAAGCTGGAACTACAGTTCCCAGAATTCATTCCCTGCATGCTTTGGGGTTTTCATTAACCACAAAAGACATCTTTGCATAAGATTTGGAAGGCAGAAGTAAAGCAATTGCTATATTTCTCTTTGTGATGTGGGCCTTCAAACACTGTGGCGGCTGGCACATGTTGTCACTGATTTGCTATCTCACCTTGTAGGTGTGAAAAAGCATCTAAACCTGTAACCACCCTGCCTCCCATCAGTTCTCTTCCAAGAACAACTTTGGGTTTTGAACCACAGGAATGGGTAGGTGGATCCATGGTGAATGGCCAAAGTCTGTTCTGCAAGTCACCTATTGGGTCTAGGTTGGAGGTGGTGAGAAACATACCTGTGTAGAACTTTGTCTCCGTGTGTTCACTCTTTTTTTCATTCTTGTCCAAAAAAAAAAAAAAAAAAGTATCTTCTCTAGTTGCCAGTTGGGATGACCTTTAGAGACATCAGGCTTAACATTAAACACAGAATTTAAGCATTTCATAGACTCCTCCCTCACTTCTTATAATTCTTAGTGTCTAACCCTAATAATAAATTCCCTATTCTAGCTCTATTCTGTCCCATGTGATAGTCATTAACTCATGTGGCTATTGAGCACATAATTGTAAACTACTCTGAATTGAAATGTGTTCTGAGTATAAAATACACATACAGTGGGGCCTTGACTTATGAGTGTCCCGACTAACGAGTTTTTTGAGATATGAGCCGTCTCTCAGTCGATTTTTTGCTTTGAGTTGCGAGCTAAAATTCGGGTTACGAGCCAGCTTCAGATACCCCACTGCTAGTTGGAGAAGCGAACGTCACAGTGAACGTCACAACATCAGCCCAGCATCACGTGTCTCACTCATTCACTTTATGATTTGACATACGAGTAATTTGAGTTACGAGCTCCATCACGGAACGAATTAAACTCATAAGTCAAGGCCCCACTGTAAGGAATCTCATGATAATATTTGTGTGACTTTATATTGAAATTATTTTTTGAAAATAGTGCATTAGATAAAACATATTAAAATTAATTTCATCATAGTGTCTTAGTCAATTTTGGCTGCAATAACAAAATATCATAGATTGCATGACTTACACAACAAACATTTACTTCTCATCATTCTGGAGACCAAAATCAAGGTGTTGGCAGATTTAGTGTCGTGAATGCCTCTTTCTGGTTTTCACACCAACCTCTTTTTTTCTGTACCCTCATTTGGAGGCCAGACAAAGATCTCCAGACTGTTCCTTTTGTCATAAGGACACTAATCCCACCTGGTAGCTCCACTCTAATGACCTCATCTAACCCTAATTACCTCTCTCCCAAAGACTTCACCTCCCTGTACCATTACTGGGAGTTAAGGTTTCCACATGTGAATTTTGGGGGACACAATCATTCCATAACATCTTCCTTTTTACTTTTGTAATGTGGCCACAAGGATATTTTAAATTACATCTTTGGGTCAAATCATATTCATATTATTGCTGTTCTAGATGACTCATAGCACTTCTGATGCTGTTATAGAAAATTGTCTAATTTATTAATTTTAATATTTCCAGTTTCCTATATGGATGAGTAATATTAGAGATAACCTCCAAATTGATATTTGATGTAGAACTGATTACTTCTCTTTTAATTTGGTGAGAGTGGTGAAGTAAGATTCTCTTCCATGGCTGAAACACATGATCAATCTCAATTTAGAAAATTACCTGTGGAGAGACTTTAGGTGAATAACCTCACTCTGAACAGTGGGTTCATTTGTATATTTAATAAGTCAACAAATATTCTCTAAAGACTTACTTCCTCAGCACCACTTTGAACATGTTACCAAAGGGCCCTGCCTTAAAGGTACTTAGAGTTTAATGAGGGGAGTCAGATGATACATGAACCAAAGGCATGATTAGAGAGTTTGAAGAGTATCCTGAGAAAAATAAAAGTAATATGATCGTGAATGAAAATGGTTTTCTTCAGATGGTTTGGGTAATGACCATTATTTTTCTAAATTATTATGTGATAAAAGCATACATGTGTTAAAAATGATTCATTTATTCATAAAAAATTGCACAAGATACAATAACAATTTCAATTTTATTTATTTGAAGCAACAAAGGGGAAATTATAGAAAACAACAAATGTTATATTGGAGTTGATTGCCATGGATAGCAAGGTGTGGCTACTGAACATTAGAGCTAATGTGATCAAATTTAATGTTAAAAATTGAAGGTTTACCAGGTTCCTAGCTTTATTTTCAACTGCAGACATAAAGTAGAGGATCAGTTACAGTCTTATCAGTGAACATAAAGCGATCATATCTCATGGGGCTTTTAAATGTTTATTAATATTTAATGTATGTGTAGGGTGCTTGAAGGATGTAATTTATACAATTAGTACATTTAAAAGGGATGAGTCATAGTACATGAATCATGTTTGGTATCTCTCTTAAAAACTAGCAGACTTCCAAAATGCATGTCCAAGTTGTAAGGAAAATATGAGAGGACAACCTCTCATGATAAAAAAATAATAATAATGCCACAGAACATAGTTCAGAGAAAAGTCGTATTATTTTTAGACTTCAATATTGAAATCACTGTAATTGCAAGGGAAGAAATTCACTGGATCGGACAGCTTTTCTTTTGGGTTGGCCCAGGAGTTGTCTATGAATGGTGTCAGCTTTCTGCTTGTGCCGAAAACATTCAGTGGTTCAATGCCAAAGCAGTTTTGACAAACTTTTTGATTGGTGCCAAGTCTCAGGAGGGTATGCTCTTAGCATTTGCCTTTAAATTTCAAATGGTTGTAAGACTCCAGGGCTTACATTCTGTGAATAAAATGAGACAGGACAATGTCAGCAAAATGGTGTAGCTGCAGTTCATCTCTCTCTCTCTCTTTTTTTCTTTTTGGCTTTAATGTGGCTTGAGACTTGGCATTCTGTATAACACAGTCAAGTGTTAGACAGAAAGTGCCAACCCAGTTAGAAACAGTGAATCCCACAAGGAGAAAACAATAAGCTATCAGAAAGGCACTGCCTATGTCTAGTCATGACTTCAGGCCTGGAAAACTATCATAAAAATGGTACATTGGAAATCAGTGGACCTCAGGTAGAAGCAATAAATTGGCTGAGTTCACGTAAATGATTTGATTGCTGATATAAACATGTGCTGTATGGCAAACGCACCTCAACAAGAAAGACGGGAGTGTAGTCTGGTACTCAGATGCTATTCAAGTATACAACTGTCAGACACTGTGTTGCCAACATTTAGTGACTTTAACCTCCTCAGCCCCTACATTATTTGATGACAACAGCAACAACCTCATTCAGAGGCTTAACCAATATCACATCCATGATCAAGTCAAACTGCCCACAGTTATGCCAGCTTTTGAGTATAGCTGCATTATTTTGAATATGTGGAAGAATTTAACCTGTATGTTCTACAAGATCTCTGTGACTCTGCTCTTTGGGATGACTGAGTTTAAGAAAAAAATAATGCAGGTTAGATCTTATTATAAAGTAAACCAAGGTTAGAAGTTCTACCTACCAGCTCTTACTTAGAATGCTGGAATAAATAAAAGTATGTGTACCACCAATTCATGTAGCATTTCCTTTAGTCATTTGGACTTAAATGTAAAGAGAGTCATGGGGGATGACATTAATTTAATTGAGCACCATACCACATTCAAGGTTTTCATTGATCTCTTTTTCATTGTCTCCTTCCTCAATGCATTTGGCCAAATATAATGAGTGGTTGTCTTAACAACAGGATTCTACACTTGTTCAATTGGTGTGGTTTACATTTTCCTTCCGTTTTTCAATTTGATGCTGTGAAGATTAATGCCTTAGATAATATATCTGGGGCACAGGAAAAGTGTGTATTTTCAGAGAATGACTCAATTAATCGCAGGAACAATGAAGCTATATGAAATCTATCTTGGAAGGAGGACAAAATCGCTTAGCCTCTGCTGTGTCTTTTGTGAGTTGATCTAGGTTATGGAGTTGCAATAGGCAGCTGATTACAGGCGAGTAATTAGGAAAAGAGTCAATTTCTATTCATGGAACTCTCTCTAAAGAACAAAAGACATGCAGACTACCTTTTTCACTGACCCATTGCAAGATCACTGTAAATACCTTACTTTATTATGTCCCCTTACAAGAGACCTGAATGGTGAGATTTCATTGTAAACACATTCACTAATATGCCAGCGAAATGTACAATTTATCAACACAATCATGTTACCATTTTATTAGACAAGAAATAGACTATTGCAGATAAATTCTATCTCAAACTTTGAAATCATTTTTTTTCCTTGGTCCTCCAATGGACAGAAATGCCTATTTCTATTTATAGACTTTTATTGCTTTCCAAATATATTCATTCACATGGGAATGGAATTTGATCATATAGCAATATAGCTCAGCAGATTTTACATGCATGACTGCTATCTTCATATTGATCTTTTTAAATTGCTGTAATATTTTGCACTGTGTCTAAAGGCACTCAATGTTTCCATTAATATAATACACAAGGGAGCCTGGATGATCACTTCCTCTTTTCACTCACATCTCCTCTGTGAATATTTAGTCATAGCTCTCTTAGAAGGGAGAACGCATATGTACATGTACTACATTTTGTGGGTACAAAAACAATTACTTCTCTTCATTTCTTATAAGAAAGAAGCTATAATTTTCTTCAGTTTCCATTTTCTCCTAAGGTCTCTTAAATTAACTCAAACTCTTCCTAACCAAAGGTCATTTAAGGGTGAAAACAATTAACATTTAAAATCATATTGGGGTGCCCTAGCTGGTTTGGCTCACTGGATAGAGTGTCGGCCTAGGGACTGAAGGGTCCCAGGTTCGAGTCCAGTCAAGGGCATGTACATTGGTTGCAGGCACATCCCCAATAGGGGGTGTGCAGGAGGCAGCTGATTGATGCTTCTCTCTCATCAATGTTTCTAACTCTCTATCCCTCTCTCTTCCTCTCTGTAAAAAGTCAATATATCTCAGGTTATTTCTCTGCATCATATTGTAGTCTCAGAGGCACCTGCAGACTCTGAGGGGCTGCTGTCCAGCCCAACCACCTAGACACCTTATATAGCCCTTTGTCTCTACACCTCAGAATGCCAGGTAGACTGTAGGACTTTGCTGAGGGCAATGGCCCTTGTTCCTAATGTGAAGATTCTCATATCTTCCCTCTCAGCTCCCAATAAAAATTTTTCTGGCAGCTTTACCTGTGGAAGAGAATGTTCTTTGGTAATAATCCACAACCATTTTTTACCATTTCCCTCTGAACATTTCTCTGATATCTGACCTGCATGAAAATGAGCTTTGAGAATTTAGGAAAAAGATCATTTCCTCAGCAGTGCCTGAGTTAAAAAATATAATAATAACTGGAATTCCTCAAAATGTTAGTTTTTGAGATTCAAAAATGATCAGTAACTCTTTCATTCCAAGTCATATTCTTTCTCCCCTGAGGAATGAATGCTCTTTGCTTAAGAATTATGAATTCTCAGAAGAGAATGATTGAAAAGAAATCAACATATATGAGAAAAATTTTTTAATTTGTCATCTGTGGATTTTGATCTATTTACTCACTGAAGAGCTTAGACTCTGGAGACAGACAACCTGGATCTGGATTTAAATCCTGGCTCTTCTATTCACAACCTCTGTGATGATGAGCATAACTTATCCTCTCTGTGCCTCCCTTTCTCTGTGTGTAAAATAGGGATAATAATAGTATCGTTGCAACCACATTTGGATGTTAATAAATGAGCTGATGTCTTTGAAGTTCTTAGGATAATTCCTGGCATTTTAGAAGCTCTATATAAGTAGTTAATAATAATGATAACACCAATGATAATAATGACAGTACACAAATAAAATAAGCTGGAAACATGTTATCACAAAAGTAAAAGTTTACTTATAAAAACATACACACAGAAAAAATTCCATCAACAGGAAGAAAATAACATAAATAACTTAAAAGGCTGAAGTTGCAGACTAAAGGACTCCACAAGAAGAGAAATTGCATATCTTTTTGTTGCAAAAGAAAAGATTAGACATATAAAAATAAATTTGAAACATTATAAACATTTAACTAAATAACCACTATGTCGGGTCTATTATAGACAAGACAAACATGTTTTGGGCCCTATGTAGCATAAATTCTCAGCTATGAAACAAGTAAAAATGAATAAAATAGTGATACATACTCCAAAATGTATTCTAAATAAATAGGAGACGTTAATGTGGTAAACAGTGACTGAAGGAAGAGAGAGGATAGATTCAGTATTCTAGGGGACATTTCTTTTAAGCAGAGGCCTGAATCACAGGAAGGGAAGAAGCCAGTCTTGGGACAATGTGAGAGCAAGGATGCAAAAGGGCACATCAAGGGCAGAATAAAAAATGATCTCTTGTTTTCAGGAAACTCAAAGGGCACTGTGGGGTGAAACCTTGGAGATTTAAACAGAGGAGTGACACATTTTTGTTATTTGCTTTTATAAAGAATAATCTGTGCCCTAGCCGGTGTGGCTCAGTGGATAAAGTGTTGGCCTGTGGATTGAAGGGTCCCAGGTTTGATTCCAGTCAAAGGCACATACCTGGGTGGAGGGCTCGATCCCCAGTTGGGGGCATGCAGGAGGCAGCCAATCAATGATTCCCTCTCATCACTGATGTTTTTCTCTCTCTTCTCTCCCTTCCTCTCTCAAATCAATATAAATAGGGACTAGTATGGAATCAGGGACACCACTTAAAGGGCAATAGGTTATAGTTCATGATGGTTTCAACTGCAACAAAGTCAGCAGTTGTGGTTATGAGGGAAAAGGATTACATACTAGGAATATAGCTTTTTTTTGAAATATAGCTTTTGACATTTGCTGGCAATCTTCATGCATGAGTAGGACCCCAACTTCCACTCTTTTCAGAGTAGTTTTGGGGTCCTCTGCAAATAGACTTTAAAAGGCTATTTGAAAGTCAAACAAATATGTACATTGGAAAAGAGGCCAGATATGCATTTGAAAATAAGGGGAATCACAATATCACCTCAGAAGAACACAGAGAGTGACATTGAAGATTTGCAAAAGTATAGTGGTAGGATTCTAATTGAGTAAAATACCAAGCATGTATATTATACATTGTGTGGAAGTAAATCCATCAAGCTTCATTAACATAAACGTTCATTTAAAAATAGCAGTCATGAAAAGGCTCCACAGAAACATTCTAACTTAGGGTAGGAGGGTAGAATGTTTTAAGGAGGTTTAACAGGCCAAGTGAGTTGCAATTTGGCTGGTTTCAGAAAGAGTGTATCACAGGTGGTTTGTGAATAGGAAGGAGTCATTTGTGCAGATTCATTATGCAATATGCATCTTGTGAAGAAGAGGGAGGGTTAACAGTGAGGAGCTGAGGTCATGTACAAGAGGATAGAGGAAGAATAGTAGCCAGGACAAAAGCACATGAAGCACTGTAGAAAATTCTTAATCTCCAACATCTCTCCCATTGTTTTAATTGTTAGAATACCTTACATGGTGTCTGCTGGATCTGGAGTGGTTGGCTTTGTAGTAAGTGTACATGGAGAGAAGTGGCTATGAGGGTTAGGAAGGCAAGAGCTCAACAATGATGCCTTGCTTTTGTTGGCTATTCATTGATTCTATTCTGACCTCTTATCCCAAAGAAGTATTAATGAAAAATTCTCTTAGACAAAAGTAGTGTTTGATCTGCAGGCCTGCTCCCCACCCACTGAGCCTCCTATCACATAGGCACACATGGCTTAGGGACGGGTACTGCTTTCTGATAAGGTTACTTTACTGAGGCAACAGAGTGGATCACGTTCCTGGGACTGTGGACCCAGAGTCGCCATTGAATATGCTAATCATTCCAGACCCCCTGTCAATCATTCAAGGAGAAAGTGTGATCCTTAAGAAAAAAAAATCAGAACTCACAAGGTAAGATGACACCTATCACCACCCAGTGAGTAAATGCTTTGAGAGGACTGGGCCTATAGCCTCAGAGAGCATGTCAGAATATCACTTATTAGTTAGCTTAAATATGTGCACATATATTCTTTGTTATCCCTTGGGCTTAGGAAGAACATTTTGTTTTTGTAGCATGATTATTGTTGTCATCATTGTTGTTGAAGTGTTTCAAACTGTTTTCCTCTGTAGTATAGGTAGAGATGGCATCTCTTAAGACAAAGTATTATAGAGGGACAGTTCTTTCTCAAGGACAAAGAGGTTCCCAGGAAATAAGAATCAGGGTGTCTCCATGTAAAAAATACCCCCCCCCATGGAGAGAAATTGATTGATTTCAGGAATGGAAAATAAAGGAAACTTCCTGAGACAGAAAGCAGATCCTAAATAATAGTTCTGAAGAAAACCAGCAGAAAGATGAAGGAATTGCCAGAGTAATCTTAGTTATCCTATTACTCTTAAGATCTGCAAGTTGTTTTTTTTTATTTTTGCTCCAGTACACAATGAAGGAACAGTAAAGGGACACCTCCCAACTCCAGTTACTTAGGGTGTCCTTTCCTACAAACAGGCAACACTGAACCTTTGCAATGTCCTCTTTCTGAAGACACTTAACAATGTTGAGTTACAGGTTTCTGGTGATCAGTCCACCCCTCATATATCATAGATGCAACTGCCAAGACCCAGAGCACAGCCATGTTCTACCATTCCATTAACAGGTCTGCATCCACAACCTGCCACATTCTCTCCCAAGCTGTCAGTCATGACAGCCCTCAGAATTGGAAATGTCAGCATCTCTGATATGGAGAAGGCCATACAATTACTAACACTTTATTGCTCCTAGAAATCCTTTAAGGCTGATAAGTACAGAGACTGTAGGCTCAGTCCTGAAGGGGACATTGCTCCCCAATGAGGGCAAAGGACTCTTCTGTGCCTCAGTGCCCCCACAGACTCATTCACACTTTGATTGAGGGTCATGCTTTTCTACCGGTGGACATGCTTTGCCAGTCTCTTTCCTCTCAGAAACTATCTGAGGCTTGTGTCAATTCATCAAGTTAAATGAGGCTTAGGAACAAAAAAAAAAAAAAAAAAAGGACCACATAGGCTTTATTTTCGGTCTACTTTCAGTAATGTGTAAAAAGGAATGATCTATTGCACAGTTTCCTGGCCTAAAGAGCTATTATCATTGTCCATTTAGTTCTTTCCATAGTATATAGAACTGTCTACCTGCCCTTGTACAATTTTAAACTGTAACAACTTCGTTTGAAAGTACAATAGAAACCATCTGACAATGGGACTTGAGATAGTTTTATAAAAGTTTGGAATCTGTATTATATAATTGTCCAATGCATTTTCTGATTTAAGATCCTGAGACAATGGAAAAATGGATAGAGCTATGGAAACTCTAAGTGGTGTGCTGTGGAAGACAAAATTGAATTTCGTATTGTCTGGTGGAGAAAATTCAATGCAACAGACATATGCAGATCGCACTGTATTAACAGCTTAAGGGTTTCAAGTGTTAATGTCGAAGTTGGGAAAAAAAGTAGAGAAACCCCAAATGTCCTTCTGTTGTTCTCATGAGTCCAAAAAGGGTAGCTCTCTCTATTTTAACCTGCCTAAGCTACATGCATGTCGATTTTATAAAATTGAGAAAAACTGTTTACATTCCTCACATTAGTATTTATAGACTCCTCACCAGCCCCCTTTTTGTTGCCTTTTGTGTTTTCTTTCTTGGATTTAAGCATTTTTTATGGTCCCATGATTGGCCCCCAGAGAGCCTTAAGTCAGAGTCATCATTACTGTGTACCATTTACTCAAATACATCCTGAGATTCTATCAAGGTATTTTTCTGAAACTGTTCACTTGAGAGTTATATCTACTCCCAGGATAGGAAACGGAAAGAAACTCACCTTAGGGCAAGTAGTTACAGTTCTTATCCTGTTGAGCAATATTCTTTATGATCGTGATTTAATTACATTGATCTATTGATTTTTGCTGCAGTTCAGTTTGAAAGTGTTGGGGATGAGTCATAACCACAAAGGGACTATATGGCAGGACTGACTAAAAGAAGCTCCAACTTATGCTTGATAAGAAAAAAACAAAGGCAAAGGCGAAGGAAAACCTGAGGAAAGGGTAACCGAGGATGGTGGCAATGACTTTTTCACATCGGTTCCTTCTCGGAAGGGGTAGCCAATGATAGCTGTGGATGGCAGGCGTTCACATGGGCTCACCTGTTAGGCAGGTTTCAGAGACTCAGCTTGGAGGTATTGACTTCACAGTTTTGTTATATTTGGAGGGTAGTTCAAGGAGGGGAGGGAAGGGCTATTGTATGGGATGTGTGTGTGGTGGGGAAGCAGCACTCAAGTTGATTGTAACATAGATAATAAAGGGACCACACTTTCACATTGACCTCATTTGGAGGTGGCCTGGGAAGACACTGCATGCCACCTGTAGGTATGATCCCTCGGTTTGCTAGTGGGACCTGTGATTAGCCTCTAAACCTATGTAGGCAAAAGGAAGGATTAAATAGAACATTCTATTAAAAGAAAAATGGAGCACAGTGTTTGGAATGCGGTAGATACTCCACAAAATGTTAGTTCTATTTCCTCTAGCACTGTTACCAAACACAGATCCTCAAGTGTAACTTCAGAGTACTTTTTGGTTTGGTTTGTTTATTTTATTTTATTTTGTCAAACAGGAATTGTATAAATTAATAGAATGAATCAGGACATGGGAGTGATACGGTCTCAGAAAAGACTGGCTTGAGCTCTGCTGGATGTCCTGGGGTAGTACCTCAATTTGGTAGCATCATTTTAGTATCCCAGATGCTTATTGTATCCATCCATGGGTGATGAGGCTTGAAACATGTGACTGTGTCATGCTAAATAAAATATCCAGAAAACTGAGTAAACAAAAAATTGCTAAATCACCAAAACTAAAATGAGAAATAAAACATTTACACAGGTACGCTAACATATGTGCAATCAACAAATTTATATATATATATATATATATATATATATATATATATATATATATATGGCATGGGAACCAAAAAAATGAACAGAAATAAAAATCCCACACAATCAGGACTGAGAGTAATAATTTACTTCTAGAAATCACAGTTAGAGAGATCATACATATTTGAAGCCTATTTAATTGAGCTTCATAAGTTGGTGGTTGCTCAGGGAGCCTGGAATCGGAATGAGGGAAATTAGGTTAATTAAAATTTTACTGGCTTTGAAATAAGACATTCTGAGAAATCCATCTCAGAACACTCTTATTTTGCATAAATACTCAAAATAAGCCTACAATACCTTGTCCTATGGCTCTGGATCCTTTTCCCTTGACCAGAATGAACATTTGCCTCCTGCACAGCATATTTGCCAAACTCAATATATGCTCTTGATCGCTTTCTGGATACAGTGAAACACAGAAAAGTTCCTGCAAAGCTGTAGGAGGGGTTCTCTAAGTAGAAGATTGTATTAGGCATGAATCTTAGACCAATATTCAATTACACAAAAAAATATGTTTGTTTTCTATAACTGCACTTAATTTTATTTTTTAGGGAAGAGACCATATGTTTTGGGGTAGCATTTAGGGGTTAGTGCACCTTTATAACTCTCATTTTTCCCTGTTAATTTTTAACGGTATATGCTTTTTGAGCAAAATTTCGCTTTACCATATACCATCATGAGGAGTTGCTTTCTCCCTACACTTATTCAATGAAGTATTCTCACTCTATAGTTTTCCCTCTGAAATATTCTTTCTCTGTTTTGGTAAAGCTGAAAATATAACATTTTACAAGACACTAAGCATAAGCATACCAGTTGGCATGGCTTTCGTTAGCAGGACACTGGGAATCTCATGATTAGTGTTATTTCTTCTTTAATTTTATTATATATATATTTTAAGTTTGGCTGTACTGAGGTACCACTTGCTAGTGGGAAGTACCATTGACTAATAAAATTGTAAGATACTTAAAATGTATATTGTGGTGATTTGACAACTGTAATAATAAAAGCAAAATATGCTAATTAGACCGGACATCCTTCCGGATGACCTTCTGGACGAAGCTGGGGCTGTGAGGGAAGCCCGGGTCCCAGGTGCCTGCTGGTAGCCGGAGGAAAGCCCAGGTCCTGAGTGCCAGCAGCCAAAGGGAAGCCGGTGCTGGCAGCCGGGGGAAAGAAGGCCTACTCTTGCACAAATTTCATGCATTGGGCCTCTAGTATGTATATATTGTAAAAATTCCTCTCATCTAGTTAATTAACACATCCATCACTTCACTTTTTGTTGTTTGTTTGTGTGAAAATATTTTTCTACTCTCTTAACACATTTTAACTATACAGTACAGTATTACCAACTATACTCACCATGATTTACGTTAGCTCCTCAGAACTTATTTACCTCGTAGCTGCTATTCCCACACCTTAGCTTCTGGCAACCACTTTCCTTTTCTACGCTGTTTCTGTGCATTTGATGTGTTTCCCAGCAAAAATCAAATTTCCTTCTTTTTTTATGGCTGAATAATATTTCATTATATTTGTACCACATCTCTATTCATTCATCCATTGATGAACACTTAGGTTATTTCCATATCTTGGCTATTATGAATGATACTGCAGTAAACACAGGGTACAGCTATCTCTTTGATATCCTGGTTTCATTTTCTTTGAATAAATACCCTGAAGTGGGATTGCTGGATGATATGGTAATTCTAGTTTTAGTTTTTCTGAGGAACCTCCATGCTGTTTTTATAGTGGCTGTACCAATTTACATTCCCACCAACAGTGCACACAAAGGTTCCCTTTTCTCCACATTCTTGCCAACACATGTTTATTGATTGATTGGTAATGGCCATTCTGACAGGTGTGAGGTGATATCTCATTGTGGTTTTGATTTGCATTTCCCAGAGGATTAGTAATGTTGACCACCTTTTCATCCTTCTATTTATTTAATGATTATTCAACAAAGGTTTGACAAGATTTGACTTAACTCCATGAGCTTTCTAAGCCATGTTCATCTAAACCAATAAAATTGGTCAGTTATCCCTTTTGTTCGTTGGTTGGTTGGTTGGTGTGGGAATAATATAGAATTCTTATATGGAGAAAAACTTAAGCTCCTTGATCTGCATTTTTTCAAGAACAATGAAGAAAGCATTGTAAGGCTTATCATGTAAAATGGACCAGAGATATCAAGTCAACTTTTAGCAAAGTAGCAATGTTCACATGATCTTTTATAACATGGCCTGACCTACGTGTGAAATTCCTACATCCAAGCATATAGCCTCTCTTCTGCCTAATACTTACCTAAGACTCTTCATGATGAGCTAACTATGATTTGAATTTGGCAGCATATTGCTGGTTATACAATTCATTAGTCACTTCAATTTTATATTAGAACAATTCATAACATAGTTTTATATAATAAAATGCAAGCTGGGCAGTTTTCATATGGAAAAATAATACAATAATTAATAAATAATAATACAAAAATAAACTCTGTATGGCATATTTACAGTGGGAAACCTGCTTTGCCCTACCTTGTATATACATCCCACTCAATATATTATTATACCTGTTGAATTTTATACTTTTCTATCAAAATATAAGGCTATTTACATAATCTACCTTTCTCCTTAACTAAAAATGGCCTCTTCCCCCATTTTTCTCTAGGCTCCCCATTCCACATTCTATGTTATTATTATTTAGAATTTTGAATATATCTTTTAGAATATGTTATTATTTTCAATAGTTTAAGTCTCTCTTGCTTTATCATTGCAGTCCTTTTGCATTCACATTTTTTAATATAAACTGAGAAGGCTTGGTGGATAGAAATGTCAAATAATACTTTTTAAAGTAGTTTTACTATGGCATGTGCGTGCACTGCAATCATTGCATCTATGTTTTTCAGAATATTTAGGAGACAAAATTGGCTCTTAAAAGTTTCTGTTTTTCCCTTTTGAGAAATTTGAAGAAGTGGCTATTGAAATATGTGATTACAGTAGTCAAAGAATAAATCAGTTGATGTCTGTGGTACAATAAAAATTCAAACTCTCATGCTGACTAGATTATTCCATCAACATAAAGTCATAGAGAATAAATTACCCTGAATTTACAGGGGTGTATTATTATCATCAACTACCTTGATGCCCCAGATCTAGATTTATTGGTATCTTTACCATGTTTTGATAGATTCCTGATATAGCATGAACATGTAAAACATTCATTTTATTCCTTCTTGTTTTGTGCTTAGGAAGACTTGCTATAAAATTATTGGTTCATGTTTTCAAGTTATCAATAAGAATGACAGAATCTGGGAAGAGGAAAGATTAGGAGATATTAGGTTGGCTGTAGACTAGAAAACACAGGAGAAAAGACTAATGATTAGAAGCAATCACAGAGGCAAATTAAAGTTGGCAAAGAAAAAAGGTGCCGTACCAAGAAAGAATTAAGAATGGCTTAGCAATCTCCAAATATTTTTATCACACACAGTACTAAAATTTTTAAACATTTCCCCAGATATTTATCTCTCAAAAACTCTATTTGTACAGTATTCTACAAATATATTATATATTATATATATAATAAATATACTCTGTCAAGCATTACTAGTCCCCACCAATACTCAGCTTTCATTTATTTTGGGGGACATCTGAGCAACTATAGGTACTGAAGCAGTGAAAAGTCCTGCAGAATTCCCCTGCCATACCCGTTATAAGCCTCTGCAGTAGAGGAATGGTGCATCAGGATAGTGGAGACTGCCACCCTGGGTCTCTGAGCAACTGTGGAACAAAGGCCTCAGCCAACCCATTGTAAACTCAGAGCATGAGAGATAAGGACAAGTTATGGTGTTAATCCACTGAGATTTTGGAGTTGTTTGTTGCCACATCATAATTTAAATGATCAATGCAGTTGAAAATTCATGTACTGTATAACCTTTGACTTCCCAAACTTACCTACAGCTGTCTCTCCAGTGCCCTGAGGATACCAAAATTTGTGAAGCTCAAATCTCTCGTGTAAATGGCATAGAACAATGCATACAGTCAGCCATCCACATCAGAAGAGCCCCAAACCTGAGTTGAAAATGCTGTTTTTGATCCACAGTTGATTGAATCTGCAGTTGAAAAATACATTCATTTTTTAAAATCCATGTATAAGTGGACCTGGGTTGTTCAAACCTGTGTTGTTGAAGGGTCAACTGCATTTTATTTCTGTACCCGTTACATAATTCTGAACATTCCCTGGGATACATTATCTCTCCTTTGGAAACCAGTACTGTAGAAATCACTTGATATCACCAGAATAGATAGCCATGCAAAGGCAACTGTAAAACAGCTTCTTTAGTCTTCTAATTGTTAAAGAATAAATGTATGTCACATTAAATAATGCTGAAGAGTTTGTACTTTATCACTAGATAAAGTGTGGGTACCTGCCTCACATATTGGAAGTTCTAGTATTCTCAGTACTAGCAGATATTATGCATACTTTGGCTATAAAAAGAAAAAAAAACCTGTTTAATAAACAAAAAATATAGCAAAAAAAAATGAATACCATAAAGATGATTCTTAAAAAACAAAGAAGTGATGACCATGTAAATACAATCAGATTCATTGTTACTAACCCATATCACTCCTCCAAATAATATAAATATGATATTTTTCTATTGTTTTGTATGGAATCAATAAAGGAATATTTTATTGGAGCCAGTTTTATCTACCACTGACTACTAATTTTTAGATAAATACAGCATCAACATAGTTCATGCTACCTGGTTGTTTGAAATTTTCTCTAGCAACTAACTACCTTATAAATAGGAGAGAAGGCAGTGTATTTGTCATGCTAATTTTGGTTGCATAGGATAGAAAGCAGAATCAAATTAGTTAAAACAAACAAACCAACAGAAGAAGTGCATTGGCCCATATAACTGCAAAGTCCAAGGAGTAGAACTTGCTCCAGGTATGACTGAGCCCAGGAGAGCAAACAATATCATCAGTGAATCTCTTTCCTTTCCTCCATTTATTGCTCTATTTTCTGTCTGATGATTTCATTCTCAAGCAAACTTACTCTAAGTGCCAGAATAGCTGTGCCAGGTTGTGCAGGCTTCCATTACCTTCAACTCCTGAGGTGTGAGTAGCAAGAGATGTCTTTCATGTTGCACCCACCAAATATATTCAGTTTGGCCACACCGGATCCTGTGAACCAGAAGCACTAACAAATGATTAATTTCCCTGCAGAAGGAGGAATACTTCCAAAAGCAAAAGATATGAATAATCTAGGCACGGATAAAATCTGCCATGTGCAGGAGGAACTCTGACCTAGGTTTTTCAGCCCATGTGTACATCATAACTCCAGAATGAATTTACCCACTATTTTTTTTTCTGGTTGAAGACTATGCAAATCTCCTCAGGTGCAAAATCTTTTGCAGTTCAATTTATTAATTGATATCAGATGAGAGAATAATCGGATTTAGCTTGACAACAGATTATTAATTGTACACTAAAGTTCAAGTCAACCAATGAAAATTCAAGTCAATAACCAGAAGGGACATCATGGAACATGTAGCACTGCTTAAATGCAAAGGACCAGAGTCCCATGAAACATCATTGACAACCCAAGTCCTAGGTGAGAGCTCCAATTAATGCCTTGACTTTAGCCCAGTGTAACCCAAAGAGGAGCATCCAGTCCTCTTGTGCTGGGCTTCTAACGTACAGACCTGAGATAATAAACTGGCGTTGTTTAAAAACAATCATTCCAAATATAACTCAATCAGTCCTATCTCTGGATGGCAAAGCAAATGATAAGCTTCAAAGTTACAATGTGCATTCGGGGTCATGGAGTCCACCCTTTATTAGAGTTAGCCAAGAATCAAGAGTTTAGAGGTTCAGAAAGGGAATTATTTGTTTGCAGCTCTTTGAAACCTCTAACAGAGTGTGGTGAATAGGGCGCAGCAAAGCAAATTCCTTTTTTTTCCCAGGCATTCATTAACGCTTCCTATTCTTTCAGTAGTCCCTTTTATCATTAAAAGTGGTGAGTGTCTGGTAAATTAATGAAGCTACCACAATACACTAAGACTATGTCATTAAAAGAAGTCAGCTTTCAGCTTAAAAGAAAAGGCATTACATTTCATTTCCTTTTTGATTGCCTCTTACATGTTATTCAGAGCCTCTATCTTCCTGGACTCCTTAATAAAAACTTCAAATCATGCGGCAAGACTTTTGACATAACAGAATTTTCCCTGACAGCCTTTCAGCAGCTGGCAACTTTTGTCTCAGGAGGGGCTCTCTCACCCTGCTTTGGGTTATTAAAGATAATTAAAGTGATGACCCTTGTTTGCCTTACTGCCACTCAAGGTCTCTGGAAAGGCCATCTATTTCTTCTAGTTCTTCTGTTCCTTTTCTGTGGGATTGGCAGACATTAAAAAAGAAATGCTACCCCACTGAGCCTCTAAGTTGAAAGCAAAATCTCTCTGGAAATTCTTTCTAATACGGAGAAGGTAATTTCTCAATTTACTCTTAAGGAAACATTATCCCCCCAATTAGGTCACAGCTTGGAACTTTTCTAAATATACACATTTTTTGCAAGTTTCTTAATGCAGACCCTCTCACCAATTTCTAACTGGAAGTGTACCATATTTTACAAAATAATTTTAAACTATAGTTTAAAGACTTTCCCGGAGTATCCACATTTTGATGCAAGGTAAAGAATTATTTTCAGAGGAAAGGTATAAGAGGAACTGTGTCGAGTTATAGGATTTTGAAAGACCCAATTGCACCCAATTTCTTCTAAATTTAAAGTACCATTGACCCGTGAAAATGTGGAGATTGGGAATGTGGACCTCCTGTGCAATCAAAAATCCGTGTATAATTTTTGACCCCTCCAAATTAAATTGTCCCTTGGTGTCTATAGGGGATTGGTTCCAGGATCCCCTGCAGATACCAAACTCCACAGATGCTCAAGCCCCGTATATATAAAGGCATTGTTCAATGCATGCAGTCAGCCCTCCACACCCGTGGACTCCCAACCACAGATCAAAAAGAGTACAGGTACTTATAAAAAAATCCACAGATAATTGGACCTGTGTAGTTGAAACATGTGCTATTCAAGGTCAAATATACTTTACATTGAATGTCTACAATGTTATAATATTGAACCTATTATCCTCTGACTTTCTCCAAAATCCAGAAATAAATTCTTATATTGCTTTTAAACATATTTCTTATGTTGTCAAACCTCCATTTCACTATCTACTAATGCAAATTGAAATATGTTATACCCACTTCTGACTTTTAGTCATGTTAACTTGCCAGTGAGTAAGTAGTATAGTTAGGAATGGTTTGAGCTGGAAGTGACAGCAAATCAAATTAACACCATCCTATATAATAAAAGACTAATATGCTAAGTTTCCGTTGTCTGGTTAGCTGTTCAACCAATCAAAGCGTAATATGCTAATCATATGCTAAGGCCACTTAACCACTCGCTATGACATGCACTGACCACCAGGGGGCAGACAGTCAACCGGTCAACCAGTCGCTATGAGTCAGTCACTATGATGCACACTGACCACCAGGGGGCAGATGCTCAATGCAGGAGCTGCCCCTGGTGGTCAGTTCACTCCCACAGAGTTAGTGCAGCTCAAACAGAAGCTGGGCTCACAGAAGCAGGCCTAAGCCATCAGTTGGATATCCCCTGAGGGCTCCTGGACTGTGAGAGAGCACAGGTTGGGCTGAGGGACACTCCCCCCTCTGGTGCACAAATTTTGTGCACCAGGCCTCTAGTCTCAAATAAATAGGAGTTTACCCTCCTATGTAAAGAATTTGGAGAGCAGTTTTGTGCTGATCTAGTGGCTCCATAGTAGCCTTGGTCTCTCAGGCTTCTGCTGTTTTTCTGATCTAACAACTCTAACACGGAGGTCCTTGGCCTCAGGTTGCAAGAAACCTTCTCCAAATCCAGCATCACATCCCATTTTATGTCAGGAAAAGGAAGGTGGCACCAAGGGCTTTCTGGCGAGTATGTTTCATCCAGAAGATTCCCCTTTACGTTTCATGGGCCAAACTTGTATCACATGGCTACCATACATATAAGTCACCCCAGAAAGAGGATTAGTCAACAGTGTCTGCTACATGACTGTTGTTTAATTTCTTTGAGATAAACATGTAAAAGCTACCTGATACTCCATTGTTCCTTAATTCTACAAGGAAGAGTTCTACAGAGTATTTTATACTGAAACATTTCTGAATCTGAGAAACAACTTTTAGTCACTATGTACTAGTATCAAATATACTATATACTTAAAAATCAGCTGTTATTAAGTCAATAATGTGTCTTCAATCTGAGAAAATATGTCATGTATGAGCTCTTAGGTTTTACGCCGCCGCAAGGAAAAACCGTGAGTCCAAACAGAGACCAGATTAAACAGGCTTTATTGGGAGCACACGGGTGGGTTCACCAGCTCAGAGAGGGGAGCAGGAGAAGCCGCGCCCAACCTGGGCAGGGGCAAGGTTTTATATTTTTCTGAGGCAATTATTGCTGGCCGAAACTGGTGGCAGTCGGGGCTTTCCAGGGTCAGGTGAAACCTGCGGTCTGTCCTGCGGTTTGGCCATTTTCCGGGAGCCGTTTGTCCGGCAGGGATTTTCCACCGGGGTGGGGTGGTTTTCAGACGTCAGTGTGGACAGGTCAGCTTCTCACCGGCCCAAGAGAGGGAGGGGGTCCTTTCACCCCTGGGGCAGGGTGCCAGCGAATACCAGACATGAGCCACGATGTGTTAATTATCAGATGATCCATTTGTGTTTGGTCTGTTTTCCAAAATGAGATTGTTAACATTTTAACAAGGTAAATTTCATTAAAACTAAATAATTCATACTTGTTTAACTAACCATGTGGTGAATCTTAATTCAGATAATGATCACAAACAGCAGGTGTCTGCTAGTCACACTGGGAATCACCCTGCTTGTTTTCAAATGGGTGTTTGTTCCATTTTTGATACTTTTCATCTTAAAAAGCATACAAAGAAATAGGTGCATATCATCTGAGAGCATGACTTCCTTGTGGCTTCACTGCCACTGTTTTGATTGGATTTTGTCTATCACCTAGGTCATTATGAAGGCAGATACATTTTAATATTTTATCCTCTACTCTTCTTTCATTTTGCTGAAATTATTTTTGGCACTGGATTTTGTGGATATCATTGGAAACAATTTTCAAATTATTTCCATTCCAGTTTTTGTATGATTCTGAAAATACAATATAAACCCAAAGATCAAACTAGGAAATTCTACTGTTCAGTAATGTATAGGTTAGAGTCCAGAAAAAGGGTTAGGAATTTGAAACCAATTCTCCTGCTCCATTCTAACTATATGATTATCTTGCATATTTAGGTTTATTACAACATTCCTGAATTGTACAGTGACTTTTCTATATTGGCAGAAAGGAGTGGTTTTCTCACTGTAATGTTATGCTGGAATTAATGAACTACTTAAAAATTTTTTGAGGGTAACTGTACTATTGCATAAAGAACATAATATTTATAGTCAGAATGACACTGTTATAACAACCTAGTTATTATTAACAGGAAAGGAGTAAAGGGAAGACTAGGTAATATAGGCTTTGCCAAAAAACTGCATTTAATACTCTCCAAGTCTATTATTTGCTGATTGATGGGGCAAGGAATGGTCAAATGCAGTCGAGATGCATGCCCAGTAAGGGCTGAGTGACTTGGGAAGGTGCCTACCTGTGTGTCAGTCACACCTGGGAACAAATTAATAGTTAGGATGGGCGTGGCCACTGCAAGCATGGGAAATCTGAATGTTTCAACTTCTGAACAAAGGAAGTTCTTGCTATTGGTCTTTGCTCTATCATGCACTATGCCAGGCTCCAATCTCCTGTTGCATTGATTGCCCTCCCGGGTGCCCACATGATCATGGCCATGCGGGACTCCACATAATGGACTAATGGACTTAGCTTAGCTTGAATGTTGAACCACACCTGGCTGCAACATGGAATATAAGCTCTGGACACTGGCCTTGCTTTTGACCCTGCTGAAACCCCCGCTGCACCACTTTCAGGACTGGGTGAAGAGGCTTAGGACTTTGCAATCCCCAAACTGTAACTCCACAGAAATAAAGCCTTTCACCACAACTCATTCTTCCCTGGGGGCTTCTGAAAATGCTTATTCCAGCAGTACCCCAAGAACCTCACACCCACTGGTGCCTGGGATATCTGGCCCATTAGTTTCTTTGGCCACAAGTGGACTTAACTCTAAGTATTTAATTTGAAGGGTGGCCTAGAGTAAATTATTTAACTGCCAGAGCCTCAATTGTATCTGCATTTTGGATCTAAGAGAAATTGTTTTAAAAATGCTTTTCTACTTGTGGCCATTAGCTGTAGCTCTACAAATAAGATTTTTTTAAAAAAATGAATACAACTTGTAAGTCACCACCCTCATTTCATTCAATTTACAAGTTTATGCTGTTTTTGCAAATCTCTTTAAACACTGGCCTTCACAATTTAACCTGGTGTTGGATTTCCCTTTCATCTCAGACTTTCATGATCTCCCTGTGTAACTCTGGATTTCCCCCAAACCTCTCTGCGTCTGCCCATCGCCTCTTGATCCCCACATCCTGCAGCATCTGGAATAGGTCACTTTTATCACTCACCCTGGCTTCCCCAGCTGGTCACAAACTCCTTCATAACCAATGGCACCCACTGGAGGCAAAGACCGTTGGAAAATTGTAAAGAATTATGCAAATTTACACTTTTATTATCATCCTTGAAATGCAGGTAATGGAGTTCAAATTTTTCTCTCCTTTCCATTTAATTTAAATCAAAGAAAGAAACTGCTTGCTTGAAAGTAAGATCTTTATGTAGTTAAAATACATTTTCGATTTTGCATCACTGGGATTTTTAGAGTAAAGTTATATTAATGTTAGAAATGTTTTAGGAATTTATATTACTTTGATGCTTTCCTACTCAGTTTTTTTTGTTGTTTTTTTTTTGTTTTGTTTTTTACCGTTTTTTGTATTCAAATTAAACAATGACTGAGTGAATCAATAGAGGCTGATAGCCAATTTTCTTTTTAAGGTCAAATAATTAAAGGAAATGTGGCAAATTGCAGATCATAACAATATTCATGAACAATGTAGTAGAATAGGACCTAGGATTGATGACATAAGAAAATAATAACTCACCAAGCACAATTGTTTTGTTAGCAAATATGTTTCTATTAAAAAGCAACGAAGTCTCCTCCAAGAAATTTAATTTCAGTTTTTTTTAAGACCAATCAAGTTAAGGAAACTCAGACTCCTCAACTTTCCCTATTTTTATATTTACCCTTTGCTCAATGTCTATGGTAAAATTCATATGTTTCATTATTGTACATTGAAGCCTATAGGCTCTTTCATAATAAATATTTTAAAATTATACTTCTAATGTATTTGCAGATAATGCTAATATTAAATCTCTATATTTAAAATAGGTTTGGATTTTCAAAGCCCAGCTGGCTCTGCTTTGGCAGATTGGATACAGTAGGAGTTGATGCCCTGAGGTGAATGGAAATTTCTGTCAATGGTGCCTCTAGTTGCTATTCCAAACTGTGAATTTTTGAGTGAGGAATATTTGAGAGATAACTTCCTACCATCTGAGTTTTTCTTTTAGGGCAGAAACTATGCTTTTTCAGAGTCACATCTCTGTATTTCCCACACATAATCAGTATGTGTTGCCTAAAACAAGGCCAATAAATGTTGAATAGAGAATGAATGAACACTATCACTTTTTTAATGTAACAGGATCAACAATGATTATATTTATTCACTGAGTATGAATATTTTATAGCATTTACTATGGTGGCAAGCACTTGTAATTGAGTGAAACAGCATCAGATAACTACATTAATCATCTCATTGTAATTGTGCCCCCAAAGAAATTGAAGGCCAGTGTTAAAGAACAAACTTATTTTGTTAACTGTGGATAAGAACTCTTAAATATCAGGATGTAACCATTGCAGACTTAATTCTCAAATTTTCATGAACATTTTAAACATTTATTACAAATAAAATGTAATTTAAAAATATAAATTGATAGTACCTCCATTATCCTTTATCATTTACTGGTGCTTTGTGCCCAGTCACTCCCTCTGGCATTCATTAGGAACTGAGGTTAAACACTAGGAATCTTTTCTATTGGCCATCAATACATGGTTTTCTATACTATCTGAATTACATACTATAATTATAGTTACGTAAAGAAAGTATAATATCACTCTCCATTATCTAAAATCCAGAGAAGGGAATGATTGTCTGAACTGAGGTCAAGTCCCTCAACCTGCCAAACATGAACCAAGCAACTATGCTCAGGTTCTGAAAGTAAACATCTGAATTTTCTATTGGCCATCAAAGGTTGGCTGTCCTCACTTCAGGAGGCGTTACCCTGGAACTTTGAAGCTCTGGGTAAAACTCTCCACTACACAGTTACTGGTTTAAAAAGTGCCTCCTGCATTTTATTAGCTAACATACCAGGGTAGAGTTTATCTGTCTTAATAATCTTGTGCCAAGAACATGTCTTCTAAGAGTTCCTTTTTTTCATAACTATCTTCTTTTTTCATAAATCTTTCTATAAGAATCACAAAGATTGTAGCAATATCCCATTTGTTTCCCTGCCAATTTTAATTTTCTTTTAAAATTTCATATATTTGAAAGAAATTAAACAACTCACATTGGTTTTTCAGAGCCATTTTTTGTTCTTTTGGAAAATATACAAAGCTAAACACAAATTAGTTTGAATGAATGTATAGCTTGTTGTCTTAATATGTTTGGGCTGCTATAACAAAATACCATACATTGGGTAGCTTATACAAACATAAATTTATTTCTCATAGTTCTCAAGGCTGGAAATAGAGTGTCATGGTTGACTGTGTTCTGTCTTCCCAGTTATAGAGGTCTCATAATATCCTCACATGGTAGAAGAGGCTAAGGAGCCCTGTAGGAATCTCTTATGAAAGCACTAACCCCATCGAGGACTCCACCCTTCATGACCTAACCAACTCTCAAATGCACCTCACCTCCTAACACCATCACATTGGGCATTTGGAAGGCAGCATGTGCATTTGGCAGGGAATAGGGGTGAGGGGGACAAACATTTCAGACCATAGCACTTAAAGGTTCCAGGGATGCCCAGACTTCAGCAATACTCCACCCAGAGACTCAATTGTCATCAGCACATTTTCTCCATTTCTCACTGTTGCGTCTCTCTGGGAATCTATGGTGTTCTATGCTCCTCAGTCTGCAAGCAATACATAGTTTTCTACAGTAGCTGAGTTTGTGTTTTATAGTTATATTCACCTGAAGAAAGCATAATCTCACTCTCCATTATCTAAAATCCAGAGAAGGGAATGATTGTCTGAACTGAGGTCAGGCCTTTCCACCTGCCAATCATGGCCTAAGCAACTGTGTTCAGGTTCTGAAAGTAAACATCTGAATGTAGTGCAAGATGAGTGGGATCAGAAGAAATACCCAAAAGAATGGGTGATAAGGGAAGAAAGTTACCATAATAAGTGGAATAAGGGACAAGCAGTCCGATAGGAATCTAGACTGTGCTCCTGTTAGTACACTGTTTTCATATACTATCATGTTGATGTTAGCTTAAATAACTTCCAAGGTCACATCTTCAGCAAGAACCTCTCATTCTTTTTCTATTTATAAAAGTTTCAAAGATGTTTTGAGCCTACAAATACAGTTTAATTTTTTAGTGTCTTAAAAATTGGGACATGGTTGAATAAAACAATTGGTAGGTGGGAAATGGAAGGTGTGATTTTAGGCACAACTAATTGCTTATAAGGAATATTAAAATTATAGCAAGAGATTTATACTGAAGAATGTCTCAAAAGTGTTTTCTAGTAATTCATTTAATCTTTATAATATTATTATTCACATCAAATGAATGACAATACTGAGGGCAGAAAGCTTTAACTTTTCAGTGATCATGTGTTTAATGAATAGTAAAGCTTTGATGTAAACCCAAAAAGTTTGTTTCCATAGCCTGTGCCTTTAACCTTTATGATATTCATAAATCTATATATTGAAAGCCTAAGAGACCATTATGGCAGAACAAGAATGACCAGTCACTATGATGCTCACTGACCACCAGGGGGCAGATTCTCAACACAGGGGAGCAGGCCTAAGCCAGCAGTCGGACATCCCCCAAGGGGTCCCGGACTACAAGAGGGCACAGGCTGGGCTGAGGGACTCCCTCCCCTCCCCCAGTGCACGAATTTCATGCACCGGCCTCTAGTATGGAAATAAAATGCTAGTAGGGACATATAGGCATACCTCCTATATTGTGGGTTCAGTTCCAAACCGTAGCAATAAAGCAAATACCACAATAAGTGAATCATTTGTATATTTTGTATATTTCCAGTGCATATAAAAGTTACGTTTACACTATACTGTAGTCTACTAAGTGTGCAGTAGCATTATGTCTAAAAAAAACACCAATGGACACACCTTAGTTAAAATTACTGTATTATTTAAAATGCTAGCTATCACCTGAGGCTTCAGAAAGTCATATCATTTTTGCTGCTAGAGGGTCTTACCTTCAATTTGTAAAAAATGCAATATCTGAAAATTGCAAAAATGCAAAGTGCCTGTAGTCCGTAGACTTGCTTCATATTTCTCTTAGGCTGCATGTTGGCTTGTTCAAATTATCTGGTTTGCATTAGTATCTCATCCTATTTTATCTTTTGCCTGCATTTTCCTGCTTACTCATACTTTATTCTGCCTTACAAGTTAAATTTGTGCTTGACTCGTCATAAAACTGGCAATCCTTTATTCCTCAAGGAATCTTTTGAGCATCAGTTTCCAAACCTAATCTACCTTTTCCATCGGTAGTCCCAGGTTATAAGACAGGAGTTTTAGAATATGAGTGGCACTGCTCTTGAGTAATTTAGGGGCTGGAATGTAAGTCAAAAGTGCCTGAATAACCTTTGGAAGTTCATTCTTGGATTCAGTACCTGCTTCTTATCCAATCCACTCAGGACTGCGTCACGTGGGACTAACTGAGGCCAACTTGATTCAGCCTTTGGCACAAAGTCTTAGTGGGTATTAAATACATGGCTCAATGGCTCATAATATTATCATCATTCATTTTACCTTATTCTACTTTTAAAAAAGAACAAGAAGAGGACCCCTAAGGATATTATTAGAGCTGAAGGAGTCAACTTGGGGAGGTAAAATTCACATTCATGTGCAATGTCATGAGAGATATTTCTTTATACTATTAGAATGTCCACTGTCTTATATAAGCCTACATTACAAAAGCTCTAAAAAAAATACTTGTTTTGCTTCTTACATATGCTCCCTATACAATGAGATACTTCCCTTTCATTTACCCCTTTCTGAATAAAATTGGGAGAAAAGAAATTATACATCCAAATTATTGTTGACACTAATCCTATTTCCAGCTTTAGCCAAGACATTCAGCATATTCTCCCCATACATCAAGCTGATTCTCATCAGGATCATCTTCTGCTTTTCTCTTTCTTCCTTCCTTTCTTTATTTCTTTCTTTCTTTTTGTCTCTTCTGCACTTCTGAGAAAACTATTTTATTTTTTTCTTCTTAGAGAAAACATAGGACATCAGGAGGGTTGTTTGTTTTTTTTTTTGTTTGTTTGTTTTTTCTCAGCCTCCATTCTTCCTCCAACCTCTTCTCTCCAGTGGTATAACCTCTTTGCTCACCTTCATCTACTTAATTTTCTTCTCAGTGGAAGAGGCATGATGCCATCTGTCCAAGGCAAATCCTTCCTATTATTTAGGATCTATTTCTTCATTCATTCTTTTTATGGCAATTATGCCAACATTTGCCTTCTCTTTTGAATATTTATCCTCTCTCTTCCTATTGGTTCATTCTTTCCAGCATATAAATATGCTCACCACTATCATCTTAAAAGAAAACAATAAGAGCCAAAAGTTGTCTCTCTTGGACCACAATTATATATTATTTTTCCCTTCAAAAGATTTATCTATCTACTATTGTCTGGTGACATACATTAGGTATAGAATAAACTTGAACCACATTGCTATGCATTCATCCATTCAATCAACAACTACTTATTGAGTGTCTACTGCTTACCAGTAACTGATGTGCTGTTTGAGGTATATCAGCGAATAGAATAGATATGGTCCTTTGACTCATAGGACCTAATATCAGGGAAGGAGACATGGTATTTCATGAAATGGGCCCTACTTGTCTACTGAACGCATATCTATCTGTCTATATATTTCTCCATCATGCTGTCTATCATTTATATTAATCTATCTACCATTAGCTATTGCTTATACTCTAATTGAAACCCATGTTTAAAATACAACTAAGCTCTTGCAGGTCCATGAATATACTTTCGAAAGTCTTATTAATTCCTTTGCTTTAGTGCATTTTATGTTCCCTCTAATTTTTTTCTTTCTATCTTTCAAAACTCAGCCTTTCCAGTCTGGATTATATATCTATCCTCTGTGCTTCCACATCACTCTTTCTCCCCAAATTATCAAAGCATCTCACACTAGGTTGTGTTTATTATTGCTTTATTTTTCCAGCCCCTCCCGCTACCATAAAAGCGTCTTGGGTTCATGTCTTTCAGGTACATCCTTTCTCTGCTCATCACCTAAAATCCCAATTACCTGCAGAAAGTGACACTTGTCTTTCCTAGACTTCAGCAATCTTCAGGTAAATGTGAGGTTAAATTAACACTAGTAACTAAAAAACCTACTTATTCTTGTCAGGATCTCAATGACTTGAACTTACCCTGTAATGCTTCTGGGAGTCCCCAAAGGATGTCTGCTATGGGGTCATCCGTATGCCTGATAATACTGGGATTTGCTATTAGTTTAGATGACCAACTGCTGAGCACTAAGTGGGGGCCAGGCATCCTCATTAACCACTGAGCTCCTGGTCTCTGTGGCTCTTTTCTGATCACTGAGAATCACCATGAAAATCCACATGATTCAACAACCTTAATGCCCCACCCCTCATCCTGCCATATTTTATTGTCTGGAGACACAGGATTTCAGACAATTTCTCAGTGTCAAATACCAGCCTACATAGTAATAGCTTTTACAGATTCCCCTTCATCTCTATATTCTCAGACCTCAGACCCAATCCATGCTGCATTGTTCTACACTGTCCCCATTCTGGCCTCCGTCACCAGGTGTCCACATCCAAAAATCTTCCCTTTCACCTTCTACCAAAATAAGTACATCTTCATGCAAACCAACTACTTGAAGATCTGTTTATCAGTTCCCCAGCCAATCCCAGGCAAGTTTAAGTTTCAATTTGTATTGGAAGTAGTATACTTGGTAAGCATAACTTCTGGAAATATATTGATCGGATAAATGACAGAATTAATGAAAGAGTGATTAAATGCACTGTAGTACTCACTACTTTCATTTTTTCTATGACTGTCTATCTTCTCATCCACCGTTTGAAATGCAAGAATATTAAGCTAGAGGCTATATGAGCAAGTGAGCATTTGGATTGCTGGAAATACATGTGAAAACAGAGCATTGAAAACACTATATTTTAATGTTATATGAGAAAAAAATGTCTACAGCCATTACCATTCATCAGCAACAGCATAACTAAGCAATAAAATCCTCTAACTTAAGCCAAGTATATGCCTTGATTTCTTTTTCCTATATCTAAACAGCCAAATGATTCTGAAGGAAATGCCTTAGCGAAGCATTACTTTTCTGTAGTAGAAAACATAAACCCTTGCCTTCAGAGTCAGTCGTGCTGAACTTAGCCTGGTGAAGGAGGGACTCTGTTGGTAGGGCAAGGGGGAGAAGAGTTTCGGAAGGCTCATAAAAGAAAGAAAACTATGAGAGGGCTAATGGTTGCCATCAGAATATAATTTGTGTGAGAAGAGCCAGATAACATATTAACCTTCTCTATAGACTCATAAGCCATGGTTTTGACCATATGGAAGCTCACATTCACACTGAGTGAATGTAAATAAAGGTTTTCAACTCCAGAGCTATCAAAGCCATTTATGTTTCTGGCTCAGCAAGCCTTTCAATTCTTTCCTAGACATAGTTAGCATAAAAAGGCATCCCACTGTTTTCACTACATTTGGATGAAAAAAATAGTTTATGCCCTAATCCGTATTTGTTTTCTCCTAATAGGTTTTTGAAAGAGAAAACATATATCTTATGCTTTACATTGCTACTTCATGACTGAAATATAAGAAAGACTCACCAATTAACAACCGTTATACCAAGAAGAATGAAATGTGACATTTTCCCTGTCTCAACATTATCCATGTTCCCAAAGAAATAAAAATTTACAATGAATTACCTCTGTGAGGACCTAGGAATTCAGTTTGTGATGTTTATTGCATTTATGCCTTGGGTATTGAGAGGCAGCCTTAGATATTTTGGAAATCAACAGGCTACCGTTTCAAGTGTGAATGACTGCGGTGGGTTAATGCTCTACCTGCCTTCTGAAATTTTGGCTTCACATTGAGAATGAGCCAATACTTGCAATCTTTCTGAGTTAGCTGGTAATAAAACGTCTTCATGCTGTGTGTACTCTATATAGGAAATTGTGATTGCCACCAGGCAGGTAAGTTTCTGGGTGTTTGTACTTAAATTGATCAAAAATTAAGAACCATCTATTATTTCCAGGAGAAAAACCTTAGCAAAAGATTTAAAATATTCAGAAGCAAAATTTGGGGATGGGTACACAACCACATCTTGGTGTTCTGTAAAAAATTAAGGATAGTTGCTAATGTCATGAAGAATTCCAGGGGTTGCAGAATCAAGTGTTCCGTTTTTTTACTTATTAATATGTATGGTATTAATGAACACCCAGGGGAAAGGACCAAGTTTCTGACTCAATGGGAAGGTTTCCACTGAGAGCAAGAACTATCTACACATGCACACATGTTCACACGTGCACACAAAAACACACACAATTGGCATATGGATACCTTTTGGTGCCATAAAAATGTATGAGATCGGATAATGGTGTGTGTGAGTAGAAAAACAATCTTATCTGAGCCTGGGTACACCAATATTCAGAGGTCTCTGGAGAAGGCAAAAATAGCAAGGACACCTGAAAAAAGAGATTACAGTAGAGGTAAGAAAAGAAGATAATCCTCATACATGGCATGAATGAACAATAATGCAAAATAGGGAGGGGCGGGAAGGGAAGTTACCTTTTTTTGCAAAAATTTCTTATGACTTATTTTATGTCTTAAGTATCCATATATTGTTTCTAAATTATTTATTTTTTTAAATATATTTTATTGATTTTTTACAGAGAGGAAGGGAGAGAGATAGAGAGAGTTAGAAACATTGATGAGAGAGAAACATCGATCAGCTGCCTCCTGCACATCTCCCACTGGGGATGTGCCCGCAACCCAGGTACATGCCCTTGACCGGAATCGAACCTGGGACCTTTCAGTCCGAAGGCCGACGCTCCATCCACTGAGCCAAACCGGTTTCGGCTGTTTCTAAATTATTTCATAATTATTTAATTAGCTTCAAAACAAGCAAGAAATAAATGAGAGAGAGAGATACTGATTTAATGCATTGCTTCCTATAAACTTGGCCAGTTATATTGGCGTCATAAAGACACCTCAGGGTCTTTTTTAAAGGACTCTGCCAAAAATGTCCAATAATAAATCTTCATGTTTGTTTAATGTTTTCTGCTGAGAAGAGTAACTTCCACAATTAACTCCTCACATTCACCTCATGATCATCTTTTGATTGTGAGTGGAGGTCTGATTATCTCCTTTTATTTTTGAGATATGAAAACAGATGCAGTGATGTTAAAAAGAATGCCCAGAATCATAAGAAATATTAGTGATAAAAAGAATATGGCAGAGCCTTAGTGTCCTCAACATCATTGTTAAGACTTTATGAAAACAGCTTCCCTCTCCTTCCAGATTTTCCCCTTCAAAACCATAAGGAATTAGGCTAGAGCCCTGGTTGGCAAACAGCGGCTCGCAAGCCACATGCGGCTCTTTGGCCCCTTGGGTGTGGCTCTTCCACAAAATACCACATGCGGGCGCGCACTTACAGTGAGATTGAAACTTCGTGGCCCATGCGCAGAAGTCGGTTTTCAGCCTGGGTGAGTCTATTTTGAAGAAGTACTGTTGATATTTGGCTCTGTTGACTAATGAGTTTGCCGACCACTGAAATAGACAAACAAGTATACAAGACAAGTGTGGATGGGAGAGTTGGAAGGGGTCGACCTCAGCGAACGTACCTCAAGACGTACCTGAGCACGTTTTTAGCAAAGGCCAGCTTAGGAGTACCCTAATTAAGTTAATAACAATGTACCTACCTATATAGTTTAAAAAAATTGCCTCACAAAAGAAATTTCAATCGTTGTACTGTTGATATTTGGCTCTGTTGACTAATGAGTTTGCCGACCACTGGGCTAGAAAAATGCATTTTAGAAATTCCTATTAGATTTTGTCTTCAGAACCCTAGTCAGCCACTTAAGCTGCCTTCTCCCTGCCTACCGGTCATGCAGGTGTTAGCAGCAAAGTGGTCTGTTTCTCAGGAAATCACTATGCAGAACAAAGACTCAGAAAAAACCAATTCTGAGTTCCTCTAGCCTGTGAAGTTCCTTTTTTTATTAAATATTTTTGTTGATTTTAGAGAAGACAGGAGAAAGAGAGAGAAATAGAAACATCATTGATGAGAGCAAATCATTAATCTGATCGGTGCCTCCTGCACTGGGGATCAAGCCTTCAACCCAGGCATGTGCCCTGACTAGGAATTGAACCATGACTCTTGGTTCATAGGTCAAAGCTCAACCACTGAGCCACACTGGCCAGGCCTTTCTTTTTTTTTTTTTTTTTTAATAAATGGGTCCAACGGTGTGCTGTAACCTGCTGGAAGATAGGGCCAATTGTGCACATCTCCTCCAATCTCCACCTTCAATGATGTGATGATGGTAGTTTGAAAGTCCTCATGGTGGGAGTATTTATAACACAGTAAGCACCCAATGCCATCAATTAGGGCTTTGTTTGTTTGTTTTTGCTAAATATTTATCAGCATACCAGTGTACATGGCTCATGTGATATCTGTAAACAATTAGCCACTCTCCAAAGTGCCACTTAATTTATCAATTTTGAATTCCAGGAAAGGTAGAAAATACAGAATTAAAAAAAATATTTTAAAAACATATGCCAAGATGATTATTGTTGTGCATAACTACTTCTGCATGCCCACCATGTTTCCTTAAATTTAAAAAGGGTATAAGGGAAAGATTAAAAATGTACAATTTTAGAACTCTTGTAATACATTGTTGCATACACTCTACAAATAATTTTGGAAAGTTAAATTTCTCACATTGTTATACCAGAATATTCATTGGACTTCATTCTCTCAAATGTAACTAAATTTCCTTCCTTCCAAATGCTAGCACCATTTACTAAAAAATCTATCATTTGCACTCATTGGAAATTTCGCTTTTATTAGAAAGTAAAGTCTAGACATCTCCCTAGATCATTCCCTGGACTTTCTCTTCATTTTCATTATGTGAGTATGTGTATCACAATGGTAATCCCATCCTGTTTATCTATTACAAGCTGGTAGGCACAGTGAGGGTATAGTTAATATTACGAAATATGTCATATGTCATAATAATAACAGAATCACTAGATGTTTTAAATTTCTAGTGTTTTCAAGATAAATGTTATAGCTCAAAAACATTTTTAGTAAGTTTTAGGAGTAACAATCACAAATATGATTAAAATCTGTTAAATCATTGTTAATACTTTGGTAAGTCAGAATAAAAAACAAATATATTATACCAAATGTGTTAATAATCATATGACTCTGCAATAGAAACTGTGCATTTATCTGCACAGATAAAAGAAAACTTTTTCTAAGGAATTGGAAATTATTTTCCACACTTACTGTGTTCTTAACAGGGCTACATTATTTAAAAAAGAAAAAAAAAGAAAAAAAAACAGAAAAAAAAGATGGAGAGTACATTTTCCTCCATTTTGAAAATGTAAAAGTGACAAGCAATGCCAGTTGCATTCTTTTTCTGAATGGGTTTTTCATTGATTATTTAAGAAAAGCTGAAAAGTAACTTTCCATCACATTTAGCCTGTGACACATAATTTCAACAGTAGAATTAGTAACAGAACGAGTGACAAGTGATGGGGAAGGACTGACAGATGCTAATAATTGTATGTGCTACCTTGGTTATTCTGTCTAGATTTCATTTTGGCATCTCTTATACATTAAGCTTACTTATCCATCTTGTAGGAGAATGGAAAATTGATTGCATAAATGGGTTGTTCAGTCATATGAGCACTGATAGAATAGAAATAAGCATTACCATTAAAGTACATATTAGCACTCACCAGAAGGGATATGGTCTGCAATACCCTCTGCCTCACAGGAATGGCTGTACTTCCTTGGGCAGGGTGTTCCATATATTGCTGAAGCGCTCTCTCCATCTGAAAATTGTACACCGTGGGAAAGGCGAATAGCATGTCCACCTTCAGGAGATATGCATGTTAAGTATGATACATCCTTTTTGTATTATGCACTAGAAAACTAAAACTTTTGAGAACATATTTCTTTCTTAAGCATATGTTTTAAGTCCACAAACACTCAGCAATTTAGACTAATTGAAAGGAGGAACAACTAGTAATCTCCTATTTTATAAACAGGAAAAATGTGCACAAATGGGATGCTTTGTAATTACTACTTTTAAAATATTTAATCACTTCATCTATAATTTTAAAACCATAGAAATCACATCCTAATTCAATACCACTAACTCTTTTCAACCCTTTTTTTGTAGCTATCAGAGTTTCATTCCAATTGTCATCAAGTATACCACTTATATGCAATAAAATTAGTCTATATCTCATGAGATAGATTCCCCATCTACCCAAAGGGATCAAAACTTGTTTTTGTTGTATTAGAATCCTAGCAAGCATTCCCATTTTGATCTGGTCAAAATTGGACAAGCATAAAACATTGGTAGACAAAAGTCTTTACATAATACTCTAGCCTGTTTTGTTTTTTTTAAATATATATATATATATATATATTTCTTTTATTGATTTTAGAGAATAAGGGAGAGGGAGAGAGAGATAGAAACATCAATGAGACTGAAACATTGATTGGTTGCCTTCTGCATGCCCCCAAATGGGGATCGAGCCCACAACCCAGGCATGTGCCCTGACCTGGAATCAAACTGGGGACCTCTGGGTGCTCTGGACAAAGCTCAACTTCTGAGCCACACTGGCCGGGCACTGAGTAGCCTATCTTTTAAAGAGAATTCAGGAAAAGGAAACAGAGAAGTTAGTGACATCATCAGTCTTACTTATGGATGTGCCTAGACTACCGTATGGCACACAGAAGGAGATTTCAAAATGTGCAGTAAGTAAAGGAATTACCCACAATATATACCAGGAGGAGAACGATAGGTGACTTCAATGTGCTCTTAGTTAGGAGCTGGCTTCTACCAGGAGGAGGAAGAGATTTGTCTCCCTGCTGAGAGGCTCCTGATGGGTGTTAGTCAGGGGACATTCCCCTTTGCATTCTCTGATTTCCTCACTCAGTCCTCTCTCATCTAATGAGACCATTTGACCAGCATTTTGGGGGAGTACTATCGGGTCCCTCTTTTTCACTGAAACACATTCTTCTGGGAAACATCAGTTGAGAATGTTGGGGTTTTTACTAAACTGGCTGATTTCTAGGAAAAGTGCTAGAATAACAACCAGATTCTGTGCTGCCTTTTAAATGGAGGCCACAAAAGAGGAATGACAATGTCCCCACAGAAATAGACTTTTGTTCCCTGGAGGCCAATAAAACAGCATTGTTTGTGGGATGAGGTATCGCACCATCACCATGATTATCAGTCCTCATTTTGTAGGAAAGTAAATAACCATTAAAACGTGTCTATTACAGTTCCTTATTGATCTTTCTATTCCATCTATGTATTTCTGGAAGAAAGGGATGGGGTGTTTTCTGCTCTTGTGTGCCAAGGGACCTTTGGGAAAAAAAATCCACAAATGAATGATTGGATGTATTTGTAAATACATTTCATTACAGTCAATACAGTTAAACTCTGGCTCTGTTTTCTCAATTCCAAGCTGATTCCTTATTTTCAGTTTATGATCCAGCCTTCCACTGGGATTCCTCAAACAAGGGGCCACACATATTTCTTCCTTGAGATCAGAACTCTACCCAAAACTGAGACTGGAGCTCTGCTACCCCTGCTACCCTTCTGTCTGCGAGGTACCTCTGAAACTCTCCCAGTTCCCGGGAGGCAGTAATTGGCCTTCCCCAATGAAACTCACCTGATACATGGTGTGGGATTTAGCACCTGTTAACCACCTGCTTGCCTCTCACCAATTTCCTGTCACCAAGCTCTAGGGATCAGTGGTTGTCAAACTTCCATGAGCTGTAAGAATGGCCTGGGGAGCTCATCAGAAATGCACATTCCGGGACTCCAACTCGACATTCTGATTAGGTAGGCTGGGCTGCCAATGTGCATTTTTAAGGAACACACTGGCTGCTGCAGGTACAGATCATTCTCACAAAACTTCGAGAATGTTATTGTTGAGAGTTTGTTTTATCTGCCTGGGAAGACTGCTCCCCAGGGCTGCTGTTCTCAGCTCTAGCAGTAGCCCCACCACAAAGAGTAGCACTCTTATCTCCATTTCAAGAATCTCGGAATGTTTGGACCACCAAATTACCTGCCGCATCCCACATAATGCTTCCCCACATAATGCTTCCTACTCGCCCTGTGTTTTCTGTTCTGGAGATCTTTGAGCTGAGGGGTTGATTCTAAAGAGCAAATAAATCAATGATCTGGAGACTTAAGTGGGCCTCATTTACATCTCAATGGGAACTCCATCCTGTTATTGTCTCAAAGTCATTTCCCGAAACTGTGTAATTAATTATAACCCAACTTCTAGCAGTCTAACAATGACATTTTTGCATAATAAGGAAAATATATGGTTAAACACCTCTCAATGAAATCAGCATATTCAGTTGTAAAATAGAAATCTAATTACATTGCTGCAGCTCTAGGCTGGGAGGTTTGGCTTTATATAACTTTTGGCAGAACATATGTGAAGCTGGTGTGAAATTGCTTCAGGGTATTTTTCTTTAGTGAGAAATTACAGGTTTCATAATGCAAACCAATTATTTTCAGGAATTATCGAGCTAAGGATAATAGATATTCTATAACATTTATAATATTCAGATGATATGCCACAAATATCGCTGAATTCATGTACCTTGTCTCGAATCAATGCTATACCTGTAGAGTAAGGACCCACACCAATGTGCTTATTATTTTAACAGGAAAGGGACACTTGAGAATAAAAATGATCTTCTCACTATACAATACTATTAGTTGTCATGAATACCAGGAGAAGAAAGGACTTTCACAACTGAACAATGAAAAATTCATCACTTTTGTCTGTGAAGCAAATAGGCAGCCTAATGTATTCGTTGAAAGCATACATAGACCTCTCAGAGATTTTAAATAGTCTATCACTTTCACTTGTACACTTACTCACAATGATCAAACTATGAGTCCTCATTGTTAGAGTTCATTTAGATATCATGGAAGGAAGACCGTACTGTGCACCAGGGGATTAACTTTAGAGGCCTGCTTTGAAACTGCCCTGTTGAGTGACTGACCTTAGACAAATCACTTAACTGAGTTTCGGTTTCCTTTCCCTAAAATGAGGGGGTGGGACTGTGCAATTTCTAAAACTGTTTCTGATATGAAGTTACGTGACAGTTATCAAAGTTCAGCAAAATAAAGGTATTCTGAAGAAGACACAGACCAAGAGAGAAATCATCAATTTCTTATCTTTAAAAAAATGAAAATGGAGATAATTTCAACTCTTTGATTGTTGTGAGGTTTGATGAAGAAAACATAGCTAAAAACAAGTGGCAAAATGGTCCATAATATAGTTTGAGAATGCAGTTAGTACTCAAACATCATTACCGATATCATCATCATTTTTATCATCATTCTGCATGATTATATGTGTTATTTTCATTTTGTTGTTATGGCATTTTTGTTTGTTAGAAAATTTGGTTGCTGTTTGGAAAATGCAAAGTCTTATTATCAGTTTTTAGCTCTATGGATATCTACCTGAATGGCTTACATTTTTTCTATAATTACAGCTGAACTTGCAACTTTTCTAGAGCTGTGTTTGTGCAGGAACTCTCAGACATATGCTTCTGGATTGAGGCAAATATTAAAACCACTAATTTACCATATCTGGCATCAGGGGAAAACAGGAATAACAGAAAATGAAAACTGATGAGTTATATAGAAAAGTTACCAGAATTTCTCCAATGTAAAATAAAACTCAATTTGCAGAATGACTCGTCAGGAAGCAAGGTCAATGGTGCTACCCCTTCAGCACTCTGCACCATCCTCACAATAGACTGATGATCTGTTTGGTGGACTGCTAACACAAGGCAGGGGATCTGAGAGGACCAAAAGTTGCTCCGAAACAGGTTTCTAAATTCTGGAATTCAGATTCCTTCAACTTTAAAAAGTGAAGTAGATATAAAAAGTGAAGTAGATAATAGCAAATCCTTAGATGTACTGTATGGAGGAGAGGACAGCCCTGTGGGAGGGTAATGAGGGCAGCAGTCTCTTTACTTTGCAATTAGCAAAGACTAAATGACTGCAAGGTAATTGGCAGCTCCCCCTCTCCCCCCAGGCCCTGGCAGGAGGAGCTAGGTTTTGATTTACTACATTGACAGCAAAACTCTGGTTTGCAAGATCCTTATAAAGTAGCCACAAATCCATGTGTAGGGATCTCCATTAAATACTTTGTTGAGCAGAAACCTTTGAACTCTCAAAGCCTGGGAAGGTGTCTGGACTGAGAGAGGGGTATTTTCACAGGGTATAAGAAACATCTGGTAGGAACTTAAAAGGTGTCATGTGTACATAGTTCATAGTTTTCTCTTTGCCCCCCCACGCCCCACCATACAAATTACTCCACTCCTCTTCTGCCCAACCCAAGAAAGAAGAGTTAGCTAAGGCAACATGAGCTATGGATAAAATTAAAGTTATCAAGGGTGACTAGGATGACTGTGAAAGCATAAATATTTCTTAAAGTTTAACCTGAAGAATACATATATTTCAGATACTTAAATCAAATGAGAGAAGACAGATAGATGATAGATAAACAGATGTAAATGGGAGGAGAGAGAATCAAAATGACCGATTGATTTGATTTTTGTGCTTTATCAACCTTTAGGGTTACATTTTACCAACACTATGTATTATTAGATATTAGATTCATTGCCAGATTTTATTTTTCTTGTTAAAAATGTCCCTAATGCTGTTTTAACTTATAGACATTTGACTACCATGAGTGACTTAAGCAGTTTTTGCATATGCCCTGTGAGCTGCATCATTTTTTCTTTTGTAAGGTTTGCATAAGTGAATACCAGCATGTGTGCCAAAATGTCCATGACAGATGGATGGTGTAGTTGGCTTTTGATTTTCTTCCTTTTGCTTACTTACATCTTGAATCTTTTAATCATCCCTATTGCCTTTTTAATCAAATAAGTAGATGACAAAATCATGCCAGTGTTCAGTCAAAATTCATTTATCTTCATACTCGTTAAAATCTATAATGCCTCTGGTATTGAAATAGTTGCTGGAAAGAGTTACAAATAAGAAATGGGGTCTATTCACTTAAAGTTCGATATTTGGCGAGATATAATGAGGGTTATAATATCAATAATGTTTACAAGGTGTTATTAAAAAAAAACTGTGGGAAAACATGCTTCTCAAATGAAATAAATGTAATGTATCAGATTGCTGAAGAAAAAATATATTCTAATAAGAATGCTCATGTGCAAAGAGACAATTTTTTGTGACCACGACCAGATTGAAGAATTACAAATTATTTTGTGAGGTGAAACATAGGCTAAGTGATGGAAAGATAATTTGATAAGATTAAAAAGAGGTATGTAGCATGTCAAAAAAGGCCCATGCCCACTTTCCAAAATATGAAGGAGATTAAAATGTGTTCTATAGACATTGAGGAGCTGCTGAATGGCCTCACGTTGGAAGTGACATGATCAAAATTGCCATATTGAAAGAATAAGCCGATTGTAGAATGGTTCAATAGATGGAAATGTATATGATATTAAAATCTGATTTGATAGAGACTAAGAAGGAATAGATCAGATATATTTAGGTGATAAAATCTGGAAAACATTCTGACTAATTAAATTTGGAGTATTGCCCTGACCGGTTTGGCTCAGTGGATAGAGTGTCGGCCTGCGGACTGAAGGGTCCCAGGTTCGATTCCAGTCAAGGGCATGTACCTTGGTTACGGGCACATCCCCACTGGGGGATGTGCAGGAGGCAGCTGATTGATGTTTCTAACTCTCTATCCCTCTCCCTTCCTCTCTGTAAAAAAATCAATAAAGTATATTTTAAAAAAAAATTGGAGTATTATAGGGAGGAAAGTAACTGAATAACTTCCTTGTTGCTAATTTTGTTAACTAAGTAAATTGTTGTGCCTCTCCTGAGAATGATAAAATGGAGAGGACCCAGTTTTGAGAGGAGAGATATATATTATGCAAAACAGGAGCAGATATCTAAAAGACAGTAAAGGTGGATTAGGAGAGTCACAGATGATATGTTTTAGAAATAGAAATTTAGGAACCAATTAATTCATTTAAAAAGTCATTTATTCAATAAATAGGTGGGCTGATGATCATAAAAGCCAAAACTGTAGATGCTGTTACTACAGAAAATATCTTAGGGCAAAATTGAAAGGATCAGTAGGTCTTATAGGGAAATATTTAAGGATCCAGAGGAAAAAAGAAGCCAAGGAAGGCAGCCTGTAAATTAGTCAAAGAGAAGGAAGGGAAACCAGGAGAGGTTATTATTCAAACCTTCAAAGAGGCTTCATCAACAATCATCAGTATCAAACACTAAAAAAATGTTGCATGAGAATTTTAAAAAGTGCCCAGCCAATGATATTTAGATTGCACTTTAAGTCACAACACTACCATTTTCTGTAGAGTTAATTTGATGGAACAAGATTCTAGTAGAATGGACAATGACTAAAAGAGTTTCAAAAGTGGAAACAGAATTGAGGGGTTGTCTTGTTGCCTGTGTTTGCAACAAGCTAATTGCTTGCTTCTTTGCTTTTCAGATATGAAAGAAGCTTATGCATGTTTAAAAGCTTCTAAAAATGATGCAATGATTTTTTTTTTCTTTTGTTACCAAGTGAAGTATAAATCTGAGGGCAGCGTCTATAGTAAAAACACACAGCAGATACAAAGATACATACACTCAGGTAATACTCCCAATCCAATCCCTTTGGTCTCCTTTCTACTCTTTCTCCCGTCCAAACCCCAGTTCTCCTCTACTTCCTCCCTCTTCTAATTCACCTGCTGCTTCCTCTTCCTTCTTCCTCCTCCTCACCCTTTCTTCTCCTCTTTCTTTTTCCTTATTGTTTTCAATTCAATTTTATGTTACAAAGTTCAAAATATTTATTGCCATTGGTTATAAAATCTGTCAAGAGATCTTGGATTTCGAATGATCACCTCTGCCTTAGAACCCCTTGTCAATCCTAGTATAGATGTCATCTTTCCTGAAACTGTGGCCATGGACATAGCCATGACAATTTGAAGCTTACTCTTGCCCCAGGTATAGCTGCCAGGAAACTAATTTGTAATTTGATTTTGAAGCCAGGCTGTGTATATATGACTTCAACCAGCCCTAAGGACATGGTACAATAGACTTGTACAAAAGCAATGTCAGATTCTCTGTTTCAACTTTATTGACGTACATATAGGGATGATAATTTGTATTTGCATAGATAGTTTCTGTCCTAAATAAGCAAGAACAATTGGTGTAATGGCGATGACATTTTATCAAAATGTTTGCTTACATAAATTTATTTTCAAGTTCTATGTATTTTACAACTAAAGAATGTTATAATATTTTATTTTTAAAAATTAAAAAAATTTAGTATGACTAAGCCTTATCAAATGTGACTTCAGATACAAGAGACCCAAGTCAGTTCTGAAAATTATTTTTGATTTGCAAATTGTGATAATTTTGGAGTTATGTAAATATGTATTTACTTCAGGTACTAAAATATGGAAACAGTTTACATAGCCCCAAGGTAAGTGATTAGAAATTAAATATATTGATATGATCATTTGATTTTTCCCCTTTTATCCTATTGATGTGGAGGATTACATTAATTGATTTTTGAATGGTGTACTAGGCTTGAAGAGCTGAAATTAATCCCATTTGATTATGGAGTGTAATTCTTTTCATCACATTTTAATTTGATTTGCTAATATTTTATTAAGGATTTTTGCATCTATATTCATGAGAGATATTGGTATGTAGTTTTCTTTTTCTTTTTTAGTAATATCTTAATTCAGTTTTAGTGTTAGCATAATACTGCCCTCAGCAAATGAGTTAAGAATTCTTCCCTCTGTTGCTATTTTCTGGAACAGGTTGTGAAGAATTTATAACATTTTATCCTTAAATGTTTGGTAGAATTCACCAATGAAACTATCTGGGCCTAACACAAGGTCATTAAATTATTGGTTCTATTTCTAACTGAATATAATATGATTCAGATGATCTCTTTTCCCTTCTTTGAATTTGTTAATTTATATCTCTTGAGGAATTGATTCATTTTTTTCTAAATTATAAAATATGTGGCCATAGAACTGTCCACCCTGCCCCACCTAGCAGGGTCCCCATGTAAGCCCCAGGAGGGATCACTGCACCCATGGCAAGGCCAATTCGGCCTTGCCCACCAAGGCTGAGCTGTGACCCCACCCCTATGCCCCATGGCTGTCTGTGAACCTGGCTGGCATAGCCAGCTGCTGGCCAGCCAGCACCTTTATAAATAAAGCAGCACCCACAATTAAAAACAAAGCAAAAACCTGTTCATAGTATTCCTCTATTATTCTTTGAATGACTGTGGGATAAGTCGTGAGTACTCATCTTCATTTCTTGGCATTGGTAATCTGTGCCTTTTCCTCTTTTTATCTTGGTTAGCTTAGCTAGAGATTCATCAATTTTAGGGATCTCCTCAAAGACCTAAATTTTGTTTTAATGATTTTCTGTGTTGTTTTCCTGTTGTCAATGTCATGAATTTCTGTCCTAATTTGTATTATTTATTTTCTTCTGCTTAATTTAATCTTAAATTGCTCTTCTGTCACTACTATCCTAGGTTGGAAACTTAGATTAGTAATTTTAAATCGTTTTTTCCAATATATACATTACTCAAACCATTTTAGTAGCATAATTGTATTTTAGTTTTTAATATATGAAACAATTTAAATATATGATATGTGATACAGATGCCTGTAAGATTACTGAGTTTCACTTAGACACAGGAAAAAAATGTTAAATTCCAATAAAACTTGGAGGACAGTAAAGAAGGAGCAGAGGAAAATTGCACTGACTTTTGATATTACAGAGATACTCTGTATGGCAGAACCGAAATTTAACATAAACTTATTTCTTCCAAGTATTTCATATGACAGCCAAGAAAACAGATATTAGAGAGCAACTAATAATTCCTAAATATCTAACTGGTTGGGTTGTCTACTGCTTAAAAAGGCACTATTCCACCCCTTTTCCTCCAAATAAAGTGAATTGCTATTCTGGTCACAGAATTAGGGTTGCTTAGCTTATGCAAGTTTCTTTTTAATTCGATATCAACTCTTACTAATTCCATAAAATTTTACCTGATATCCATTCACTAAAATGATTTCTGGGTTGTTGTTTTTTTTTGTTGTGTGTGTGTGTGCGTGTGTTTTTAAATCTTCACCCGAGGACACTTTTTTCCGTTGATTTTTAGAGAGAGTGGAAGAGAGAGGGAAAGACAGAGAGAAACATCAATGTGAGAGGAACACATGGACTGGTTGCTTTCTGCATGCGCTTCAATGACCAGGGCCTGGGCCGGGGAGGATCCCGCAACCTAGGTACATGCCCTTGACTGGAATCGAACCTGAGACCCTCAAGTCCACAGGCCAATGCTCTATCCACTGAGCCAAACCGACCAGGGCTAAAATTATTTTTCTTACCCAAATGCTTTAGCATTTATATTTGTAACATAATTTTGATTGTATTACACAAGTTAAATTTAACAAAAACATAATTTGCAATGAATATGTAATAAAATATATTAGTTATTGAAGTATTAGAAAAATATATATTAACATATGCTTTCAGAAATTTAAAATACTAAATATAACAATGAAAATTTTTAAATGATGTAATATTGGTAACATGCTCTGGCTAAAAAGGCTTCATTAAATATTCATTTACATTAACCTATGTTACAAACCTCTAGTTTTTGTTGAATATTGACTTTGTCTACATTTTATTACTATTATAAACAACATGGTGTTGAACTTTACCAATATCTATGAGTATTTTCTTATAATATCTCTGAAATATGGAAAAGCTATATCAATACTTATGTAAAATCTTAAGGCTTTAGAAACATAAAGCTAAATTTCCTCACCTCCTCATAAAAAATAAATGATAATAAAAACAGTAGTATGACGCTTTTACTACAAACATAAAAGTGTTTATTTTTAGCTTAGTCAATAATCAAAGCATACTTTCTAATATGATAGAAAAAAATGAATTGTATTCTTTATTAATTTTAACTTAGACTATTTCTGAACCAAAATATTTTTTCAAAGTTTTAATGGCCATTGTGTTTATGTTTTGCCTGATCATGTTATTTTCTCATATTTATGAAAAATGGTTTTTGATTAATCACTTTACATGTATTTTGTTCATATATTTTTTAATAATTTTTTTGGTGCATGTGTGGGTATATGTGTGTATTATTTCTTCTTTTCCGCAGACAGGTGTATACTCCTGTCTTTGTCCTGGTATCTTGCATTATCCATGACTTTCAGAGCAATGACTACTAATGCTAAAGATCAACATACCTTTGACTTCAGAAAAAAGCATCTAGATTTAATCACTTAATTTTGACTATTGGCTTGTAATACATATAACTGTTATATTTATTGTGTTAAAATTCAATTTTAGTAATATTTGCTTTTTCAAGAATTATAATTGCACTTTAAATATATTTTTTACAGACAGACACAGAGAGAGGGAAAATACACCTATTTTTTTTTTTTTTTTTGGTTTCTGAGTCATTATGGCAATTAAACATGGATTGAAAAATTTGACATCTTTTTCAATCCTCTAAAATTATTCAAATAACATTAGAATTATCTGTGGCTTAGAGAATCAAATGAGCTAACCTGTAATCCCTTCTGGGATTTCTCCCATTTTAATTATCTTTTCTCAGATTTACTAACTATCTTGGTTTTAATATTATTTAATACTAGAGGCCCGGGGCACGAAAATTTGTGCACTCGGGGGGAAGGGGGGGGTCCCTCAGCCTGGCCTGTGACCTCTCGCAGTCTGGGACCCCTCAGGAGATAACGCCCTGCTGACTTAGGCCTGCTCCTGGGTGGCAGAAGGCAGGCCCAATCTCTAGGTGCAGCCCCTGGTTGGGCTCAGAGCAGGGCCAATTGGGGAGTTGGGGCATCGCCCCCTGTCATGCACAGAGTAGGGCGGATCTGGAGTTTGCGATGCCACCCTCAGTCATGCTCAGGGTAGGGCCGATTGGGGGGTTGGGGCACCGCCCCTTGTCACACTCAAGGCAGGGTCGATGGGGAGGTTGTGGCGCCACCCCCTGTCACGCACAGAGCAGGGTTGATCAGAGGTTTGGGGAGCTCCCCCCTGTCACGCACAGAGCAGGGCCCATCAGGGGGGTTGGGGCTCCTTACCCTGTCACGCACAGAGCAGGGTTGATCAGAGGTTTGGGGAGCTCCCCCCTGTCACGCACAGAGCAGGGCCCATCAGGGGGTTAAGGAGCTCCCCCCCCCCGGTCACTCACAGAGTAGGGCCGATAGGGGAGTTGGGGCACCGCCCCCTGTCATATACAGAGCAGGGCCAATCAGGGGGTTGGGGCACCGCCACTGTCACACTCAGGGCAGGGCCGATAGGGAGGTATGGATCTACCCCGTCACACACAGAGCAGGGCCCGTGGGGGGAGGGGGGTTGGGGCACCACCCTCTATCACCCACAGAGCAAGGCCAATCAGGGGGTTGGGGCGCCACCACTCTCACACTCAGGGCAGGGCCGATGGGGAGGTTATGGCTCTACCCTGTCACAGAGCAGGGTTCATTGGGGGAGGGGGGTTTGGGGCGCCGGACCCTGTCACACACAGAGCAGGGCCGATCAGGGGGTTGGGGCGCCGCACCCTGTCACTCACAGAGCAGGGCGGATAGGGAGGTTGTGGCCCCACCCCCTGTCACACACAGAGCCGCAGGGCGATCAGGGGGTTTGGGCGCTGCCCCCTGTCACGCTGACCCCAGTGCCAGGAGGGCTCTCGGCTCCGCTGATCCCAGTGCTGGGAGGCATATTACCCTTTTACCATATAGGATAGAGGCCTGTTGCATGGGTGGGGCTGGCTGGTTTGACCTGAAGGGTGTCCTGGATCAGGGTGGGGGTCCCCACTGGGGTGCCTGGCCAGCCTGGGTGAGGGGATGATGGCTGTTTGCAGCTGGTCACACACCCTTCAGGGTGGGGGTCCCCACTGGGGTGCCTGGCCAGTCTGGTTGAGGGGCTGAGGGCTGAAGCTCCCAACTGCTCCTTTTCTTCTTTTTCTTTTTTTATTCTGGGCCAGCTTTAGCTCTGGTTCCAGCTCTGAGGCCTCTGCTGCTGAAAGCAGGTATCTGGTTTGTTTGGGTTCTATAATCGAAACAATGTATAACTCCAGCTCTGAGATCCCAGCTCACTGAAAGCAGGTTTCTGGGGTTTTGTTTAGCTTCTATATTTGTTACAATGTTTCAAACTGCAGGCTCAGAGGCCGGCAAGGCAGGCGGGGAATGTTGGTTTCCTCCGTCACTGAAGCAAGCAAGCCTCTTGTTAGTTTCAAGCTGCCTGGCTGCCAGTCGCCATCTTGGCTGGCAGTTAATTTGCATATCACCCTGATTAGCCAATGGGAAGGGTAGCGGTCGTACACTAATTACCATGTTTCTCTTTTATTAGATAGGATTATCCTATAAAACCATTCATTTCACCAAAAATTTTAATTATATTACTATGTGTTTATTCATATACTTATTTCACTTATTTTGATTTTAAAAGTTATTATTTGCACCCAAACCAATTTGGCTCAGTGAATAGATCATCGGCCTGTGGACTGAAGGGTCCTGTGTTCCATTCCAGTCAAGGGCTTTTGCCTGGGTTTTTGCCTGGGTTTCTGGCTCAGTCCCCAGTGGGGGTCATTCAGGAGGCAGCCTATCAATGATTCTCTCTCATCATTGATTTTCCATCTCTCTCTCTCCCTCTCCCTCTCCCTTCTCTGAAATCAATACAAATATATATATATATATATATATATATATATATATATATATATACAGTAGAAGCCCCTTGAACAAAAATTTGTGCACTCAGGGGGATTCCTCAGCCTGTCCTGTGCCCTTTCGCAGTCTGGGACCCCTCGGGGGATGACCACCTGCTGGCTTAGGCCCACTCCCTGGGGGATTTTGCCTAAGCTATCAGTCAGACATCCCTCTGGAAGGCTGGGAGCCCTTCGGGGATGTCCACTTGCCAGCAAGGAGCAGGCCTAAGTTGCAGTTGGACATCCTTAGTGCTGCTGAGGAGGCGGGAGAGGCTCCCGCCACCACCACTGTGCTGGCAGCCGTCAGCCTGGCTTGTGGCTGAGCATATCTCCCCCTGTGGGAGTGCACTGACCACCAGGGAGCATCTCCTGAATTGAGCATCTGCCCCCTGGTGGTCAGTGTGTGTCATAGTGAACAGTCATTCCTAGTCGTTCTGCTGTTAGGGTCAATTTGCATATTACTCTTTTATTATATAGGATAGGGGCCTGGTACAAGAGTGGGGGCCGCCTGGTTTGCCCTGAAGGGTGTCCCAGATCAGGGTGGGGGTCCCGCTGGGGTGCCCGGCCAGCCTGGGTGAGGGGCTGAGGGCTGTTTTCAGGCTGGCCACAGCCCCTTCAGGGAGGGGGGTCCTGGTGGGGTGCCTGGCCAGCCTGGGTGAGGGGCTGATGGCTGTTTGCAGGCTGGCCATGGCCCCCAGCCACCCAAGCTCCCAGTGGAGGCTGGCTGGAAGCAGGTATCTGGGGCTTATTTATCTTCTATAATTGAAACTTTGTTGCCTTGAGCAGAGGCCACAGCCAGCCAGGGCAGGCGGGAAGCTTGGCTCCCTCCATCGTCGGGGCAGCCAAGGCTCCTGCTTGCTTCAGCTCCGTGGCTGCTGGCCACCATCTTTGTTGGGTTAATTTGCATATATTTGCTCTGATTGGCTGGTGGGCGTGGCTTGAGGCATAGCAGAGGTGCAGTAAATTTGCATGTTTCTCTCTATTAGATTAGATTTAGGTTAATACATGCCTGGATTAAAAATGTGAGTAGTACAAGTCACTTCAGCTCACAACCATTGCTTCATATCCAGTTCCTCTCCCAAGAGGAAAAATACTCTTGTTAGTTAATTAGCATTGAACTAAATAGTTTAATTATACCTCTCTTCCTCTGTATATGATTTATTAATCTAGACAGTATATTGTTGTTATACAACCAACAAAATTTGAGAGATACAGGAGGGGAGGTAAAATGTAATAAAATTACACAAAATGATGAGTTTATAAGCATTTATAACCACCATCACTTATTTATTCTGTAAAAAATACTACTTTGTATGTATTATAATCTTAGTATGTATCTGATTTTGTAAAAACTGTCTTGTACAAACCTGGGCCATGATATATATATATTTTTTTCCCTTTTAAATCACAAACTAGTAATTTATAGTGATGTCAAAATCATATTAAACCCCTCAGTTTTAAAATGTACCCTTCCTCACACAGAGTGTTTTCCCCTCCAAGCCTCAGTTTAATCATGTGTAAAAGAAAGTTATAGTAGAGAATGCATAAGGTTATTACAGGACTTAGGATCAACATATACATATGCATTTAGCATAGTATGGTTATCTTCAATATATATGAGTTACATCAAGGAGAAAAATCTCAGAAAACTAGAAATATTATAGCCATAGATTAGACGGACTTCCTTGAGAAGATGAGTAACTGCAAAGAGGACCCAAGTTCAAATAGAGGCTATAATTATTTTTTTCTCAACTTTAAGATTTAACAAGAGTTTTGAGAATTAATGAATCAAGGTCAAAGTTTGCAAAAGGGAATTTAGAGAGAGCCTAAGGTAAAGAACACAAAAAAAGGAAAAGGAAATGCCTTGCAGATATTTGATCTGTAGAATTTGCTAGGATTCATGTGTTATGGAAAATAAATCCAGGATATTTATGGTTATGACATAAACTTGGTCCATTTCCCACAAAGTCTGTACTCACAGTTCTGTTACAAAAATTAATAAGTAAAAGTAACTTCATAATTATGATGCTAAAGTTTTGTCAGTTCTTATACACCTGCTAATTTATCAAAGATTTAAATGGCCTCAAGCAAAGTTTAAAAGTATGTTATTGAAGTAAAATTTGTTGAAAATCAGATACACAATAGGTACATAATGAATTGCTCAGAGTATGAGAGCCAGAATAAAAATTTGTCCTTATTTCATTACACATGCTTTTTTTAGAAACTGGAGGCCCAGTGCATGAAATTCATGTGTGGGAGGGGGGTCCCCTCAGCCCAGCGTGCACCCTCTCCAATCCAGGACCCCTTGGGGGATGTCCGACTGCCAGTTTAGGCCCGATCCAAGATATTGGGCCTAAACTGGAAGTCATAAATCCCTCTCACAATCCTGGACCACTGGTTCCTAATTGCTCACCTGCCTTCCTGCCAGGTCACCCCCAAGTGCCCCCTCCCTGCTGGCCTGGTCACCCCTAACTGCCCCTCCGCCAGCCTGATCACCCCTTACTAACCCCTTCTGCCAGCCTGATCACCCCAAACTGTACCCCCCACCAGCCTGGTTGCCCCTAACTCCCCCCCCCCCACAGGTCTGGTTGCCTCTTACTGTGCCCCCTGCTATCCTGGTCACCCCCAACTACCCCCCTGCTGACCTGGTTACCCCTTACAGCCCCCCTGCCAGCCTGGTCTCCCCACACAGTCTGCTTGTTCAGTCGTTTGGTCGTCCCTCACTAACCCCCCTGCTGGACTGGTGGTAGGCAGCCATCTTTGTGAGGGTATGAGGGTTAATTTGCATATTACCTCTTTATTAGATAGGATGAAGAAACTGACATTCAGGAATCTGCAATGACCCTATTAATATAAAATTGTGCCTTAGAGTGTTGGGCCATTATACATTGCATTTCCTACAGGTCTCTGTTCAACTGCTTAATGGATGCTGTTTTTTTCAAATATTGTGGCTAAAGGTAGAGTGAAGAAAAGATATTACACTGATGATTTTTAGTGATGACAAGACAATCCTGGCCACTGGTGATAAAATAATCATGCCTCTTATGTAGAACGAGTTCAGAGTAGTATAAGAATTTGATAAAAACTTGCAGAAGATGCCCTAGCCAGTTTGGCTCAGTAGATAGTCAGCCTGTGAACTGAAGGGTCCCAGGTTCAATTCTTATCAAGGGCACATGCCTGGTTGTGAGCTTGATCCCCAATATGGGGTGTGCAGGAGGCAGAAGATCGATGGTTCTCTCTCATCATTGATATTATTATCTCTCTCTCTCTCCATTCCTCTCTGAAATCAATTAAAAAAAACATTTAAAAAATAACTTGCAGAAGATAAGTAGCAAAGATGAATGTCATTGGAAAATAAAATATTTCAAATCTATTATGAACCATCATTTATTATTCTAAAACAACTCTCTTTATTGACATATATAGGTTTTATCATTTCTTAACATGATAGCAATCTAGGGATTTTGATGTCTGTGTTAGTCATCATACTTGTGTCCAAGGAATATGGTTACTACCCTTACCCTTCTATGGACACACATACAGGAAAGTAAATGAATAGAATGGGCTTAAAAATGTTTTATTAGGAATAACTCACAGAGGATCAGCAGGCTGTCCTCCTGTTGTCCTGTGGAAAGGTGTGTCAGACCTGGAACATAGCAAACTTTAGGAAAGGGGCCTTACTCTTCCCTGCCCCAACTACCCACAACTCCTCACTCCTGAGGTACTGCTTTATCTATTTATAGAGATATTGGGAGAGGGACTCGAAACATCTCGATCACTATGTAACAAGGAGATATTTGTCTGGCAAATGTCATTGTTAGAAAAAAAGGGAAGAATCACAAGCCAGACTAGGGTTGCCTACATAGAAAGGTCACTTTTATCAACTGGAATATTGGTTATTTTCCATTCAGTGAGCTCAATCTTGCTAAGCCAGTGCACTACACAACTACCAAAGGTGGGAAAGGGATCTAGGCAAAAGAACAGTTTTCTCTTTCCTCACATACAGAATCCATTTCTGTTCATTACAAAAGGCATGGTTTTGTTATTTTGTTTGTTTTGTTCCTGACTCGAGAAACTAACCTTCTTTATTTTTGCACAGATGGGAAGAGCCTAATGTTGTTGTAAATTTTAGAGGAAAAAAAGTGTAAAAGTGTTGCATTTTCCTCTTTAAACAAGTCTTTTCTAGATTCTGGCTTCTTCCATTCCTTATATTTAATCAAAGATTTCTATATTGGAGGTAAATTCCTCAAATGTTTAATGTTTATTTCTTCATTGGCAGCAAATGTATAATGTGAGTGTGGCTTACATTATTTCTATACATATATAGAATCTACTACACTGTTCAAAAAATATAAGGTCAATTTAGTAAGAACAATTTCACACATTTAAAGTGCAAAGTACTTTTAGTATCCAAACTTACAAATGTCAAGATTTTAAAGCAGTAATTCCAATTTGGATGTGAAAGCTGAAGCATTGTCCTCCAGTACCAAACTATTTAAAAATCTTTAATTATTTATCAATATGCCTTATAGAATAAATGTAATGGTAAAATAATAATTAATTGGAATTATTTCTATACATATATAGAATCTACTACACTATGTTTATTGGAACATTGATTCTTTCATTTCAATCGAATGCAACTTAAGTTGGATAATTCACCAACTAAATGAGACTTAGATGAAATTAAAAATTGTTGATTTTAGTAGTAATGCAGTAAGACTTAGAGGTGATTCGTTTTAGGGGGATACAATGTCAGTTCCATATCCCTCAAAGTTTGCTAACATGGCTCATTGTTTCAAGCTATTATAGAATGAAGCTCTATTGTTAAAGTCTATACTGCAAAATATTAGGAAGCATTTTGATTCACTTTTATATGTTCGCATGGTCTTACACATGTTTTGGTATAGTCTTTTACTTTTCATCAATTCAAGGTTATTAATTCACAAAAGGATTTCCAGACAAAAACAACTTCCTTATTGAGGGGTGATGGAGAGTTGGAGAGTCTTAAGGATGATTAATTTGACAAGATTTAAAAATAATAATTGCAATTGGTCTCTGAAATTTCCCATGGTAGGAAATTAAAATGTCATTTAAAATAGAAGAGAGCAAGAAAATCTATAAGATTTCATAAATTTTAACTAGCAGAGGCAAAAAGTAGAAGTTTATATAATATTCATCTTTCAAATCAGGTGACAAAATTTCACTGAACATTCATCTATATATCAACCCATTCTTTATTTTATTTTCTGAATTGCCCTGAAATTCTTATAAAGCATATACTATTTAATTTTATAAATATTTGATAATATTTTGAGACGATGATCAAGACACAGGACGGATGCATCAACAAAATTACTTATGAATTCCTCATTTCATTACTTCACCATTACCCCCCACCCCCAACTTCTTTTCCACACTCTGGCATAGAACAATGAGGATGGCCAACACCTAGTTCCTGATGATTACTCAATTATACACCTCTCTCAGAAGAAAATATATAATTAGATGCTGAAAGGCCACTTAAGGTAGCCATTCCTTGGTAAAGTTTTTCTCATTGGGAAACACAAAGGTCTGAAATGATAATGATAGGTCTTTCTTGATGTATAAGAATGTTGGCAAACTACATATTTTAAAATTCTACTTCAAATAAATTCTATTGTAGCAGTTGGGGATTTCAAGACACAGAAATGATTGTGTGGATAAATCTTTTATGTTTGGGCAGCATCTCCTCTTACTGCCCAAAGATTTCCAATTATATTAAATAAACATTCACATATGCCACCTGAAAATTAATGCCACTGTCTATTATTTTATTTGAGCAGAAAAGTCAGTATTTTATATCAACCAATAAAAGAAATGTTTTATATCCTATAATAATAAGTACAAATGAAAATATGTAATAAATTAATGTATTTGCACCATGGATGCTGATAGGCAAACTAAAAATAAGATTTTACATTTCTTTAATCTTTCACAAGTATTGACTTTAAAATTAAATGATCTTATGGTATTACTTTTATTTCCCCCACAGTCCTAGCACAGTATATCATGAATAGTCATGACTCAGTAGAAATGATGAGCATTTATTGAATCTTTACAACATGCCAAACATTCTGCTGACCACTTTAAATACATTTATCAATTTAAAACCTTTAAAGAACTGTGTAAATTCAAATATTTAAGACTAGATTATACATTTACAGAGATTACTTTTTTAGAAAATGTGCATACTGTCACACCACCAGGAAATAGTCAGGTCCCAAACTTTTTGTTATTCTAGAGTCCTCTTGTCTTTTATACTACCGAGACCCTCAGGAAACCATTGTTAACTAACTTTTGCTGAAAAGGATTCTGACATTTCTTAGTGTATGTGTGTGTGTGTGTTTGACTAGAAATAATCAACAGATTATGCAAGTCCATAAAGATTTAGTTTTCCTTTTTTATTTTTAGTATTAGAATGGTCAATGTATTCTTTTTAATTCCTTATTTATTGAATTTATTGGATTAATAAAAGTATATACGTTTCAGGTATACAACTCCACAATACATTGTATATTGTATTGTATGTTTACCACCCCAAAACAAGTCTCCGTCCATCACAATTTATCCCCCCTTTACCCTTTTCTACCTCCTCCCATCCTTCTTCCCTCTGACAACCAGCATGCTGTTATCTGTGTCCATGAGTCTTTTTTTTTGGTTGTCTTTGCTTAATCCCTTCACCCTTCTCACCTAGTACCCAACCCTCTCCCCTCACCCAGCTGTCAGTATGTTCTCTGTATGTCTCTACTTTTTTAGTTAATTTTGTTCATTAGATTCCAATATAAGTGAAATCATATTTTACTTGTCTTTCTCTGGCTTATTTCACTTAGCATAATTCCCTTCAGGTCCACCTATACTGTCACAAAAGGTAATATTCATTGTTTTTTTTTGTTTTATTTTTATGGCTGAGTGGTATTCCATTGTGCAAATGAACTACAGGTTTTTGTTTTTGTTGTGTGTTTTTTTTATCCACTCGTCTGTGGATGGACACTTGGGCTGCTTCCAAATCTTAGCTATTGTAAGTAACACTGCAAAGAACATAGGAATTCATGTATCATTTCGAATTAGTGTTTCGTGTTTCTTCAAATAAATTACCGGAAATTGAATTGCAGGGTCATAAGGAATTCCATTTTTAATTTTTTGAGGTGACCCCATACTGCTTTCTTCAGTGGCTGCACCAATTGGCATTCCTACCAACAGTATACCAGGGTTCCCTTTTCTCCACATCCTCACCAGCACTTGTCATTTGTGGATTAGCTGATGGAAGCCATTCTTAAAGGTGTGAGGTGATATCTCATTGTGGTTTTAATTTGCAATTCTCTGATGATTAGTGAATCGGGCACCTTTTTATATGTCTATTGGCCATCTGCATGTCCTCTTTGGAGAAGTATCTATTCAGGTCCTTTGACCATTTCTTATTTTTTTGTTTTGTTTTGTTGGTGTTGAGTTTTATAAGTTCCTTATAAATCTGGATATTAAGTCCTTATTTGATGTATCATTGGTAAATATGTTCTGCCATTCGGTGGGTTGTCTTTTCATTTTGTGAATGATTTTGTTTGCTGTGTAAAACTTTCTAGCTTTAGTCATCCTTTAAATGAAATGAGTTATACTTTTAAAATGTCAACTCTTTTATTAATAATAAAAATGTTTTTTAAAAGTTTCAAAATAGAAATTCATGAAATGAAAGTTTTATATAATTACATTGCTCATGTTTTATATACAAATACATAAAAATATATTATACATGACATTCTATATATATGAGAACTTACAGTAAAACCACCAATTTGTATTTTTAACAAATTGATAAACATTCTGTAAATTCTCCATTGTAACTTTGCTGTTTGTAACTAATATATTTAGAGCACTTATCCATAATATACAATAATTTTATATAAATTATTGTTCCCACTTTTAATATGTTAGAGTTTGATTAGCTTCTTACAGTTTGGTAATTGGGAGGATGGAGAGGGAGATGTGGTGGGGGCAGTCCTTCTTAGTGAGACAACTTGCCTCTTGTCTTCTTTCTGCTTATAGTCTAGGAGAGTCAGTGTGGCACCAGGGGATTTCCAATAGCTCATTTTCTGCTTGGCCATATTTTGTTTTCTAATATACAATAAACCAGTGACTGTGAAGGTGGTAATGATTGAAGTGGTCTGCCTCAAGCACTGGCAATGATGGGATGCTTTGTCTGTAGAGATTTAACAAATAATAATAACATAAAATGAGTTGTTGGCCTTTTAATTTTTAAACCACCAAGCAGAATACAAATTAAGTGATACTGTATTCTTTTCTGCCTGGATGTAGCCCCTCGACACACACACATACTCCTTGACCTGCTATTGCTTCTTATCATTATAATCATATCCCAAAGCTACCAAGACAAAGGAAGAGTTGCGTCACATGCCATCTTTCAATTCTGTCTAGACAATATGAAATACTTGGGACAATATCAAATACACACACTGCTTACATTTTTTTTCCAGTAGGCTGTGACTTATTTGTTCCAGATACAACCCTCTCCTCTATCTCTTCCTTATTCAAATTAAGGGAAGTGAGTTTGTTCTTCCTAGCTCTCTTTTGTGCAGTTCTAATGAAATTAAATTCATTTTTAAGAGAGGGAATAATTTCTGTTCTGTTTTCTATCTTGTCTTCAGTTTTTTAAAATTTTCTTTATTGATTAAGGTATTATATGTGTGTCCCTATCCCCCCTCCCTTGCTCCCACCCCCAATCCTGCTCATGCCCTCACCCCCCCTGGTGTCTGTGTCCATTGGTTATGCTTATATGCATGCATACAAGTCCTTTGGTTGATCTCTCCCCCTTACCCACTCCCTCCCCTACCTTCCCTCTGAGTTTGATGGTCTTCACTTTTTTGATGTTTGTGATGTTAGATATAAGACAGCAGCCTTATGCTCCACCTTTAATACTGATGTGGTGTTCTCTTTTGCTAGATTTATGGTGCTGCTAGATTCTTATATTCAAATTTGCAGTTTTCTTCTCCATGACATTTATTTTTAAATTCATATTGTTACCAACACATGATATAGTTTTATGAACTTAGAATCTTCCTGTGATTCCAAAGGATGTGACATTATTTCTTTCTCTCGCTTTCTCTTTTATTTAAATTTTTTTAACTTTAAATGCTGCATTTATTTGTCTCTAGATTATAGGTCTAGACCAGCCTTTTCACTTTTTATACATTTCACTTGGGGGAGCCATGACTCAGGAGTTCTACTTCTGGGAATCTATCCAGACTCCTGGTTGGGGAGATAAATCCAGTTGTAGACATCACGCTTTGGCAATAAATGGATGCCAACTCACCACTGCCACCATCTGCCCAGGGCCCTTTCTCCTCATTCTTCAAGCCCACAGCATAGCTAGCATGTTGGGTATTGCTTCCCAACAGCTCTTTAGCTAAGCATATATGTGATTCAGAAGCATTGTTGATATAGTTCTGATGATCTGGGTCTCGTTTCTTAGAGTCTGTGGCTCCTTCCAAAACATCACTGAGAACTTGTATGTATATTGTTGCACCTTTAAGGATATCAAGTTTGCTAGGCTTCCTGGTTTGAGGAAGAAATGGCATCAGTGCCTTCAGTTTAGCCAAACCACAGCTGAGATTTTTTTTTTTTTACATTATTATTGACTAGAGGCCTGGTGCACAAAATTTGTGCATGGGGCAGTGGAGGGGGGGCATCCCCTCAGCCCAGCCTGCACCCTTTCCAATCCGGGACCCCTCGGGGATGTCCAACTGCCAGTTTAGGCCCAATTCCCTGGATCAGGCCTAAACCAGCAGTCAGACATTCCTCTCACAATCCGGGACCACTGGCTCCTAACTACTCACCTGCATGTCTGCCTGATTTCCCCTAACACCCTTGCTGACCTGGTGACCCCCAACTGCCCTCTCTGCCAGCCTAGTCACCCCCAACTTCCCCCCCACCAGCCTGGTCACCCCTAACTTCCCCCCCTGCTGACCTGGTGAGCCCCACCTGCCCTCCCTGCCAGCCTAGTCACCCCCAACTTCCCCCCCACCAGCCTGGTCACCCCTAACTTCCCCCCTGCTGACCTGGTGAGCCCCAACTGCCCCCCCCCGCCAGCCTATTCACCCCCAACTGCCCCCCCGCCAGCCTATTCACCCCCAACTGCCCCCCCCACACTGGCCTGGTCACACATTACTGCCCCCCTGCCATCCTTGTCACCCCCAACTGCCCCCGCCAGCCTGGTCACCCCTCACTGCCCCCCTCTACCGGCCTGGGTGCCCCTCACTGCTATCCCCCCCCACCAGCCTGGTTGCCCCCAACTCCCCCCCCCTGCAGGCCTGGTCACCCCACGCAGCCTGCTGTTCAGTCATTTGGTCACCCCTCACTAACCCCCCTGCTGGCCTAGTCGCCCCACACAGCCTGTTCAGTCCATTCAGTTGCGATGGTTGCTTAGGCTTTTATATATATAGATTATTTTAATATCTATATTTCCAGAACTTTATTGGGTTTAAGAAAAAAGAAATAAATCCAAGGAAGTGAAATAGGATCCCAGAATTTTTGCTATATAGCAATAAATTGAACATATGCATATTAATATCTTATTCCCATGTTTAATGTAAAACCAAAAAAACATGAGTTATGTATAATTCATTAACTATAAATATCATGTTTGATCTTTCTTATTTTATTTTTTGTTTTGTTTTCATCTTTTTTATTGAATTTATTGGGGCAACATTGGTTACTAAAACTATACAGAATTAAATCAATTAGCACTATCAGGTAAGGGCAGTCAAATATTATAATGTCCTCTACATTCCTAATGCTTTATTGATTGTGAATTAATGAAGTGCTATCTGGAAGTACATTTGTGAAATGTGATAATCGAAGTTTGCCCAAGATTAAAGCGTAAACTATGGAGTTGAAAATAAGGAATCCTCTTGAAATTGTTAAGATTAATTTAAAAATCAAATAGGATTTCTACTAAAATTAATGTATTTTTTGTTATTTTAGAAAGTAAAACATTATTTCTTACCCTGAAATTCTTAAATTATGTCTCCACTACTAGGAAAACAAAGTGAAAAATATTATTTGGAATAGAAAGAAGATGTGGCCAAGGGACATGTTTTCTTATAATAACTAAGAAAATATTTCCTCTTTATGGAGAATAGAGTTCAAAAGAAACTGTGTTTGTGAATAAGGTTGGAAGTCTTTCAAAGTGAGTGAAAAAGAAGCCACGCTTAGGACTATCATCAAATAAGACTCAAATCAACTATACACTCCTAATCCTTATACTTACTCATTTATCATTCAAATTGTCTTCATATTGATCAGCAGAATTCCAGGCCAGACACTTCTAGTCTGTTAAGCACTCAAGTTTTATTTATTTATTTTGTTTTAAATTGAGGCATATTTGACATATAACATTTTATTAGTTTAAGGTGTACAACCCAATGATTTGATATTTGTATATATTGCAAAATGATCACCACAGTAAATCTACTTAACTTTTATCACTCCATTGCAGTTTTATCACTATTTGACACTTGTCAGTTTATTTTAAACATTTGGAAAAAGTAAAAATAACTTATTTATGTACATTTTTACTTAGTAATATTTTCCAGGTATTATTCAAAGAACAGTTGATCTATCAGTTGAATATATATATATCCTCTAGAGCAGCCGTGGCAAACTACGGCCCGCGGGCCGATCCGGCCCATCTGAAATGAATAAAACTAAAAAAAAAAAAAAAAGACCATAGCCTTTTATGTAATGATGTTTACTTTGAATTTATATTAGTTCACACAAACACTCCATCCATGCTTTTGTTCCGGCCCTCCGGTCCAGTTTAAGAACCCATTGTGGCCTTCAAGTCAAAAAGTTTGCCCACCCCTGCTCTAGAGTAAAATCACCATTAAATTACATGTGGCATATTTATTTTATTCATTTATTAATATAGAACAAATGCTAACATGCAGATCTATCCTTAAATCATATTGATGTATTCCTCCTCGAAAGTGGTGAAATGAAGTAGAACAGGCTGCATGTGAATGCATCTGTCTGGTCTATTTGGAGCTACATTGTCAGGAAACAATGAGGTTTTTCTCTGACATCTGGGAAACTCAAGTTCATTTTAGCTTCATTAATGATGCACATGTAGATATTGGGCAAAACAGCCCCTGAATAACTCAATTACACTGTGTATTAATGGTGATAACAAAGCTCTTTCCAGGAAGGCAAGAGAATATGCCACTAAGTATGATAATTGCTTGAGTCTGAATTGCTTCCATTCAAATAGACGAATGTACTTCCAGATAGCATTTCATTAATTCCCAATCAATAAGCCATTAAGAATGTAAAGGACATTTTTATTAAATAATCCAAATCTTCTGTTTTCAAGAGAATTTTATTGCTTGTCCTTGTGATAAGGTTTATAATTATCCAGAAATAGAAGAGCTGAACTTTATTCTGAATATATTAGTAAAGATAGAAATGTCTGACTCAGCCAGTTAGGGAATATTTGTCATTTCTTATTCAAACATAAACATAAACTCTGGAAGCAATAAATTAATGTTCTATAGCTTCCATGGGGTGGGAAAATCATATTGTTTTATCACCAAAGGTTTATTTTATAACAGGTTGCAGCACTGGCACACTTAAAGTATCAGCTTGTCTTACATCTCCTTCATTACAAGGACAACTGATTCTTAGGCACCAATTATAATACAACTTGAGAATGCTGAAATAGAAAGAGTTTTATTAATATTTTGAAAGGGAACAATAACGTTCAGAAATGTATTTCCTTGAATTAGTTGCACACTTATTCTGAAGGTTACTTTTTGATGTATACTTGTTTTCATAAAGTTTTATCAACACTTTCATTTATTCAACAAACACAGATTTATTGAAACATCTTATGGACAAAAGAACAGCAAAACAATGTTTCTGACTTGATGTGGTTTAAAAATCCATATATGGCAGAGCCCTTTTTAAAAGCACATTCAACTGTAACTGCTTTTAAGAATTTTTTTTTTTGTAAGAATTGGGTCACATCTTAATATTCCTATTAAAATACTCTTATATGGAAACAAATTTATCTCTATACAGGATGTAAAGTGCTTTTTAACTAACTGTAAAAACTATTATCAGAGGTTTTAGACAGCAATATGTTCTGGTTGAAATGATATTATATCAAGCAAATGAGTTAGTATTGCCTTGATCCATCCAAGGATTCAGTTTTTTCCCTAAGCTGTTAATTCAGATACATATTTATGTTTTGTTTTTGAAGGTTAATAGACTTTTCTGAAATAACTCTGTTTACTTTGAATTAGATCGAGTTTGGAAGCTATAAGCAGGGAAGATTTTCTTGCCATTCGCTTGGTTAAACTGAGCTGCGTTAAGCATGAGGTTATGTCGTATTTGTGATGATTCCTTCCTGATACTTGACATGCCTTGGTGGATATGCCTTTAGATGTATTCATGAGCTAAATGCAGCGACACCATAGAGGCCTTCAAGTGACCTTTTATAATATACTTCTAGATTTTTCTTCAGAACTATGGGTTGCTCTTTTTTCTTGGCAAAGCTGTTTAAGGATTACTAAGCTCTCATGGATATGACAAGAGATCTGGGAGGGCTTAACTCTTTTCCCGTGAATTGCCATCATTCCTACTCTTCTCATCATAAGAATCCATTTCTCTGCTTGCATTATGGCCACTGCTCATTCTACTCAAGTGTATGCTTCTTACTGCTGATTTCTCACTGTCTAATAATTTTACATTTTTTCTATGTTCTCTCTTACTTTTCTTATAAACTTTTTCCATGGCTCATAATTTTGGCTATGGTGGGACTTAGTCTATGATCTTGACCATTCAATGATAATGCTACTTACCCCTCTTCTGTTGAAACAGTTGTTGTGTTCCTACATTTTTCTAATATTAACAGCATACATATTTTATATAAAAATAAATAACATATTTATACTATCCCAAAGTGATCTCACCAACCTCACCATGTTCAGTGATGATAACCCTGTTAGAGACGAACAAGTGATCACAATCACAGGACGATAACACATTTTATAGATAAAGCCAGATGAAACACAAAGAGACTGCATACCAGGGAGGAGTCTGGGATCTTTCCACATCCTGTGGTGACCAAGCATCACCATTTCTCTACTAATAATTTTTGGCACGTTTTCCACGCCACCCCCAACATTTTAAATTCCTTTCATCCATCAAGTCTGGCTGAAAATGTTATCTCTTCTGTGAAATGTTCTGTGAACTATTCAAGCAGAAAGAATTGTTTTTTCCTTGGGGTACTTTGTTCCATCTCTAGTAGAAGAGGTTTTACATTGTATTATATTTAGATCTATGTGGCTCTGCAGCTACTTTATTGGGGATTCCAGTCCAGTGAGCAGCCAGGCTTCTTTACACTTGTATCCCAGGTGTTTAACACAGAGCCAGAAACTTAATAAGTATTCATTTACTTGAACTCATTTTTAAAAATTGTGCCCAGAGTCAATGTTGTCTCCAATACCTGAGGATGCCTAGGAAACAGAGAAGGGGAGGTTAATGCATTTTTATTAGCTAAAGCACTGTTTATTTTTTCCCGAGATCACTCTGTTTCTCTTAATTGTACGAAGTAGTTAGATTTGGGTGTAAATATGAAGTGTTCACTAGAGATAATTGAGCACATCAATCACTTAAAGCAAATATGGCTTTTGTAAATAGTTAATCGCTGCAGGCTTTAAATCTCACACAGATAGCTTAATTTAAGATCAGTAAAATATTTTAAACCCCCTGAATATCATGTGTCCTATACCATAAAATGTACAAAATCTAGTTATGATTAGTGGCATTATTATGAATCCCAAATCTCATTACCGAGTATTGTTGAATTTACTTGCAGTTCAATGTTTAAATATAGTCAGATTAAAACTATTCAATGAGTCCTTGCAACTTGTGGCCAATCATTATTACTTCCTCCAATTGCTATTTTAGTATTATTAATCACAATGAATTTCTTTGAAAATCAGTGAAACAGTAATTTATTATTTCATATGCATTTCCACTGTAAATTAGCTCCTGTGACTTAACTGCCGAAGAACTATTATTAAGTTACTATATAACACCTGCAGAATCATAATCAGACCAAGAAATTGATCCCAAATGAAATTACTATGACCGATTCTACGAAAGTGGAAATCAGATAAATGAAAAAAAAAAGAGGCACCACAAAATAAAGTATTTTTAAATAGTGTAAGATTATTAATTTTTTTGCAAATAGTTCCAGTAGGCTTCAAAGAGAGAAAAAATGAAAATGCAAGGACATTTGTCTTTACCTGACAAGCCCAAGAGAGTTCAGTCATGTAGATTACACACATCTCTAGTGTAATTAAATAGTGAAAAGGATTTATGGGTGAGATAGGAATGTAGCCCCCAGGTATATTTGTCATCACCTCTATCTATAAAGTTTCCTGCTCACAATAAGAGCAAGTAATGAGGGCAGGAAGAAACAAAAGACAGTCTTGTCCCTCTTGTCATTGAATGAATTTTCACTTTGTGATGTGGTTTACTTGCAGTATTCCTGCAACTTGCTCCTCTCCCAGTATTTGGAATCTTTGTCTTAAGTCAAAGCTCTCTTGCTCTCTATCCTGCTGTGAATAAAACAGATTAAAGATCTGCACAAGGAGAAAACGGCAAAAGCCAAATTATGGTATATAACTTTAAAAGATGCTCCAGCCCAGGGCACAAGGGAGGAAGACCTGAGTGTCTGGGAAGCATATATATATTAAATGTGAAAAGTCACCTTGAAATGTCTTTCTTTTGTTGGGTCTTTACTAAGAATTTAGTATAAATGTGCCTATTCTCTCAAACTTAGAATAAAAAACACATTAAAAGTGAGGCACAAATGATAATGTGACTACTGAATGTACTGTATTAATTATATTGCTGCTCCTTTGTAATAGGCAGCTGCCTCTAAAGTAGATTATCAAAATGTGAATGTTGTTTCTATGTGTGTATATGTGTCTGTGTGCTTGCAGACAAGGGTACGTGCAAATGTCTATGCATTTGACTATGTGTCTTTCTGCATAAGGAAGTCTCATTTCTCAGTTTTATCTGTAAATTGATTCTTTGAACATACAAACATGAAGTAGATATTAGGCACTAGGTAATGCTTGGATATTTTAATATATTGATAAATTAGAACTTTACATAACAAGTCATTATTTTCATAATTACTGTATTTAGTTTAAAATGACAATTCCTTATAAGAATTCTGGCTTCAAATCCAGGCCTCTGCAACTTACTGGATTTGTTATTCTAGGCAATTTATTTATACTATCTAATCTAGTTCTTCACTTCCTCATTTCTACAATGGGGAAACTATAAGTCTTGAATGAAAGAGGTCTATAGCCTCTCATTGTAGCCTGGGGATCATTGAATGCTTTCAATAAATATTAATTATAATCTTCTGTGACTTATTATTGTTAACACATCCTTCTCTCTTATTCTATGATTGATTGTAGTTGACAAGTACATTTAGCATTTTAAGAGTTTTATTTTCTCTCTAACTCAAATCTCTATATTTCCTTGAAATTCAAAGATGAAGAACTGAGAGTTCAAAATTCCTGTTCCCTTCATCACTTATGAATTGTTTTACTTATCATTCCAACAGTTTTATACTTCTTGATATAGTAGTCTATAATTGTTCTCTTCTTTCAAGCCTTCCTGGTTAAAATGTGATCTTTTCAAAGAAAGAAACTTGGTCTTTTGTTCTCTTCCCCACCTGTGTATGACAGGTGTATGTATCTCATTTCTGTATAAAAAGACAGATTTTAAACAATGGTACATAAATAAATTCATGTATACTGAATGATGGCTCAAACGATATTTAAAAATGTCAATAAAAACTTTACAGGAAAAATTAACCTCTATTTATTATGTTGTATAATTTTGAAGATTACATATCAACTTCTTACTGAAACTGACCAGACTTTATGTATTCTGTTGTTTTTTTTCCTCCAATAAATGTAGCATTGCAAAAATTATTATCTTTATGTTAAAGATAAACAAATTTATTTCAGAAATAATCACTTGCTAAGTTTATTTAATATTAGGAACTGATAGAGTTATCTAATGTGTATGACTACTTTGTGTGTGTTTTTACCACTTCACTGCTAAGCCTGCTTCCAAAACTGAAGTCTTAATTTGACTTTATAGCTAGTCTCTGGCCTTATTTCCAAAAACATGAAGGAACATTGGACATCTTCTTTCAAAGCAAGGAAGTATAATTTTGATGTTTTTCACATATTTGTTGTGATTTACATTGGCTTTTCTACTTATGTCTTTGCCTATTCCAACTTCTATAACAAAAATATTATAGATTTGGTGGTTTATAAAGAATGAAAAAGCCCTAGCCAGTTTGGCTCAGTGGATGGAGGGCTGGCCTGTGGACTGAAGGGTCCCGGGTTGGATTCCGGTCGAGTGCACATGCCTGGGTTGCGGGCTCTGTCCAAAGTGCAGGAGGCAGCCGATCAACACTTCCCTCTCATCATTGATGTTTCTACCTCTCTCTTCCTCTCCCTTCCTCTCTGAAACCAATAAAAATATATTTAAAAAAATGAAAATGTATTGCTTATAATTCTGAAAGCTAGGGAGTCTAAGATTAAGGCACCAGAGATTTGATGTCTTGTGAGAACTCGCTTCTTGCTGTGTATTCACATGGAGGAAAGGGGAGGAGCTGTCTGAATCTCTTTTTTATAAAAATACATTTTTATTGATTTCAGAGAAAAGGAGGATAGAGAGAGATAGAAACATCAATGATGAGAGAGAATCAATGATCTACCGTCTCCAGCACACCCCACACTGGGAATGGAGCCCACAGCCTGGGCATGTGCCCTGACCACGGAGTCTAACCTTGACCTCCTGTTTGATAAGTTGAGACTCAACCACTAAGCCATGCCAGCAGGGTTGAATCTCTTTTTTATTAGGGCCTAATCCCATTCATGAGGGGTCTACCCTCATGAACTAATTATCTTCCAAAGGCCACACCTCCAAGTGCCATCACATTGGGGGTTGAGTTTTAACATATGAATTGGGGGCGGGGGCGGGGGGGGGCACAAAAACTCATTCTGTAGCAAGTTATAATGATAATGCGAAAGTTTTAAAAAGTTTGTTAATTGATAAACTTATATGAATTTCATTTAGAATGATTAATAGTGTAATTTTCTTAGAATATTTGCTCCTCAGAGGCTTGCTATTATCTTTTAGAAAAATATTTAATCTAGGTAAAAGATTGACTTCTAAGGCCTCAATTATCCATGGAGACGAATACAATGAGCCTGCCTTTCTGAAACATGGCAAATGCTATACTTTAATGACATTGCCTTGAGACTAGACGTTTAAAAAGTTAAAATATCATTATCATTTTTAAGAGAAACCCATATTTTTAAGGAGAAATTGATTGGATGGCGAGCATGAGAAGGGATATGTGGATTTCTTACCATGATTTCTCAATTGTGGATATAATTATGGTCGCATACTTGAATGAATTCAAAGTCAAAAACCAGTTTTCCTTTTTGTAATTTAAAATATCCACTCTCTTGTAATGCTTTATGAAAAAAATACACACTTCATCACTCAAAATATGATTGCTTGACATATTTCATTTTTTCCTCTAAATTGTTTTATAGTTATACTAGTCAATGTTTTATTGCTTTTCTGCGCTCTTTGTTCTTGAGGTTCATTGTAAGACTTTAAGTAAAGGATTGCATGACAGATACGCAGGTCTTTTTTCAATGCCCAATAGATATCTAGGTGCAAATGGCTTTGTAATCAAAATGCTGCTTCTTATTCTATGGAAAGCTATTTAATATTTTATATGACACCATAAATCCTTTTTCTGCCAGCAATCACATTGCACATTTGCCACAGCAATTTACTCTTCATTTGCACCAATATGCCCCGTGCCTTGTAGGGCCATTTTCAATCTGCTAACCTAAAACATGATACATTTTATGGTGGTGGCATTTTCACAACATATGTTTCTGCACTAAAAAAGTTGTACTCAGAGACCAATAAATATATATTAAAGTGAATCTTCCTTTCCTCGGGAAAATATAAAAAGTGTCATTTAAATATACTGGTTGCTTTATCTTATGAACAATTTCCTTGGAGTTGAAGTTACTTGCATATTCTATCTTCCTTTTATACAAAGTAAAGGGAAAACTATTAAGGGATTGAATGCACTGGCTAAGATTATCTCTAGTTTATGATATTTTATTTGTAATGATCTATATGTTATAATATCCTGCTATTTACTATATCCATGACTTTGGACAAAACATACACTTGTTGTAAATCTAAATTAGGGTTTTTAAACCTTCAAATCTGAGCCCTGACTCCACAGGGCGATGCCTACCTTTGACAATTTGTGTGGCCTCTTGTGGCAGTTCTGGCTCCTCCAAGTAAACTCTGTAGAAACCCTATAATTTGTAATTATCTTTGTTAAACCTTAGCTGAAGAAAATTTATAAATGACCTCAAGTAATACAGACTTGTACCTTTATAAATACATGATTTTGATTATCTCATCATTACTATGAAGACTTTTTTCACTCTCCCTTGGTGATCCATTTTCTGCCCATTTCTCTTAAATTAAACTCTAGGAACACTTAGAAGAGCAATTCTCAGTTTAATAATGGAATATTTTATAATAATAATAATGATATAGATAAATTAATAAAATAATATAGATAGATCAGTAGGTAAATATGACTATACATTTAGAACAAAGTTGAAGTCAATAACATTATGATTCTTTCATCTTCTTTGCCTCCCACTATTTCCTATCTGTAGGTAAAGCTACCCATACCTGCTTATGCAATGGTGTACTATTTTATTCTCATAAACAATGCATTTACCTCTTCTCTTTCATTCAAGAGTAGTTGTCAAATATTTATTAGGTTACTACTTCTCAGGCACTGAAAAAATCACTGAAGACACAGCTGGGAGCAAAGAGGTTAGGTCCCATTAGAGAACTTTCAGTATTTTTTAACAGATAAGTAGAGAAGGAGTTAAATACAATGTTGTAAGTATGAGAAGGAGTACCATAAGAACCCCTGAGAAGAAATTTCATCAAGATTTGAGTGTCAGGAAGGCTGCTTGGAGGAGATGGCATGAAAGTGTGAGTAGAAAGGAGATGAATTAGGAAATTATGACTTTTAGAATGGTATCAACCAAGTGAATCCAGGAAAATGCCCTGTTATTTTTCTTCTAAATCTGATGAGAAATGTAGAGAATTATGGATGCTCTCTGGCAAGTGAGAAGGAACCAGATACCGATTTACCAAAAAGATATCATATAAAAACCAGACTATCTAGAACTGTCTAAAATATCTGCGATACTTTGAATAAAGTATATTTCACAATTTGGAGGCTAGAAGAAAATTCATGGTTTACAAAGTCAGGAGAGAATCACTGCATCTATCAAAAACAGTGGCGAAATATTTGTTTTATTCTTTGAATTCAAGGATAGAAGCACTGGATAGCTACCAAAAAATGTATTTTATTTCTCATAGCATGAATACATTACTGAGAGGGAGCTATACAGGCTGGAACTGCATTCCCAGGCTTCCCTTTCATACTGGCAAGACTATGTGACTATTGCTCACCAATGGATTGTGAACAGAAGTAACACATTCCTGATTTGTAAGGTAGAGGTATCTCTTTAATACTCTCCTTCCTTCCCATTTTATATTGACTATAGTGGATTCTAAGGCCATAGAGTATAGTGGAGCTACAAAATGCAAGCAATCTGGGTTCACGAATCTTCACACAGAGAAAATTCTCCAGGAAAACCTACCTGAGAAATTTTTGTTGTGTTAAGTCATCTCAAATTCAAGGTTTTTTTTTTATAGGTGCAAACATTTCCTAAGAGTATAATCCCCAGAATTTTTCCAAAAGCCAGTTATCACTTAAAAAATTTGCTAACAGATATGTATTATCATCCGTTCTAGTAAATTTGCAAGTTTTTAGAGTGTAAATATTCATTTTGAAGGTGGGAAATGTGGAGCATTTCTAGATTCTCTAGAATGATAATTTTTTTTTCTTTTCTTTTTTTTTTTTTTTTATAAAAGACCTCAGAAATAACTCTTCATAGACCAATAGCTTACTCTGATTTAGATTTTCCTGCCTTTCACTAGTGGTATGTCATTCCACTGTTACCACTTACCATGTCTGCTATTTGGTTTTTTGCTTGTTGATTTCATTCCAGTTCCCTTTTGTTAGTTACCAAATAGGTTCCTCATTAATGGATTTAAATAAAAAATATAAGTTATGTATGAGGTTCGATAGCCCATGGGCCTAGTGAAACATTTATCAGAGAAGACCATGTACTACCATTCCTGAAAGCTATCCTAACATAACGATTGCAGTACAAATTTCTTCAGGGAGATGTAGATACAGAAGTCAACAAGGAAGAAACATTTTAATTCTTGTTTTCATGTGGACCTTAATCTTACAGCCTCATGAACAAATTTGGAGCCTATAAACAGAACTCTCTTGTGTTGAAAAGATAGGCTGCCCATCTATGCTGTAATAGCAATAATGGATTCCTTAGTTTTCTTTTCCTTACATTTTATCTATAAAACTATCATTATTTTGACATCAAAGAAAAATCCTAAGTAAAAAAAGGAGAGGAAAATGTACTTTTCCTTAATGTTAAATATGGAGTTAATCTAAATGATCTGTCACAGGTCTTAAGAAAGAGGCATAGTCCAGAAAGCACGTAGCCTCAAGTTTTGTGATTATCCCATATTCCACCTAAGAGAGAGAAAATGCTAAAACCAACAGTTTGAATGTTAGATCTGTAATAGATCTTGAAATTAAAACCTCTCTACCTTTTAATATAATCAATATTCTTAATCATGATCCAATGTTATCAATATTTCTACTTTAGACGTGAGGGGCATCAGATCATGAAATGAGCAGAATGAAAGAACCTTGAGCTCTTCATGTAAGTCCACAAGTATTGGATAATAATGATAAAATAATAGTATATTTATCATTATTGTCATCATTATTATAATGATCAATAGTATTTTACACTAGAGGCCCCGTGCACAAATTCGTGCATAGGAGAGGTCCCTTTGGGTGACCTGTGGGGATCAGGCTGAAACCTGCAGCCCAATGCTGCCTATAGCTGCTATCTGCAACTCCCGCTCATCCTGCCCCACTGCGCCAGCTGTGGGCTTATGCTCAATCCATCCCTATCCAGAGAGGCTCGTACTCCAACAGCAGTGCTTGCCACCCCTGAGCCCTGCATCCGGTGCCCTCCTGAGTGGAGTGGCCTGCAGGATTGGGTCGAAACTGCCTCTCTAACATCCCCCAAGAGGTCCCGGATTATGAGAGGGTGCAGGCCAGGCCAAGAGACCCCACCGGTACATAATCAGGGCTGGGAGGGACCTCGGGAGGGCTCCAGGGTGTGTCTGGCTCATCTCACTCATTCCTAATAGGCCGGACCCCTGCAGCAAACTAACCTACCAGTCAGAGTGTTTGCCCCCTGGTTGTCAGCGCACATCATAGCCAGCAGTTAAGCTGCATTAGCATATCATTAGCATATTATGCTTTGATTGGTTGAACGGTTGACCTGACTACCAGACACTTAGCATATTAGGTTTTTATTATATAGGATACCTTTTGTGCTCTTATGCATTAGACCAGCCGTGGGCAAACTATGGCCCGCGGTCCGGATCTGGCCCGTTCGGCTGTTCTATCCAGCCCGCGGAGGCAAAAGAGTGGAGGGTTCTCTTGCTCTCCCCTCCGCTCCTTCACCAGCAGCAGTGTTAACATGGCAACGTCGGGAAACACGGCCGCAGCTCCTTCTTCTGAGTCCAGTTTAAGAACCCATTGTGGCCCTCGAGTCAAAAAGTTTGCCCACCCCTGCATTAGACACTATGCTTAAGGTTACAAATACATTAATTCCAGTGAACTACATGTGCACATTGAAGCCAGATGTGTTCTGTACACAAGGCCTAAAATTCATACATTTGTAAGTGTTTTAAACTCTATTATTTAGAATACTTTTCACACTGTAGATACATTTCCTCTGGGTTTATTCTTAAATGTGTAAGGTGTCAAAAGTCTTAACACAAAATATGCAAAAATATTACATTATCAGTATAACTACTTAATTTTTATATATAAACATATGAAACATTTGCATAAATGCATTTACATAGACTCATTTACATATGTAATAAAATTTAAACAAGTTTATTTTAATAATTTACCCTATAGAAATCCAAAGTAAATATATAAAATAAATTATGATTGAGTAATGATCTATTTGAAGTCAATGTTAATGCAAAGTGAAGTAAGTTCACAATGCACCTTTAGGAAATCCAATAATGCATGAAATTCATATCTGGACATGATCTCTTCCTGAAAAAAAAATAAAAAAGCCTACGTATTAAATCAAAATTTGTTTGACAATTTATTTAAAAATAAGAACAAATGTTAGAGAAAAATTCTAGGTTACTCAAAAAAATTTAGGTTACTCAGTATCTCATTTTGTTCAGTGAAGCTCATTATAATCTAGCTTGTTAATACACATATGCAAACATAGCATGTGTTATATCACATCTCCCAAATGTAGCTATAAAATAAAAGCAGTTAAGAGAAAGCTCCTTATAATGAAATAATATAATTCACAAATCAGTAAAAGAGTCTTTACAATTTGTGATATAATTTTTACAATATGGGTTGATTTCTGGGCTTTCTGTTTTGTTTCATTGATCTATATGCCTGTTCTTATGCTGGCACCAGGCTATTTTGATTACAATGGCCTTGTAGTATATAGCTTGATATCTGGTATTGTGATACCTCCAACATTATTCATCTTTCTCAAGATTGCTGAGGCTATTCGGGATCTTTCCTGGTCCATATAAATTTTAGAATTACTTGTTCTGAATCTGTGAAATATGTCATTGGTATTTTAATAGGAATTGCTTTCAATCTATAGATTGCTTTGGGTAGTTTGGACGTTTTAATGATGTTTTGTTTTGTTTTATTTTTGTTTTGCCTGGAGAACTGGTTGTTAAACACCACTGAATGAAGGCCTTGAAACAACTAACTACCTGAGAAAAGTACACAGATTTTACAGATGAGGCATATATGATTCCAAAGTCTCAGTTGGCTTGCTCCTCATCCTGACTATCCTGTATGTAATCATGTTGAAATGAAGGCTTTCAAACTGTAACTCAGTTACATTTTTTACTCTCCACTACACTTATTTCTCTGTGCCACTAAAAATTAAGTCTTTAAATATTGTTTATCTCTGTGCTAAAATTGTACAGGTTTGTGTATGTGTGTGTACACACACTTTATTTTATTAATTGTTTTACTTAATTAGATTTTATTGACATTTATGGAGGAATTCTGAGTGATAGGACAAAGATACAAGTTTATTCTTATGAGCTGTTTCTGTAGCATTCTCTATTTTCATTTAATATAGAATCTTGATTCCCCATCCAAAGTGTACAGCAATAAATCAATGTGAATGTTATTGGCATCTGGGCCACAGACTTGAAGATGTTATTTCTCAGCCCAAGAGTACTTGCATAGGGGAGACTATTGCCAATATATTTAAAATGTTTAACCTTTAATATTCTAGAAGAGGATTTGGAGTGAAGTGTTAAATTTTTCATCAACTTTCCCAGAAATGTCCTGGTTGCCTCTAAAACTAGTATTCCTGGGTGCACTAATAAATACCCAGCAGGGATAATTCATTGATTCTGACAGTAATGCTGTGCTCAGAAATTTCTCCCTCTTTATTTATTTAAATCATCAATCTCGGATCCAGTCAACAACTTGTAACTAAAGAGAGATTTATCTGTCAGCTTTCAATCAACAGAATAGATACTGCTAGTGCACCAATGGCTAAACCCTACAAATGATTATTTCAAAGTGTGATACCCTAGAAGGAATACAATTATTAACACCATAGGCTAATCTATAATAATAAAAGCATAATATGCTAAATAGACCAGACATCCTTCTGGATGACCTTCCAGACAAAGCTGTGCTGCAAGGGAAGCCCAGGTCCCAGTTGCTTGCCAGTGGCCGGAGGGAAGCCTGGGTCCCAGGTGCCAGAAGGAAGCTGGTGCCAGCAGCTGGGGGAAGGAAGGCCTACTCTTGCATGAATTTTGTGCACCAGGCCTCTAGTTATAGTAATAAACTCTAAAAAATTAGTAAGTACTCCTTTCCTTTTACATACCTCCATTCTATTTATCTTCCTTGAATTACTCCAGGTAGTTAAATATGCAAAATCTGATTCTTACTGTACTACTAAAAGAATGACCAGTCTCTTTGGGTACTTAGCTATTTGTATGGCAGTATGAGGGTATAGAGAATGTCTACTTTAGACACAATAGATATTGTAATATGCACTAATATTTTAATTTTTTATTTATTGATTGGAGAGAAAAAGAGAGAAACATCAATTGGTTGTTCCACTTATTTATGCATTCATTGATTGATTCTTGTATATGCCCTGACCAGGGATTGAGCCTACGACTTGGCATATTGGAGTGATACTCTAACCAACTGAGTTACCCAGCCAAGGCAATGCACTAATATTTTAATATGCACTAATTTTCAAGTTAAACAGTAGTATAATGGGATAATATAGCACTCTATTGTTTGAGAAAGCATATCTCTCTCATTAATTGTTCACTGAATACTTTTGAGATTCAGGTGAAAGAAATTGATGGTATTTCAAGGATTTTAAAATGTGATATTTAGATAAATTTACTGTCATTTACCATAAGTTTACTTACTCTTGTATTCAATGTTATTTATCTTACTAGAGGCCCAGTGCACAAAAATTTGTGCACTGGAGGGGACGAGGGAGGGCCTTCAGCCCAGCTTGCCCCCTATCACATACTGGGAGCCCTCAGGGGATGTCCTACTCCATGCTCCCTGCTCCCCTTGGGGAGCGGGCCTAAGCCACAGTCTGGCCTCCCTTTGTGGGAGGCGACCGGGCTGATCAGGGGAAGGCACCAGCCCCATCACCCCGCTGTTGTAGCCACTGCCAGTCACTGCAGCCACCAAGGTGTTTTCATCAACACAGACTCCAGTCCTTCACCATGAAAAACTGACAACTTTCTTTAGGCATTTTCAAGATGTGTCTTTCATATAATAATAATTTCTTTATTATTTTTTTTTTTATCCTCACCTGAGGATATGTTTCCATTGATTTTTAGAGAATGGGGAAGAGAAAGGGAAAGACAGAGAGAAACATCAAAGTGAGAGGAACACTCTGATTGGTTGCCTCCTGCATGAGCCCTGACCTGGGCCCAGGCCAGGGAGGAGCCTGCAACCTAGGTACATGCCCTTGGTCAGATTGAACCCAGACCCAATAGTGGGCATTATCCACTGAGCAAAACCAACTAGGACAGGATATGACATTTCTTAACCCTCCAGCAGCAGACCTTCCTTTTTTTCTCCAGGGGTGTGGTAAAAAACCCTAGATCACCTATTTGGATTCTTATTACCCAGGTTACTAAGAATATTACCAGTGGCATATAGGGAGCTAAGCCAATGAGCAGTCAGAAAAGGTGTTTCCTCTGTAGTTCACACCAATTGCCGGCTTGGCCCCTGCCCAGGCCTAACACCTCTGGCTGAGTGATTAGCGCTGGACAGGGGACTTCCAGCTCTTTCAATCATCAGCTCAGCCCCTGCTCCCCATGATCTCTGGCTCTGCCTCTGCTCCCTGCCATCTCCAGCTCCCTCCCTGCTCCTCGCAGTCACTGGCTCTGCCCCTGCACATGCCTAATGCTGCTGGCCAAGGTCTTAGGCCTGGGCAAGGTACCCCCAGCTCCCACCATCACTGGCTCTGCCCCTGCTACCCCCAATTGCTGGAACCGCTCCTGCCCAGACCTAATGCCTCTGGCCAGGGCATTAGGCCTGGGCAGAGGACCCCCAGCTCCCACCATTGCTGGCTCCGCCCCTGATACACGTGATCGCTGGTTCCGACCCTGCCCAAGCCTAATGCCTCTGACTGAGGCTTTAGGCCTGGGCAGGGGACCTCCAGCTCCCGCAATTGCGGACTTCACTCCTGCTCCCCACCATCACTGGCTCCCTCCCCTGCTCCCCACCATCGCGGCTCTGCCCATGCCCAGGTCTAATGCTTCTGACCGAGGCGTCAGGCCTGGGCAGGGGACCTCTCAGCTCTGATTGCAGGCTCCGATAGTAGCTGGGCACATACGTATGCAATTTAACCGCCATATTTGTTGGCGGTTAATGTGCATATCACGCTGATTAGCCAATGGGAGGCGGAGCAAAGGTACGGTCAATTACCCTTTTTGTCTATTATTAGATAGGATTGGCTAAGACCTGCACCCCAAGATTAAGATTTGAAAAGTTGAAGAATATGCACATATCTTAAATTATTTTTATATATAGACTTCAACAAAATGTGTGAGAGTCTATCAGTTGAAATTCATTTATTTAAGGTAAGCATTTTTCTCTCTTAATGTATATAAACAAACACATATATGTGTATATGTATATAGAGAGAATAGCTATGTGTTAATGTATATATGGAATGTTCATTATATGCTATGTGTGTGTTTCTTTTCCTCAAAAGTTAGTGTGTTAGTCACTACTAGTAAACATTAGTATGAATTAGCTTGCTTCCTTCACCACCATCACTCCCAGAAATAACTTTTGGCTTTCCTCTGATAGAGGAAGTCATACTCACAAAAAGCCAGAAGAAGGATGCCTTTGGACTTAAAAACAAGCATAATCTGTTTTAAAATTTGCCAAGGGCAAGTTCTGGCCATACTGTCTGATGTAGATTTCAGGAGATTATCATAGTGATAGGCTTTTTAGACCTGGAAGTGAACTTTTTATTTTATTCATTAATATTATTATTTTAATTCTTTATTGTTTAAAGTATTACATATGTCTCCTTTTCCCCCCATTGACCTCTACCTGGCCACCTCCACCCCCCCGCACATGCCCTCACCCCCCTAGTGTCTGTGTCCATTGGTTAGGCTTATATATGCATGCATACAAGTCCTTTGGTTGATCTCTTACCCCACTCCCTCCCATGCCTTCCCTCTGAAATTTGACAGTTTGTTCCATGCTTCTCTGTCTCTGGATCTATTTTTGTTCATTGGTTTATATTGTTCATTATATTCCACAAATGAGTGAGATCATGTGATATTTATCTTTCTCTGACTGGCTTATTTTGCTTAGCATAATGCTCTCTATGCCCATCCATGCTGTTGCAAATGGTAAGAGTTCCTTCTTTTTTATAGCACGGCAGTATTCCATTGTGTAGATGTACCACAGTTTTTAATCCTCTCATCTGTTGATGGGCACTTAGGCTGTTTCCAAATTTTAGCTGTTATAAATTGTGCTGCTGTGGAACTTAGGGGTGCAAAAGTCCTTTCTGGTTGGTGTATCTGATTTCTTAGGATATATTTCTAGAAGTGGGATTACTGGGTCAAATATGAGTTCCATTTTTTTTAATTTTTTGAGGAAACTCTATACTGTCTTCCACAGTGGCTGCTCCAGTCTGCATTCCCACCAGCAGTGAAGGAGGGCTCCCTTTTCTCCGCATCCTCTCCAGCACTTGTAGTTTGCCGATTTGTTTATGGTAGCATTCTGACAGGTGTGAGGTGGTACCACATTGAGCAGATTTGCCTCTCTCGGATGATTAGTGACTTTGAAGTGAACTTGATAATAATCTGGAAAATGCTTTTTTATTCACAAGGGGACAACTGAGGTCCAGAGTACAGACTGAATACAAAAATAAGCCTGTGCCCTTCCTCCCCTTAAGGCTGCCCCTGGCAAACATTACTTCCACTCACATCTCTTCACCACCTTTTAGTGCAGTGGTCACACTTAGCTTTGAGGAAAATGGGGGATATTTTTATTATAGGATGGCTGTGTGGCCAGATACAGGTTTGAGATTCTATTACTCAAGAAAAGAAACGGATGCAAGCTATTGATGGGAGAGAGCACCTATGTCTTACCATTTAGTGCTTTGACTACCCAAATGATGGTAGGAACCCTTTTTCTCCTACATGAACATATTTGTCCCCCACCGAAGGAAATAACCTCAAGGTTGTAGATAATTCATGTTTTTGGTTCAAAATCCAGCAACTCAGATAAAGGTCAGATCTGCATATGATGTCCATTGCTCAAGACAGCTGTTTCTGCCTCATCTAACATAGAGTATGTCAGAGGCCCAGGACAAGCACAATGATATTAACTTTGAACAATGTAGAAATGGGGATGGCACAGTAGTCACTGTGATTGTTGTGGTCAATTCCCAAGTTAAAGTAACTGGAGCAAAATATCTTGTGGGGACATATTTTTGAGTCTCAAGCGATCACTGTTTTACTTATTAGCCTCTGTGTTCTGCCCATCCTTCTGTGTCTCAACCAAATGGCAAGTACCTTGATATTGAAATTATTTGTTAGAATTTGAAACATGCTAATTAATCATAACTCCCTCACTTAATGGTTCTGAATCATTTGAAAACTAACATACGAGTAAGATAGGTATCAAAAGATCAGTTTCTTGGCTGCTAAATCTAGACTGAAGAAGTTGCTTCAGACATGAGATCTAAATGGGGTTTGTATACTTTCCTTCTTTAAATCAAGCCCTCGTGATCTATCTGCAGGGACAGGTGGATCTTTTTAGAACATATGTACTTTCCAGACAACTGGACTTTGTCTTCACAACTCTGAGGGTGGGGCAAAACAGCTGAAAGGCATGCAAGTGATGGGCCCCCCTGGGAACCTTATTCTGTACTCGTGAATCAAAGAAGACATTGTGGTGAATGTCAAGAAGAGCAGTACAACAAAAAGCAAGGAACTATGGGGAGAATAAGAAAATGGTTTCCCCTATCCTGTTTTATTGTTTTAAATATATTTGATTGATTTTAGAGAGGGAAGAAGGCAGAGGGAGAAAAAGAGAGGGAGAAACATTGATGTGAGAGAGAAACGTTGATCAGTTGCTTCCTGTATGCACCCTGACCAGAGACTGAACCCACAACCACCGTATGTGCCAGGGCCAGGGATCAAACCTGTGGTCTTTTGGTGTATGGGAAGACACTCAACCAACTGAGCCACACAAGCCAGGGCTCCCCTATTCTATTTTAATTGATAAAGAAGTTCAATGGGATTTACTTAATTTGTATTTTCAAAGAAACTTTTTATTTTCTCTCTCTCTCTCTCTCTCTCTCTCTCTCTCTCTCTCTCTCTCTCTCTCTCTCATTTCTCTCTCACACTCTCATTGATTTTCATCTATACAGCTATAGCCTTTGGCTTACATAAGTGGGGAAGACACTGCCATAAAACAAATTTGTGCAGGTTCTTCAAATAAAAGCCTAATACCTAAAAAATCCAACAGAGTCCATGAGCTTCAAGGAATACTGAAGCTCTTCTATTTTAGAAATGATCTAAATCCCAATAAGAACATTGTAAGAAACATAAAATTGACTTATGTTTACATAAAACGATCGAGAAATTTTTAATTTGTATTTGTAATTTAAATTATTTATTGTTTAAAGTATTACATGATTCTCCTTTTTCTCCCACTGACCTCTCCCCAGCCTCTCCCACCCCCTCGGCACATGCCCTCACCCCTCTACTGTCTGTATCCATTGCTTATGCTCAGATGCATGCATATAAGTCCTTCGGTTGATCTAACGATTAAGAAATTTTAATGTTTTCTCATAGATACTTCATAGGTAGCTACATAACACTGACCATTATTTTCCAGGCTAGGAGACTAAGGACAGGAAGAAAAATGACTTTGTCTAGTAAGGAAAGCAATCCAGACTTCTAAATTTGGCCCTCTGATTTCACACTCCTTGCTCTCTCTACTACAGCGTACTGAAGTCACTAGTGAAAAAGCCCTCCATATGTCACACAACATGCCATAAGATTCTCTAACTATTTTGAAGAAAATCTCCCAGCGAAATCAATGACCAGGAGAGAATTGTAGAAAGCAGATGGTATCAACAGCACACGTCTGGTGTGGCATCTGCGGTTACTTCTGTGCCTCTACATTGGATTGTACTTACATTCAAAGAGCCAATATGTTCAGAAAGAAAGAAAATCATAATAAAATAAGAACAAAACTTTTAGTGTGAACACATTTACTAATTATGAAACTGCTGATGGATATTAACCATACTGTGTGGTGTGAGTGTGTGTGTGTGTGTGTGTGCGCGTGTGCACGCACGTGTGCCTGTCTGCCTGAGCACCAGAAGAGGCTTACCTAATGCTCAGTGAAGGCTGTAAAGCTTGGAAGCCCAGAGGCCAAAGGGACCCCAAGAGACTCACCTAGAAATCACAGTAATGGAGTTGCAGTGGTAACCCCCTACCTAATTACAGATGGTGCTCAAGGCAAAATCCCATTAGGACAAGTTTTATGGGTTTGTGGCAGATAGGCTGTTAGAAATTACACTATTAGTACACAGAGCTTGAAGTCAAAACAGTACTGATCTCCAGTCTCTCTGTAGTTAATAAATGGAAAAACAAGCAAAGAAATCCCATAGTAGTTCAACTTAACCTGGATTCCATTCTAAGAAAATATGCTTAAGTAACATAAAAATACCTCTAATTGAAGGTAACATATTTTTAGACCTTTACTCCAAAAAACATTGAAATATGTATATTTAATATTTTTGAATGTTTTATTTTTTAATTTCTTTATTGATTAAGGTATTACATATGTGTCCTTATCCCCCCATTGCCCCCCCCCCCCCCGGCTCCACTCATGCCCTCACCCCCCTGTTGTCTGTATCCATAGGTTGGGCTTATATGCATGCATACAAGTCCTTTGGTTGATCTCTCCCCATTATCCCCACCCTCCCCTACCTTCCCTCTGAGGTTTGATAGTCTGGTCAATGCTTCTCTGTCTCTGGCTCTGTATTAATATTGAAAAGAAGCTAAAAAGTGAGGTCTGTTTGATTTTCACTTCGAAGCAGTGTGTTTTATTAGGTTATGGATACTAGAGCACATGGCTGCACCTGCAGCCTGACCTGCACTAGGTCCATGAGGATTTCATGGAGGGAATGCCAGACACATGTTCATTTTATTGCAGTTGTAAGAAGAGTTTTGTCTGAGTCCCCTGTGTCTGTGCCCTGGTGAAATATGCTGGACTGCACGTGTAGCCTAAGACCTTATTTCAGGTGTTTGACTGAAGGTCAAGGCTCCAAGCATGCCTACTCTCGCTTTTCCTTGTCTGTACTAGAGCATTTAGGCTTTCGAACCCTAATGCTAAAGGAAGGCTCCAAGCAAAAACCAAAGTAGAACAAAATAAGAACTAGAGCAGAACAGGCCTAAAATTCTCAGTTTATGCTTCTTTCGCCTGAATGCACATCAGGTGGGTTGACAGATATCTCTCTGCAAACATCCAGACAGTAAATGCAAATCCAGTTTTGTGGCTGAGAAGACCTCAGTGGCATCCACTCAACTTTGCCACTGCAACATGAAGGCAGCCACAGACAATTCAGAAACAAGTGGTCGTGGCCAGATTGGCAGTAGAACTGGCTGGATGTGGCCTGCGGGCCTCTTGTACTGACTATGTGGGTATTTAGTGAATACTCTGTCGCCCTTCCTTGCATGAAGAGGCTTCAGGCCATCTCCTGGAAGGAACTACAGGAAAGGCAAGGAAGAGAGGGCATGTGCTGGATTGGTGGGGGAGGGGGGGTGGGGGGTGGGAAGGATAGGGGATACTGGGGGAAGGTCAATGGGGAAAAAAAGGAGACATATGTACTACTATTTGTAATACTTTAAACCAGTGGTTCCCAACCTTCCTAATGCCACGACCCTTTAATACAGTTCCTCATGTTGTGGTGACCCCCAATTTCATTGTTAAAAATTGAACATAATTAAAGCATAGTGATTAATCACAAAAACAATATGTAATTATATATGTGTTTCCTGATGGTCTTAGGCAACCCCTGTGAAAGGGGTTGCGACCCAAAGATTGAGAACCGATGCTTTAAACAATAAAATGAAATAAAAATTAAAAATACACCCCCCCCCCAAAAAAAAAGAAATAAAGAAAGAAAACAAACACGACTCTTTGTTTCATTGATGTCTCTGACCCTTAACTCTATGGCCTAGTTTGGTTTTAGTTTCTTGAAGCATTCAGAGCTGCTTCTAAGAGGCTAATCTTGTAATCCTGAGCTTCAGGTTAAAATGTGTAGTCAATGATATCCCAAGGGAGTTTTTCCTCATTAGTAACCCCGTAACTAACCTAGACCTGTAATGCAATCATCTGCCTGCACGTGCAGAGGAAACCCCCACAAAAACCATGTTCAATCACTCTAAAAGTAAGAGGATACTACACTACATAAAACTTTCTAAAGATTTTATAACATTAAATATCATAACAGAGCCAATCTCAGGAAATATATTTATTGTATTTTTGTTTTTTGATAGTTCTTGCTTAATTTTTTTCCTGGCAGAAAGTGAAAAGGAAAAGCTAAGTTGTCACAAACTAATTAGCAATCTTGACAAACTGTTTTATTCCTTGAACTGATTAAAGGTCATCTAGTTAGCTTGAAAATATTGAGAATGAGCCTAGGTTTTGGGCCATAGTTTTATTTTCCTGTTCATCTGAAGAGGTGAGTTGGCCTCCTTGAATGCCTAGCTCACCAGCACCAGCAGCTTCATCCTCTGCCTTGAAATTATTTAAGGCACGACTGCTTTTAAAATGCATGAACCTATACATTGCGCTCAATGTTCTAGTCTTTGATCTTTCACCACTGATGGTTCTACATCATCAAAAATTCTCAAAGCTCCTCCATGAACAGTGGTCAGGCCCATGGGCACACTGAAAAATGTGATCTTGAAACCACAAAATTGGAAGTCTTTACACTGAGCCTCCAGTCCTGCATGTGTTTAAGCATATTCATTATACCTCGGAATGGCTTTTGCTGTTATTCAGTAAATTATACATGATACCACTTCTAATGTTTTAAATGAGAGAGCTGACAGTCAAAATAGAGAATTCCAATTAACACTGAATTTTTATTTTATCAATATTTTAAAGGATTTTAAGCATCAGATATGAGGTGTGATTCTAAAGTGTGACTTTTGTCACAAATCAAAATTTCCACATCCACATGGCTCCTATCCTTCTATTGGATTCAACAAACATTTATTATGTGACTACTGTATGTCTGATATAAAGCCATGTACAATGAGAAAGGCACATGCTCTGCCTTCTAGGAGCATAAATTTAGAAAAGCAATCAGGGTATGTGTCTTACAAAATTAGTCAGCTTATGTGAATCATTTCTGTGTAATTGTTTTTCAAGAACAAGACTTCAGAAGTAGCCCTGGCTGGGTAGTTCAGTTGCTTAGAGCATTGTCTGGATATGACAATGTTGCAGGTTTGATCTCTGGTCAGGGCAAATATAAGAATCAACCAATAAATGCATAAATAAGCAGAACAGCAAATGGGTTTCTCTCTCTCTCTCTCTCTCTCTCTCTCTCTCTCTCTCTCTCTCTCTCTTCTTCTTCTTCTTCTTCTTCTTCTTCTTCTTCTTCTTCTTCTTCTTCTTCTTCTTCTTCTTCTTCTTCTTTTTCTCTAAATTTAATATAGAAAACACCTCAGGAGTAATAAATTATATGAGAAAATGAATCTTATTACTTTGATTAGAGGAAAATTACTCTTTTTTACTTGCTAGGTCTCTCTATCTCCTGTCCCAACTATTTAGAACCCTTACAGAGATAAATTAGTGCTTTGCAAAAAAAAAAAAAAAATCTTGATAATGAGACCAACACATTAGACTGAATTTTTAAACTGAGAAAACATAAGGTACAAACTAGGAAGCAAAATAACATATGTTCATTTATTTGCTACCTCTCTAGCAGTGTATTAATTAGGAGTCTATTGGCTTTAAGTGATGGAAACCCAAATAAATTAGTGGAGGAAAACAGAGAAATATATTGACTCTTGAAAATACATGACTTTCAGAAAACCAAACCATGGGAAGGATGCTAGCTCCAAGAATTCAGCTCTCCCATATAGTCTTTTCCACTTCATCTTTGGCTCTGTTTATCTCTGGCAATCACTTCATCATGTCTCATGCCTGACCTTTAGGAATTATAGCTATCAAGAAGAACAAAGTTTTAAATCTTCTAATTTTTATGTTAGAGAGGACTTCACTGATTTCTTAATCCCATCATTATAGAATTCTGGGGGAAAAATTTGATTGACTCAATTTGAGAAAGGTTCACCTCCCAAGATATATCAACTGTGTACATAAAAATGCCAGTGTCTCAGTGGGTCCGGTAGGTATAACAAAGGCAGTGCTACCAGGAAAGCCATAAGACAGCCACTAATAAAGGCCTCTATGGAGATTGACTACAGACATATAAAATGTAAATATTGCAAATGACTAATAACCATAAATGCAAATATCATAAATAAAAACACCAAAAATAAGTTTCCAATTTGTGGTTTAATGCAGAAATAAATTAAGCAGATAGAATACCTTATGTCTCCATTCATCATCTTGGCACATTTTTTATGCTTTTGTTTGGGTACTAGTGAAACTAGGAGGAAGATTCATGTGCACATGAGCTTTTATGATGTAGGATTTAGGACATTTTAAGATAAGAATAGTATGTGAATACAGTTGAGAGGTAATTTCTTTTATCTTTATTAAGCACTTTTATCATTTTAGTTTATAGCAATTCATGAAAATGTCACCTGCAATTCAAGTCCCTTTTACTTTATCAATTTACTCTTTAAAAATAGATAATAATGGATTTTTATTAGAAGAAGTTAACAAAAGAATGTATGTGTTATGTATAAAATTTATTGGATCTAATATAGGATAAATCAGTAATATTGCTAATGGGCAGTACGTAGCCTTGTCTAAATAGTTTTCATCTATATGATTATATCTTACTAGAGGCCCAATGCAGGACATTAGTGCACTGGGGAGGGGGGGTGGTCCCTCATCCCAGCCTACACCCTCTTGCAGTCTGGGACCCCTCACGGGATGTCCAACTGCTGGCTTAGGCCACTCCCTGCATAAGCCGGCAGGCAGACATCCCCCAAGGGATTCTTAGCGCTACTGCAGAGGCAGAAGAGGCTCCCGCCACCACTGCTGCCCTCCCCAGCCATCAGCCCAGCTTGTGGCTGAGCAGTTCTCCCCTTATGGGAGCACACTGACCACCAGGAGGCAGCTCCTGCATTGGGCATCTGCCCCTCGTGGTCAGTGTGCATCATAGCAACCGGTCGTTCCAAAGTTCTGTCAATTTGCATATTAGCCTTTTATTATATAGGATAACTTTATTATATTTATATATTTAAATGAATGCTTTTTAGGATCTTGATTAACCTTTTATAAAAATACTCGTGAGTACTTTCATTTTTCATTTGGTTCTCTAAATATTAATTGAATGAAGAACCCCAAACGAGGAAATGGCTAAATTCCTCAATTTATAAAAAGTAGAACTTAGAACAAATTCACTTAGAGTTCTAATTCCCAAATGAAATCTCAGATTTAACTCATGTTGTTTATAACATTAGAGGTTGAAAAGAAGAATCTTATAATAACTTGGTTTTATTGTTGAAGACCTCACAAACTATTTATTAAAGGTAGTTTGAAAATAAATATGACAACTACATTATACTTTTAAAAAATGTTTTTCCCTGTATAGGATGCTTGCATTATAAATACTTGTGAAGTGGTTTCTTTCCAAATAGATTGTGAGTACAGCCAGTTCTAATATAACATACCATATGTAGTCCTAAAAATCGCTGTGCTGTGTAAAATTGCACCATAAAAAAACACAGGGCCTATGGGAAAAATGCGGTTGGGTCACAGCACTCAAGAACTTTGTTAGTGACACATTTAAGATAGGAACCTAATAAAAACAGTGGCACACTTTCACACATAGTAAATGGTGAAGAAACACATGAATAGTGCCTCAAAAATGGCACTTTACCTTAAAATATGCCTGAAGTTTGTGGATGTAGGCTTCAGAAACTATATTAGTTTTTTATTGCTTGCATAACAAATCACCACAAACTTACTGCCTTGAAGCAGCACCCATTTTTTTCGTTTTTATTTTGTAGGTTTATAGGGCCAGAAGTCTAGCATAGCTTCGCTGGATCCTGGGCTCAGGGTCTCACAGGATGAAATCAAGGGTCAGCAGCAGCTGTTAAAGTTCTGGTCTTCTTCTAAGCCCATTCAGTTGTTAGCAGAATAGATTTTGTTAGCAGAATAGATTTTGGGGCTGTAAGAGTGGAGCCCTCACCTCCTGCAGGCCACCCTCTCCATAGGCTCCGTGGTTTGCTTCTTTATAGCCAGCGGGAGAACATCTCTAACTTAGCCAACTCTGACCCTCTGTTTTTTTTTAAATATACTTTATTGTTTTTTTACAGAGAGGAATGGAGAGGGATAGAAAGTTAAAAACGTCAATGAGAAATAGCCATCAGCTGCCTCCTGCACATCCCCTACTGGGGATGTGCCCGCAACCAAGGTATATGCCCTTGACTGGCATCGAACCTGGGACCCTTCAGTCCACAGGCCAATGCTCTATCCACTGAGCCAAACCCTTTAGGGCTCTGACCCTCTTTTAAAGGGCCCTCTATTAAAGGGCTCACATAATTGAGATTCTCCCAGAATAATCTACCTTTCAATTAACTTAAAGGTAGCTGATTAGAGAACTTAATTATAACTGTACATTTCCTTCATCTTTACTCTATAATGTTTCATAGTCATGGGAGAGATAACCCTCACTCTGCCATGTTTCATTGATCAGAAGCAAATGACAAGTTTCTCCCACCTAAAAGCAGGGAGATAACACAAGGATATGAATCACTGAAGGTCATCTTTGAGTTCTGGCGAAGGCAGGACAGTTGCTGCATGTGAGTGATTGTGCAGTGGTGGAAGGAGGGCTATGTGAAATTGCATGGAAAGTTTTAACACAAGATGTGGACCAATGGGGCTCACAACACATGCAGTGAATTGAGGTAGCTGGCGGATACTTGAGGTGTATGTATGTGTGTGGTTAGTGAATGCCTACGTGGTAGCTCAGCTTAGCTGGGTATAGTTTTGTGCATTCAGCTAGTGTTTCTCACAGATGAAATCATGCATAAGCAAATGTGAAATCTGTATTATGCTCAAATTGTTCCTTAATAGAGCAGTTGTGCTGGGACTAATGCATGGTTTTTAAAACAAGCATTACAGCAGAATGAACTATACATATTTATCTTTCTATTGTCTTTAATACTTAGAATAATGTTGGCATGTAGTGGAAGTTGTGTAATGTCTTTTAAATTGGACAAAATTGAAATAGACTTTGGAATTTGGGATAGAAACACATATGGGCTTTAGTTTAATCCATCAAGTCCTCACTGAGTTGTGTTCATGGCTCCCCTGAGCCAAAGAGAAAGAGAAACTGATGAATATATGGTTTATCTACATAATCATGTAGAACTCATACAGAATAAATGGTAAACGTTCAGGAAAATATATTGTGAAGGCAGAATGATACAGTTTGGATACCTGAGTTCTAATTTAACAATTATTATGATGATCTTCATTATGTAAATTTTCCCTTGTTTTAAAATGTGTTTGAGATAAGTGAGTTTCTGAAAGTAGATGAGCATCTGTAACAAAACCTTTCAAAAACACATAAATAGGTTTGTCTCCTTTTCCTACTTGAGGCATTTGTAAAATATTTCCTAGGTAATCAAGGATCTGCTATATTGAAGAAATTTCAACGTAGCTCCCCAATCGTGCTTCCTCCACAGAAACATGATCAGGAACCTAAACACAAGCAGGCAAAGTGTCAAAACAAACTCTGTCAAAAATGGTTTTCATCTGTGGAGTAGCAAAATTAGGATGCTTTGTGTGTAGCTTATCTAGTGTAACTTATGAAATAATGTGAGGAAGACCATAGGAAGATATTCTTTTTTGAATATAATGATCGAGGACCAAACAATGAATTCAAATTAGCACCTAAATTACCACTGAAATAAGTGAAGATACATGAAATAAGAGTATTTTTAATAGCCTTTGTTAGATACAGTAATGAAATAGCATCAAAAACAAGATAAATTTGAGAATTTTTAACAAAATACTAGTGCATTGTGATATGACTAAAGGAAGTGTCAAACAAACTGAAACCTAATAAACACACGAGAAAGCTTTCTAGAATATATGGGGTATCTGTGGGATTGAGAAGAAAAACTTGGTGCTAATTAGAAAAAAATAGGAAAAGAATATAAATGCAGTAGCTAAACAATGTAAGAGTAAACACACAAAAATAACATCATGCTTGTTATTGAAACAAAGGTGAATTTTGTTTAAAAAATGTCAGCGACTCCCAAGCTGGTTCAAAAACAAAAAAACTGAATGCCATTTGCAATAAATCCATCTAAAAGAAAATAGCATTGAGGGATAATACTACAGGAATAACAAATGTTCATTAGCTAAATACAAACAAAAAATAATGCCAGTGACCATCCTAGACAATATATGACAATGTACAGTTCTGATGAAAGGTATGACTCATTCGACAAATATTTTTACGTGGTGCTTGCTGTATCCAGAAGTAGTGCTGAGTGTTGAAATGAGCAGGTGCAGACAAAAGGCTTTGTGGCTGCCCTAGCCTTTTGCCTCAGTGGATAGGCCATTGGCCTGTGGACTGCAGGGGTCCCAGGTTTGATTCTGGTTAAGGACGTGTACTTAGTTGCAGTCTCGATCCCCAGATCTGGCCGGGTGTGTGCAGGCGGCAAACAATTGATGTTTCTCTCTCTCTCTGCCTCTCCCCCTCTCTTCCACTCTTTCTAAAAATCAATGGAAAAATATCCTTGGAGTGGTTTTAAAAAATCTCACAAAAAAACAAACAAAAAAGACTTGATGATTTCCCTTTCCTCAGCCAGGTCTCATCATCTCTGTCTTTCTTAAATAATCCTAGGCATCAATGTTTTACTAGTCATGGAGTAAATGACTAGTAAAAAAAGTCCCAAAAAAGTAAATACTATTAGGGATACACATAATCCCCTGCTCTCCCAAAAAAGTAAATACAATTAGGGATACACATAATCTCTGCTAATATGTTGATCTAGAAATTACAAATTTTGTTTGACAATCACTGAAGAGGTCTTGTTGTTTAAATAGCTTAGCTCATTCATGGCTAAGTTTACTAAAAAATTTCTGGACTTTCAAATTTCACATAAGTTTAGGAGGGGAACAAATCAACTTTAAAGATAGGAGATAATCAAGAAAATTTAATGCTAACTGGAGTTTGGATGAAATTACAGAATCAATTTTCTTTCAGTTTGGTAATGGCATTGTAGTTATCTTAAAAAACATAAAAAGGTGTATTTTTTAAATTTTCTAGAGGCTCTATATACAGTTAAAATGGGGCAGGGAGGATGTAGGAAAAGCAGGTAGAGAAAAAGAGGGTTAGATGAAAGGAAATTTGCCTATGTTGATAACTAAGTGAAAGATTTTAAGAGATTCAATAATTTTTCTACTTATGTATATGTGTGAAATTTTGCAAGACAAAACTAAAAATTAGCCCAGTAGCAATGAGCACACTGAGCACCCAGCTCTTAGGTTGCAATATCATTCTCAATAAAAGTACCCAGATCTCCTCGGGAAAATGTCTGGCTCTAGGACTGGGTCATGAATAAACAAGATGAGCCTGGGGCATCTTGTGCCAGAAAGTAAGAAAGTGGTCAAAACCTCAAAACTGAAACAATAAGGATATGTTAATAGAAGCCAACATGAAAGAAAGTCAACTTCCAAAGCTGGACAATTTGAGCAACAAAAAAATTAATATAACTTATAGTCTATAAAAAATGTCCATGAGTCCATGTGCTATAAATAAAAGATCAGCTCAGCTGGTGTGGTTTGGTGATTGAGCATCAAACTATGAACCAGGAGGTTAGTTCAATTCCCAGTCAGGGCACATGCCTGGGTTGCAGGCTCGATCCTCAGTGGGGGCATGCAAGAGGCAGCCAATCAATGATTCTCTCTCATTGTTGACTTGAGGCCCGGTGCATGAAATTTGTGTATGGGGGGGGTTAGTTCCCTCAGCCCAGCCTGTACCCTCTCCAATGGGGGACATCCCTCTCACAATCCTGGACCACTGGCTCCTAAGTGCTCACCTGCCTGCCTGCCTGGTCACCCTTAACTGCCACCCCCACCAGCCTGGTAACCCCTAACTGCCCCCCCGCCAGCCTAATTGCTCCCAACTGCCCCCCCCCTTCCGGCTTGGGTGCCCCCAACTGCCTCCACTCTGCTGGCCTAGTTGCCCCTCATGCCCCCGCCCCTGCTGGCCTGGTCACCCCCTACTGCCCTCCCACTAGCCTTGTCACCCCTCACGCCCACACCCCCACCCCCGTTCCAGCCTGGTCGCCCCACACAGCCTGCTGTTCAGTCGTTTGGTTATCCCTCACTAATCCCCCTGCTGGCCTGGTTGTAGGCAGCCATCTTGTGAGAGCGTGAGGGTTAATTTGTTTATCATCTCTTTATTATATAGGATGTTTCTATCTCTCCCTTTCCTTTCCTTCTCTGAAATCAATAAATATATATGTATATTTTTAAAAATCAAACAGATAAATAAATGGGTGAAAAAGACAAATCTTTCATACAGAAGAATTCTAAAATGTTTATATATTTATTAATGCTCTAGGAGATGGAGCTTAATGCCCCAACCCCTGAGTATAAACTATCCTTAATGACTTGCCTTTACAGAATAGAGCATGAAAAGGTGTGTGTGTGTGTGGGGGGGGGTATGGCAAACATTACTTTTGCCAGGTGATCAGGTTTAACATCATCAGTGATAAGTCACCATAATAGCATGCACACTTGATATGATGGGATGCGAAGACAAATTCACCTGTTTGATCAACCATGGCCCTGTAAATCTAACCATATGAAAAGCATCACACAAATCCAAATTGAGCAACATTATACAAAATACCTGACCAGTGCTCCTCAAGACTGTCGGGTCATGAAAAATAAGCCAAGTCTGAGAAACTGTCAGAGCTAAGGAGTCGTGACTAAATTTAAACTAATATCCTGGGCAGGATCTGGGAACCAAAAAAGAACATTAGATGAAAATTAATGAAATCGGAATAAAGCATAAAGTTTAGTTAATAAAAATATATCAAGGCTGGCTTCTTAGTTTTGATAAATGTAGCATACTAAAGTATAGCGTTAAGAAAAAGAAAATAGGGTAAAGAGTAGATGGGAACTCTATACTATCTTTGCAACTTCTCTGTAAAATATAATGTAAAAAAAAAAAACAACACAAAAAAACTTTAATTAAATTGAAAAAACATAGAGTGGCCCTAGTTAAAATGTTTCAAATATATGTAAATGAATTAAAATATAGTAGAGGTAGGGACCAGAATAATGGTGTTTTGGCAAATGAAGTAAAAGGCAAAGACCATATGTTGAGAATCTAGAGGCTGTGCTAGGTGCTTCATTTAATATAACATATTGTATTTGTTGCCTTTGCATCACTCTATATTTAGGCATACAGAAAATACCTCTAAACCAATAAACCAGCTCCAAATAGCTACCAGCCAAGTTTCTCAAATTACAAATAAATCAAATTGACAACTTTTGAATGTCATTAGGGCTTACATATCACCTAGTGTGACAGCTAGGAAAATGATGTCTTCTCCAGGTTCTAAAACAAATTACTAAAACCTCAATGTCATTCTTTCACACAAATGCAAAACCAGAATTCTATAGGAAACTAAACCTTTGTTCAAAACTGAGCATTCAAGCCTGGAAACTAAAAAAGGTGTTTCTGTAGTTTAAAACTGTGCTGAAGAACTCCAAGTGTTGTGGATGGGACTGCTGAAACACTAGAATGAAAAGCAGCTTATCTGAACTAACAGGGGTTACATCAAAGTGTATTGTTTTTTGGAAAATGTATTTTTATAGTAAATGTGGAGTGGCTACAAATTAACCATTCCATCAAGACTAAAATGTCATGAATATTTCCTGCATAGTGATTCTTGGTGCCAGAAAAGGATCCTCAATTGTTCTTTTGAAAGAGTTATTTGGCAAAATCTCATTGGAAAAATATGTAATTGAAATTATTATTTATTGAAAGTTTGTTGTGCAAAACACTGGGCTAGGTTACTAAAAATAAATAACATTTTAAGAAAATATAACTAAATAAAAAATAATGATAATTTCTTAGAATTGTAGCAATGAGGATATTGCAGTCATTCTGCCTACTGAGCACTGGATAGAGGACCAGAAAAAAGACATGAAGGCAGGCTTTCTGTTATATCAGTATTCATTCTAAGGCCCAACTCTATCAGAATATATATATTTTTAACTTTCAAACTTCATAGAGATGCCATGGTTTGCATTGCATGATGAGTCAATTAAAATCCATTTATCAGAACCAAAGAGAATAGTCAAATAACATAACTTTAATACAGAATTTAACTATATATATGTAGTTTATATATATAGACTTTTGACCATTCGACCGGTAGCTATGACATGCACTAACCTCCAGGCAGCAGATGCTCAATGCACAGGCATAGAAACATGGAACAGACTGGTGAATTTCAGAGGGAAGAGGGGAGGGGGGATGGTGGGGAGAGATTAACCAAAGATCTTATATGCATACTAGAGGCCCGGTGTAGGATTCGTGCACCAGTGGGGTCCCTCGGCGTGGCCTGTGGGGATCAGGCCGAAACCTGCCTCTAGTATTTCACTTAAGAAGGCATTCACAGGAGTGTGGTTTAAAGTTGGTAAATAAGAAGTTCAAAAATGTCAAGGCTCTTATCAACTTCCACAGTCCTCTCCTTGTTCTCCTAGAGTCATAGGATGGAGATTACAGCTCCAAACATTATGTCAGCTCATAGCCATGTTCGAGTGTGGGGGAAAGAATTAATTTAGAACATCTGGGTTGCTCAACACCCTTGGGCTGTTCAAGCCCTGTACATTCCCAAGAAAGATTTGCCTTCAGGACTGGCCCTTGGCTGGCTCCTGGGAGATGAACACTGAGCCCTTGGAATATTCTGGCTGTTTTAAATATTTTGTGTTTTGTTTGCATGACTTGGGCCATGAGGGACCAGTTTGATCAGACATTTCATACCAGTAGTATTGTTTATGGTGAATGCCTGTTTTGCTCTGGGGGGTTGGAGTCTGAATAGCTGAGGCCAACCACAGAGGTGCTGTGTGCTTATATGACTAATTACAGTGTCCCCAAACCCCTCCCCCCAAAATAAACAAACAAAAAAACCAAAACAACACCTAGATATTGAGGCTAGATGAGCTGCCCTGGTTGGCAGTGCTTTTTATGTGTATTACACAGTATTGCGGGGAGAAAAAGCATGTTGGTATGACCCTACTGGGAAAGTATGCCCGGAAGCTTATACCTGGTTTCTCCTAAATTTTATACTATGCATCTTTGCTCTGTATGGATCTTAACCTATGTTCTTTTGCTGTAGTAAACCACAGTGCTGCATTAACAGCTTTTTGAGTCCTGTGAGTCCTTCTAGCTAATGATCCATCCTGAGAATAGTTTTGGGGACATCCAGCTAAATCAGTGTCAAAAATGAAGTAATGAGAACATCATTTTCACTTATGTCTCTTCTTACCACAAAGGGAAAATTTTCCCAGAATTTCCCCTAAGACAGCTTCATTTTCTTTGGTCAGAACCAGGCAGGTCACAGGGTCACTCCTAGCTGCAACTGAGGCTAATTGAGAATGTGGGCTGTTATTAAGGAAATGGCTATTAACTAGGCCACTGAGAGCCATGGTACAGATGATTTCAGGTTCCTCTCTATTTTCACTCCCTCATTATGTCTGTTTCTTTTTGGGGGCCAGTTTCATTTATTCTAAATGCTTTTTTTCCCCATTTACATTTTTGTGGATAAGCGCTCATGTTCCACACTTGTGTGGCTTATGTGGCAAGCCTATTTGGAATTATTTAATTCCAGAAAAAAGGTTAAAACTAATGGATTAATAGGACATAAGGGTGGAACTGAATTATATAAAAGAATTTACCTCAAGTTGGCATACAACTTTTATGTATGTCACATTTGATGCTGCCTCAGCTCACAAAACTTATTAATAGCAGATAGAGTTAGAACATGAGTTTTATAACTTCCAAGTCATTTTTTTTCTTCCCCATTGAGCCAACAGCCTTTGATACATTCCTCTCTGTTCTGATACATGAAAATGGGTCCTACAGAGCCACTGAGGATGATGTATATTCTCACAAAGAATTACATTAACTCTGCTGAGATATACAATGTTTTATCGTGCTTGCATGAAAAAAACATATTATTTTGTATTATGAAAATATTATTGTATTAATACATGTGATTATAAAACATAAGGCCAACATCAAGTCCCACTGAGCTGGGAAGATTCCATATCCATTCTATCTGTGATTATTTTCTTCCTTACACCATAATCACTGAATCAAATCAGGTGTGATTAGGGGGTTGTAGGTTTTATTTTCTAAAATAAAATATGGCTGCTCAAGGAATCAAGTTATAATCTTCGTAGAAGTTATCTGGCTATGTAATAGAAACTTCATGACTTCTTCCATCTCGGCCTCCTCAGGGGTGAGCATATGGAAAACATTTGGTAGTTGAGGCAATGATCATTATCACATAGTTTTTAAGTAAACAGAAATTTATACATTCATATTCCCTAGTGAAATAAAACCATAAGCAGAGTTAGAAGAGACTTAAGCATCCAGTCAATTCTTTCTTTGCCTGCTTGAGTCCTGTGTGCAGCTTGCCAGACAAAAGCCTGCCTACTCCACCATCGAAACTTCTAGCAATGATTAGCTCATTAAGTTCATTAAGTAGTTCATTCCATTTTTATATAGCTTTTATTGCTGGCAATTCCTATCTACTATGGAGTTGAAAAAAATACCTCTTTATAAATTCAACCCAGAAACTTAAGACTTATTTCATGCAGTAGGTCTTTAAATCTTGGACGACTCTTTTTGGGGTATCATTTAAATCTCAAATTTTATTATTATTATTATTATTATTATTATTACTTGAGTCAGATCTGATAAAGGTTACTCATTACTGTTTTAGTCTGTTTTTATTTTTTTAATACAGTTATTTTAATGAGTTCTGTATATATATATATATATATATATACATATATATATATATACTGCGTATGTTCATTAACCTTGTGTAAAATCTAATTAAAGTGATGTGTACTTTAATTTCATCATCAAATGTTTTCAATAGCCACATTATTATTAACCTTAGGTATATGTTTTATTTACAATTCCAGAAAGTTATAAATATATTTATTTGATGCTTCTATCACAGCAACAACATCATCACAATGATTTTGAGAAAGAATTATAATTTATTTTATTTTCATTTGATAACCCATATGGGAATATTGTTTGACAGTATACTAAATGTTAAGCCATTGACAGTGTATGGTCTTAGAGACAGATAGGTCTGTATTTACCTCAATTTATTTGTTCTTACCTAATTAATTTAGCCCAGCATTTTAAACCATGAGCCTTACCTTGTTTGTATGTATAGTACAAGGATTGTAAAAACAACCTTTTAGACCAGCTAGCATGGCTCAGTGATTGAGCAATGACCTATGGTTTGATTCAGGATTGCATCTTGGATCCCCAGTAGGGGGTGTGCAGGAGGCAGCCAATCGATGATTTGCTCTCATCATTGATGTTTCTATCTCTCTCTTCTTCTCCCTTCCTCTTTGAAATCAATAAAAATATATTTTTAAAAAAACCACAAAAAAATCCCCAACATTTTTGTATGACCTTGGGGATATAAATTTTAAAAATGCTTGGCATTTCATAGTATGAATTAAAAACTAATTTCTTCTTTCTTAATAAAAGTAGTATGCCATATTATCCCAAATTCACCCAAGTTTTGCCATTTTTCTGTTTATTTTCTTTTTTGTTATAAGAAAATACCCATCCCATCTTCCTTTTAAGCAGATACTTTTTCTCTCTCTTATAATCTTCCCCAGATTATTTTTTAAGAAGACTTTGTTCTAGAAAAATTGGTAAAATGTTTTTAGGCAATTAGCTTTATAGCTTAATTAGAAGATAGGAAGATCTGCTAAGTATACTCCAATCATACAATGGAAACATTCTCTGAGGTTAAGTCAAGTGCTGTTCTGCCCCAAGGACAATAGCAGTAGTGAGAACTTCACGGGGAGTGCTTGTCTGAGTCCGGACACTGCCCTGCTGTGCAAACCTGGGAAGTAACTTCACTCCTCCCAACTTCAGTTCCTTATAAGTAGGTGGGGATGAGACCTGTCACTCAGTATTGCTGCAGCAATTAGATTAAACTAGATATTAACGTTTGAGCTACTGGCTTTCACACTTTCAGTAAATTGCATTCCTACATTTGAAGAAAGGAAACTGATGCTGACACATTTAAGGGAATTCTATTAAATCTTATAACACTTTGAGCCATTCATGAATGGATGGAATAGGATAATTGATACACTAAGGGCTTATAATATAATGAAAAAAATTACATAATTAAGAAATGCAGCAAATCACTTTCCTGGGATGCAACCTTTCTATGATCGGTTTATCAGAAACTGGAACTATAAATATCTGCAACCCAGGCAAATACTAAATCTATCATTTACATATAATGAAAATGCTTTCTGGATATTTCTCCTTTTAGCTTATCTCACTTGCAAGAATATCATATTATTGATTGCTACTCAGAATCTCAATTTCTCTAGACAACAACGTCATCAACAAACATTACCATGCTTAGTAAGATAAGCTTTTGTAGCCCAGTCAGTGTAGCTCAGTAGTTGAACTTTGACTCATGAAGCAAGAGGTCACCGGTTCGATTCTTAGTCAGGGCACATGCCTGGGTTGTGGGCTCAATCCCTAGTGGGGGGTGTGCAGGAGATAGCTGAATGATGGATGTTTCTATTTCTCTATCCCTCTCCCTTCCTCTCTCTCAAATTTAAAAAAAATTTAAAAATAAGTTGTTGTAGTTTTAATAAAATCTGGGTGAAAGATAAGTGAAACAGTTCAACATATATTAATGAGCTGAGAAGCTGTGGAATTTGATTGACAGTTTAAAATTATATTAACCTTGACCCACCCAATTTATTAGTTTATTATAGAAAAAAATCACTAACAGTTCTTGGAAATAGAGCTAATTAAGAAACACCAAGAAATGTTCAGAACACAGTGAATATAACATTTTCAAAAACTCCTTTCAAATGCACCAGGGAAATCTACCAATTTGGGCTCGATGATGTATAACTCAATAGAATATTTTAAAAAGGGCAGTTTGATTCTAGATAAGTGTTCAGTGAGAAATAAATGATGGGGCAAAACTGAACTCCTTAAGAGTACAAGTTCAGGTAAAACTAAAAATAGGCGAAGTTTACTTGCTAACCCAAATCTCATCCAGGAATTGTCTCCTAGTTATCCTAGGACTCCCATTATAGTCCCTGGACTCAGGAGACTTCCATTCATGGCTATCATCTTCTATCTTTAAGTTCTAAACTGTCCACACTGCCTTCAGTTATCAAAACCCACATGCCTCATGCTCTTTTCTCTAAGAGGCTCTGGTTAATCAGAGGTGTGCTAATACTCAAATTCGTGTAAAGCATTAATGTAGACATTTTCTTAAATCTGACTGGATAGAGATAGATTGTTTAATGAATTTAAAATTTTTAAAAAATGTTTATTTAAATTTAAGAAAGGTTGATGTAGAAAATATAAATGACTGTGGCCTGTTTATAGTGTGGTTGGTAGGAACAGGAATACTTGGCTATAGCAACAGGGGTCAGGCTGCTGTAGAAGATGAGCAATACATTTTACAAAAGACTTGGAGCCTTGGCCGAGTGGCTTAGTTGGTTGGAGCACCATCTTGTATACCGAAAGGTTGTGGCTTCCATCCCCAATCAGGGCACATACTTAGGTTGTGTGTTCGATTCCCAGTCAGGATGCATACATGCATACAGGAGGCAACGAGTTGATGTCTCTCTCTCTCTCTCTCTCTCTCTCTCTCTCTCTCTCTCTCTCTCTCTCTCTCTTTCTTTCCCTCTCTCCCTCCCTCTCAATAAAAACATATCTCTCAGGTGAGAGTTAAAAAATAAAAAGACTTGGAGATGGACCATTTATTTTATGAGTATGTTAAGTGGAGGTCAATTAAGTGGGTTTCCACTATATTATTTTCTTTTAGACTAAATTCACATTTTTATTGGTCTATATGTGCAAAATTATAAATAAAACTATATATATCCTATACTTCCTATAATAAGATCTAGTAGCTATCTTCCATAAAATCCCATATCTTCTGAGCTATTTTCTCAGGAGACTCTAAAGAGTGTGAACAATATAAAAAAAAAAAGTATTTGATTAATTAAATTATACTTTACCACCGCTCAGTACTGTACTGGCATAATGAATGTTTTGAAATTGCCCTCTTTTACAGCAGTGAAATTTTGACTTACAAAGCACATAAGGGGAAATTATTTCAGTGGTTGTTTGTCATATTGTGTCAAATATAGCTGTATAATTTGCTGATTTCCAAAAATGTGTTAGACAGCAAACAGTTTATTTAAATTTTCTAATTATTAGGATGTAAAGAGAAGAAAATGATTTTGCTGATGCATTCTTATGTATTTAAAAGCAAATACAGAGTCACCATCCAATGAGTACATACTTTATATAAAATTAAGAAGCAGAAACAGCCAAGAGTTATGACACAATGCATGCAAGTCTCAGTAGACATGCTTTAGAATACTCAGGAAAATTATTTATAAGGAAAGAGAGCATGTTAGAAGCTGTCACATTTCTTTTGCCAGCCTTTTCTGACACTAAGAGATTTTATTCATTCACTTGGACCCTCACCTTCATTCAGAGAAACTCTGAAGGAGAACTAAACAAAGGAGCAAATTTAGGCCATTTTGTTAGGGGTTGAAGATTATATTTGAAAAAACAGAGGGTAAAATATGTTTTTCTATATAAAGTACTCCCTATCTAGATTTTTTTCCCTTTGGATGGCTTACTTCTTGTTTTGTTTTGTTGTTGTTATTGGGTTTTTTTTTCTGCCTCCATGGAATGAATGGCATTGCTGTTATTATTTGGCCAGGCAAGAACAGAGGTGGGACTCAAGGACAAGGGTCCACAGAGTGAATGACTAGGAATTACCATAGCGCCAAGCCCATGTCACTGTAGGAATTAGTGTTCAGGGGGCCATAGCCCAACTAGTGATTAAAATATAGTCTTTGTATAAAACATACTTTACATATAGAGAAAATAATGTTTTAGTAGCTAGTAATTGTGTGAAGTTTCCGTTAGACATTTATATTAGTAGAGCAAAAACTCACAAACCAGGCTCATTCACATGTATAATGATCGCTGATTTAAGGCAATTCCAAAGTTGATAAATTTGCTAGGAATACAATAAAAAATAAAAAATACATAAAATATAACATTTATCTAAAATATATTACCTCCTATTAATTAAAGGTAAAATAAACATTGATATAGATAGAGAAACAGCTATGATGCTTATCTTTAACAAACTAACATCTAGGATTCAAGGCTCCATATTACCCTTTTTCTCTCTTCATTCATCACATCTAATATTATACCTATATGCCAGATATTAATTAATGATAAGCAATTTTGTCATAATGTTATATACTCTATAGAGAATATCATAATGTTAAAAAAATGAGAAAATTCAAAAATTCAAATCGATTCATTTTAGTTTCATTTATACCCAGTAGACTTAGTAATAAAAGTATTAGTTATTATACAAGCTTTTACTTTTATTTTAGATGTGAGGATGAAGTTTAAGATGTCACAGGAGTTGTATGACTACATTTTCTTTCCCTCTATCCACCGAGGAGTTTACTTTTCAGGGAGCTAACTTTTGTTTAATGTGGAATATGGTTGATTGAATTATCAGGAAACCCCTACTTTGCACGAGACAAATAACAACAAATTAGTTCAAAGCTTGCTGCCTCATCTCAAGTTCTCAGAGAAATTGACCTCTTTCAGATTCATTAATAACCATAGATTTGTAATGAAATCCTTTCTGAAACCCAACCAAAGAATGTCAATCTTAGTTAAGTTCCCTAGGCACACTCATCACAATATTCTCACTAAATTCAGAACAATTAAAAGTACAGACTCGCCCTAACTGGTTTGGCTCAGTGGGTAGAGCGTCGGCCTGCGGACTAAAGCGTCCCAGGTTTGAATCCAGTCAAGGGCGTGTACCTTGATTGCGGACATATCCCCAGGAGGGGGTGTGCAGGAGGCAGCTGATCGATGTTTCTCTCCCATCGATGTTTCTAACTCTTTATCCCTCTTCCTTCCTCTCTGTAAAAAATCAATAAAATATATATTTTTTAAAAAGTACAGACTCTAGATTTCTTCAAATTTCCTTATTGTACAAATGTACAGCCCACACTTTAAAAAATATAATTTTAGAGAGAGAAGAAAGGAGGAGAGAGAGAGAGAGAGAGAGAGAGAGAGAGAGAGAGAGAGAGAGAGAGAGATGAGAGAGACACATCGATTGGCTGCCTCCTGTATGCACCCTGACATGACTGGGGATCAAACCCACAACCTGGATATGTACCCTGACTGGGAATTAAACTTGTAACCCTTCAGTGCACAGGAAGATGCTCCAAAGGAGCCATACTGGTCAGGGCCTACTTATACTTTTTCTACATTTCAATTAGTTAGCTAGACATTGCTTTATGTAATTATTTAACTCTATCTTTTTTCTATAGCTAGCATGACTAAATAATGAGGTTTTGGTATCAGCAGCATGTCATGTAAATCTTGAAAAGCAGTCTCAGTCCCTAAGGAAGTGCTCTCAGAATGTGTCCAGTAAACACTTGCTAGCTTCAAATGAAAGGATTTGAAAAGCAGTCTGACTCTTAAAGATTTGATAAGATGACACTTTTATTACCAAAGTAAGAATATAAAGAAACCATAGTTTTAAATAAAGTGAGTCCCTTCTGGGAAGACTCTAAATAACAGGTATGTGCCCTGTTAATTTTTTACTATATAAACTTTTGCCAATTATAGCCTAGTTACTTTTTAAAATCTTATTTCACCCTATTTTATTTTTATTAACCATGACTGCATGGTGTTTATTGTGTCAAAAATGTTCAAGAATATTTTTAGTACACATTGCCGAAACCAGTTTGGCTCAGTGGATAGAGCGTCGGCCTGCGGACTGAAAGGTCCCAGGTTCAATTCCGGTCAAGGGCATGTATCTGGGTTGCGGGCACATCCCCAGTAGGAGATGTGCAGGAGGCGGCTGATCGATGTTTCTCTCTCATCGATGTTTCTAACTCTCTATCTCTCTCCCTTCCTCTCTGTAAAAAATCAATAGAATATATTTTAAAAAAAAAGAAAAAAAAGAATATTTTTAGTACACATCATGGGAAAAACTTCCCAAGTGTCCAAACTGCGTGTGTGAGCTGAAAATAAACTCTAACTTAATATAAGGAATTTTAGATACATTTTCCTCTTTGAATTTTCCCCATGAAGGATAATTTGTGGGGTCCATCTATGTTAGAGATGATACTCTTTAACATGTTTGGGACAAGGTAAAGTGTTTTTCCAAGGACAATGACTTGGCTCTAATTCTTCCCCACATTCACACACACACGGTAGCTCACAAACCTGCTGAGTGCTTTTATTCACCCTGGAAACCTGACAGATGTGATCCCAGTGAGGTTCCACCATATTCCACAGCTGAGTGGAGCCCATATGTTATTGAAAAGAGAAAAAGAAAAAGAAAAAAGAAGATTAATTCCATTGTCAGTGTAAGTAATTGAGGCTATGTTGCCACCCTCCCTAGCCTGCATGGGATTTTGCCATTTTCTTAATTATGTATAAAAGCCAGACTTGGCCTCAGTACCACCACTATATGTTTTTTCAGTGTTTTTACCCCTGTGGCTCCTTACCAGTACATTCCTTTCAGATGGAGTGATGAAGGCACAGATTGCTGTCTTCATTGTACAACCTAAAGAGCATGTTGGATGGATGAACAGATAATGGATAGGCTCAAGGTAAAAGTAGAGAAATATTGCTTCCCTTTGTCAGAAACCATACTGGGAGGGAAGAGAATTCTGAGAACAGTGTTTTCAACTCTATTCCCATTGGCTCTGAGGATGAATGATTTTAGCTTGATGTGTACCCAAGTCTCTCTTTCTTCTGAGAATCTATATCAAAATGAGATATTTGTGACCTCAATTTATAAATTGTACAGGTCACACAAATAATCTATAAGTCATTGTTTTTATTATGACCACCCTTTCTCTTTGATGGATAAATGGTACAGCAATTGAGAACAGATTCACTAGTAAAGAACGTATAGGTAATCGATGTAATAAAGCTTACCTGAATATGAGGTATTTTTATCCGTAGCAAGTCAGTCTACCATCTCCCATAAGTTTTATATAAATAGGGTTGGCAATTATCACAGAGTGCTATAAGAAGTAGGTAGGTTACAAATAGAAATGGAAATGAAGTGCTACAATTTTATAATGGGAAAATATCAGCCTGGGATTGTTCTATGAAGTTGGGCTCTTTTTTATTAAACAGTTGCATTGTTTGCCATGCATTTCTCCTTGGTGCTTAAAATGAAAATTTAAAAATGAAAGGTCATTCTCTTATATTTTATAAGTGAATTTTTTAATGAACTGAAAGATGCAAGATTATAATTTATTGTTAAGAGATAATATTTTATAATGCACAAATCAAGTGGTTATTGAATTTATTATTTTTAACTCTCTAGTATAGCTATGTATATTTGTGCACATATATTGGTAATGAACGATGTGTGTGTATTTATAAACCTATATATGTAGGTAAGTCTAACTATATGCACATATGTATAAAAATATGCATACATATTTATCATATATGTGTGTATCACACACAGAAATTTCCTTGCAAGCTTACAGCCAAATGAGTAAAATTATTCACTAAGCTGAATAGCCAGTTTATTAAAAAAATTAAAAATGTCACTCAAGCTACTTGCAAAATATTTGTAATAGTGATACATTAATAATACATTCACCAAATAGAATTCAGAAACTTACAAAAGAATTAGTGGTTGGCCCATTTTGCAAACAGGACCATTAACTTAGCTTCCAGCACAATGCCATTTAATTCAAAGCACTTGTTGACAATCAGCTGTTCTGCTAACAGTCCAAAACTTTCAGTTGATTACAAACTAATTAAGAAGACGGTTTAAACATATTCTCCTCAGAAGTGGTCAATTTGAAAACCAGAGTAGACATGGCTTCTCTCTAGATCTGGAGATCAGAGGACTCAAGCAAAAATCATAGCATCCTAGAATCCCTGGACCAATGGGACCTAATCTGCCACAAAATCCAATTACATATCCGTGCTTGAAATCTTACTAATATGTTATCATAACATGGTTTTCTAGCATGTGGGCCAGGCCCACCTCCTCTGGAGGAAGCCTATTTGAGTGTAAGTCCCATCAAACTCCAGGAAAATCAGATTTAAGTAGCCAAAATATATCTCCTGTAAATTCCACCACAAGTGATCTTTATATATTTTTAACAACTGATTTTGATAAAACTATGACTACATACAATAGGTTAACATTTCAGTATAATATGCATATTTGAGTTTATTTAATTGGGGGAGTTGTAGTTGACTAAGCCAGCTATGCTTCAAACTTGTTTAAATTCAGGCCATTTAAAATCTGACTAATTTATCCTCACATGACAATTCTAATACTTGAGGGGAAAAAGTTCTGTGCTGTGCAGCGGTTCATGAATAAATAATGAAAAGCACCTTCCTGTTCTTCTAATGTTAAACATATGAGACATGCAACCTAAATGTATACTAAATATGTATGGAATTTCTAGCAAAATAACTCAGATCTTATATAGAGCTTTTTAAAAAAAATTTTGGGAACAAGGGACAAGTCTGTGAATTTATTTATTTATTTTTGTTGGTGGGGTGGGGTCAGGTGGGCCACAAATAAGTACAGAATGCCTTGACACAACTAGAGTCTCCTCTACCCCTGACACTGAAATTTAAATATTGGGTCAAGCATGTCAGGAATTATGCTCATTTCCTTAGGATGAGTTCTCTCTCAGGTCATTTCTAAGTGTTTCCATCAAATAGATTCTGTACGACCCATGCCTTAACTGAGCAGGGGATTCAATTTAGACTAAGTTGATATCCTACATAGGTATTCACCCACCCTCACACCCCCTCCTCTCCCCCCGCCCCACACACACTCCAAAAAATAAGAAAAAGCCCTCACCAGAGTTCTTAGTGGTTGGAACCTCAGCCCAGGTACCAAAGGGTCATGGGTTTCATTGGGTCAAGGGCACGTAGCTAAGTTGGGGGTTCTGGGTTCTGGGTTTGCTCCCCACACCAGATTGGGGTATGGGTGGGAGGCAACCAGTCAATGTGTCTCTTTTTCATTGATATCTCTTCCTCTCCCTCCCTCACTTCCTCCCTCCCTCCCAGTTTCTCTGTGAAAGCAATGGAAAGAATATCTTCAGGTGACACTTAACAAACAAACAAAAGAAAAAAAAATGAGTCATGAATCAAGACCCACGTGGAATTTCACTAAAATTTCCCTCTCTTTGTGGATAATCAACATAATTTTGATGACAAAAAAATATACAACTAACCCAAGTGGTAGATTAGTCTGCTTTTTGCCTTTCTTTGATTGTATGTGGTTAACCAAACAGGGAGCAACACTTTGTGGTTGTTTACACACGTTTTATCCACTGAAATAGGTCAAATAAGCTAAAAATTATTTTCACTTTGAAAGTTTCATATAACTTACCAGGAATTATCTGTATTCAGAGGCATTTGATAGTTATTTTTTTTTTATTTTAAAAGTAGTGTTATCAGCCTAGCCAGTGTGGCTCAGCGGTTGAGCATCAACCTATGGACCACGAGGTCACGGTTCAATTCCTGGTCACGGTATATGCCCAGGTTGTGGGCTTGATCTCCAGTGTGGGGCGTGCAGGAGGCAGCCGATTAAAGATTCTCTCTCATCATTGATGTTTCTATCTCTCTCCCTCTACCTTCCTCTGTCTGAAATCAATAACAATATACTGTATATATTTTAAAAAGTAATGTTATCCGAAGTTATTAGAGATTTTCTGCTTCCACTGTTTCTTTTTTTTAAGGCGCCCTTTCCTAGAATATTACACTTTTTACCTGATGTGACTCTTCAAAACATAATTACTTGCATGTCTTCTTGTGAACAACATATACTTGGATTTATTTTAAAAGTCAAATGTGAAAGCTTTTTTTCTTTTAATACAAAATGTAAGTGCCTTGGCTGGTTTGGCTCAGTGGATAGAGCATCAGCCTGTGGACTGAAGGGTCCCGGGTTCGATTCCGGTCAAGGGCACATGCCAGGGTTGCGGGCTTGATTCCCAGTGTGGGTGTGCAGGAGGCTGCCAATCAATGATTCTCTCTCATCATTGATGTTTCTATCTCTCTCTCCCTCTCCCTTCCTCTCTGAAATCAATATAAATATATATTTTTTAAAAAGTAACTAATTAATTTTTTCTAACTAAATAATAGAATAATTTTACTTCTTTAATCTTATTTTATGGTTGATTTATAAATTCAAACTCTCTGATGAGTGTTCCTTGAACATTTTGTGTATTGACATTTTGATTATTTTTTGCTGATAAAAGATATGCCTCTTTCTCTGAGATTCAAATTAAGTAATGGTCCTAATTATGATTTCCAGCATATTCTCACACTTTTGGGAGAACTTCAAATATGTTAGTAGAAAATATTTTTAACAATCCCCAAAGTATGCCACTGAAGTGTCATTTCAATGTTTCTTACCATATTTCCTGCTAAATCAATATTTCCCAAAGACTATTGAGGAACATTAGTCATTTATGATTCACCTTAAAAAAATGACTTGGGCAATAAATATAGTTGGGAAATGCAACAAACTTCATTTCCTTCTTGGAGGGCCATAATGAATATTTAAACGCTGGCACTTTCTGAGTTTTAAATACGCAATATCACCCAGCTCTTCCTAACTGTGTTTCACTTTGAATCTTCACCTACACCACGGACTTTTTCTCTTTTAAAACTAAACCTATTGGTGTTCTCTGGTTCCTTGAAACATGTTTTGGGAGTTCCTGATAATATGTATCTCTGTTTTTAGATTTGCCAAAAACATGGCAATTTAAACATAACTTGGTTTTCAAAAGGCCTAAAATGAGAGGAACTATGCTTCACGGGCCTATTCGCTCTTCCTAACTTCCTAAAATCTACCCTAGAAGCAGTAAGCACAGTATGAGCAGTATAGCATTTACATCATGGGCCTGGCAGAAACTTTGGCAGCACAATGAAACAGCTAGGGCTTTTGGCATGGAAGGTCTGTGCTACCATCCGCAGCTAGGAAAGAAGGAACTATTTATTGTTCCAGGTCTAAAAATGGAAAGGAAAGTAATCAACATATATAATTGGCAAACAAACTATAAAACCATCTCCAAATTTGGTATCTGAAAGGACAAGGTGAGACTGAGGAAGGTCACCAAACAGTTTCCCAGTTGAAAAGTAAATTAGAGAATGAAGCATGTGTTGAGGTTCAATGGTTAGAAGACTTGGTTTCTTGATCAGTTTTTTATCTGATGGCTCCATTGTCTCCATTACCTTTCCCTACTGATGGTATTAAGAGATGATGAGAAGCTGCAAACATATGGTGGAAGCCTGGTTTTCTGTCGCTCTGGACATCACGTGCAGTGCTGTTGCCAGGGTGAGTCCCAATGCTCAGCCCTGCCAGCTGTCCATGTTGGTGAAGGTACTCAACCACCCTGCTTCTGTTTCCTTATGTATACAATGGAGGTAATAATTTTGGGGTTTTTATTAACGTAGAGGAGATAATACACAAAAGCCTATGAAACAGTATCAGGCACATATTGGGCTTTCTAAAATTAAAGCAATTATTACAGCTTTTCCAATTGTTACCGGTATTACAAGAGATTAAAAATATCTGTTCTCTCCCAAATAACCAAATATCTAACTATCTTGCAAAAACTTCCCTATTCTATTAGGCAAAACTTCTTACTATTGGAAATTGAGCAGTTTTAAAACATTTCCACTTCAAGAGATTCTTATATAAATTCTTTACATAATAACTGAGACTGAATTTAAATTTTAAAAAAATTTTCTAGTGTTTACAATAATGTCTTAGGGTGATTTCAGTAATACAAAAGTAATACTCATATTTTATTTTTATTTTCTACATGTATATTAAATAGAGGCTAATCTGCATTGATTTTTATTATTTCCCTTTTCATATTTTAGATTTTTACAGACTTAGGGATATTAATTTTTCATCTGTGATATATGTTGTAAATATTTTCTCCTTGATTATCTTTTGTCTTTTTCCTTTATTTTGATATTTTTTTTCATGAAATCTTTGTCAAATGAGTACATTTTTTTTGAAGCTGGATTTTGAGACATAATTAAAAAGGCTTTCATTATTATTAAGTTTATAAATTAATTCATCAATGATTTTACCTAGTATTTATGTGGCTTTATTTATTATGTTTAGATATCTTTTTAATTTGAAGTCAATTCTCATGTGAGGTATGAATCCAATTTCATATTTTTCCAGATGGCTCTTTAATTGCTTAATACCTTTATATATAAATTTGCATTCCCCCATTTATTTGAAATGCCACCTTTATAATATACTAAATATCCATTTGCACTTGTATTTCTCTTTCCTCATATCAATTTTTAAAATGTATTATTTTATTTTTGTATTGCTATTATAAAGTGGGTTTACTCTTTCAATATTCTAACAAGATCTTATTCATATAAAAAGATTATTGACTTTTGCCTGTTTATTTCATATTCTGCCACTGTAATGACTTGGTATTTTTGTGTTAATCTTATCACAGAATCTCTAGGGCAGGGTCAAAACACTTTTTCTTAAAGAGTCATACATACCTTAGGCTTTGTTGGTGATATAGTTTCAGTCACAACTACTCAACTCTATTGTTGTACTGAAAAATAGCCATCTATAATAATAGAAAGGTAATATGCTAATTAGACAGGGCGTCCTTCCAGATGTCCTTCTGGGACGAAGCAAGGGCTGCAGCCACGGGATTGAGGCAGCTGCCTTACCTGCGGCCTAGGGATCGAGGCAGCCGCAGCTGCAAAGGCCTAATCTTGCACGAATTCTGTGCATTGGGCCTCTAGTGGACAATAAATGAATGAACATAGCTTGCTCCAGTAAAACTTTATTTATAAAATCATAAATTATAAACCATAAAGTATATGCCATCAGCTATAATTTACTGACCCCTGCATATATGCCATCTGGAATAAGATTTTTTTGTCCACTTACTACAAAGTAATAGTTTCTGTTTTTTGTGTTGTGTTTCATTTTGTTTCATCTTTGTCTGAATGGGTTCACTTACTCCTCCCATACAATGTGAAATATTGGTGCAGACACTGGGTATCCTTGCCTTTGTATACCTTTAGTGGGAATGCCTCTAGTGTTTCCCAATATGTAAAATGATGACATGTTAATTATGCATATTTAATATGTAAATAAATTCCTATTAGTATGTTTTTTTCCAGATAGGATTGAATTTTATAAAGACATTTTCAGTATCTAAGGAGATAATCATGATTTTTCTATTTAGAACTAATGATAGTAAAATATTTCTGAATATTAACCTATTCTTACATTCGTAGGACAAATCCCACGTAATCATAAGCATTGTTTTTAATGTATTTAAAATTTTTGTTGCTAATATTTTATTTAGGAAGTTACATCAATATGCATAAATGAGATAGATTAGTAATTTTGTGTACATAATATGAATATGTTTAGGTATTAATGTTAACTTTGCTTCATTTAGAGAATCTGGGTGTTATTCTACTTTTTATGCTCTGGGGAAATGTAAAATAACATTCATATGTGGTTTTGGAAAATTAGATATAATTTATTATAAAACCTTCTGAGACTGCCAAGTGTTTGCATGAAGTAGTTCAGTGAGATTTTCTCCATTCTACCAGCTAATATACTTTCATTTTTTCTTAATTTTAAAGTATGTTATCTACTCTTTAGTTTACTTTGAAATTTCTCCTAATATTCTGTACCAGCAATAATAGTTATTTCTTTTAAGCATTAGTGAGTGGTTGAGTTGGTTTACTACATTTCTTAAAAGCCTCTCTTATTTTTACATTAGTCCCCTCTTATCTGTAGTTTTGATTTCTATAATTTCAATTACTGTGGTCAGCTGCATTTCAAAAATATTAAATGGAAAATTATAGAAATAAACAACTCAAATTATAATTATATGCTGTTCTGAGTAGCACAGTGGAATCTCATGCCATCTTACTCCATCCTGCCCAGGATGTAAATCATCCCTTTATCCAGCGTCTCCAGGCTGTATACACTACCCACCTGTTAGTCAGTAGCCATCTGGGTTATCAGATCCACTGTTGCAGGATCACAGTGCTTGTGTTTAAGTCACCCTTATTTTACTTAATAATGGCCCCAAAGCTCAAGAGTAGTGACATGCAATTCAGATATGCCAATGAGAAACCATGAAGGGCTTCCTTTATGTGAAAAGATGAGTAGAGTACAGTAAGATTTTGTGAGAGAACTACCACATTCACCTAACTTTTATTGCAGTATATTGTTATAATCATTCCATTTCATTATTAGTTTTTGCTGTTAATCTCTTACTGTGCCTAATTTTATAAATAAAACTTTATCACTTACATGTATGTATAAAAAAAAACAGAGTATATACAGTATATTCAGTAGCGCTATACATGCCCTTAGGTACCACTAGATGTGGATATAGGGGTGGGGTGCTACTGAATTCTTAAGACATTGTTTTGTTTTATTCAGCAAACTTCTTGGTGGAGGGGGATTGTTGGCAAGGGATTTGCATTCCTTCTAGCTCTATAATTCTTTTCTGTTTCATTGAATCTTTAATTTCCTTCTTTCCTTCATCAGGGCTTCAAATGATGCCTCCTCCTTTTACGTCATTCATACTTAAGACTGCCATATACGTTACCTTAGAATTTGAAGGCTTCTTGTCTTCTCAGTAATCCTTCCTCTGAGGCATCAGCCCCATGTCTGTCTGAGTCCTCTCCACCCAGATGTGCTTCTCTCTTTCTGGGACTGATCTGACCTGTATTATGCCGCTGTTAGGCCCTGCAGCTCTATTCTTTCCCAGACAGTCTCTTCCCAACCTTCTTTTCTGAAAGATGAGTCAGAGTTGGCTCTGTTTTCAGTATTTATTATTTATTTAGGTATTTGCTGTTATACAAACTCAACTTTGCATTATTACCTACTGACTAATTACACTTAGGTATGGGTTATGGTCAGTTGTACTGGTGAATTTTGTGGAAATTTTTTGGAAAATTTAGTTGGCTGCCATTGTTCTATAAAAACATGGCCTTTCACTACCATTTATGCAGTTATTTTTATATTTAGATATAATTTTAAGCTTTTTTCTATATTTCTCTCAGCTGTTTCTTTAGATAAATATACATTTTCAATGCACATTTAAATACTGGAAAGTATCAACTGAGTGTAAGAAAACATGGACGTGGACCATTTTAAACATAAGGTAGAAATGACAAGCTCCTGTGACCACTTTGGTCTCTGAAGCATCCTATCTAATAAAGAAGCGGGGATATGCTAATTGACTGTCATACCCTCACAAGATGGCGATGCCCACAGCCAATAAAGAGGAAATATGTTAATTGACTGCCACACCCTCAAAGATGATGGTGCCCACAGCCACAAGATGGTGGCACTCAGTCCCCTCAGCCCCACCGGGGTGGCAGGCACACACCTCAGATGTCGACTGCCCAGCCAATGCCCTAGGCACTGGCAAGCCTTGGATTGTGACTTCCCAGCCACCCACGGCCAGCCCAAGGCACAGACAAGCCTCGGATGGCGGCTGCCAGCCACCCAGGGCTGCATGAGGCTCAGGTAACCAGGGCCGGCCAAGGCTTTCACTGCCGGCAGTAGCTGCAGCAGAGGTGTGTTGGGGGTGTCACCTTCCCCTGGTCGCCAGGTCACTTCCCGCCCCTGAGAGCTCCCAGACTGTGAGAGGGGGCAGGCCAGGCTGAGTTTTCCCCCCTCCAGTGCATGAATTGTCATGTACCGGGCCTCTAGTCTTTTGATATTAACATAAATCACGTTTACCCCATTTGTTAGAACTTGTAGAGTGGAATATGAAGATGGTCAAGACATAAATGTTTTTGTTCTTGGTTCACTTGTGAGGCTTTGGCTCATCCCCATTTGAAATGTTAGTTTGCGGGAGTAATAACTGGAAACTAAGAACACTATTGAGGGTATTACGCTAAGTGAAATAAGTCAGTAAGAGGAAGAAAAATACCATAAGATTTCACTTATATGTGGAATCTAAAGAACAATGTAAGTGAACAAATAAAACAGAAACAGACTCCTAGATACAGGGAACAGACTGGCAGTACAGATTGGTAGTTATAAAACAGGAAGAATAGTTACAGCATAAGAAATATAGTCAGTGATATTGTAATAACTTCGTATGATGCCAGGTGGGGGCTGGGAATATCAAGGGGAACACTTTCAAAAGTATATGATTGTCTAACCACTATGCGATACACCGGAAACTAATACAAACTAATATTTTAAAAAATAAAGAAAAAAAAACTACTATTGGATCCGGAAACATGAGACCTAGATTCTAATAACCATTCAAGGCTAGACAGCTAGCTGATAGGCCTTCACAATAATAAGCCTAGGTCCTTTCAGCATAAAATTATTGGATTGGTGTAGCAGGATAATGAAATCTAACTCCAAGAGAAATCCAACTCTAAGATTCTATCTACAGTTATTTCTTTTCATTGATCCTGGATGGGACATTCACCGGAAAATGACCTCAGGTCTTTTTTCCCTTGACAAAATCAAAGTATTCCCTAAATATCCTTGCAGTCATCCATCTAAGAGTAGGTCAGAAAACAAAATGCCCTGAGGTGAATGGTGGTTCAATACCTGTGGCCATGGCTTGCATGTTCTTGATTGCTTCTCTTTGCAATCATTCTATCTCAATCTCATTCTCTGCCCTCCTTCCCTCCTCTCTCTTCTTTGTCTCTCTTCCTCTCCTACATAAAAGAAATGTAAAGAAAGACAGACTCGAGACTCGACAATATTTTTTCTGCTATATCATTTAAACATCCCCTGGGGATGCAGGAGGAGCCCCTGCTCAGACTGAAGTACAATCTTTTTGCCTACCTGCTGCCTTCCTAATTGGATCATCGGTTAACTTAATCTTCCATTTGCTTCAATCAGTGTTCTTGGATTTTTTTATTTTTATGTATCCATGGCCAGGTGTTCAGCCTATCTTTATCACCCTCGGTTCTTAAATACACATAAATCAAACATGAACCCTTAATGATTTTTAAGTTTCATGAAAATATTGAAGGATATGATACTTGATTTTTCACTTTGATCCCATTGAAAATTAAAGACATTTCAAGCAAATACTCTTATTTCTTTTCTATAAGATTATCCGTACTAAAGCAACATTTTAAAAGTCTATAAGAAGTATTTATTTCTTACAATCAACATCTTGCCGGTCTAAGCTGCTTCTAAAGACATTTGTGGTGAGGCATTTTCAAAACTAAAATCAAACCCTTAGTTTATAAACAGATGAGTAAAGAGGTGATTAAATTAAGATATTATTAATTTTATGTCACTTATTTGTATTTATTTTTCCTCCTATCAATTTTAAAAATTTATTATTTTATTTTAGTATTGCTTTCAATATTCTAACCAGATCTTAGTCATATAAAAAGATTACTGACTTTTGCCTGTTTATTTCATATTCTGCCACATGGTGGTTTTTGTGTTAATCTTATCACAGATTCTCTAGGTTAGGGTCAAAACACTTTTTCTTAAAACAGTCATAAATATTGTAGGCTTTGTTGGCAATAAAGTTTCTGTCACAACTACTCAACGTTATTGTTGTAGGGCAAAACAGCTGCAGACAATACATAAATGAGTGAACATAGCTTGCTGCAATAAACCTTTATTTACAAAATCATAAAGTATAGCCCATCAGCTATAATTTAGTGATCCCTGCATATAATAATATTATGTGATCTGGAATAAGATATTTTTATTTTGTGTCCAATTATTATAGATTAATAGTTTTTGTTTTGTTGTTTGTCTGAATGGGTTAATTAACTCCACCCACACAATGTTAAATATTAGTGGAGATACTGGGCATCCTGGCTTTTGTATATCTTTAGTATATCTTACAATGTTTCCAGAATAAGTAAAATGATGACTTTTCTTAGGTATACATTTTTTAATATTAAAGCAAGTACCCATCACCTCCTATTTTATTATGTTTTTACCAGACAGTGTTGAATTTTATAAAAGACATTTTCAGTATCTACACAGATAATCATGATTTTTTTTCTCTTTAGAACTATTAATGTAGTAAATGATAGAAAAAGATTTCTGAATATTACACTATTCTGACATTCTTAGGATCCTAATCATGAAGAATTATTTTTAATGTGTTTAAAAATTTTTTGCAAATATTTTATTTAGGAAGTTTATATCAATATGCATAAATGAGACAGATTATTAATTTGGGGTACATGAATACAGACATGTTTCAGAATTAATGATAACTTTGCTTCATATAGAGTGTTATTCTACTTTTTATGCTCTGGGAAAATGTAAATAACATTCTATATGTGGTTTTGGAAAATACCAAATTAAATTAAAGATTACAAATTTTTAATATTTTATACATTTACTTTCCCTTTACACTTTACCCTCTTCAATTTTTTTTGGCATAGAGTAGACAAGATTTGCTTTCTGTTTAATGAGTTAAAGAGTTCATTCAAAAGCATTTTCAATAATTTAGACTTTCCTTATGGGAAGACATTTGCTTATCTGTATATCTTTCTTTGATTTATATTTTATTTAATAGATTTCTCAGGGCACTCTGGTATTAGCATCACAGTTTTAAAACAAATAACAGTAATGCAAAAATTATAAATGCAAGTCTGCTCTTACTATAATTCATCAAAATATTCTGAAATTCACATTTGGACTTAGTGACAAATGGGAGAATCAGTGGACTAACTTCAAAAAGTTTCCTTAAAACTATAGATCGGTTTTGATAGAATCGATGTTTTTCTTGTGTTGAATCTTTCATTTATAGGTAGTGTCTTGTAGTATAACAGATTTTGACTTATTTTATTCTTTTAAGTCTATCAAAAATAACATTGTAGAGATCCTGTATGTATGTGTTAAAAGTTTTACAAAGTAATATTTTTCTTTGTCAATCTTTTTCTTTTAAACACTTCTTTTTCTAAATGGTTATTTTTAGTATCTAGGGAAGTTGTTTGGGTTTTATTTTTGTAACCAGCATTTTTACAATCATTTTATTGTCCATTGGCTTTTCATTTTTTTCCTTTGGTTTTTCTAGGTAGTAAATATATCATCTTGAAGTAAAGATGTTTCTTTTTTCCGCTCCATATTCATTCATTCATATTGTCTTTATTTTTTTTTTCTTGAGATAAGGCATTGTTTCAAACAGGCCATGATAAAATCCTCACTTAGTCTTGACTTTAAATGGAATGCTTCTAAAGCAGACATGTCTACCTGGAGTTCAAAGGGCATTTAAACTAATCCATGTAACCACAGATATTACATAAAAATGTATGTGTATGTACAAATTTAAGGGTGTCTAATTATAATCAATGATGGTCTCAACAATGTTTGTGAATCAAATGTTGAGACTATTGCTCATTAAGAAGTGAAATATTGCTGTTTGTTTGAGATAAGTATCCTTTAACACAGTAAGGGGACAGTATTATGAGATTTTATTTCCTAATACATTTTTCCCCTCGTAATTTTTTTTAGTTTTCTTTTGCTTTGACTATCTATTCAAGATATAGACTTTTCTCCAATGCCTTTAAGTTTATCCTTTGGCTTGATAAATTATGTTGAACATTTTAAAATTTAGAAATGGGTTATATTTGTTATAGTGTACTTTATTTTTAGTTGTTTGGAGGATGCTATTTTTGTCAGGTTTATTTATCTGAGTTGTTGCTAGCTTCTCCAAATAAATTTAAAAGTTTTCTGTCTTATGATCTGGAAAAGTTTATATGCAAAATTATTCTTTATTAGTTGAAAGTTCATATGTAATCTCTAAAATAATTTGTGATATTTTCTAGCCTGTTTTTTGTTTGTTTGTTTGTTTGTGTGTTTTTTTTTCTTAATTCGCAAAAGCTTCTTGGTATTTATGGGTCAGCTCCAATCCTCCATACCTTTTGTTGTTGTTGGTTCTGTTAGCATTCACTGAACACACAGTGGTAGGCCAATGGAATACAGGTATAATTAAGATGCTATAGCTGCTTTTTACAGTTTAGTCTAATAGGGAAGAGCCTTATTTAACAAGTCACCAATCAATATCTCATTTAATGTGTTTCTTTTTACAAAAAAATAATCATGCTTATTAAATTTAGAGAGTAGAGTGACTTTATATTTTAAATAAAATAATATGCTGTATGATTATTGTAGAAAAAATTGTAGGATACAGAAAGTTATAAAGAGAAAAATCAATCATACTCCTATTCTCCAGAGAAAAACCAGTAACATTTGACATATTTCTTTCCAATCTTTTATCCGTGCTTATATTTTTTACCGTACACATACAATTTTGAATACTGTAATTCTGCTTGCCATTATATTGAAAGCAGTTTTCTTTGACACTAAAAAGGTGTTGAAGGCATAAGCATTACATAAAATTACATCTTATATGTGCACAATGCTTTTCTTGAAAGTACTCACTTGGACATTTAAGTTGTTTATATTTTTTCACTTTGATGAGCATCTTTGTTCACAAGTATTTATCTACTTTTCAGAATATTTCTTCAAAAAAGGATTATAAAAAATAGAATTACTAGCTGAAAAGTCTCAGCATTTTGAATGCTTTTTGTACATATCCAGAAAAAATAGTATTGGTTGTTACTCCTTTTACTGCCCCATGCCCAAGTTCAGTGTCTTATATTTTTTTATTTTATTTCAGAGAGGCCAGTTATTTTTTAATTTTAATCAATTGTAATTTTTCAATTACATTGATGTTCAACATTATATTATTTAAGATGTTCAGCATCATGGGTAAATGTTTTTTATAATTTATGAAGTGATTCCCCCTGATAAGTCTAGTACCCACCTGGCACCTTACATAGTTAGTACAACATTAATGACTGTATTCCATATCCTGTACTATGGATCCCTGTGACTATTTTGTAACAACCAATTTATATTTCTTAATCCCAGAAACTTATATTTCTTAATCCCTTAATCCCAATTTATATTTCTTAATCCCTTAACTTTTTAAACCCAGACCATCAAACACGCTCCCCTCTGGCACCATCAGTCTGTTCTCAGTATCAAGGAGTTTGCTTTTATTTTGTTCACTTGTTTACTTTGTTTTTTAGATTCCACACATAATGAAATCATATAGTATTTGTCTTTTTCTGGCTGACTTTTTGTCACTTAACATAATACCCTCTAGGTCTATCCATGCTGCAAATGGTTACATTTCATTATTTTTTTATGGCCAGGTGATATTTCATTACATATATAACATATCTTCTTTATCCAATTGTGTATCAGTAGACACAAGTTTTCTTTTGTCATTGATTTTTTAAAGTTTCACATATACATATGCATATTTGTAATAATACTTTATGTATAATTTTACATTCTACTTCTTTGGCCTAACAAGAACATGTTTTCCATATGATCACACATTATGTATAAATATTTTAATAGCACATAATAATCTTTGTATGCAATTTTTGTTTGTTTAAAAATTTGTTGTTGGAATTTAGTGTTTTCCAATAGTTATGTGCATAATGTAATTTTGTGTATTAAATTAAACCTATGGTTTGATTAGTAATACTATTTATACTCTGATTTTTGAAAACTGGCTTTGAATTCCTTATTAACTTTTAATTAGTTCTATAAGGTGGGCAAATTAGTTCACTTCTTTGAGCTTCTTATTCTTCCTTATAAAAAAATTATAGTTTTGAAAATATCTACTTCATAAGATTGTTGTGATAATTTAATGAATAATATAACAATGAGTTTAGCACAGTTCTTGTTACAAAATCGAGTGCTCAACAAAATAAGATTCAAAGGTATTTTAAATCTCATTTCCCTCGCTTAATTTAAATTAGCTACTAATAATTCATCTGAATCTTGATCAGGTTAAGATCAGTATAAAATATCCTTCTTTCCTCCAACTCATATTCATTTGGAGCCTGTTTGCTGTGCTCAACTTTAGTTCTCCTGGGTCCCTCAAGCTGAGATTGCTGACACAATTTTCAGGGGGAAAATGTAGGAACTGACTGCTTCAAGGTCCTCAATTCCTGGGGTAACCATGTTTTTTAAAAAATGGAATTGAGGTGAAGAGTAGGGTATACTGAGAAAGCATTGGCTTCTTTGTTTTCTAGTACGGATCTTCTCTTGTCCCAATCCTCCTGCCCCCAACATGCACACCCTGTTGAGGTTCTTTGATTTTCTTTTTGGTTTGAGCTCATGTGAATATGACTCTCAAATTGTAGCTTGGTCTGCCTACAAACATCCTCTTGCAAATTTAGCACTACATACCTTCCTTTTAAAGTAATGTGTAGTATTGCAATTAAAATGTGGCAACCCTGCCTTGCAGGGCTGGGTCTCCTTGGTATCTTGGTATGTATGTGGCAGCATGGTAGAAAGTACTGGGAGAAAATTCTCTGAGGTCTGAATAAGAGCTTAGGAGCTGGGCCTATGCTGAAGATAAAGGGTAGCACCCTGATACCCAACTAATGCATCCTTTTATAATCCAATTATATCTAAGTGACTCTGATAATGTTTTTATCATGAAGAAAAAATAATTCTGAAAGAAATAGAAGAATACTGAAATTTTGGTTTTACATTCCTGAAATGAATATAAAAAGAACTAAACATAACAAATTTAATATTAGAATGTATAACACAGAAGTAACTCATTTTTAATTTGTTCTTTTTACTTTGATTTAAAATTACAATAATTATAGGAATTATTTTACACATCACTCTAAGAAACAATAGCTGATTCTTTAGTTTATAAACCATTGTTCATAAGGTAAAGTAGTCATTAGTGCTGATTTTATTTTCTTATTTAAGCAGAAAAATAATTTAAAAGTGGACTGTTTTTAAAGTATATAAACTCTTCCTTTTAAAAAGTTGGACAAATATCATTGACATGTTAATTAATAAAAATCTTTTCAACCAACTTTTCTTCTGACTATTCACTTAAAATTGAAGGAAATAAATGAAATTATCAAAACACCTTACTAAAGAAGCAGAGCAGATAGAAACTACTCAAACTAAAATGAAATTTACTTGTAGCTCTTTAAAAATGTTGTAAAAATGGACGCAAGACCTTTTATTTACCAAAACTCTGATAAATTCACTTATCCCAATCACCACCTCTGTCAACCAACAATCTGTTACTGTTTACAAAGTTCCAGAGTGATTTTTCTATTTCTATGATACACTAGGGGCCCGATGCACAAAATTTGTGCAAGGGGCTCAGTGCTCACAGCCATGGTGGCTGCATCAGCTCTTGCAGCTGCTGTGGCTGCCTTGGCCCTCCCAGCCTGATGTCATATGGAAGGTTGTCTGGAAGGTCTTTCGGCTGTCTGGTCTAATTAGTGTATTACACTTTTATTATTATAGATAAATACTAGGGCCCAGTGCACAAATTCATGCACCTGGAAAGGAACTGTGGGTCGCAAGGCTGCTGTGGGCACAGGGGTGAGTCACAGCCCATCCTCTGTGCCCTCTACTGGCAGCCCCACTCACGCCACCACCGACATGAAGCAATTGGGGCCAGCAGCGGGTGTGAGCAGCAGCTGCCAGCCCTGATAGCCCCTCAGGAGCAGGGGGAGGTGGAGAAACCCTCAGAAGTGATCAGGGCCAGCAGTCGCCGCTTGCACCCACTGATGGTGCTGAGCAATCAGGGCTGGTGATGGATGTGAGTGGCATCTTCAGTGCCAGCAGCAGATGCGAGCAGGGCTAGCGCCAGCAGCAGGTGCAAGTGCCGGGTGGGACCACAGTATGCAGGAGCAAAGAATTTTCAGTAACCAACAGAGGATCGCCCTGATGACAGCGACCAGACCCTGCCTAGGTCTGGTGCCCCAGCTCACCTGCTCCACCATCCCGCCGTGGCTGACACCTACCACGTTCCGCGCACGCCCCCTTGTGGTCAGCGCACATCATAGTGACCAGTTGTTTTGTTGTTCGGTTGTTCTGCTGTTCATTCTATTTGCATATTAGGGTTTTATACATATAGACTAGAGGCCCAATACCCTAGGCCTAGCCTACCATCAGGGCCATGTCTGCCTCCCCATGACTCCTTGCACACTCTATGGACTCTGCCAGCACCCTGTGACCCTCCCAGCTCACACACTTCTGCTGCATGCTGCCTCCCCCCACCGCTGGCCACATGCACCCCCGTCCCTCCCCCTGCAGCAGGATCACCTCCGCTTACCACCTGGGGACCCACATCATGCTACCCGCCCCCGCCCACATGGCATCCATTTCTCGCTCCATTTTCACTATACAGCACCCCAGCCAGCCCCCATGAGCCCAGCTTCACTGAGAGAGCCACGAGTCCTGGCCCACAAGTCCATGCACCTCCTGGTGACTGGTTTTTTGGTCGTGATGCCATAATGGCGTCATGACCACAGGCCTTTTATGATATAGACTAGAGGCCTGGTGCACAACAATGTGTACACTCGGTAGGGTCCCTCAGCCCGGCCTGTGATCTCTCGCAGTCTGGGACCCCTCGGGGAATGACTATCTGCTGGCTTAGGCCCACTCCCTGAGGGATTGGGCCTAAGCTGGCAGTCAGACATCCCTCTGGCAGCCTGGGAGCCCTCAGGGAATGTCCACTTGCCAGAGGGGACCAGGCCTAGCTGCAGTTGGACATCCTTAGCGCTGCTGAGGAGGTGGGAGAAGCTCCCACCACCACCGCTGTACTGGCAGCCATCAGCCTGGCTTGTGGCTGAGCAGAGCTCCCCCTGCGGGAACACACTGACCAACAGGGGGAAGTCCTGCATTGAGTGTTTTCCCCCTGGTGGTCAGTGTGTGTCATAGTGACCAGTGATTCCCAGTGGCTCTGCTGTTAGGGTCAATTTGCATATTACCCTTTTATTATATAGGAGAGAGGCCTGGTGCATGGGTGGGGGCTGGCTGGTTTTCCCTGAAGGGTGTCCCGGGTCAGGGTGGGGGTCCCTGGGGTGCCTGGCCAACCTGGGTGAGGGGCTGATGGCTGTTTGCAGGCTGGCCACAGCCCCTTCAGGGTGGGGGTCCCCGATGGGGTGCCTGGCAACCTGGGTGAGGGGCTGATGGCTATTTGCAGGCTGGCCAAGCCTCCCAGCAGGGACCCTCACTCCATGAGGGTGTGGTCATCCTGTGTGAGGGACTGATGGCTGTTTGCAGGCTGGCCACAGCCCCCAGCCACCCAAGCTCCCAGTGGAGGCTGGCTGGAAGCAGGTATCTGGGATTTATTTAGCTTCTATAATTGAAACTTTATTGCCTTTTGCAGAGGCCACAGCCAATTGGGAAGCTTGGCTTCCTCCATCGCTGGGGAAACCAAGCCTCCTGCTTGCTCCAGCTCCTTGGCTGCCAGCTGCCATCTTGGTTGGGTTAATTTGCATATAGTCACTCTCATTGGCTGGTGGGTATGACATGGGCATAGTGAAGGTATGATCAATTAGCATATTGTCTTTTATTAGTGTAGATAGTGATTTTTTTCATATTTATATGAATATATATATATATATATATATATATATATATAGCCAGAGTTAAACCAAAGTAGATAAATAAAAACACTAGATACTGTTTTTTTAGAGTCACAATAAGTATTTAATATATAAAAACATGGGCTAGAAATATCAAAAAGTCATGATAAAGTGGCTGTCTTTTATGAAGGAGGCGAGTAGCATGGGAGAAGGGAGAAAGGAAAAGAGCATAAAGAATGATGTTCAACTTGTATATATGTATTTGTTAACAGATAAGTTCTGAGGCAAATATGAAAATCATGGGCATTATATATTAATTTTAAGATCAGATATATAGATATGCATTATATTATTTTTCGTATTTTTCTATATTTTTATCTAAGAGAATGAAATTAATGATTTATAGTATAATGCCTAATAGAGATAGAGATTTAATAAAAACAATATTCATTCCAATACATTTCCCAGACCTTCAGTGAAATTCTGTAAAATTCTTAATCTTAATGAAATAATTCATTGTTTTAGGAAGTTTTATGTCTCTGTACCCCAGCATTACATCTGGAACTTTGTTAGCTTTTATAAGTGTCTTTTTGAGTTAAGAGATATTATAAATAAGCATTATTTTAAAATAAGTTGGAAGTATATCAGAATTTAACATAAATCAATCAAAATCTTACTCATTACTTGAATAAAATACCTTCCTTTTTCTCTAAAATCTTTAGGCATACTATGTTCGTTATGGTGTGTATATTATTCTCATCTTAAGGGAAAACACCAATTAGACTTGATTAGAGAAATGATTCCTTGGGGAAAAGCTAGAGTAAAGCTCATTAAATTCAATTATTGTAAAGATGGCAACAAGTTGAAATAAGTTTTTTTCTGTTACTGGTATTCCAAGTCAGTAAATACACTGAAGACGTGTTCCAATGTTGGCACCCCTCTAATGAAACACTCATTTTTAACTACACATTCTGACAAAATTCAGCTGAAGTAAGAGTTTGCCTGTAGCAATTGCCTATGGTTCCCATACAATGTCTCAAAATGTACTGTTGCCTTTGGAAAAATAATTTCAATTGAGGAAATCTGGCAACTCATGGGAGAAAAAATCATAACCTATATAAACATATCAAACCTTTCTATATTATGAATGATTACTTGACAGCAATGCTTAATTAGGCTAAAGGGTAGTTTTAGAAAACATAGAGAAACAGGCAAAGGCCATAGTATTTTTTTTTTCAAACAGTTGCTGGTTACTAAAATTCGACTTTCCTATTCTCTTATATCCCCACTATTTGAAATGACAAAATGGATAGAAATGCATCTTAATAACTTTACTGATTCATTCTCTCATTTACCCATAATTCACTTATTTTCAGCAGCACATTGCAACAAAATCTGTTACATATGGGCTAGACAAGAGACAACAAAGGTGGCCTCTGGGCACTTAGAGAACTAAATCTAAATTAGTGTATAGTGTAAAAGCCATATTGAGTGAATAGAGAAGTTTATGTAAATGATACACAAGTATTAAGGGGGAGGAGAAAACTGAGACATATTAAAGAAGTAGTGCTACTTCTCTGAAAAGTCTTTGCATAGTCAGAACGTGGTAGGAGTTAGCTGATAGCTGTAGCAGACACATCTTTTACATCTCTTGAGTTTTCCTACAGGAATACTTGCCTAACTTATTTCAGGCAAATATATACCCTTTATATATGCATCACTTAAAAAAGTAATGAATATGTGGTTATTTTTTTTCTGTATGCTACTGGACTCACGTAGAATCTTCCAGTTTCTGTCATCATGCAGCAGAATATATGGACATGAAATAATTCCACCAATCAAATATCACTCCAATGGAAAAATGAACCAACAATAGTGGAAAACAATGTTTAGATTAGAAATATAAGTAATTATAACAAATGAAGAGATGTAAATTATTATACTAGACATATGATAAATATAGGAACAGAATATTTGAGCTTCATCACATAAACGTAACACAAAACTTGAGGCTCCCCTCCTATAAAATAAGTAAACTTTAAGAAATAAACTATACCTACTGTTAACATAAGTCATTATTTTTCAAAAAAGTAATGTGGCCCTAGTATCAAAAACCTTAAAAATATTCTACTTTTAGAAATTTATTCTGAAGAAATAATCAAAAATAGAGATTAAGAGTCCATTATAAGGTTGACCACTGAATTAATTATGTAAAACTAGAGGCCCTAAACCTAAATTAGTGTATCGAGAAAGATCAGGGCTGGGCCAGCCATCAGAAGGTTGGCCATTGGGCGCCGGCCCCACCCCTGATCGGGCCTCTTGGCCAGCTGCAGTGCGTGTTATAGCAGCCAGCTATTCCGGTCTTTCAGGTTGATACATATATAGCAAGGCATTAGAAATTACACCAATGAACAGCACCAATGAACAAAGAAATAAAAAGAACTTTTGAAATAAATTATGATATAATCATATGATGGAATATTTCCCAGTGATTCAAAATTTTGTTCTCAATATTTAGTTATCATAAAATATACTCATAAATTATGTATGAAATAAGGTCATTTATTCATCCAGTCATTCATTTATTAAACATATATTGCCTTTTTTATGGCATAGCTAGCTCTGTACCTGTTTTGGGAGTATAGAAGTGTTCAAGACATGTTCTTGCCCTCATGAGAATTATAGTCTAGTTGTGAAATTAAACAAAGAGGCATGCAATTAGAAGGGGATATTATGTGTATGCATGTTGAGATAGAAGAGCAAGTTACAAGGAAAACAAAATTTTGGCAAAGCAAAGCATGTCCAGGCCGTCAACTTTGACTTGTTGATTTCCTCAATTGTTGCCTAAAATGAGACCAGAAGAATGAGCAGGATTTAGACAAAGAGTCTTTGGAAGAATGTTCCAGGAAGAAGAAATATTATATGCCAATGTTCAAAGAAAAGAAAGAGATATTTCATGTACAGTATAATATGAATTTTTCATGAAGTACTTCAACATATTAAGAATGATTGTAGGAGGTAGATTTTGAGGTGATATCTCCAACATTTCCCTCATTTCAAAAATTTTATTAAATATTGTTTACTGTAAACAGATTTGCTATTGGATTAGGAAAAACTAACCTTATAAATTTTAAAGAGATTCAAATGCTTAGAGGAGAGTGACCTTCAGAAGAAGTAATCAATACTTAAATTTATTCTGTACACTCTGCTCAAGAGTTCTCTTGTGTTTAAATATATTGGCATCAAAGTTGGGATATCTATCTATCAACCTGTTCACATGCTTCCCCTATCGTATTTTGTGACCTCAAGCAGCATTCCTTGATGATGAACAATAAGGTCATGTGGCACCTGCAGCACATGTTTATCTCACACATGTCAGGGTCACAAGGCTATCCCAGAATTTAACGATAGGGCATAGTATTAGTACAATTACCTGCCTGAATGTCATAAGAAAAATCAATCATTGTTTACAGGATCTAGCTGTTTGTTCAGAGCAGGTTTACACCTAAGCTGCATGTAGAAATGGTTGACTAGGTAATGGGAAATGTACGTGTATCTAGAAGGACTCTGGGTCTCAAAGTACTAACTAAACTACCTGTTATTCTACCACTGTGTTGCAAATGCATTTTCTCTTATTTTGAAAGCTTTTGATATGTAAATTTTCTCCTTAAAGAGAAAAGACATAAATTATTCCTGTTATCAATTTCAGCACCATGACCTACAAAGACAGATTTCTGAGCATCTTCTCTGTCATGAGAGGAATAAAGGGCACGGTTCCTGCCCTTTGGAAGTTTCACTCACTTAGAAGGGCATATTGGGGAAGGGCATATAAGATATGTCTGTGCACCCACCAGCAGTGTCTGTAATGTACGTTAGGTGTCTCCTCATGTCAGTGACACAAACAGTGAGTTCCTAGAGAGGGCAAAACCTATCTGTTGGAGGTGGCCCTCAGCTCTTTGCCCCCCTGGCCTCTCCTTAAGGAAGCCCATAATGTGGTAGTTTCATCCAAACCTGGAAGGGAGACAGTCTGTTAGCAAAACAAATGGGCCAAGGAGGCCGGAGAGAGATTCCTAGAGGCGTCACATGAATACTTCAGGAAGGGCACTATAGGCAGTTAGAGAGGGGCACTCATAGCATGGCTTTGTTGTAAGCAAAGACATTTTGGAAAATAATTGCAATCGTCTAGTATTAATTCCATTTTCATTATTGCTTTTACTAGTTAAGGGTTGCACAATGGTTTTATTATAATAGAGGTTTCATGACTCTGATTTTAATCTATCCTGAATATAAAAAAATAAGGTTCCTCTATTGCAGTCCCAGTCCCTTAATTGTAGACAAAATTTATTGTGGACACAAGTAGGTTTTCAGTTATTATGGAAAATAATACAATAATTAATAAATAATAATGCAAAAAGAAATTTTAGTGTACTTACAACTATAATCCTACTTTTACCCACTCTTGTATTATACATTTTATTAAGAAGCAAATTGTATTACTTATCTATTGCAGCATAACAAATTTTCTCAAAATTAGTGTTTTAAAATATCGTATGTTGATAGGCTCATAGTTTCTCTGAGTGTGTAGTTAAGGAATGGCTGGGCTGGGTCCTCTACTTTAAGGTATCACAAGTTTCCAATCAAGGTGCTGAGGTCGCATCTGAAGATGTGACTGGGGAAGAATCCTCTTGCAAGATTACTTCTATAGCTCTTGGCAGAATTAAGTTCCTTTGGCCTGTGTAACTGGGGGACTGAAATTTTTGCTGGCTGTCATAGGTAACCTTCAGTTCCTTGCCACCTGGGCCTCTTTATAACATAGCCACTGAGTTCATCAAAGTCAGGAAAGAAGCTATTCTGTTACCAACAACAAAATTTGCAATTATATGCAATGTAATAATAGAAGTGACAGATCTATCAACTACAGTATTCTATCAGAAGCAAATCACACTTCCTGCCCAGTCAATGGGAAATGATTATATAAGGGCATGAGTACTAGAAGGCAGAGATCACTGGGTATCACAAAACATACATGATTTCTGCTTACATGGATTGCATAAGTTATGGCAGAAACATACGATTTTTAATTCAGTACAGGTGATTACTAAGATATCCTTGACTAGAAGATATGGTAAGACTAGTTAGATTGCTATACTAGTTACTGGTTGAAAATAGACTACAGTCTAAACTCTACATGTTCCAACTATCCTAGATAATAAAGAGGTAATATGCAAATTGCCCATCATGCCCTCACAAAAGATGGCTGCCCCCATGTGGGCACAAGATGGCCACCACAAGATGGCTGGCAGGGGAAGGCAGTTGTGGGTGACCAAGCCAGCGGGGGAGGGCAGTTAGGGCCAACCAAGCCAGCAGGGGAGGGCAGTTGGGGGTGCCCAGGCCTGCAGGGGATGGCAGTTGGGGGCGACTGGGCTGGCAGGGGAGGCCAGTTGGGGGTGATTGGGCCAGCAAGGGAGCAGTTAAGCATCAATCAGGCTGGCAGGGAAGTGGTTAGGGGGTGATCAGGCAGGCAGGCAGGAGAGCATTTGGGAGCCAGCAGTCCCAGATTGGAGATGGTGCAGGCTGGGCTGAGGGACACCCCCCTCCAGTGCATGAATTTCATGCACCGGGCCTCTAGTCTATAATAATAAAAGCGTAATATGCTAATTAGACCAGACACCCTTCTCGACTACCTTCTGGACAAAGCCAGGGCTGCAAGGGAAGCCCAAGTCCTGGGTGTCTGCCAACAGCCAGAGGGAAGACTGGGTCCTGGGTGCCAGAGGGAAGCCAGTGCCAGCAGCTGGAGGAAGGAAAGCCTACTCTTGCATGAATTTCATGCATCGGGCCTCTAGTTATATAATGTTTGTCAATACTCAATTTCACTCTTGCTCATTTCCATTATATGTGGTATCAAGAGATTGAACTAAAAATAACCGTAATGCTAATGTTTTACTACTGTGTATAACACACAGTTATTTGAAGCTTCAAGGTGAGTTTTGCAAACATTTTATTTTAATATTTATTTTAAGTGGAAGTTCATTTTTTTCTGCTTTAGCAATTTTACATGATATGAAAGTTGAAATAATGTTTGTTCTCAACAGCACAGAATATGCCATTTTTATATATGGGCAACCATGCTGATGCAGCATTGATTTTCCAAACGTTTTATAATCTATGTTGCATTTTGTCGCAACCTAATTGTATATTCGGTGAGATGTAGAACTGTGCAAGCATAATCAGGAGCAGTGTTCCTGGATTCATTCAGAAACTAAGTTCAGTACAAAGGTAGGATGATTGAAGTGTATATACTTGGGGACCAGCTGAGTTAAGGCATTCCTGTGTGTGGTTTCCTGACATCCTACCATTTGACTATCTGCATTCATGTAACCTTGTGCATGGTGATTCCATTTAACTAATCCCCACAGTGTCCTGCCACAAGCAAGCAATTTCCATGGCATTACAGACAGGTTGACCCACTCTGTTCCCAATACATTTTCTTGACTTTTCCTGGTGGAGGAAATTACTTGTGTACAGAGATGTTTATTTTTTCTAAGTTTGACATGTGCTCTAATGGAGAAAAAAATAAAAGCTCTGATGTGATCATAGAGGAATGGTCCTGCGACTGTGTGGAGCAATAGACTCCGATACTGGAAGAAGATTCATTTACCTGCTGTATACCTGTGCTTCATATATATGTAACATTTCCCAACATTCCCAACAGCTTCCTTTTTTTTTGTTAAAGATTGCAATTCTTTATTGGGTGGGGAAACCCTAAAGGTGGAGTTGGGGTGTTCTGATAATTCAGATGTAATCATCATTATTCAATAATATAGAATTTGGTGAGAGGTGCCAGGGAGGGTTATACTATCTTTTTATTGTAAGACACAGCACACAACCCTTTTGAAAAGACCTTGTCAGACTACTCAGCAAGTCCACAGATCCCAATGCAAGCTATATATTCTCCCTGAAGAAGGCAGTAAAAGGTACTGGTATGCGAAAAATGCTGAGCAGGCAGGAAGCACGGGAGGGCTCCAGTAGGACAAAAGGTCATATGTCTTTCTGGTGAGAAATGAGAGAAGGACCCTGGCCACTAGTGAGCACTAAGGATCCCTGCCTGCTTCCCCCAGGATGGGGCCATTAGTCTGTGTGCTCTGGCTGCAGTCCAATGCATGTAATTGTTTTCTGCCTCCCTAAATCTCCTTTCCTTTTTTATTTATATTGAAAGCATCTCAGTTTCTGTCCTAGATGAATTACACTCTCACTCACCTAGAGGGGATATTATAAAAAAGCAAATGTAAATTGCATGTAAAATGCCAAATAAAGTTCATAATGCTATTATCCTTTTCACTACTATCATTAATTTATATGTAGTTAGCTCCTAGAATAGTTTGTTGTCTTGGGGTATTGTTTTACTTTGTGGCTTTCTATCACATTCCCTTCTAATCTTATAATATTAACACAACCCTATTTCCTAAGTTAAATTCATTTGGCCTTTGGTTATACAGGATTTCGATTTTAGTAGCGGAAGTTTACTTATATCATACCTCATAACAGCCATGTTTTAAGTATATCTGGAATTGGAAGACATTTTTTAAAGTTCCCCCAAAATGTCTGACCTTTTTTAAAAAAATCAATCATCTTCCCTTTCCCACCTCCCATTAATTTTTAAGATTGGCCTCCGATAAGCCAAGCAGTATTCCATGAGAGTTTTTAGCTTTGCCAGTCTGCATTTATAAGTTTAAGACAAGCCTAATATAAGAAATATAAAAAAAACTGATAACTATTCTATTATAGAATCTGAAAGACAAAGAAAAGGCTTGCCCTCACCTGAGGATATTTTTCCATTGATTTTTACAGAGTGGAAGAGAGAGGGCAAGACACAGAGAGAGAACAATGCTGTGAGAGAAACACCTCGACTGGTTGCCTCCTGCTAGGGCCCTGACTAGAGTCTGGGCCAGGAAGAGCCTGCAACTGGGGTACATGCCCTTGACCAGAATAGAACCTGGGATCCTTTGGTCCATAGGTTCTTGCTCTATCCACTGAGCCAGACCTGCTAGGGCTCAGGTTAAGTTTTTATGCTTCTCATACTTAAGTGACCAGGCTTCCTCCTACACATCACCTATGGCAGATCCACTGGATATTTTTATTGCATTCTTAGCAACATTTTCTCATAGAACTAGACTATATAAAAATAGCTTAAACTTCCTTAAATTGAGTGAAGTCTGCACCAGGCTTTTTTATTCTGCTAAAGCCTTTCTCTAACATAATCCTAAAATAGCCTCATGAAATTGCTGGTAGATCTGTGGGAGTTTAACACATATATTTGAGGGAGGAAATTAACTGTGTACAGATGTAAAATAAATGAGTTTTAGTTTTTTTCTTAGTCTGTTCACACTCAAAAACATTGTTAAAAACTGACCATGGCATATGTCAAAACACAGGACATACTGAAATTTTAACAAATGTGATTCAGACTTGTGTAGGATTATAGACTGGGTCCTAAATATAATCCCTCCATGAGTTATTAATTTAATCAACTTGCAAAAATAATATCAGAGAAATCTAGCTATGTTTTGATATTTTAGGACAAATATCTACTTCTAAAATCTTACTATAGATTGACTGAGTTCCTTGATTAAAAATAGTCCTTGATTCAATGAGATGACTTTATAACCTTTTCCTGACTCAGTGTCTGATACACTAGACAGGTTCCTGAAATCTCTGGTAGGACATCCGTGTGTAAAGGAAATGCCTCATGGCTAAAGTGATTCAGAAAGGCTGTTTTGGTTACATTGGCAGAAAAAAATAAATAAAAAGTTCTCACTGAGTTAAACTCTCTAGATTCTAAAAAATACCAAAGGCTATTGATTCCCATCAAACCTCAACCTTATGTATGTTGAGACTTAGGGGGAATTTTATTCCTAAATGGGATGAGAAGATGTGTAGATGGGTGCATTATAGGGAAGGGGTATGTACGGTAGAAAACATATTCTATTCCAGATAACATATGCTTCATGATGCTAAAAACTGTAAATTGATAAGACCAACCTATTTCACAAGGTTATGTCATGATTACTTATTAAGGTGCATTATCAAATAGGGGAAATTCATGAGCAGTGATTGGAATATATTGTTTGTGATTTCAGAATCATTGTAGCATCGGTTGCACATTAAGCTAATAGCAAATATCTCTTCAATAAAAAAAAAAATCCCTGAAGGATTTATTATAGCACCTAACTTCTAATATTCATGAAAGGCATCAAGAAAAAAAAGTATTAAACAGTCTCACTTAACATCCACACCATATATACCTGGAGGAAATCAATTGCAAAGGCGTTTCTAGGGTTTTGGCCACATCACAGGTATTTTATCTTTAAATCTTTCATACTTGGATTTATTTGTGTCCAGTTTAGTTTTCAAACATGATCTAAAGCTTTCATATTTCTATTCACTGGCAGAATTTGTTGTAAAGCCTCGAAGAAATCTATTGAATAAGCACCAAGAAGTATCTTAGTGCTTCTGTTCAGTTCAGCCCATCATTCTCACTTGCTCATTGACTGGTACAACACAAGGAGACAAGAGTTACCTAAAGTGATGTGACACAACAAGACACATCCATCAAGGATTGTTTGAAAGAGGATACAGTTTAGAGTTTTAAAAGTATTGTCTTTTGGAAGAAAAAGCTTTTACATTTGTCTTAAATAAATAAATAAAAAAAAAAGATGAAGGGCTAATCCAAAACTGAAAGAGGAAAAAATACAGTATTGATCCAAATGCTGCTTGCCGAGTCATAAGGAAATTGAAAATGCTCTAAGGAATGAAAGGTAACCAGCCGAGCTGATGAAAACCCCGAGGACAATGTTCCAAATGAGATCCCTGCATCATAATCATTTCATGTTGGTGAACTCGTCGAGGCTTCAAAGAGAAGGATGGTGGGGACTGAGATTGTTCCTCAATGAAAATGCCTACTGATAGGTTTAAATTAACTTCTGAAATGTTCAGTGGCCCTCAAACGGATTTAATTCCTTACCTGAGGGTGGATTTCACGAGCTGGGTAATTGGGATTCTTCTTTGGCAAGAGTGTTGTCCTGCACTGGTGGCGCTAGGACCAAGTTACGCTGTTCCAGTTACATTCAGAGATGGGGAGGGGAGTGGTACCAAGACCCCTCTCCCTCTCCATCTGCTCCTTTCACTCCAGCTACTCAGTGAAATCTGATCTGGAGTTTTTATTGCTCACCCTGAGAGCAACCTGTGTCTTCTTCAAAATAATTGAAATGATTTCAACCTGGGATTTGTGATATTCAAAACATTGTCATGATGGGAAAGTAGTATTCGGGACTCACTCCTTACATTTTAGAAATCTAGAAGTAAATATGCTGTGCTTTCCTACTCTCTAGGAATATGCCGTGTGACCGTCTGAATACATTTTAATTTTATATATCAACAGGGTCATCGGGTAATACCAGCTCTCTTTTGTTTAAATGTATGACATTCACATTTTAAAGTCAGCATCTGTTGTAAGCATGGCTATTTCGGCCTGATTTATTTATTTATTTATTTTGAAATAGGAACTATCTTAGAGATAGCCTTGGTTCTAAAATATTATTTAAATGCCTGACTTGGAAAGAATTCTCATTAATCTTGTAAACTGTATTCAAAATGACTCTTGATCTAGGTGGGAAAGGATATAGGCACCCCTAGGTTTATGACACCATTATTTACAGTCACCAAGATCTGGAGACAGCCCAAATGCCCATCAGTAGATGAATGGATAAAAAAAGATGTGGTACATTTACACAAGGGAATATTATGCTACGCAGCTGCAAAAAAGAGAGAAGAAACTCTTACCCTTTGCAACAGCATGAATGGACCTGGAGATTGTTATGCTAAGTGAAATAAGCCAGTCAGAGAAAGACAAATGCCATATGATCTCACTTATATGTGGAATCTAATGGATAAAATAAACTGATGAACAAAGTAGGCCCAGAGGCATGGATACATGGAACAGACTGACAGCTCTCAGAGGGGGTGTGTGTGGGGGGACTGGACGAGATTAGCCAAAGAAGAACATATATGTATATATGCATAGCCCATGGACACAGACAACAATGTGGTGAAGGTCAAGGTGGGGGGTGACTGCATGGAGGGGGCAAAGTGGGGAAAATGGAAGACATCTGTAACACTGTCACTAATTTAAAAAAAAAATGACTGTTGAGCTAGGTGGGTCATGCCCATCCCCTAGATCCCAAGGTGTTGTTGGCCTCAATGCTATACTGCCCTTTAACTCTTTTCCTATCTGATGATATAAAAAATGGCTCCTGGAAAGGGGTTCCTAGTATATAATTAATCCATCCACTAATATTTATTGGCTCTTTCTCCCATGATGGTAGATAGACCATAAATATGTAGATGGTTCCTGTCCTTATGGAGTTTATAGTCCAAAGGGAAGGAGAGGAATTAAATACAAAATGCTAAATAACTTCTTAAAAATATATGTGTGCAAAGTGCTACATAGTTATTGCTTGTGCTGTAGGAGAGTGTGATGGGGCAAGCGAACCGAACCAGGAATGAGGGTAGAGCATGGAGTCAGTATCCCAGTCACAAGTTTCTCCCATAAGAATGTGAGAAACATAAGTAAGCATCACTATTTAGGTGGATTATAAGCATCATCTGATACTAAAATAATGTATTAAAAATCCCCAGTTAATGTTCTTTTAAATATTTGCAAAACAGTTCCAGTGGTGAGATAATTTATACTTTCTGGGGTTTTATTCCATCTTTGGTCAACTTGGCTACAATAGTGAGAGTAAATTTCCTATTCTACATTCTGCTTTTTGACTTAAATTCCATCACTTTAAAAAACAAGTAGCATTAGTTTAACTTTTGTCCCGCATGACCATATGAAAGTACTGCAAGAAGGTTATTATATTTTCCCAAAGACTTTTAGTCTCTTAGCAAAATTTGTTTGATGAAATATTTTCAATTTACATGATAATCATGAGCATCATCCTCTAAGTGGGATATAATTTGTTTGGTTTCCCATGCTGAAATGTGGTGAGCTAGCCAATGCCTAAATCTTTTTAAGTTGTTCAGGTTTTTAAAAATAAGAGTGCAGGATTTAACATTTATTCTTGTTAAGTTTAATCTTATTAGGTGCTGCCTGCTATTTTAACTGGGTGAGAACATTTGGATCTCACTTAATATCCCAGTGTATTTCAGTTCCCTGAGTGCTAATGATTTCTGTAATATTATTACATTACCTTCTACATTATTATTAGAATTGTTAAAAATCAAAGTGTTAATATATAGAAAAACGATTTTCTCTTCTCTGTGTTCTATTATTTTTTTTTTGAGGGGTGGTTTTAGTTACTTGTATATAATTAGCATCTATTGACCATTATAATTTTAAAAAAACTGGAGACTTCACTTCCAGTGGTTCTCAACCTGTGGGTCTCGACCCTTTTGGCAGTTGAAAGACCCTTTCACAGGGGTCACCTAAGACCATCCTGCATATCAGATGTTTACATTATGATTCATAACAGTAGCAAAATTACAGTTATGAAGTAGCAATGAAAATAAATTTATGGTTGGGTCACAACATGAGGAACTGTATTTAAAGGGCCAGAAGGTTGAGAACCACTGCTTTAGGCAATGAAAGGGGGAAATCATATACAAATAAATATAAAACTCTTCTACCTATAGATTATAGTGAACACTTGCTGGGTGACCTAGAGGATATAACTACTAATCTCTGAATCTTGATTTTCTGACATGGAACACAGACACACCTGCCTGACCAAGACATTGTAAGAACTGAGTTATTTATTATATGTGAGAACCTGTTTTTTGGCAGTTTGGTTTTTTCTCTCCACAGAAGGTTATAATGGCCTGGAGAAGATAGACAAGTGCACAAATAATAGAAGAGTTGAATGAAAGTGGTAGGGACTTGGGAGATAGAACTGTCCAGAGTTGGATGTGTTAATGTCACCAGCTAACTGCTTCCAATTTGTAATGCTGGTGTGATGGTATATACTTTAAATTATTTCCTGGAAAAAGTAGGTAATTGGGAGTAGAGAAGTAGTTTAGAAGTAGGGTATGATTTGGATAACAAAAATAACTGTACAGATGGTACTATCCTTAACAAAGAGATGTTCTATACACATACAAATTCATCTTGCCAGCTAGGTGTCTTCACTTATAAAAGTTTCATTTCTTTCTTTTAGCTCTAATTCTCCAACTAAGTCAATCAATATCTGTAAGAACCTCATATTTAGTTCTTGGATTGTTCAAATAGGAGTCAACAGAATTCACCTCTACAGAAAAAGTACACTTATAAAGTGTCCTCTGATGTTATCATTGCTTTTGTATATGTAACATTTTTATAAAACACATAAACATTTATAAATATTTGAAAATAATATTTCCCCTCGCTCCTCAAAGTACAGTCTTCTCTTTCTTTCAGGAAGGTGATGCTGCTACTATCTATTGTCACTTTGTCTGGTCCAGAGCAATAACCTTCAGGATGATCTTTGTAGGACAATGCACTTCTCAGCATTTGCTTCTCACCTGAGAAGTGACAGCTGGCGCCATCACCTCTTCCATGCACTTCCCTGAATAAAGAACAAAGTTCACAGCAATTTTAGGTGGAAGCAACAAATAAATGATTGTTAGATCCCCAAGAAAGTATTTTCTGAGCACTGCTGTGAATTGCCATTTAATCCAAGCTTCTTCACCTGCCAAGGACATTCTCTGACCTGAGAAAGTCTGGGCTCTGGGCGCTAAAAGTACAAAAACCCAACCACCACCCGGCATTACCAGCCCCATGAGCAGGGATACCAAATGTCACCAAACGTTCAGAGATTCAGAGGTTGCAGTCCTTCCCCCCCCCTTTTTGGGGTCTTAATTTAATTGAAATAAAGGTGCAAACAAATGTCAGTATTGATAGCAATGTGAATTTTTAAAATGATTTTTTTAATGCCCTAGTGAGCAAATATCTGTACCTGTGGCTAAATATGATTGTATTTGTGCTAAACATAGAAATAGCCTGAGAAGCCCTAGTTGGTTTGGCTAAGTGGATAGAGTGTCAGCTTGTGGACTGAAGGGTCCCAGGTTTGATTCCAGCCAAGGGCATATGCCTGGGTTTCAGGCTCAATCTCCAGTGGGAGGGGTCTAGGAGGCAGCCAATCCATGATTCTCTCTCATCATTGATGGTTCTATCTCTCTCTCCCTCTCCCTTCCTCTCTGAACGCAATAAAAATATATTTAAAAAAGAAATAGCCTGAGAAATGTTACAAAGAATATTCCAGCCAAAGAATGCCTAATTAGACACACATTGCTGTAGCTGCTTTTGTTCCTAGACCTACCAAGGTAAAATCACATGATTTGTTGAAATTATTTCATATCTGTGTCTATTACTTCAGATAAATTTTGCTATATATTTAAGGATAGAGTAGACTTTCTTTTATCTTATGAGAATTCCAAAGCCAGCATAATAATTTTTTAATCCCAGGCTCTAGTATGAAATGATAAACACTAAATGCCTGTATTACCATTCGTTAATCTGGATTATTATATTATGACTAGAGGCCCGGTGCACGACATTCATGCACTCAGGTGGGGAGGTCCCTCAGCCTGGCCTATACTCTTTTGCAGTCTGGAAGCCCTCGGGAGAAGTCCAACAGATGGTTTAAGTTGTCTGGGGAGCGGGCCTCAGCCGCAGTCGGACATCCTTAGCACTGCTGTGGAGGCAGGCCACTGCGCTCGCCAGCCGTCAGCCCAGTTTGTGGCTGAGCAATGCTCTCCCTGAGGGAGCATACTGACCACCAAGGGGAAGCTCCTGTTGAGCATCTGCCCCCTGGTGGTCAGTGCACATCATAGCGACTGGTAGTTCTGCCGTTCAGTTGATTTGCATATTACCCTTTCATTATATAGGATTCCTAAAAAGAGGAAAGTGAAAGTGAGAAAGTACATTTCTTTTTTCCAAATAAGTGAGTGAGTGCTCTTTCTGGCAGATTTCAATGTCTAAGTCAAAAATTAAAGAGCAGCAAAGACCAACACAACTTCCTTCAAAAAGGACAGACACTGTTACTGTTGAAAACATTGGATTGACAATTGAGCTGAGAAAGCAAAGTACTATAGCCAACAAAGTATCAGAAAGAAATCGAAACTGTGAATTAACCAGACCACTTTGATGAAGAAGTGGAATGTAACTCCATGTCTCTTGGAGGTAAGTGACATATAATGTAGATATGGGAAGAAAAAGCAAATCAATTGGTAGTGTAAAAATGATTTTTGGTGACTCAAAAAAATGTATTAAGTGAAATCTTAGGCTGATGCTTTATTCCTGCATTTTTGGAATTCTCAAAAATGAGACTATACATAAATTTAATCAAATCATTTAATTATTAAAAGACTTCATTGTAATTGACTTTATTCTCCAAAAAATACAACTTGTCTGAATTTAGATATGTGGAACTTGATACCTAAAGAGGCAAAATAAATTGTCACAAACTACCCACCACTTAAACACAAAGTCAGATCTTCCTATTTTTACCCTCAAAACTGTTTTCTCTGGAAAAAGTAGATCAACCACTTTCTTTGTCAAAGGGAAAGTGCCTTGATTTGTTTCTCTTTCACTTATTCTAAGTATTTGCATACTATGCGGTATTATACTGAGGCCTTTTCTCTTATAGCCTTCTTTCTTATCTTATTACATCTTATATAAATCCATATTTGATCTACATTTATCACCAACTTGACATGTCATCTTTCCTTGTGGTCTCTATTTTTTTAAAAAAATTACAATATGTACGCCCTGGCCGGTTTGGTTCCATAGATAGAGCGTTGGCCTGTGGACTGAAGTGTCCCAGGTTTGATTCCGGCCAAGGGCATATGCCTGGCTTGCGGGCTCAATCCCCAGTCGGGGGCGTGCAGGAGGCAGCCGATCAATGATTCCCTCTCATCATTGATATTTCTATCTCTCTCTCCCTCTCCCTTCCTCTCTGAAATCAATAAAGAAATATATATTTAAAAAAATAATAAAATAAATAAAAAAAATAAATAAAATTACAATATGTAAATCTTGGCAAATAAATTTAGATTTCTGGAGCTTATAAAAAGAGATTTTAAGTCACTATTTAACCCTGCCTTTTATCAATATAGTCTGGTCCTCTTTTACAAAAAAAAAAAAAATAAATAAAATGGAAAAAAACAGATAGAACATAATTGAATTCCAGAAACCTAAGTTCTATTCTCATAGGGGTTCCCTAAGCAATCCTATAGACATACACACATGCACCTACATATACAACCATACACAAATATTATTTGAACCAAGGGCACATTTTTGTCTATGGTATGAAGGTTAGAATATCATAGCATCTGTGGCTAGCCCAGAGGGGTGCTTTGTAAAATAATCTTTACTAAGTTTCACGGTAATCTCTGTTCTTGCTTTCAATTATCTGATCTGCTCTACATGTGAACAAACAAACTTGTGTTCATTAGTAACCCTAGATATCATGTGAATAAGTTGGAATGCCCTGACTTCTCCTTGCTGCCCAAGCAAACTCTAAACATCTTCTGGGAGCTAACCTAAGTGACATGTCTTTGCAGCCTTCCCTATGTCACGAGATGTGTAGCAATATGATGGTTTGGCTGACTTACCATTTTAAACTAAGCCTCAGAACACTGTATCTTTGTGATATCATTGGAATATTTTAGAAGTTTGGCAAATCTTTTTAACCCTTTGACACACATCTACTTGTTATGTGTTTCTTCTTAAGGCAGCAGTTCTCAACCTGTGGGTCGCGACCCCTTTGGAGATCGAACGACCCTTTCACAGGGGTTGCCTAAGACCATCGGAAAACACATATATAATTACATATTGTTTTTGTGATTAACCACTATGCTTTAGTTATGTTCAATTTGTAACAATGAAAATACATCCTGCATATCAGATATTTACATTATGATTCATAACAGCAGCAAAATTACAGTTATGAATTAGCAACGAAAATAATTTTATGGTTGGGGGTCACCACAACATGAGGAACTGTATTAAAGGATCACGGCATTAGGAAGGTTAAGAACCACTGTCTTAAGACATTGTGTCAAAATGAATTCCCAGGCCTTTCTGTACTGAGCAGACAGACCACTATGGACTTTAATTGATATCTCGTAGTGGAAAGAAATGTCACTTATTATACCACATATATGCATTCTAGAGTCTATGATTTGGTTATAGGATTTAAGAAATGTTACATCTCACACTTACCAGCCAATGCATAAATGAGGAAGCCAAATGTTAATATGCATTTAGAGATAAACATTACACAAGACTGTAATGTCCATGCCTACTGAAACCAAAGAAGAGCAGGTCACAATCTCCAGGTAGCTTGTGTTTGAAAAGCAAGTTTTGTTTTGTTTTTATAAAAAAGGAAAGGGGACCTGGCCTATGTGGTTCAGTGGTTGAGCATTGACCTGTGAACCAGGTGGTCATGGTTCGATTACTAGTCAGGGCACCTGCCTGTGTTGTGGGCTGGATTCCCCAGTCAGGGGTGTGCAGGAAGCAGCCAATCAATGATTCTCTGTAATCACTGGTATTTCTGTCTCTCTCTCCTTCTCCCTTCCTCTCTGTAAACAATAAAAATATTTTTAAAAAGGAAATGGGTATCAGTACAACCTGTGGGATGCATGTCCTACAATGTATTTATATGAATGCACACTTTACTGTTTTTAATAACAAAATTTTTTTTCAGTGGTCCTTCCTCTTTCCTTGGCTTTTGTGAAAGGATGCCCTTGTAAATATATTTTAATTGATTCCTTTTAATTCAATAATATTACATTAATATCCAATAGGCAAATAAACATACAGTTTAGGCATTAAAAGAAAAAACTAGCAAAATGTCCCTGTGTGACATTTTGAGAATGTGACTTTTCAGAATAAGATTCTGAAAAGACAAAATGTCAATGAGCAATTTGGAAGTTTCCCTTAACAAGGTACCAGAGTGCAGGCTCAACTAATTCTTGGCACTATTAGCATGTCCTAAATTTTTATCTAGTGCAATTTCTACATAACTACTGAAAGAATATTAGCAATGATTCATCTGAATGAAAAAGTAAACGGGAAATTGATGTCCTTAGAGTTCTGAAGGGTTTTGCATTCCTCTTCATTAGGTAAAACAGCGTGGTTATTATAGTGGGATCATTCCTTTAGTGACAAGTATCAAGTCATATATTCACATTTTGCTCAACTGATTGTTAACTGATTGTCAATTGACAATCACATTGATTGTCAACTGATCTTTTTTGGATTATAGGGAAATTGTGCTGGCTGAAGATAATGGATGTCTATCACATTAAAGATTATTTTTATTATTACAATTTTAAAAAGCTTTCTTGAGTTGTACAGACCTTACATTTTGCTCATTTAATTTATTTGAAACAGTATTTTAAGTCACAGAGTCCCTGAGATACTGAATAGTTCAAGTTTCTAGGATTTCAAAACTCCAGTGCATTTATCAAGGAAATGTCTTCATATGTGTGTCTAAGAAGCCCATTTTCACTTTTCTCCAGCAAAAACTACACGATGGAGAGTTCTTCAAAAATAACTGCTAGTGAATTTATATTTAAAACAGCCATTTATATTTTCCAAAGTAATGTCCTTATTATCATCTTAATTGCACTTCAGGAAAAAAGCATAAAGCAGGGAAGGCTGCAAAGTATCCTCTTTAACTTAATGAGGAGGTAAAGATATGGGTCAAGTGCAAGGACAAAGGAGTCAGACTCCCAGTTTTGTCACTTATTGACTGTTCCTTTCTTAATGTTATTCTCTTTTCCTTCAGTGCTCCAGTTATTAAATAAAGTAATTGTATTACCTACTCATAGGCTTGATTTGAGAAATATAGGATACATGTTAAACTCATTAAATACTGTCCAGAATGTATTACACTTTCAATGTGTTAACCATTTTATATATTAACCAGAGGCCCAGTGCACAAAATTTGTGCACCGCAGGGGGGGGTCCTTCAGCCTGGTCTGCACCCTCTCCATACCAAGAACCCTTGGGGGATGTCTGACTGCTGGTTTAGGCCAGATCCCAGGGATTGGGCCTAAACCGGCAGTCGGACATCCCTCTTGCAATCCAGGACCACTGTCTCCTAACCGCTCGCCGGCTTGCCGGCCTGATTGCCCCTAACTGCCCTCCCTTGATGGCCTGATTGCCCCTAACCGCCTCTGCCTCATCCCCTGCCACCATGGCTTTGTCCAGAAGATGTCCAGTCTAATTATCATATTAACCTTTTATTAGTATAGACTAGAGGCCCAGTGCACAGAATCATGCACCAGTGGGGTCCCTTGACCTGTCCTGCGGGGATCAAGCTGAAATTGGCAGGCCAACATCCCCTGCGGGGTCCCAGATTGCAAGAGGGCACAAACCAGGCCGAGAGACCCCACCGATGCATGAATTCATGCACCAGGCCTCTAGTATGCATATAAGATCTTTGGTTAATCTCTTCTCACCATCCCCCCATTCCCTATGAGATTTATCAGTCTGTTCTATGTTTCTATGCCTGTGTTTTGAGCATCTGCCCCCTGGTGGTTAGTGCACATCATAGCTACAGGCCAAACTGTCAAATGGTAGAACGGTCGAATGGTCGAATGGTCAGACATTTAGCATATTGGCCTTTTATATATATATATAGATGGTATTGCTTTTGAATGGAAAAATGAGACATGGAGATGTTCAAATGATGGATAAAAAGCCAAGAGACATGGTTAATGAAAAAGTTGGATTTAGAAGTCACTCTCTTTCAACCCTATAGCATATGACAGTGTATGACTAAATGCAAAATATAGAGATAATAAAAAGTTACATGGAAATGTGCAACAAAGATAATTCTAAATGTCATGCTTCTTGCCTTTTTTAAAATATTTTCTTTGAGTTCATGAACTCTTATAAGCTGCTCACTAGATACAAATATTTTGTTATGAATGTGATTATGTATTATATAATTTTACATATAAATATAAAAATTTGTAAATATATGTTTCAAAAAAAGGGATAATGAAAATATTTATATGCTAGAAGAGTAAGAGAAAAGCTAATTTTGTTAACAATCTGAAAATTCTTTGCTGTAAGTTTTTATTTTATTTTAATTTTTTTTTTAACAGAATAAATAAGTGGTTATTTTTTAAAACTTGGGAGGGGAAACAGAAAAACATGAAAGCAAATGAGCAAAAATCATGCAATGATTATGTTGTTTCATGGTATATGCTTTACTAAAATTTTATTATACATATTTTATATATATTTAATATGTATATATAACTTATATGTATTTTACAAAAACACTCTAAAGATTTATAATACATACTTAGCTTGATGATATATAGAGGCAGTTCCAAATTATTTAATATGTATTGTTCTTAATGGCATAAAATATTTTATTGATAAATAAATAGTAATTTATTCTAAGCACTAACATATTAAGCATCTAGGTTATTTCCAGATTCTTTTTCCTATTAGAAGGACACTTGTAGACAAATTACACAAAGCAAGATTAACCCTTTCATAGAAATTTCTAGAAATCAAATTTCTAAATAAAATTAGGCATATTGAAATGCTTTAGATACATATGGACTAATATTTCTTGGTAGCAAATGTGCCCATTTCAATATTTACATTTATGTACATAAAAGACTTCTTAAGTTGCACATAAAATATACTAAATAGTATATCCAACATAAAATGAATTTGAAAATATATGAATTAATTAAAAATAACACTATATTTCCTTTCTTAATTTATGTTTTTCTTTGATTACCAGAGTGACTGAGTGATTATCAGAGTGGCCAGTTATAATTCTCCTATGGATTGTGTATTTCAATTTCCCACTTTAAATTTTTTCAGAGGAGGCATTATCTAAATGAACGGTGCTATTGCCTCTTGCCCTTCAACAACAGGGTATCTGTGCTTTCTTTCAAAGCTCCCTTTCCCTGTTGGGGCCTGTTATCCAGTGTCCAGAACCCCTCACAGGACCCAAATGTGCCAAGAGGAGGGTCATTTCTCTTTTCCCCAATAATGCCCTCAGATCCACATTTGAGACTCATCTGCTTTATATGTTTTCAGAAAATGTTTTTACATTTTGGCATGCTAATGCTATTATTTTCTAGTTGTTGTTGTTTTTTATTTATTTTAAGGTTGATTAATAATAATCCAAACTTTTATATGCTTTTGGTGGTTTCATTACATACAGTTTGGAGGACAAAAGAAGAGGTTGTTATTATAAATGAGGTGTATTTTTTCTAGCAATAATATGTTCCTAGAATGTGTTTTGTAGGTTTGGTTTTAAGTGAAACTTTATAAAGTATTTGATATGGTCCTACCATTTGTCAGATAAGAGAGAATTTGTTTTGGCTTATAATAAAGTAGAAATTTTATGAAAGTTTAATAGCTTTGGCTGTAACTGTCATTTCAGGAGAAAAAATGTTTCCTTGTGGAATATTTTAAGTCCAAAGGGGAAATTGATCTCTTAGAGCAGAAGTTAACATTAAAGGATTGTCAAAGTCTATGAGATAGGGTGTTCATAAACATCTATCACTGTCCTAGATATGCATCAGTAACTTTCTTCAGTTAGTTTAGCAATGATGGTCACTGCCTTAACAGCTGATGACCTACAAGGGCTAACTGATCCAGGCCTGTCACCCCCTTCCTCTTCCTCCTTGTTCACTTTGCTTCTAAAGAGCCCTCAATCAGGCCTCCCAGGCTCCTTACCAACAGCCTTTGCTCTACCAATTATCTTTGCCTGGAATGCTTCTTCTTCCAGATATCTTCCTGGCTAAACCTTCCTTCTTTTTAAATCTTTAGTCAAGTGTCACTGTCTCAGTGCATCCTATTTGGACCATCTGATTTATCCCATCAATTTGCTTCTTCTTTTTTTATTTTATAATACTTATCAATTTATAAAATATTATACAGTTCATTTATGTATTATATTTATTGTTTCTTGCTGATTATCTTTTCCTTCCTTCTAGGGTATTGCTTCCATGAGTGCAGAAATGTGTTTCTCTAACTTTGCACGCTGGTGTAACCTAAATGTCTTAAATAGCTCCAGTTATACAGTAGGTGCTCAATAAATATTTTTTTAAATAAAAAAGATATATTAAAGTAGATAAATTAGAATAGGCTCAGTAGCTCAAATTTTGTCATCAGATACTTAGGCAGTGGTGTGCTGAATGTTCAGTGATTAGTTGTTTCAATTTGCCCATAGTGGATATATTTACACCATTAAATTTCGCACACACTATGAATTAGGACTTTTTTCTTCACTCTCAGAGGGTGGGTTATCAGCATACCTCTGAACCCAGGTATTTCATTTCTTTAGTTCTACCATGCTCACTAATTGGGATTTTGGTCATTGGCTTGTTACTTCATGACTGAAATATGACTGTCGCTTCAGCAATATCTTGACTCACTTTAAGGATTTATGTATTTCTTGAGGAAAGGTGAAAGCAAACTATCAGTATGACTAGCTCTTTTATCAGACACCCAAAGCTCTCTCAGAAGCCTCCTAAAACATTAATGCTAACCTCTCATTGGCCCATATTTGTCACAGACCATCTGTTACTTGCACAGGAGACTGCAAAGTAAATGTTTAGCAATGGAAAATATTCTACCACGATTGCCTTACAGCAGGGGTCCTCAAACTGCGGCCCGCGGGCCACATGCAAATACAAATATTGTATTTGTTCCCGTTTTGTTTTTTTACTTCAAAATAAGATATGTGCAGTGTGCATAGGAATTTGTTCATAGTTGTTGTTTTTTTTTAAAACTATAGTCTGGCCTTCCAATGGTCTGAGGGACAGTGAACTGGCCCCCTGTTTAAAAAGTTTGAGGACCCCTGCCTTACAGTAATCATGACTCAACTCCTGAGAATTATTAGTTGCTAGGGAAGAAGAGGAGTATGAAGGCTGTAAGACTGACAACTCAGAGTGGTTACTAAATGCAAACCATGATGAAAGATTTTTTAAGTATTGAGTTATTTAAGAGGTAGACAGTTGAGCATCTGGAATTTTGAGGCAGCCACATATATGCGAAAATTCAACAAAATTCACAATGGGGATGGAAAGACAAATGGATTGGTTTCATTTAGAAAATCCCTTAGATATCTATATAGTAGGTTAGCATCACGTAGGCTCAGTTATATACTGTGATTACATTTGTCCTTGAAGAATGTCAAGTCTTCTATTTTGTTTTGTTTTTTCCTTTGGAAAATGACTTGATCTTGACTTCAGTTTACCATTTTTGATGTATTATATGCCTGATAGTCACAGTGGGAGAGTGTAAAGCGCTATTTTCAAGATATGTAGAATTAACCTTTTCTATTTTCTGTGCACAAGTATATTCCACATAGCCTATTTTAAGAAGTACTACAGAGGGTCACTTTTAAGTACATGTTCTGGGTAGCATACCTTAGACAAATCATCCACAACTGAACAGTAGTTTCCATTTAAAGACAGCTTTAACATCCAAAGGGCAAGGACCAATGTTTGGTTTGTCCTAGAAAAAAAATATCAGCAAGAAAGCAATTGAGTTCTATTTAGATTGTGACAGGTGCTCTCAACTATTGGGATGTTGAAATAAAGGCAGGCTTGTATTAAAAAAAAAATCTATGGGGACTGAGAGCCTATCTTGATTCAATCAGTTCTGTTGATTATATTTCTTGAACATCTCTTGAATCAATTTTTTACCTCTCCTTCTTCACCACAGCTATATTAGTGACAGCAGCCCCTCCCCAATGCATCCTCCACACTGTATCCAGCCTTATCTCTCCAACACCAAATCTTATCACATCAAAGCTCTCCTAAACACAAAACAAAAGTGAAAAATCTTTAGTGTCCCCAAGATAAAGCCTAGATTTTTCAGCATAGCATAAATCTTTTAACACACAGGTACCAAATTATGAATCCTGTGCCATCTCTCACTATTCAACTAGCTCTACCACACAGAATGCCATTCTTTCCCAAGAATAAACCACACTTGTGCTTGCTTTTGCATATATTGCTTCTTCTAATAGCAAAGTGCTCTCCTATCTGAAAAAAAGATCACATTTCCACTCATTTGCAGCCTTCTCCAAATTAGTTAATATCTCTCAAACTAATTCCCTCAACAAAGCTATTTTTCACATCTGTTCTTAATCATGAATTGTTCTGATTAATATTTTAATTTACTTGGTGTCTGTATCCCTCATCTCAATCTTCAAATTCCCAAAGGGTTAAGGGTACTTTATTATATTTGCTTGGTCTAGGGCAAGGAAAGTTGACATTCTTATTAAATGAATGGATTAAATAATAATTATTGTAAATCTTCTGCATGAGTAGACAAATACCTTTTTTTCAGGTAGGGGCTTATATAAATTTAATCCTATATAATAAAAGCCTAATATGCTAAGTGTCTGGTCATCCAGTCGTCTGTTCAACCAATCAAAGCATAATATGCTAATTATATGGTAAGGCTGCTCAACCACTTGCTATGATGTGCACTGACCACCAGGAGGCAGAAACTCTGACCTATAGGTTAGCTTGCTGCTGGGGTCTGGCCAATCGGGACTGAACGAGGTGGGCCGGACATGCCCTGGAGCCCTCCCACAATCCCTCCCCAGCTGGCTAAACTCCTGTGACCCTCCCCAGCCCTGATCGTGCACCAGTGGGGTCCCTTGGTCTGGCCTGTGCCCTCTCACAATCTCGGCTGAGGGACCGCCCCTGAGTGCATGAATTTTGTGCACCAGGCCTCTAGTGAATAATGACATAAGAGAATACAAAAGTACATCTAAACGTGATACAGTCAAAATTCACTAAAAATATTCAGAGAAAGCAGTAAATGAAATCTGATGTAGTGATTTAGTTTCGATGAGAATTAGAACATCATTTGAATCTTAACATAAGCATAAAGTTTTCATAGTCCATAGGGGAAGAACAAAAACAAAGCTGAAAAGCAGAGGTAACTTTGAGGATGAAATGAAGCTGTGATTATAAGAGTTAGGTTGTCTGGTGCCTCCGGTTTGTACTGTGTTATAGTAAAAGACATGATTAAACAGAAAAGGTATAATGAAATCTGCTAAGTTTAGAATAAGAAGATTTGGAGTTTGAATCCAAGTCCTGATTGCTCATGTGTGACCTTCAGTGAGATTGTCGTGATGACAATATTCAATAATGCAAAATAAACTGATGAACAAAATAGATCCAGAAGCATAAAAGCATGGAACAGACTTTTGACTCTCTGCGTGAAGGTGGGAGTGGGTAGATATGAAGAGATTAACCAAAGACCTTGTATGCATATATGCACAGCTCATGGACACACACTAAATAGTGTTGTGAAGGCCTGGGGGAAGTTATGGGCTGGAAGAGGTTAATTAGGGGGGGAAGGGGGACATCTGTATTACTTTCAACAATAAATAGTCAGAGAAAGATAAATATCACATGATCTCACTGATCTGTGGAATATAATGAACAACATAGTCTGATGAACAAAAATAGAACCAGAGTCACAGAAGCATCGAACAAACTGTCCAACCTATGAGGGGAAGAGGGGGTGAAGGGGTAAGAGATCAACCAAAGGACTTGTATGCATGCATATGAGCATAACCAATGGACACAGATGGGGGTGGGTGGGTAGTGAGGGCATGTGCTGGGGGGTGGGGGGCAGCCGGCGAGAGGTCAATGGGGGAAAAGGAGACTAATGTAATACTTTGAACAATAAAAAAATTAAATTAAAATAAATAAATGAATCAGGTGAAATTCTCTAGCATGATACGTAGTAAATAATAAGGATTCTAGAATATTAAATAAATCTAAATAGGATTAGAAGAAATAAAGTTTCCTTAGGGCTTTAACAGACATGAAATATAATTCAACATCTCACAATCACAAAAGCTGCACTTTTCCTTCTCTCCTCTGCTTGTAATCATAGAGGTTGTTTCCTATGTGATGAGCCAGTATCGTCAAAATGATAGCATAATTCAGAATCAAAGACCTTTGTTTAATTTACTACATTTCAGGAGGATAGCATCACTTTGGGGAAAGACCCAGGAAAACATGGAGTGCTGAATAAACAAACTGACTAACCGTGCAAGTTTCCTTAGAAGAGTATGCATCGTGAACTTGGAAGGGATAAAGGTTATCATCTCCAACACTGTCCAGCTGTTTATAAAATAACTGAGCCCTGGGGAGATTAAGCAAGTACCTAGGGCCACAGTCATTGTAGCAGGGTGACTTCTAGACGATGACTTCCATATCTCTATGATCTCTGAAGCGGTAGCCCTTCTCACTGGACCGAGGTGGGTATCTGTCAGCAACAGGAAGATCAGACCGTGCATCTTTATCTTTAGCACTGTTAGCTAACTCCCTTGTGCTCAATGCAAACCCATTTTTAAGGCATACAGAGATGCCCAGACAAAAATCCAAATTACAGTTGCAGCAAAACCCTTGCTATTTCAGTACATTAGCTACAGATTCAATAAAGGTAAAGTGGTTGTTAAGCTTTTCAGCTTGAAAGGCATCATTTTTTTATTGCACTTGGAAGAAAAATGTGGTGGCACCCACCCAAAATCATAAAACCAGGACATCGAACAAAAGATGCTGTGAGCCTTGAGGCTCCATTATAATTTCAGATTTGGTGTGCTTCCCACTCCGTAAATCACCTGAAATTTACAGCTGCACCTGCAAACCCAAGTGTGAGGCTGAACTCTTAGATAAATAGAATTGCTCACAATGTTCCCTGAATGTGCACTGTTAGCAAAACTGGGCCCTCAGCCCAAGTGGGGCTCCAGATTTACCCAAATTGGTTGCTTCTATGTAGTCAAAATCAATTGGAGCTTTGGGAATTAAATGTATTTAGAAATAATGTCAATCTTTTAGATATTCCAAAAAAGTCTATAATAAGGCATGTGGGAACATAAATTGATACGCCATATATCTTACTTGTGATATTTGATTCATTTCTAGCTTTCTCTGCTTTTTCCATTTTTTTATCATTATTAAAGATGAAAAAATTTAATTTTAAGAATAAGTAAAACAATAACAGAATATTTACTGAGGAAATTATATACATAACACTGGATCAGGGGCTACAAAGCATGTGTGCAAATATACAGACACATACACACACACATATGATGACATGGTCACATGGTCCCTGCTCTAAAGATCAGCAGAGATGGGGAGAGAAGAGTAACACTTACATGTTAAATGCCTACTATGTGCAGAGTGCTTAACATATAATAGAGAAATACACATACCTTCCATTTCCTACTCTCTCTGAAATGTCTTGCTTAAACATGACATTTAATCATGGTAGAAATTGTGGCTCCAAGTTATTTTCATTCTCACCCATCAAATAACAAAATTAAGGATTCGAACTATTCATTCTTTTGCTTAACATCACTGAATTATTAATGCATCCAAGATTTGAATCCACTTTTCTTAGTCTTAATTCATGGTCTGTCTATGATATCATGTTCTGATCTTTCCACTGCACAAAGGCTTGCTTTTCATGGAATTTCTAGTAAATGCACCTATTCATGGAACACACTGAACTTTAGGTGGGTCTTGAAAGATCGATAAGATGTGAATGTCTGTAAAGGAGAAAAGAGATCTGGCATGAAAGTACAGATGAGAAATGAAGGGTTTGAGTAACACAAACAAGAAAACCAACCTACTAGTAGTGTGGCTAGAATGGTATGTTTAACTTGAAGACTTGTGAGAACCAAAATTTAGAAATTTAAAAATATTATCCAGAAATATATAAAACGGTGGAGAATTTAAAATTCAAGGACTAATAACTATCCATTAGTATCAAATGGTTGCCACTTGGGCATGAGGATATATTTCTCTCCACCACCATTTGCACCTGTGCTTCAATAGTGAGCTCCTTTCATTACCTTCTGCCAATTCACTGTCAGTCACTTTCCTCTACTTGTGGTTAAGAAGAGAAAATAGAAATACAAACTAGTTCTTTGCATGAAAGGAACATGTTATTAGCATTTTCTTTTTAGAAAATTATTTTGAACTTCTAAGGTGTTGTTGAATATTAATTTAAATGCTGTGAGGAAACCAAAATTATATACTACAGGCTCAAATACATGGAGATTATAATCTAGTTAAAAGTGTTTATTAATAAGGTATTTTGGGTCAATGTAAAAATTTACAAAGTTTTTATTTTGAAACTTATTTTCTAAGGAGCCATTTGATGGAAATTGTTGACCAGAATGGATACTTTTTTAAAAAATAATCAAATGATTGCTTCTTTAAAGCTATCTTCTATAGAAATATAACTAACTATAATTCATTGTATTGTTAGAAATGACTATAATTTATTGTACAATTTTATTCTGTGATAGTATATCAATATATATATATATATATATATATATATATATATATATATATATATATATATAATTACTGCTGGGTGATATTCCAACTCTGTCTTTTTAGACTTCTTTTACTTACACAAATATGCTACATCACAGAAGAGAAATTTCCATTTTTCCAAGGAGACAAATTATGATGTCCCAAAGAATGGTGGGGGAGTATCACACTGATAATGCATGTCTAGAGCACAAAGGACAGAAGCCTGTTAGGAGAGCAGTGGTCCTCCATCTGATGGCTTTTCCTTGATTCATCCCACTCTGCACTTTCGTCCCACGCCATTTGCAAGCTATGAAACTCTCACCTCTTATCAAGTGCCCATCAAGGAGGGTACTTTCATAAAATAAGTTTCCAAATTGCATACACTTTCATGCCCCTGTAATAAACATGTTTTAATAGGTAAAGTCTCTATTGCTCCAAGCAATCTGTAGAAAATGAACATTCACACTTGGTATAAGGATGTGTTCTCCAAACATTTGTTGATCAGGTAAAGGTTTCCTTTCCTTTTTCTGTAATTGTTTATTAACATTCACATGTTATAATACAGTTTTGGAGATGTTCAGCTTAAATTATAAATAGAAACTTTATATATTTAAAATATAATGAAATGGAAATCAACTCTAAAATAATAATGACTGCTAAGAAAATTCTAAGGTAAAAACTAAAAAAATTCATATCTAAAACTGACTCAAAATGAAATTTAAAATCTAAACATAAAATGAACCAAGTGAGATACTAAATATTACTCATCAAACTATCTCTAAAAAGGCAATTGATTTAGAAAGTTTTGTGGGTAAATGAATTACAATTTGTGAGAACTATATAATTCTGGGGTATTTAGGCAATACAAAAATAAATGAAAGAAATATAAGATGGCACTATTTGCAAATGGCACATACAGATATTATTTCTAGATATTATTCATGCCTTTAAAATATTATATTTGTGACCATTGTTACAAAAAACATACATTTTATTGGACAGCCTATTCCAAGTAAAGCATATTATGTTCAAGTAGAATTTTCAATACACGCTATTTGAGTGCAGAAGAGGAATGCGGGAATGAGGTGATGGAAGGATAGATCACCTTATAGTATTTTGCAAAACTTACACTCATTCTCTGCCATACTTGCCATGACAATAAACATTCATGTTTTTGAAGGACTACACTTTGGAACATTCCTAGTTGTCTTTTGATGTCTGGCCTGTCTGAAGAGTGCTCATCTAATAGCTTGTTGCTCATTTGTCTCAAAATCCAGCTTACATTTAACTTGATTCACATAAATCTTTCCTGAACCCCTCAGTTGTAAGAATTTTTTAAAAACTATCTTAACTTAACTCCTTATTTGTGATTAGTATGTGACACTTTTTAGCCTTTAATTTCATTGATAATTGTGCACATTATATCTTTCACCAACCAGATGGTGTATTACATTCAGAAAAATGTCTAGACAGATTCAATTTTCTATTTCCAAAATTCCAAAAAGTTCTTAGTATATAGCAGGGGGAGGGAGCATGAATATTTCTAACACTTGTATCTAATGGTACAAGGCAGACAAACCAACTGAATATTCTAATTATCTATATATATAAAAGCCAAGCAACAGGAATGTTGAAAAAACCAGAATGACCAGAACGACCATTCGCCAACCAGCCTGATCGGGGCCCTGATTGGCCCCCCCAACCTCCCATGGCCACTGCCCCCAGCCAGCCCCACCCCTAATTGCCTCCCCACCCCTGCCCCATCAGAGGCAGGGCTGGCCAACCTCCTGCAGCCCCTCCCCACTGCCACCCAGCCTGATGGGCTCCCATCAGGGCAGGCTGACCAGACCCCACCCTGCACAAATTCATGCTCCAGGCCTCTAGTTAAGAAATATCTGTAACTCAAAGAGGCATTTCTCTTTTTGTCTGTGTCAGAGAGAGAAAAGAGAATATCAACTAGATAAAAGGTGTACATTTTGTTTTTTTAATATATATTTTTATTGATTTCAGAGAGGAAGAGGAAGGGAGAGAGAGATAGAAACATCAATGATGGGAGAGAATCATTGATTGGATGCCTCCTGAATGCCCACACTGGGGATGGACCCGGCTACCTGGGCATATGCTTGACCACAGAATCAAACCCTGACCTTCCGGTTCATAGGTCCAAGTTTAATCACTGAGCCATGCTGGCTAAAATGTGTACACTTTCAACAAACTGTTACTCTAATTCTCCGGTTGAGGTTTCCTTTTGTGGAACCTAGATCAGGACACAGAAGGGAGAAAGGTGCCCAGGGCATGCGTTTAAGGTGGTGCAAGTGTGGAGTCAGCCGCTGAGAGTATTTCCATAAATTGTGACTCCTAGCTGACTCATTCATATCACCCTGGTCTCTGCAACTGCCCTCTTTTTTTGGCCCATTTTTCCTCTAGACTTCCAGCGCCTTCCTCTGATGACAAATTCTGAGATGCCCACTCTACTAGAGCTTTGAACCAGTCATATTTAGGAGCTGTTCTCTTTTACTGCCACATCAAAGCCCAGTTGTATCTGCACCATTCGTAGGGAGAACACTGTCATGTAGACTATTTTATAAATAGCCATTTCTTTTTTGAGATAAAAACAGGCTGAAAAGCATTTGATGTTAGCTCCCCAGGTAGTACTTGCATTTTAAAGGAAAATGCCTGAATACTAAGGAATATATTTTTAGTGTCCTCAACGCTCCTCTCCACCGCCCTGTCTCTGCTTGCATGACCGGATCCCCCTGTCCACCCACAGCCCCCATGGAGCCTCCTGTTGGGGACATTCTGCCTCTGATGTGTACAGGGAGCCGCCATGCACATTGCAGTCTGCACCAGACCTGACCTCTTCTTAGTTTGTTCCATACACTTTTACTTTCTTATTTAGTGTTATTTTTCAATTGTATTATATGCATGGGTTTTGTTACCTTGATTGTATTTCAGTTTTTTACAATCAGGTTTTGCCACATTCAGACTCTTTTTCTTTTTTTAATAAAGCACAAAACATGAATTCTCTGACATCGAAGCAGACTGAAATAGGGTGAAGGAAGCTATAGATGTTGGTGGCAGGATTCTCACTTTCATCACTCAAATGAATTCACCTTTGCAACCCACCTTACCTTTGCCTCAAGCCAGCCCGGCCCTGCCAGCCTGTCTTTCCCTTCTGCTTACCACAGCCTCCTGATTGCTAACAAAAGAATCTTATGGTCATTTCTCAAAGTGAAGTGAATACACTCTGTTTTTTAAAAAATGACTAATCAACCTCTAAGCTGAAATCTAACTACACAATGTGTGTAGGTCTGATAGCCCTGTACCATCTTTCTTCATTAAAACCTCTATGCACCAGTGATCCGTAAGATGTTCAATGACTTTACAAGTGGTGATGAAAAGACATTAGAATCAAATAGTCTTTTTATCCAAAACAATTTAACCCTCCTTGACATACTTTTAGCATGGAACTCAGTGATTTTAAGACATTATTAGAAATGCTACATTGTGTTTTCTTTGCTTGTTTGCTAAACTTCAGTTAAAATCAAAAGTAATTAAATAGTAGTAGATGAAGACAAAAGGTTTCATTTATCTTTTCCTGACATAGATATGGGAACAAAACAAAAAAAAGATTATTCAACTCCCCCAAATTACAAAAACAGTGACTCTTTTTCAAGCAAATATTAAGAAAAAGATGACAATGAGTGTTTTGGAGCATGGACTTTGGAGAAAGATTTAGTTTTGATGTTGTTTTAATTTTTCAAAATGGTGAATTTGAACATACACATGAGTCTTATTGTCTTATAAACCCCCTTGTACCTATCACCTTAACTCAGCCCTCGTCAATCCTGGCCCAACCTCACCTCTTCCAAATTTTTGAATGGGTCTCAGAAATCATATCATTCCATTTACTAATGTATCTGTGTATAATTTCACAAATTCATTTTTTTAACATAACCAATTATTATTACCAGATATAAAAATTAAAAGTAATTTATTATTATCAAATATCTAGTCAGCATTGATATTTCGACTTGTTCATTAATATGAAACTGGATTTTAGTCTCTATCTTTCAACTTATTTCTGTATGGCCTTGTTTTCCTTACCTGTAAAATAATGTTAAAGCCCCATCAGAAAGGTGAATTAAGTTACTATATATCTATTATATATATATATATATATATATATATATATATATATATATATATATATACCTATTGGTGCCCTATCACCTGTTTGTCACTTGGAAATAATAACAAACAAAACCACATTATGATGTTAAAGTTAAGATGGAAAAGAAAAAAAGGGTGGCAGTATGTCAACTTTCTCCTTTATTGTAAAGCATAACTTTGAGACTATGGTAATATTTAAGTAGCAGAAATTTCTCTTGCATCTGAATCCATAGAAGGGACAGCCAACTCCAACTATGTATTCATAAAAGTAAGTTTCCCTTAATGTAGGTAGATCTCATAAATATTTATCCTAATCACTTTCCCCTCCTGTGAAAAGAGAAATTCCCTTCTCCATTTTAATTTGTCACAAAAACACAATTTTCCTTATTTTCATATTATTTCAAATTAAATAAGGAAAGCTAAATGTTAAATATATTGGCCTAAATTGCTAAGTTAAAGTTGAAGTCCAAATACATTTTAATGATAATAATGTTCAATTGCTAATAACAAATGTCTAATTTTTTCCTCTGAGCAGTGTATGTGAAAGCCTGTTTTTCCAGGCTCACTAACACCTTTTTAATTTTTACCCATTTGATTTATTTAAAAAATATATCTTTGTTTTAAATTGCACTTCTTTGGTTTCTACTATGGTTTAATACTTGCTATTTTATTGGCTATTTTTATCTGCCCTTTATGCATATTTATATACTTTTCACATTTTTCTATTGGAGCACTTTTCTCTTTCATATCGAATGCTTTTATCATATGTACACAGCACTGTTTTATCTCCCATTTTTTCCAGGTTGCCAGACTGACTCAGAACTGCCTGCATTTTTTACTAGCATGGTGTGTTTTGAATACTTATTATCATTGAAAGTACATGGTTTTTAAAAGTTGGGCATGTCAGAATATTTCATAGTAATAAATTTCTACCCCTCCTAGTGTCTTTTAAACATGGCAAATTGAAAGTGACATTTTGCTAGATGTATGGTCAGAGAGTTGACCAATTTCTAATCAGAAACAAGAACTCAGATATCAATTCAAACTCTACCTCTCTCTTTTTTATTTTCTTACCTGTTTTCATATGAAATAGAAAACTACATCTGGTCGGGCATTTATGAAAAATCCAACCAGTTGTTGGCTTTTTTTGTTTGTTTTGTTATTTGATTTTTCATTTGTTTGTTTTATGATCCTCCATCTGTATTATATTCACTGATATGACTGAGTGGCCTTATCTGGTGAGGGTGAGCCATCCATCAAGTGCACTTAAGCGTTTGCTGTATGCCCAGAACTCAGTTCTGGGAGACAGAATAAAAGAGAAGGAATACCTCTGTTACTACCCTCAAAAGGCTGGGTTGTGGACAGTAGCGGTAGGAGGATGCCTTTGCCCAAACAAGTTTAGAGTTATTTTTTCAGTTTCCTTTTGAACTGTGATCAGTGGGTGTCCTCTGTGTCCCCACCTGTTGCTGGTAGAAGTGAAATTCTTGGGGTGCTGTGGGAATAAGAATTTCCTGAGGCTCCCCATGGGAGGATGAGGTATTGGGGAAAGCTTTATTGGTGATATAACATTAAGGGAGTTTCCCTCCAAGGTCCTATCTCCCTCCATCCCACCATGGAACAGTTTCATTTTTGTCTTCAGCAGAGCTAGAACCAAAGCCACTATCCAGAGATTCTGATCCATATTAAGGGCCAACCCAGTCCAGAGTCTGGCTAGCTTAGCTTATGTTCTCAGCTGTCATCCATTGCATGTGGAGTCCACATAGCCATGGGCCATGCAGCTTCCAGGGCCATATGGCAGGCTAGCACAGGTCACCGAGCAAGTGAGTTCAAGGAAGCAGAGCATAACAAAGGGACCAAGAGAGGGAGAATTATTTGTTGTGGGAATTTTAAAAAGGAGCTTAACCAATGAATCTTCCAGGATTTAATGCCCGAACAGTGGCTCCACCCACTTTAGCCAATTATCTTTTTCCAGGTTAGACTGACAGGCAAGCCCCTTCCCTACATCACTCACCTTCACCACCCATGTGCCCATCTTCCCCCTTGTTGGACCCCGTCCCGCAGTGATCTGCAGGGAATGGACCAGTGGTTCCCTGGGGAGTATGAAAGTTCCCAGACGACCATGCTTGTAATGTCTGACTTCCTAGTATTCATTTTAATAACAAGGTAGTTATCAGGGTAACAGAACCTGTTTGTGCCCCCATTGTTTTTTATTTACTATGATTTTTTTAAAGGGAATAATTATAACAACTTGATCATTATGACTTTCACTAAACTTAATTTAAAATAGTAAAATGGCTGTTAGCCGACCTTGTCTTTACCCCATACAACATTACTAGGAAATTCATTTTTTAAGGGGAAATAGCACTGGCCAGTGTGATCAGTGGTTAGAGCTTCACCCTGCACTCAAAAGGATCACAGGTTTGATTCCCAGTCAAGAACACTTACCTGGGTTGTAGGTTCCATCCCCAGCCTGGTCAGGGCATATGTGGGAGGCAACCAATCCATGGATCTCTCTCTCTCTCTCTCTCTCTCTGGAAAAAAATATCCTTGGATGAGGATTAACAATCCTATATAATAAAAGAGTAATATGCAAATCAACTGAGCAGCAGAACGATGGATCGCTATGACATTCACTGACCACCAGGGGGCAGACGCTTAACGCAGGAGCTGCCCCCTGGTGGTCAGTGTGCTCCCACAAAGGGACAGCTGCTCAACCAGAAGCCAATAAGCCAGGCTCATGGCCGACGAGTGCCTCTGTGGCAGTCGGACATCCCCCCAAGGGCTCCCAGACTGTGAGAGGGTACAGGCCAGGTTAAGGGACCCCTGTCCCATTGCAAGAATGTTGTTCACTGGGCCTCTAGTAAATCCTATCCTAAATAATAAAGATGTAATATGCAAATTAACCCTCATGCCCTCACAAGATGGCTGCCTACAACCAGGCCAGCAGGGGGGTTAGTGAGGGATGACCAAAGAACTGAACAGCAGTCTGCGTGGGGTGACCAGGTCAGCAGGAGGGGCAGTTGGTGGCAACCAGGCTAGCAGGGGGGGCAGTTAGGGGCAACCAGGCCAGCAAAGGGGGCAGTTGGGGGTGACCAGGCTGGCAGAGGGGGAAGTTAAGAGCTACTAGGCCAGTAGGGAGGGGACAGCTGGGGGCAATTAGGCCAAGATGCAGAGGCAGTGGGGGGCGATCAGGCCGGCAGAGTGGGGCAGTTAGGGGTGACCAGGCTGGCAGGCAGGTGAGTGATTAGGAGCCAGTGGTCCAGGATTGTGAGAGGGATGTCTGACTGCCGGTTTAGGCTCGATCCTAAACCGGCAGTCGAAAATCTGCCAAGGGGTCCCGGATTGGAGAGGGTGCAGACTGGGCTGAGAGGGACCACCCCCTCCACCCCCTTGCATAAATTCCGTGTACTGGGCCTCTAGTAAGTAAGTAAATAAATAAATAAATAAGAAACAATTCTTGTCACTATTGATTATATTAAAAATACTGACCATAACCTTAAAAACAAGTTTAAAAGAGGGTCTTTCTGTAGTAGAAAACATATTTGGACAGCAGGTGGGTCTTCCTTATTTATCATCTGCATCCTCATGGCCAAGCTTAGTGCCTGGCATATAGGAGACAATAATTTTTATTGAATAAGTGAATAGAAGAAGGATTCATCATTTCAGAATCATATGATAAAGCAAGTATTTCCTAATTTAACACTGACATTGAGATTATGCCTCATATCCCAGGAACAAATAGCTCCCATTGTTTACATTTAGAATATTCATCATTGAAATAAAATTCTATTTAGAAATGTTTATAAGCATAGACAAAGTATTATTTGAAAAATAATTTAGGCCTAGACAGTTTGGCTGAGTGGATAAAGCATCAGCCTGTGGACTAAAGGGTCCTAGGTTCAATTCCAGCCAAGGGCATATACCCCGGTTGCATGCTCCAGGCCTGGCAGCAGCAGCTCCGCGGCACCCCAGTTACAAGGGACATCGACACAGCAGCCAAGTTCATTGGGGCTGGGGCCGCCACAGTAGGGGTGGCAGGCTCTGGGGCTGGAATTGGGACTGTGTTTGGGAGCCTCATCATGGGTTATGCCAAGAACCCTTCTCTGAAGCAACAGCTCTTCTCCTACGCCATCTGGGCTTTGCCCTCTCAGAGGCCATGGGGCTCTTTTGTCTGATGGTGGCCTTTCTCATCCTCTTCGCCATGTGAAGGAGCTGTCTCCACCTCCCATAGTTCTTTTTCCCGTGTCTTGTCTGCCCTGTATGTTCCTTTTCCTATACCTCCCTAGGCAGCCTGGGGAAAGTGGTTGGCTCAGGGTTTGACAGAAGGAAGACAAATAAATACTGTATTAATAAGAAAAATTAAATCTATCAATAAGTTCATATTAACTCCTGCCATGTCATTGTCAAATACAAAAATATTTCAATCCCCCCCCCCCCCCGGTAGAAGGCGTGCAGGAGGCAGCCAATCAATGACTCGCATCATTGATGTTTCTATCTCTCTATCTCTCTCCCTTCCTCTCTGAAATAAAATAAATAAATAAATAAATAAATAAATAAATAAATAAATAAATAACTCAGTCGTATAGTGCATGCAAATATGTGCTTCCAAGTAAGATAAGCTATTCAACTAGGTGAGAAATGTTGTATTAGAATAATAATATTTTCATGAGACATTTCCAGAATAATCATCTCCAGAAAACAAGAATAATTAATTGGAAATGACAGGATCAAAATGATCTAGCCAAATGGCTTGATATGCAATTGAGGCTTAATAGATTAGAAAATACAATTAATTAATTATAAGAAAAATGGAAATTGTTTGTAAATTATCAAGTAATTGTACAGTAAAAATAGTTCACTGATTTCGTAGTAAGATTACCATCTGAAGATTTAGGAGCAGCAAAATGTTTCAGTTACATATAAGTTAATGGAACATTTTTTTTCCCTTTCTTCTGTGAGTCTCATCTTCTTTGACACCTGACTAGAATGGCTAAAGCAGTCTTGTTTTCTTGCTTTGAGAAGTTTCCTTTCAGAAACTGTTGTCATTTGAGAATAAAATGTCTGTATCTTTCTACTTCATTGACTCCCCATCTGTTGTTACAATCATTGGAGAACATTTCTTATTTTCCTCACGGTATCTCTTAATTTCTTTTTCTCTTTTTAACAGTTTTATAATTAATGTTATATTGTGGTAAATATCCTTGGGAAAATGCTACAAAAATATTTCAGTGAGAAATGTTTACATTACAGAAAACTTGAGGTAATCTGGCTTCCATAATGGGACCTGAATTTCCTTTCTTTTAATTGAGGAGTGGATGTTATGCATTTCATTGCTAGTATTGTTGTTAATAAATATGAATTACTTATGTAAACTAAATCAAATTGAATGGATGGGTTTGTTTTCTGCACAAAACAAATAGACATCCTGAAATAATTGATTATTAAATTGAGGATAAATCATTGACATTTTCTCAGATTAACTTCAAAAGTGATATTTAGTTTATATAGCCCTTTAAGTCTATCAATAAGTTCATATTAACTCCTGCCATGTCATTGTCAAATACAAAAATATTTCATTCAAATAACATCAATTTTTTAAAAAAAAAAAATCCATTTTCATATGTTTCAGGATGCTATTCCAGGTTTGATTCAGAGAAGAAACTGTAATATTTCAGAAATCAATAAGTGTTAATACCAACTTTAAGTAGAGAGTGGTAGTTTGCTTCTCTAGGAATGAAATAGAGGTTGTATGGAGGGATGGAAAATAGATTCCAAAACTAATTTGCAAAGACACTTGAGGTAACAAAATTAAAATTAGTTTCCACAGCTGAAATTATTTTACACTGTCATGAAGAATAGTATGATAGGGCCTTGAATTTTTACATTATTTGTTCCTACTCAATAAGTTATTCTTCTTGATTTAGAGGTATACATTAAACTTTGCAAAAAATCTTTCCTGGATAAACTAATTATAATTTTAGAAGTTGGAAAACTACTACTATAAATATCGTACAGAGTTAACGAGTTGAAAATATGCTTTCGGATAACACAGCCAAAACCATTTCTTACAGTGATATAAATTGAATGATAAATGTGATTAAGCATCTCTTGTATATTAATTAATTGACTTTTATGACACTTCTGAGATTTTAAAGAGTATTAAAGTAGCTTAAACATTCCCAAAATTTTGCTTCTGCTTCCATTCTTATAAATGCTTAACCTTTGAAAGTGACAGAATAATCCCGTTTTAACATTTCACAACATGGAAAAAATTCTGATTTCATGTTATTGTAAATTTTGATTAACCGTATTAATAAAACTTATACTAAACTGTTTTTGCAACAGAAGGGAAAAGAGAAATTAAAACAAATTTTCTCAGATCAATTTTAAAAACCCTGAAACAAACATAAAACTTAGCCACTTGTTTCATTCTTCTCTCTGCCTTCTTAGACTTTGGGAAACATAGTCTGTACTGAATTTGGTAAGATCTTGGATTCTGATCATGTCAATTTGAATTACAACTGTATACTTACTAGCTGCATGACTTAACATTTTGACCTTTATTCTTTTATATATAAGGTTAGGTAGCAGTAGACTTTACATATGGGATTGTTATCAGAATTAAATGACAGGTATGTAAAGCATTTAGTATAGTCTCTAGTATATATTAATTGTTCACTAACTCTTAATTATCAACATTATTATCTTCTCTGTCTTTACAACTAAAGATGTAACAACAAAAAAATGAGATAGAGCAAATAGAATGATGTATGAAAGACAATGAAGATGAGAAAGAAAATAGGAAGGTACAGAATACCCTGAAATAGGCACTTACAAATGTTGGCATGGGCGTGATCAAAGACATTGAAAAAACTAGAAAGAAGTAAGCTAATATTTATTGAGAAATTACAATATGCCAAGAACTTTTGAAACATATTCTTAAGTCATTTCTAATTTACATCATAGGAATTACACTGTCTTTTAGTTTAGAATGAAATAGAAGCTCAGAAATGGATTGCATTTGAATCAAAGTCTTGTATCTAATATATTACTAACAAGAAAGAATTGATATTCAAATATTTATATTTCACATTTTGTTTTGTTTCTTCATTTTATCACATATGATTTCTGATATCTGAAGGCTAGGGAAACTAACTCAAAATATACCACCTAACAATGTTATTCCTCTAAGAATTTTCTTCTTTTCCCCTTTAAAATGAATCCCTATAAAACTTGATCAGGGGGTAGGGCCCTTGACTTATCTCTCATCTTCTACCCAACTTCATGCCATCTAATTTTCAACAGTATCAAGGGAGAAAAATAAATATCCTTGAGGTTTTAAGAGGTTGGTAATACTCTAGAAATTAAAAAAAAAAAAAACATTGCTAAAACATTGCCAATATCAACTTAAATTTGGCCCTGCTGATTTTAGATCGCATGAGGAATCCATCCAGAATATTTTCAACTGTTTCCTCAACTATAATTATTATGTATTTTGTAATGGCTTTTACTGAAACATTTTTCTAATTAGGGCTTAGGTTATAGTTATAAATAGGATGCTGGTCCCCTGGGATAACCTGCATCAAGTGACCTTTACAAAAATAGTTAGATGCATAAGCAAATATATACCTAAATAAATGTGAAAATTGTCAAGTGACTGAACAAGTTTACTATTTTTTTTTCTTATTATACTTTTTACCAGAAAATACTTCCATATTTGATGTTAATCATGATGGGTTTTTGTGTGTGTTTGTTTGTTGTTTTAAATATGATTTTATTGATTTTAGAGAGAAAGAGAGAGGAATAAAGTGATAGAAACATTGATGTGAGAAACATCAATCAGCTGCCTCCTGCACACCCCCTACTGGGGATCAAGCCTGTTTTCAAGATCAACAGACCTGAGGCTTTGTTTCTAAGATTACTTGATGTGGGTCAGAACCTCATCGTCCTGAGGGCTTTCTGCCCTTGTGACCTTCTAGATCTGCCCCTTTATGCCCTGACAGGGAATCAAACTGGTGACATCTTCCTTCATAGGTCAATGCTCAACCACTGAGCCACACTGGATTATTATAAAAGGATATAACTCAGGAATAGCCAAATGAAAGAGATGGAAAAAACAGGGTATGTGGAAAGGAGCTTCCACGCTCTCTGAGTGCTCCACTCTTTAGGCGTCTGTACGTATTTACCAACCTGGAAGCTCTTGGAACTGTTCTTTTGGGTTTATATGGAGGCTTCATTACAAAAGCAGGATTAGTTAAATCAATGGCCATTGATGATTGAACTCAACCTCCAGCCCTTTTCCCTCTTGGGGGGCTGAAAGTTCACACCTTCTAGTCATCCTGGCAACCAGTCCCCTTCCTCTGGTGCTTTACAAAAGTCGCCTTATTAACGTAAATTCAGGATGTGATGGAAGGGGCTTGTTATGAATAACAAGACACCCATTTCACCTCGTTAAAAGCAAAAACAAAAGGAGACTAGCCTTGAAAATTCCCTGAGCAGACAAAACTAGTTTACTTGTACAAATAATTCTTGACATAGTTTATTTTGCAAGACTAGATTGACTTGGGTTATTTTTTGCTTATGCCTCTGAAAATTATAAGAAAAATTTGAACTGTTTCCCAAGGTTAATACGAGTTAAGCACTGGAAATTCTAATAATATAACCAATCATTGCGAAGAATAAAATATCACTGTTTCTTACTATATTAACTGTTTTATAACACTATTCACCTGAGCCCCATTTTGTTAATGGCGAAATAGGACCACTTATTAGACCTCTGTCTTTGAATTTGACTAGGAAAGAATTCAGAGCCAAGAATTCAAGTACAAGTGAAAGTATATTTACAAAGCCACAGAGGTAGAGGAAGGGAGCTAGCTGGGCTGCACGGACTCAGGAAACATGTTGCAAAGTCAAAAGAAGGACCCTTGGAGCTTAGGCGAGAGAAAGCAGGGAGGAAAGGCAAAGGAGAGAGAGAGGGAGGGAGAGAGAGAAATAGAGAGAGAGCGCAAGTGGGCACATTGGGTCCTTCCTCTTAAGGGCTTTTATCCCTTCTCTAAAGACAGGGATTTTAGGGGAATTCTCAGAGGAGGACTTCAGTAGAATATTCATCAGCTTTTCAGGGTCATGGTCTCTACTCATTGGTTGGCACTAGGGGTCATTAGTCATTGCAGTTGGTCCTGATGTTAGTCATGGTGTCATTTCATCTGGTTTTGCTTCCTTTCTGGGTCCCAAGCTGAAAAATTACTTAAGCCTCCATGTTATCTCAAGTTTGACAAAAACTCTGTCTTCAAGATCAACAGACCTGAGGCTTTGTTTCTAAGATTACTTGATGTGGGTCAGAACCTCATCGTCCTGAGGGCTTAATGCTTAAGAGAGTGGTCCTGTGAGGAACTTGTATGGGAGTCATATGAGACTATTCTCTGCCCCCTTGATCTCCTCTACGGGTCTACTCACATAACTAGTTACATACCTCAGGAGGAAAAGTCAGGGGAGGGTACAAACTCAATGACTACCAACATGAAAGGTCAGGGGATCTAAATGGTATGACCAGCAATGTGCTAAGGGAGAAAAGGTCATTCTGGGGGCAAGGTCCCACCCTAAAATACTTGTTTTCCTAGTTTTTCCCATTTTTCAGCACCTTGGGCTTTCTGCCCTGGTGACCTTCTAGATCTGCCCCATCATCCTTGTTCTGCTCATGTCTGTCTGTCTACTGTATCAATTCCATGTTTTGGTTTGAGTGCTTCCTGTTTGTAAACTGTTTTTGTGTACAATAAACTTTTACTAATTATTACTTCAATAACTTCTATTATTGTTGAACTTTGGAACATCTGTAGTACTCTGAAGTGATTTCGGGAACTGAAGACCAGAGACCAAATATGATGACAAAAATATGCCACCATTGCTCTTATTGCTCAGGAAATTTTGAGGGTTTGTGAAGCTCTGAGCCAGGGAATTGTGGGCCTCTGAATAACTAAATATATAGTTTTTACATATCACAATATTTCACTTAGGCATTTGTCAACTGTGTCTTCTTTCTGTTATTAACTTTTCCACATATGAAGAGAGGATCAGATGTTTATGCTCTTTCTTTTATTGGCCATTGTATACAAGCACAAGGGCCTCAGCCTTCTTTGAAATCACGCATTGGCATTTATTCAAGTACTATTGTATAACATTGTATATAGTATTTCTTCCATTTATTTTCAGTGAATTTTTATACGATTCATTTTTCCAAAGTGATCAATATATTTAATATACCTGTCTTCTATACAAATAGAGAATAAACTAGCAAATTAAATATTTTACTAGTCTCACAAATCCTTGCTCAGAGTTAAATAATTTTTGAATAGGCATTTGAGTCACTAAACATAGAGAAAGAATACCCATCCCAAATGACATATTATCTAAAGGACATGATAAATCTGATTGTGATGGGCTAATACACTTATATTGCTCACATTTTAAAAAGTAAGCAGAAATGAAAGTGGTATAAAGACACTCTTAATTGTTTTTCTGATCTTAAATCTATTTATTACAGATATTTTAAAAATCTGTTCTTTGAGGTCATCAGTAAAAATAAATAAAATATAAATACATAAATATATAAATAAGTAAACAATGACTAGTAACAATTTTACAAACATTTCCAGACCCAGGATTGCAATAATGTGGACCAAGAGCCTATGTAAACCTGAAAGCCTTGACTCATTATCCTAATTCTAGGAATATATGCCAAGTAAAAAACTAACTGAATTTTATATGCAGAGTTTCTCATTGACAAATAATTTACAGAAACAGATATTTGAAAAATTGCCTTTAAGTACAAAAATAAGGGCTTGTTCAATGAAATCATGATTATCTATTTAATGGAGAGATATATATTCTTTAAAAATTACTTATAAAGAATATTTAATGGCATTGGGGAAAAGAGAAAAAGGAAAGAGAAAAATGCAGATTTTCTTTGTTATTTATAATTAAATAGAACAGTATATATTTAAAGTGCAGACATATCAAAATAATATTTTTCTATTTTCTCTAAGAAAAATATTTTAAATTTATATAAATTAAAATTATATATATTTTTATTTTTTATTTTTTTAAAATATATTTTATTGATTTTTTTACAGAGAGGAAGGGAGAGGGATAGAGAGTTAGAAACATCGATGAGAGAGAAATATCGATCAGCTGCCTCCTGCACGCCTCCTACTGGGGATGTGCCTGCAACCAAGGTACATGCCCTTAACCGGAATCTAACCTGGGACCTTTCAGTCCGCAGGCCGATGCTCTATCCACTGAGCCAAACCGGTTAGGGCTAATTATATATATATTTAAAATGTTCTAAGATTAACAGGTTAAACATTTTATAAATCATTATGATAATGTTAAATACTTTAAAAGCTAACACTTAAAACTGAATTACATATTTATAACATATTCTATAATGATGTGTATTATATTTATTAATAATATATGTACTACTGTGAATTTATAAATAGATATTCTAATACTACATAGTTAAACTGAGAAAATCAATCATCAGCCTTGTTCTACTAGGTTGTATAATGATTAAACTATCATATATTTGAAAGGTGCATTATATGTAAGAACAGCTGAGGTCTTTTAAAAGTTTTTTTTTTTTTTTTTTTAAATTTACTTTCTCCAGTGCTGAGATAAAATGTGTTGGCTATAGATAAATTTATGGATTCAACTACTCTGACCCACTTAGAACATCCATACAAAGTTGGAGAACAAATGGCATATTTACAATCACAGTTTGCTGCACGGATGTGGATGGGTAAGTCACAGAGGATTCTTTTAAAGGAAAATAGGAGCTTTAAAATAAAACTCTCGCCCTTTATGATCACTCCCTTGCAGAGCTCATTTACTTTTATGGTCTCAACCATTATTTCTATGTCAAACAACTCCCAAATCTGTATTTCCAGTCATGATCACTCACCCCAGTTCTGAATTCATATTTCATACACAGTTCCACTTAGACATCTAACAGTCTCTGCAAACTCGAAATAACCCACCATAATTCTCCCCACCCAATAAACATGTTCTATTTTCTAACTTTCCAATTTTGCTAATAGCATCAAATGTGCCTAGTGTACCATACCCTTCCAATTCTCTCAACATTAACAACTTGCTAGTGTCTGAACTCCTTGGAGCCCTTTAACTCTTGGGTTAGATCAATCAGCATGTTCTATTGACTCTTTCTTTTACTAACCGCCCCCCCCCCCCCCCGCAACTTCTTACTGCAACCATAGCACTTTAATCTAGCCTTCATCACATCATGTCTAGAGACCTGCATTGTCTTTGTCTTGGATGTCTTTAAATGCAGTAGAGATGTTGCAGATCTTACTCAATCTCACTGCCTCATCCATGAGCTATAGTCAACTTAAAATAGCACAAGTTGGGCCTAGCCAGTGTGGCTCAGTGGTTGAGTGTCAGTTCAATTTCTGGTCAGGACACGTGCCCAGGTTACAAGATCCATCCCCCCAGGGTTGGGCATGTAGGAAGCAGCCTATCAATGATTCTTTCCCCTCGTTGATGTTTCTATCTCTCTCTCCCTCTCCTTTCCTCTCTGAAATATATATATATATATAATATATATATATATAATATATATATATATATAATATATATATATATTATATATATATATTTATTAGAGTCCTGGTGCATGAAATTCATGCACAGGTAGGGTGCCTAGGCCTGATTGGGGCCTTAAGGCTGCCGGCCAAGGCCTTCCTTCGTTCCGCACCACCCCCTGGTGGTCAGTGCACGTCCTAGCGAGCAATCAAACTCCCAGCCTCCAAGTCAAACTTCTGAGGGGATAATTTGCATATTAGCCATATATATATATATACTAGAGTCCCGATGCATGAAAATTCATTCAAGGAGCTTGACCCTCGCAGCCATGGCAGCTTGCCTCGGCCCTTGCAGTCCCAGTTTCTCCTGGAAGGTTGTCCAGAAGGACATCTGGTCTAATTAGCATATTATGCTTTTATTATTATAGATTATTATAGATATATGTGAAAATGGACTACAGGAAATTATAAGATATGGAATCCAAGTAGTGGTCAAATAAACTATGTGTGTGTGTGTCTGTGCATGTGCACAGGTGCATGTGTATGAAGCTTTAATTAACCTGAACACATGTAAAATACCTGCTTTACATTTAGTATATATTCTGGGCTCACTAGGGATGCAAAGATACCTAAGAGGAATGTCCAAATATTTTATATATAATCAAATTGGTGATAGGAGACGCAGGCAAGCTAAACAAAGCAAAAAAGACGAAACAGAACATAGACATCTCTAAGTAACACCTAATTTGTGTCTGATCTGTTATAGAACAAATTTTCAGAAAGTGAGAGCCTCTGTTACATTACTTTAATTTTTTTATTATTGATTTTAGAGAGAGAGAAGAGGAGAGGGAGAGAGAGAAACAAACTTCAGTCAGCTGCCTCCTACATACCTCCCACCGGGGATCAAACCTGCTACCTGGGCATGTTCCCTGACCAGGAATTGAACCAGTGACCTCTCAATACATGGGAGGGCTCAGGTTATTATTATTTTAAGGCGGGGGGGGGGGGGGAGAATGTGTCCCCACTACATCCAAAGCTCCAAACATCTTTCAAACCATGAAAATATTTTAACACCAATATAACAATCCATTGAAGATTCCATTGGTATTTTAAAGATACCAATTATCAAATTATTTAACTTCAACCAACCCCAAAAGATGTATACAGGTAGAATATAAAGATACCATACCGTGTCAGATATAGATTACATTTCTTTTATAAAAAGGAAAAATATGAACTACCATATAAATTGTAAAAAAAATATTAAAAATACTAAAGATGATATCTGAATTACACCCAGGTTGATAGTGCCTTTAGGTGCTTGGTAGATGCAACACTGTGGGCCATGAAAGGCTAATTTTTCAGGAAAGATTAGAAAGTGGTTAGTGACAATAATGGGATCTCAAAAGGGGTTGAACTGATGTATGACTATATTCATTAAAACACTCTTCCAATTTAGATTATAGATTTGGGGTTTACTATTTTTCAAGTCATTATAGCCAACTTTGAAATATTAAACAATCAGATATCAAGGGATACATCCTTTTATTAGCTATCAAATTATGTGTTTGGGATTATATATGATATAGAAGGAATTAAATAGATGAGGGCCAATAGCAAAGCTATTTTCAATAGGAAACACATTAGGAATAGGCATAAAAATAAGTTCCAAAGAATGGTTAAAGTATTCCTAGGTGTGTGTAGAATAGTGAGAGATGCAGAGATCATGAAGATTGTTTGTAAAGGACACAAACACACATAACAATGAAAGTACATAGACCAAAATACCAAATTTGCAAATAATATTCAGTACTTTCAAAGAACCATAAGTTCTTAATACATATTCATTTTATATGTGTTTCTATGTGTATATATATATATATAGAGAGAGAGAGAGAGAGAGGCCCAGTGCACAGATTCATGCACAGATGGGGGGGCGTGGCATGCAGGGATCAGCCTGCTCATCCTGGTCAGCCCATAGGCTGTGGACCTGCCCTCTGAGTACCTGCTCCCACTGCAGGAGCAGCCACTCATCCTGGTCAGCTGAGCAGCGCTCCCACTGTGGGAGCGCACTGACCACTAGGGGGCAGCTCCTGCATTGAGCTTCTGCCCCCTGGTGGTCAGTGAGCATCATAGTGACTGGTCGACCAGTCGTTCTGGTCATTCAGCTGTTCGATTGCTGGACTTTTATGATATAGGATATACATATATTAAAAGGGTAATATGCTAATTTGACCAGACGTATTCCAGATGTCATTCCAGATGTCCTTCGTAATGAAGCCAGGGCCAGAGGGAAACCAGTCTGGGTCCTGGGTACCTGCAGGTGGCCCAAGGGAAGCCAGCCCAGGTCCTGGGTGCCTGCTGGTGGCCAGAGAAGAGAAACCTGAGTCCTGGGTGCCAGAGGGAAGCCGGTGCCAGCAGCCAGGGGAAGGAAGACCTACTCTTGCACAAATTTTTATGCATCGGGCCTCAAGTGTGTGTGTGTGTGTGTGTGTGTGTGTGTGTGTGTGTGTGTGTGTAGAGAGAGAGAGAAAGAGAGAGAGAGAGAGAGAGAGAGAGGCACACACTTTATTATATTGGTAGCTATGACTTAGTATTTTGCCATTACAAAATAGAATTAAAGAAAAAGACTCTCTACTAATAAAATCACCTTTAAACAATATAGAAGATGGAACATTGTTAACTTTATTAAGGCAAATGAAATTCTTAAAAGTAAGTAATAGGCTATCAATACAAATCTAATTACAGTACATTGTAATCCCATTAAGCTTTATTTTTTAAGATGATCATAACTAGAATTATGATATTTTAATATATTTATATTTTATTTATTGGATCATAGATCAATGGTATCAGCTATATTTCTGATCTAAAAATCAAACTAGAATTAACATTGGAAGGTAGGAATGACTAAGGAAGACTGAGAAGGTGGGTTGCAGTAGCTCGGTGCTAGATATATTACATTTTCTTCCATTCTTCTACATCTACAAAATGAAAGAAAATAAAAGTGGAAGCTGGAAGACGAATTTACTTTTGGTTAATATGAGGAGGCCATAGGCTCTGTGACCATATGAGCTTCAATTAGTTACAGTGTATTTTTCAAATAAAGACGGAAAGGTTTAAACTGGTTTTGGAAATGCAAAGGAAAACTCAGTTGTACTTAGCACTCATTGGCACTCACAGCTTAATAGCTGTAGGAGGAAATTGTTAACTTCCTAATGGATCTGTACAGTCTTCTCTTAGTCTCTCTCAAAGGACTGCATTACAGTAACACTTGAGAAGGAATTTTTCAGTTTCTTCACAAGTGTCGCCATTTCATTCTCGGAGCACTTCAAAGTATAGGGAGTCAAGAGAACTAACCCTGAGTCTCTTTGAAATGTGCATTACGATGATGTCACTTCCACTTCATATTACTGCACCATTTTTAGAAACTACACATTTGAGTCCAAATAAGAGGCAATTTTGGAAGAGTTGAAATGGAGACATCCCTTACCTCTTGAAGTTTTAAGAGCTTTACTACTTTAGTACAATGTGGGAGGGAGCAGCAGCTCTCTCTGCTCTTTAGAGCATTCACTAGTGTCTCAAATTACATGCTTAGGCAATCAGGCAATCCCTTACCATCAGATCATTCAATGTTAAAGAGAAACTCATAAGAGATCATTCTATTTCAAAGATTGGTATTTATAAAGAAATGACAAAAGAGATGATTCTTCTTTTTATGAAGTTCAACATCAGTGTGTAAACACTTAAGCTTAAGCAAGACTTTCCTAACACAGGCAACAGATCTTTTTATTCGCTTAGGATTTCCCAAGAGTAAAAGCAAATGCCATTTTCCTGTGTGTTCTGAAAATAACATTTTATTTGTTCTATTGTGTTCCCAAACTAGACTGTTATATTTAGAATCAGTAACTGTGGAAAATGGAAATTCGAATTCCTGAGAAAAAGAAACAATAACAGTAATATCATTGTAACTACCTAGTTCCTATGAAGAAATAGCTTTAAAGTCAGAGAGGAGAGAAAAAAAATAACCCTAAGGACCTGATATCTTGACAGACTTTGCATTACTAAGAACTAAAGCAATTTATTTGTAATCTTATCATTACTCAATATACTGATCTTAAATACACATTCGAAGATATAAAATCAACCCTGCCAGCATGGCTAGGTGGTTGAGCATCAGCCTATGAGCCAGGAGGTCACAGTTCCTCCTGGTAAGGGCTCATGCCTGGGTTGTGGCCTCTATCCCCATTGTGGGGTGTGCAGGAGGCAGCCAATCAATGAGTCTTTCATCATTGATGTTTCTATCTCGTTCTTCCTCTCCCTTCCTCTCTGAAATAAATAAAAATATTTTAAAAAAGAAATGAAATCAGTTGGCTGATTCCATTATCCTTACAAATACAACTTTTTTGCATGAATCTGAAAGTTGATCAATTTAAAGGACACATTTTCAGAATCAAATGAGAAAATTTCTCAGTGCTGTGTCAATCCATCAAAGCAAAAGTCATCACAGTGTGTAGTTTCTAGCATCACCATAATCTTAGATGAAATCTGAACAGCAGTAAGAGGAAACAGTGCATAAATATGAATTTTTGTTTTAGTGGTAACTCATTATCAGTAAGAATTATGACAGGTGACTCATAAGGGCAGATCCCTGGGGTTTGATGTTTCTCTTTAAAGACCCCAAAAGTGTCTCTTCAAGTGGTTGGAGATGATCAGGGTCTGAGAGACTACTCTAACCCTTGCCACTTAATATGCCTACAGGGTTGAAACACCAACTTTTAGGTTTACTATTTTACAATGGAAAATAATGTCATAGCGCCTGGAAATCCTTTATGCGAGTGTCATCAGAACATTTTCTCCTCTACCATCCAATAGTATAGGAAGCCAATCAAAATCAGAAACCACTTTATATTGACTTATCCCAAGAACTAAATGGTCTCAGGAGAGAGAAATACTCAAAAAGTCCATCCCATCAGCACATTCTCTTCATGAGGTAGATGGGTGCTAGAGTCTGAGGATGGCTTGATGAGCCTGGAAACAAACAAGGCAAGTGGGTGAATCCAAGCTTGCCCAGTGCCTGCTGAGAAAGCTGGAGGCCACTTTCATGCTGGTGATGAGTTTCCCTGCAAGAAAGGAAATACACATCCCCTTGGCTACAGAACTTTCTAGTTATTTCTACCTCAGAGATGGATTCCTCACAGAAGACATGTTTTCAGGCCACGGTTAATGTGCACTTGTTGCTGCGTAGTACTGGAATCAGTGTGATGAACATCTTCCCTGCTGACTTTCCTTTTATCTCTGCTTTTATGGCTGGTCAGATCCTTTTTCCGAATGACACAAGATTTTAGAAGTCTTTTAATGCAGTTCACTTTAAGTCCTGATAAATAGTCTAGCGATGTAGCTATTCTCTTACAGGTGTATTTAAAAATCCATAATATACATAATCCATTATTTATAGAATATATAAATTACATCAATAAATAAATGTATTTATTTATATCTATGTAAGAGTTTCTGTTTCAAAGGTGATCCATTTTCCTATTTACCTAAATCTCAGGGTGTACATGAGTGCAGTTCTTAATGTTGGGAACTTTATTATATTTTTCTTTTTTAAATGATTAGATTTTATTAAAAGGATTTACCTACTTATTTAAGATTGCACATGTGGTGTGCAATGATAATTAGATTCAAAGCCAGCTGTTCCTCACTCCTAACCTAAATTCTTTGCCACTATTTTAAATGACATGGTGGTTTTTCTGTAACCTTTTTTCTGTTAGTTTTTCTAAATTATTTGTGTCATTAACACTTTCATTTGATAATGACTTAGCATATTCAATATTAAGAAAAAAATGTTTCAGTACATATACCATGGCTTTTCTTTGGCCCTATTCATAGCAAAACTAATGAATGACACTTGCTTATATGCAACCACCTCTTTCTATTTCCTATTGTCTCCTCAACTACGTGGACTTCCATCAATTCAACTTACTTTTATCAAGGTCATCAATTAACCTATGTTAGCCAATTCAGTGTTCACTTCTTTGACTGGTTTTGATATATTCGGAAAAGTAAATGATTCTTTTATAAAATAATTTCTTCTCTTGGAGACTACAACTGCATAATTCATTGGATTCCTTTTATTTTACCACCTGCACTTTCTCATTATCCTTTTCTGGTATTTTTCTCTTTGACTACACCCTTAATGTTTTAATGCTCCAGGCTCAGTTCCATGCCTTCTTCATTTCAATTTCTAGACTTTCTTGCTAAGTAACCTCATTCAGTCTCATGAACTTATAGACCATTTATATGCACTTATTTGTATGTATAGCTCTTCTCCCCAGCACACTAGACAGTGTATGCAATAGCCAGAGGGCTTTTGAAAATATTATACTTAATATATACAAAATGTTCACTTGTTTTTATTGCCATCACATCACTCCAAAAACCCTTACCTCACTCTATGTCTCCCATCATCATTTTCATTTAACTGGTATCACCATTGTTTAAGTCAAATAGCTACAAGTCATTAGTAATACCTTTCTCTCTCCATTACATCCAACCCATCAGTATATCAAACCACATTCAGAATATACCAGGAATTAGGCCAATTCTCCCTATATCCTTCGCCACCTGCTCACTTCTCTATATCCCAAACTACCATCAGAATTTTCAACCAACCATTAGCTCTAGCATAGGCTGCTGCAATAGTTTAACTATTCTCTGTGCTTTAACACTTAGCTCCTTGAATGCTATTCTCCACCCATCATTCAAAGAACTTTTTTGTCTTTTTTTTTATTGTTAACATCGTTTACAGATGCTCCCCATTTCTCTCCCCACTTTGCCCACCTCCACCCCCTGTTTGTTTCCTTTTATTTCTTTTATTATGATCCACTATAATATTACCAGTTTCTCCTTTAGGAAGCAGGGTTTTTAATCTATTTTCAATCCCTGGTTCTATTTTTTTTTTTTTGTAGCTAATAAGTTATTAATTTGTTTTTCTGCCATGTTAATTTTTATTTTCACTACCCTAATATCATTTTTAATTCTATAACATTTTAGTTTGCTTACATTCCTTTATTATAATATCAGACTGTCTTTATTTCCATATTTTTTATAGTCAACTCATCTTTTCCAATCATCTTCAGGTCTTAGCAAGTCTTATTTTAAGCTTTAATTTCATGAAGTTTATGTTTCATTTAAGTTGTTTTTGAAGCACAAAACATACGCTATTTAAAAATGTATTCTTGAGAGCATTTTTTCTGAAAATATGATCTTTGACTCAAATATTATGTTTTCTTGCTATCAAAATTTTACTAAATATTTTAATGAGACAAATTTGGTTCTCCACTTACACTAACTCATTTTAAAGTGTAATTCAGTTCTACTATGTTCCAAAACCATGATAGATTAATTTGCTTGTGATTCTTTCAAAAAGTTATTAGACTCTGTTTCAATACACACTTGCTATGTAGATGGCCACGAAGTGGATTTTTGCCCTCCTGTCTGGTAAAACTTTAATATTTTTTATACCTTATTTTAATAAGGTGGGAATGTTACCATTTCAGGGAGAAAGCCCACTTCTCCACTCTCCCTGCTGACATGGGCATGGCCGGATGTATTAGCACATCATCTCCCAGTATCCCTCTTTTCTAAGCAGGTAATACCAGGGGAATCAAAGAAGATGATCATGTCAGGAACATAAAATTGTGTCAATATCCATTAGTTGTTTTTATTACCTAATGCCTGATTTCTTTTTAAATTGATAGGTCTCTGGGATCTCTTTCACTTTGTTTCTATTAATTTTATACACAGAATAATATTTTTTAGATTTCCAAGATGTTTCAGAAATAAAGGCTTTTATCTTCTTTTAAAAATATATAGGAATTATATTCTAACTCAGGGAAAAATAGAGATAATCTATCCTCAGTTGTATATAATACTCAGAGATGCACTCAACTTTTCTTCCATATTTTAATTTAATTCCACCTGGAGCAGAGGGAGCTTACTCACTCTGTGTGATTTCCTCAAGTTGTTGAACTTTAGGATACATTTAAACAAAGCACAATCACCCCTTCTTAAATATGTGCTTCCATAAATGTTTAGCTTTGTTTTGCTATACAATTATATGACACACTAGAGGCCCAGTGCATGAAATTTGTGCACTGAGGGAGGAGGGGTGTCCCTCAGCCCATCCTGCACCCTCTCCAATCTGGACATTCCTCTCACAATCCGGGAATGCTGGCTCCCAAACACTTGCCTGCCTGCCTGCCTGATTGCCCCTAACCGCTTCTGCCTGCCAGCCTGATCACCCCTTAACCACTCCCTTGCCAGCCTGATCGACGCCTAACTGCTCCCTTGCCAGCCCAATTGCCCCCAACTGCCCTTCTCTTGCCAGCCCAATTGCCCCCAACTGGCCTCCCCTGTCATCCCGATCACCCCCAACTTCCCTCCCCTGCTGGCCTGATTACCCACAACTGCCCTCCACTGATGGCCTGGTCACCCCTAACTTCTCTCCCCTGCTGGCCTGATTGCCCACAACTGCCCTCCCCAGCTGGCCATCTTGTGGTGGCTATCTTGTGACCACATGGGGCGGCCATCTTGTGCAAGGTTGTGACAGTCAATTTGCATATTACCTCTTTATTATATAGGATTATGTTATAAGAGCAACTCAATTTACCTCGATACAGACTGCTCAAAAATCCATCTCTCATTTATTTCTTATATTCATCGACATCTATTTATTTATTTTTACTCATATTTTCAGTGGAGTAGAGTAGCTGCTCAGTAGGCTGATATCACCCATGATTTTACATCAAAACCTATATCTAGTCACCTTATTTTTATTTCAAAAAATGGATGTCATATGTGTTGGGTGATGTCTTACCTGTTTGTCCTAATTCTCAGTCTTCAGAGAATGGATGTAATTGAGTTCACATACAGCAATTTCTTCCTTCTCTTTTTTGCTTCAATGATTTTCCATTTTATTAGTGCAATAACCACATTTACAATTTCATATAGTCTTAAATTACAAATGTACATTGTCAGTATTACCATCTTGATACTTAATCTGACTTTTTCTATAATTTTAATAGAAATATAGTTTCAGTCTCTTGATTAATTTTTATGATAATTGATAATGAATTCTCAGTAATTCTCTATAGGCAAAAAACACTAAAAATCATACATAGTTGAGTAGTGATATCTATCTAATTCCTTCAATATTAACATATCTAAAACAAGGTCTATTATTTTTATGATAAATTTCTTCTAGTGATTGCATGCCCCAGAGACTAAGGATAAAATAAAGCCATGATTGATCCTAGATTCCTGTTTTGTCTACATTTTCACTCCCATGGGGGCCTGGAGCAATTTTAAACTTTTCATTCATCTTGGATTCCACTGACATTGCTAGAACCTTGGCCTTAATCTGGTCTTCTGTATTGTCTTTTCCAATTTGATGTGGCAAAAAATCAGAGAGCATAGGGATAGGATGATGGAGGAAGAAAGCAAGTCTAAGATGGAGACCTGAGGAACACCAATATTAAGAAGCCAAGGAGGAGGTAGACTATCTAACACAGACTGAGAGTCCATGAAAACTCAAAAAGCATCAATTAAATTGAATAATAATTACATAGCTTTCATTTTGGTAGCATGAGCAAAAACCTGTGTTAAGTAGAGAATTGAGGTAGTTGTGTAGTTTGTTCTTCTTCTTCTTCTTCTCCTTCTTCTTATTCTTCTTCTTATTATTATTATCAGAGGCCTGGTGCGTGAAATTTGTATGTGGGTATGGTCCCTAGGCCTAGCCTGTGATCAATTGCAAAGTAGAAGGAGGCCCTTTCTACCTGGCCTGGGCTCTGCCATTGATCCCCGCCCACAGGGAGGCCTTGACCGCCCTGCCCACCCTGCCAGGGCTCTGTGATCAATTCTGTGCAGAGGGAGGCCCTGCCCACCTGGCTGGGGCTCTGCGGTGGGCTCTCCCAGCTGTGGCAGCTTGCCTCAGCCTTCGCAGCCGCAGCTTTGTCTGGAAGGACATCTGGAAGACATCTGGTCCAATTAGCATATTACCCTTTTATTAGTATAGATTATTTTGCTCACTAAATTTTTCTAAAGGATAAGAGAATTATAAGGTGGACATCTAAGTAGCTATGAAATGCAGACACTCTTTTTGTTGTAGTGCCATTTCTGTTAGGATGGGTACTGTTCGGACACTGCAGCATGCCAAGGAGATATTGAGGTTGAAAATACAGATCACGAAGTAGATATCTTGATGAGTTGGAATTCCAGAAAAAGCAAAAAGTAGATGGACTAGCCTTTCACTGGAAGGCTATTAAAAATGGAGGAAGAAAAGGAAGATGGTTGCACATGAAAGTCAAAATTTAGATAGGATGGTGGGAATTTGAGAAAATTATGTTATTTATTTATCAAATGAATGTTTAATCACAGTGGTGGGCTAGAAATAACAATCTAGAAGATGAATTACAGTTTCATGAGTGGAAAAAAGTATGAAAGTACCATTTGGGGTATGGCAAAGTCTTTGATTTCCAATTTTATTTGCTTCTCTTAAAATATAATTTTTTTAAGGTTATAAAGTGAAATCTATTTCCATTTCAGGAATTGTTCTGGTATTTCATTTGTTTCATAACCATGTCAACAATTATTTAGAACATAATTTTTACTGGTTTCACTAATATTTAATATGCCAGGACTTTTCACCTTTTAATTTTAAATATCATATGTGATTTTTTTTTTTACTTTGTCTCTGTTTTGGGGAGGATTAACCATTTTTTTAAAAGAGAATATTCTCTGGAAACACATACACAATTATATAGTATTTGTATGTGGGTGTCTGCATGCGTGGTTTGATGATATATGGTTGACTTTCATATTCAAGGATGTCTCTCTAGTGACCTTCAATAGTAAGTGAGAATTTGGAAAGCATCCGTATTTTATTTCTGAGGAACTGAGAAAGGGAAAACTGGTTACCACGTTTTTTGGCTTTTTTTTCATTTTATAATATATTTTTTTCATTTTAACATTTGCTTACTCTAGCTAAGGATTTTGAGAGGCCATGATAGTTTAGACTTCATGTTCAGCAATATGATGAGTCATAGCTGTGTGGAAAGTATATTTTTCATGTTTTTAAAAAACTTCAAAGTAGAAATTTGATATTATGAGAGATATGTTCTAGTAAGTAATTTTTACTGTATTATTCACTCACTAGAGAAACACAACAGATCAATAAAGCATTATGTTTCTAGAATAAGTTTAAAGAACATTCTTAAGATGATAAAGTTTAATTTACTCTTTGTCATTATTTTTAAAATAAAGTACTTTTACTGTATGTTTAGGGGAGAATAAATATATTGGCAGCTTAAATATATGTTACAAAGAAAAATGCACGGTGCCTTTTTTTTTTTTCCTTTCTTTAACCAAAGTCTACAAAACCATGGATAGCTTCTATTGCTATCCATGTCCTCATTAGCTTTTTAACAATTTTTTTCTTAATTTTCATTAGGAGTTTAAGGGAGTATGAAACCCCTTGGTGGTAGGTAGGTCCAACATGGTTATGTTTTATGAGAGATGTTATGCTCTGTGCTTAATACCACAACTGTTCTTCCCTGGAGAATAAAACCAATCTTTTCACATAAACCTGGCATATCTGAAGCAAGACAATGTTACTCAGGTTCATAAATACAAATTTGATGGAATCATTAAAAAGATCTCTTGTTTAAAGAGAATTCAAGCATGTTTTAGAGCACTTTTCCTTTTGAAATGATACTAAATGGGGTTTTCCAAGACAGTTGCAGAGGACTTGAGCGGATATAATAGGGACATAGCCTCACTCTGGCTGCAATTCTTATCGTTCCCCAGAACTTCCAGTGCCAAGAATGGTGTAATAGCATGTGATCTTGCTAACTTACTAGATGTGCAACTTTGGATAAGTTAGTTTTCCTTCCCAAGGACATTTTTTTGTCATTTAAAAGTAACTTAGTATCACTGTGAGGATTATACAAGTTAGTACTCATTCCATCCCCAACATCAGAATTTGCTCAGTGTTAGCTGGTTGCTTCATCTCCTATATCCCAAACCCAACTCCATCCTGCACAACCTCAATCCTCTTGTCTTTTGCTTCTATAATCATCAATGTCAACTTTAGTACGCCAGTGAAAACTTAGACTCAGCAACAACCTCAATCGAATTTTTAATCTAATCCAATATTATTTATGAAATATCATTCCCCACTGTGTGTCCCAGTGAATTACCAATTTAGTGAGACTGCTTTCTCCCTGATACTAGAAACAGCATGCCGCTCCTGGCACTCACCAATGCTTTCAAGCTATTCCCTCCCTCTGAAATGCTTTCCCTTTCTCCTCTTAGTCTGAATCCAAGCTTATTCAGAGAGTAAGGTCCACTTTATTCTTAAAACTTGCTCTGACCCTTGCAAATACATTTATTATTAATCTCATTTCCAGGATTTAATAGAACTATGTGACTTAACCTGAACACACAGGGCAATTTACACGACTGTCTTTACTCCAGTGCACTGCAATTCACCGTGGTTGGACTCCCCCCACACATGCAAAGCCATTTCTGTTTCCTATTTGTTTTGTTTTTTTTTAAGGAAGCGCATTAATGTCTTTAAACACTAGCAATATTTACCTCAAGTAAAAGCCGTATTCAGATAATCCCCTGCAAATCCGAGACAAGTCACAAGAAAGGAGAAGGGAAAGGAAATAAGAAGGCAGACTCTGGGGTGACCTGTGTCACCAGCTGAAATTTATGACTCCAGAGGGTTGGTCCAGCTTATGAAGCATGGAGCTAGAGGGAAATAATTATTAAGAAAATGTACAAGAGTCACTGATCCTTAAAATTATATTGGAGTCTTTTAGAAAAATACTACACTAGATTCCTTGTTCCTCTCCTACCAATTAAAATTTATTATAATAGACCTATGAATCAGCCTTCTTTGAATGCTCACATACTCTGATGAGCGGACTGCAGGAGAACATTGTGTTCCAGAAACGGGTCCATCATTACACTGCTGATCTCCATGGGGTCCCTAGTCCAAGCAGCCAGCAAACAGCTGGTGACCAGAGTTCTGAAGGCTGACTGCACTCCATGGGGAAGGTCTGCTAAGGATCTGTGAGAGAACAGCTCCTGTCACCACGTCTAACTAACTCCTTTGCATACAAACAATCTTTTTTTTTTTTTTTTATCAGATTCAGTCTGATACCAGCAAGGTCACCTTCTCCAGGCAGACAGAGGAAAACAGAAAGAAAATGGTACAGATTCCTGACTTTGATCTTCTCCACTTTGTATCTGTTATTCTGGAAGGATTAGATAGAGGCAAGTCTAAGGAATCCTAACCCCCATCTCAAAAGTCATAAAAATAAAAATGATTATAGTGACAAACAAGAACCAAAAATGTATAAATTATTAGAGAAAGTAGAGGGGAAAACCCTAATGGAAGGAAGATAGCAGTTTGTAGAAGAGTTCTGCCTGTGGTGACAGCTAAGGACCCAAAACACAGGAATTCATTACTCCCCCTGTTCCATTCCATATCATTACCTTTCATCTCTGATATATATTTATTTTATGTGAATCTGCAAAATCAGTTTCTTATCTCTAATGCTTGGATTCATCAGAAGTCTATGATTTTTCCCAGTCCCAATCTGGATTCCCAAATTTTTGAACTCCTCAAAAGAATCCATTCATACAAATCCATTAACTAATAAATGCTACAATTACTATTGCTCCTTCTATTATGAATACTAACTTGCATAGGTCTTTTTTTTTGCCAGATTCTGCTTTAAGCCATTACAGATTTTAAAACATTTAAATTGATAGATTACAAATAAATGAATAACCTGTTTCAGTTGGCATCAGCCGTATTTCCAGCCATGTGGACTTGCAAAGAGCAGCACAGCTGAGAGACTGAAGCCGGACATCTTGATTCAACTTGAATCCCTTGCTTCTGGCAAGCCTGGGGCCAGGTCCCTCTCTGTGATGTTAACCTAAGATCTTCAAGTTAATTTAATTTTCTGTCACTTGCAAGCAAGACCTGTCAACCTAATTCACAGGATTAGTCTAACTTTAAATTTCAGTTGGACACATCACTATAGTCTTTCTGTATGAAGAGTCATTGACTCATTCAAAAATGTATTTTTTAACTGCTTTTATTTATCACACTAGAAGCCCGGTGCACGGATTCATGCACCAGTGGGGAACCTTAGCCTGGCCTGCGGGGATCAAGCCAAGGGATCCTGGATTACGAGAGGGTGGTTCTCAGGTGACGCACCCTGGAATCGGGCTCCCTCCTCTCTGGTTCCAGGTGCATCACCTGAGAACTGCAGCTGCCAAGTCACTGCAGCTCGGCAACTCCTGCATTAAGTGTCTGCCTCCTGGTGGTCAGTGCACATCATAGCTACTGGCCAGATGGTCGGACTGTCAGATGGTCACTTAGGTTTTTATATACATACTAGAGGCCCAATGCACAAAATTTGTGCAAGAGTAGGCCTTCCTTCCCCCAGCTGCCGGCACCAGCTTCTCTCTGGCACCCAGGACCTGGGCTTCCCTCCAGCCACTGGCAGGCACCCAGGACCTAAGCTTTCCTCGCAGCCCCGGCTTTGTCCAGAAGTTCTTCTGCATGATGGCTGGTCTAATTAGCATATTACACATTTATTATTATAGATTATTTATTTTAAATAGATAATATTGTTATATTTTTTAAAAAAGCAGAAAGAAAAAAAAAAAGAAAGGCACATAGTGACATTATCTGTCACTCATGTCACCCTTCCCTCTTCTCAGGGGATCACTGTCATTAGTGTCTTACCCACATGTAAATACTCTTACTTTTCCAATTTTCAAATCCAAATTGTAGCATAATGAACCCATAGTTTTACACCTTGTTTTGATTTCTTTTTCACTTTGCACTATTTCTTGAGTACTTTTCCTTATTAGCTTCTCCCTTTAATATATTTGTTTATATTAATCCATTTTATGATGTACTCTAATTTATTTAGCCCAAGTCCTCTGATGGAAATTTAGGTTGTTGAACAACTTTTGCTAATATAAATATATGCTAGAGTGAATACTCCTCTGGGGTGACCAGCGGGGTGATCAGGGGCCCCCGCTGGCACCCATCTTGTCTGGTCTGGGGCCTGAGGGCTGGGGGCAGCTCCTATGTTGAGCATCTGTTCCCTGGTGGTCAGTGTGTGTCATAGCAACTGGTCGTTTCACTGGTCATTCTGCTGGTCGTTCTGTGGTTCAGTCAATTTGCATATTAGGCTTTTATTATATAGGATTAGACAAATTCTAGTTTAGGGAAAGCAACAAAATACCTGACCAGTACTTTTCAAAACTGTCAAGTTCATAAAAATGAAGTAAAGTCTGGTCTGGCTAATGTGGCTCAGTGGTTGAGCATCAACCTGTGAACTAGGAGTTCATGATTTGATTCCAGGCAAGGGCACATGACCAGGTTGCAGGTTTGGTCCCACTGTAGGGGGCATGCAGGAGGCAGCCAATTAATGATTCTCTCTCATCACTGATGTTTCTGTCTTTTCCTCCCTCTCCCTACCTCTCTGAAATCAATAAAAAAATATATAAAAAATAATAAGTAAAGACTAACCCACTTTACAGTCCAGAGGCAACTAAGGAGACATGAGGACCAAATGTGCAACACTCTGTAAGCTATTCCTCCTCTGACCCTCTGAAATAATGCCAGGAAGGTGAGCAGAGAGGAGGCAGTACATCAAACTCAGTGTGCATGTGGAGTAGGGGGAGTTTACAGTTCTTGTATATTTGTGCAGATTTTGGCAATTAAATAATGATTACTGTGCTGATTTAAATACTTATGAAAGCTTTGAGACAAAAATAAATGTTTACTTCTCCATGATTTTTTTAAATGTAGGATCCTGCAACAGGAAAAGTACATTAGTAAGGACTAAGGAAATCTCAATGGACTGTAGTTCACAACAGTGTGCCAATTTGGTGCTCTAATGGTGACAATGTAATACCAATGCCTTACTAATGTAAAATGTTAGGACGAGGGGAAACTGATTGAGCAGTATATGGGAACCCTCTGTATTGTCTTTTTGGTAAAAACGCTTCTAATAATCTTTTGTAAATCTAAACCTCTTCTAAAAATATTTATTAAAAAATAATATCCCTTCTATCTTCCTCATCTGCCTCATCCCATGGCTGCAGAGGTAATACAACGTAAAGCTTATCAACTAGCTCTAATCTGAATCTCACAAGGAAAGGAATGTACCAAAAGCTAATTTGGACTAATCATATTTTGCTGCCTGGGATTATTTCTTTTTACTGCTAACATAAATGAGTAGCTTACATCTAAAATACATAAATATTCATATATATTTTTCAAACCCCCCAAAATGAGGAAAATTGCAAAGAACAGAGTCATAATAGATATTTTCATATTCTATGTGTTGGGGATTTCTTGACTTGAGACTGTCCATAGACCTAGGGCTTTTGTATTTCTCTGACTGAGGCCAAGTCAAGCCCAGGGTTAATGAAAGACAACTGATGCAACATCTGATGAGAGATGGCCCTTGTCTGACAGGAGCAAGATTACACCTTTCATGTTGATTTAAGTAGAGAAAAATAGTTCCTCCACACAATTCCCCAGGGGAGTGATTTTCTGTGCACACCTTTCCAGATGAAATATGTGTACATATCCCTCCTTTAAGTGCATCTGAAGTTTTATTTTAGCAGAAACATATGCAAACTTTCTCAAATCTGACCTTGGAAAAAGCCTATTTTAATGTAGAAATTCAGTGAAAGTGCGGGCTCCAATTAAATATTTATCCCACCTTCATCCCCAGCACAAAAATGCTGTCTTATTGTAAAACAGCTGCTTCATAACAGTCTCCTTCACAGGAAAGCATTTGGGAAGGAGATGACCCATCTATAACCAAAAGCCAATAATTAAACTGAATTAAGTGTCTCTTGTGGATGCAGGCTCTTACCAAGCTCGGGCTGAGACTATTAAACCTCATTTCAATCCTAACAAGTATTCCTAATCAATTTAGACCACAGTTTAGCAAGCTGCCACTCTCAGGCTTTCCCAACAGTCTCTTCCGACTGGAGAATTTACTGCTGGGCCAGGCATTTGTTAACCACTGCCCCTTCCCACAGAACATTTCATTGGTTGGCAGCCAGGAAAACACTCAATGAAGTTTTCGTACTGTCAGTCCTTCTATAGTACCAGGCATATGCATAATATAATTAAATGTCAAAGAAGTTTATGTGATGTTTAAGTGACTAGAATGGATCTGAGATCTGAAAATTGGATTAGATATACGAGGTAGGAGGAAGCACGCATTCTTTCATTCCTCCTTCGAGAACTCAAAGACTCCCACTAGCTGTGTTTATTATTCAGTTACACTATAATTTTTTTTCTTTGTGCTTTATGAAGTTCAAATAACTCCATTTATCAAAAGGAGTATAAGTTATTTTAATGTTTTATTGCTCCAGGAACAAAAAGAAGCTCAGTGTTTGAAATATAATTCTCATAAAACATATTAAGTATAATGGGAGTGAGGAAAATGGGAGATTAACATAAGAAAGGCAAATGAGTAAACTTATTATGGGACAAAAACAATAAATGGGACTGAGGAAGAAAGACATGGGTTTTTTCATGTTCTCTTTATTCTGCATCACTGCGACTTCCTCTTTTTAAATCAAAGGAAGGCTTACTTTCCACCATTGAGAAATCAGATTCTGATGGGCTGCCTCCTTGGTATTCAGGACCCTTAAATTAAACATATAAGGCCTTTGCTGAAAAATTATTTAAAAGAGCCTGTGTGGGGCCCTTCTCAGGGTCGAGTGCACTGGTCAGACACACAAGAAGTCAGTCTGTTAGTATTTGCAGTTTCTCTATATTGATCCTTGCATAAACACCCAACACAAATGCATTTGCCTAGTAGATGTAGACATTGTAGAAACAAAGACAGGCAGCCCTGCCTACAGTGACAGCCCCAAAGGAGAGGGTTTTGCTCTAGCTGAAAGGCCAGAGGTAAACTCACACTGGAGAGCAGAGTTGAAGGTGTGGCTGCTCCCTCTGAGCATCCCGGGATCTGCTGCCCACACATCAGGTAGCCAGTGTCCACCTGCAGCCTTCTGGATGCCCAACAGCTTCCAAATGAGTTGCTTTGTCCTCATCTGCTTTTCATGCTTCCACATGTCTATTCATCTGTCATTAGGCCTTCAAGCATCTGTAAGCTTGAAGCTTGTAACAACAGCGGCATTGGATAAAATACTGAGGCTAACAGGCTATGAGATGCAAGTGTTTATTTCCTTTGGTAATATTAACTCATGGATGTTCAAAAAATTGAGGGTGCCTAGAAAATGTCAGGAGCTGTGTATTTAAGCAAGCTGATGATAGGCTTTGGGAGCAAAGCCTTAACAGATAGATGAGCCTCTAGCTGTGGAACGTTCCAGGTCTGCAGCTGAGACATCAGGTAAGGATGGAGCTAAGGTGGGGTGGAGTGGCTGATGCAGCTCATCTAAGTAAGAACTTTCCATTTTTGTATTTCCTTAAATGAGCCATCTGAAAATATCTCCTAATTTGTTGTGAGTGTATTTAGTCACTAATATATTTTTAAAAATTTTAAATTGATTTTTGCAAAAGAGAGAGAGAGAGAGAGAGAGAGAGAGAGAGAGAGAGAGAGAGAGAGAACAATTTGTTGTTACATCTATTTATGCATTCATTGGTTGATTCCAGTATGTGCCCTGACGAGCGAAAGAATTTGCAACCTTGGTGTATGGAGACAATGCTCTAACCAACTGAGCTACCTGGCCACCAATGATTACAGTATGGCCACACTATTGAAGAGTCTCCTATTTCTCAAATTAACCCAAAGTATGCATAAATAGTAAAAGGGAGTTTGTAATTCTGAATAATAACTATAAATAAACCTCCTGGATTTTAGTACCAAGTCACCCCCAATAAATTCAATAAAAAAAAGAAGAAAACAAATTTAGGCTCAATGAGCATGCTTTTGTAATGTGGTTTATCCATTGATCTCACAGCATCCTTTTAAGAGGCCAATATTGCTACTGATACAGGGTCTTCAATATTTTAGTGAAAGCAATGAGAAACCCAATAAGCAAGTTAAGTTGCAAAAATATTTTGTATTTAGAAAACAATTTTTATAGATTTTAAGGCTTCCTAGAAAAACACAGTAACTTTTTAAAATTACTAACCTGCATTGATAGCTCAGTATGTATCAGGCTGTTTACATAAATGATCACAGAGCAATTTTATTGATAATATTTAAAATGTGAAAACAAGCACCTTCTCTCACAAGTAAATGGAAAATAAAAGAGAAAAAAGATATAACTCAATATTCATAAGATTATAGGAAAATAGATATTTTATACCCTAGTAGTATAATTATAAATTAGGAAAACCTGTTATTGAGAATTATCTTGCAAAATTTTCACTTCTTTAAATGATATAATGTGATATTAGAATTTACCCTAAAGTTATAATCCAGGATGAGACTCACTGTTTACAAGACAAATTAAAAGCTGTCCAGTTAAAGGAAAAGCGGTTAAATCAATTAAATGAATATTGTGTACCACTCACTTTGGGAATATAGTAATTATTAAGAACTGACAATGTCCTTGTCTTTATTCAGCTATCCTTCGAGTGCAGGAGATAGAAAATACGTAAAATGAATTCATAAATATATAATATACTATCAGCTGGTGATACATGCTATGAAGAAATATAAAGCAAAATGTAGAACAGCAAGTCACAGGTGATGATACTAGTATTTTTCATAGGTTAGTCAGAGCAGGAGTCTCTGAGGTGGTGACATTTGAATAGGAACTGCAGGAAGTGAGATAAGGAATCATGAAGGTGTCTGGGAAAATGTCTTACAGCCAGAAAGTGCAAAGAAGCTCAGAAACAAAATGGCACATCCAAGGGTCACTAAGGAAGCAAGTATGGCTGGAACCATGTGAGAGAGAGAAGGATAAAGATCAGGCTAAAGAGGAAGCCAGCCCGGCTATGGTGGCTCAGTGGTTGAGAGCGGACCTATGAATCAGAAGCTCACAGTTCGATTCACAGTCAGGGCAAATGCCCGGGTTGCGGGCTCAATACCTGATCACGCAGAAGGCAGCTGGTCAGTGATTCTCTCTGTCATCATTGATGTTTCTATCTCTCTCTCCCTCTCCCTTTCTCTCTAAAAATCAATAAAAATATATTAAAAAATAAAAGAGGAAGCCACAGGTAAGTCATCCAGGGGCTTATAGGCCACTTTTTTTTTTTTTTTTTTTTCAGAGTGAAGGGAGGGCATTGGGGAGTTCTAAACAGAGGAGTAAAGTCTGATATATATTTTTTTATTTTTAAAATTTGTTTTTATTGATTTTAGAGAGAAAGAGCAAGGGAGAGGGAGAGAGAAACACTGATAAAAAGAGAAACATCTATTGACTGCCTCCTGCACGCCCCCTACTGGGGATTAAGGCTGAAACCCAGGCATGTGCCTGACAGGGAATCAAACCCGTAACCTCTTGGTGCATGGGATGATGACCAACCCACTGAGCAACACTGTCCTGGGCAGGTCTGACATATTTAATCAAAGGTAGAGCTGGCAAAGTGGAAGAAGGGAGGTTTCTGTTAAAGACTAGAAAGATAATAATGATTGCCTGGCTACGGAGTAGAAGGGTGGGAAATCTGTAGATTATGATTGTTTATTTGCTTGTTTTTGAAGGAAATGTTATGAGAATCTTTTGATGATTGTTTAAGGATTGTGCAAGAAAAAATAATGGAAAAATACATGGTATTAGGCCTGAACAATTGAGTGATGGAGTTGGCATAGCTGATAGGGGGACCCAGGGAGGGACAGGTGTTGATGAGATAGTAGCAATAAACTGCAAACATTGATGTTCATACTTTAGAAAAATACTTAAAATTGGAAACTACTAAAGCTATATTATGAGGTATAAATGGTACAAAACAGTATGTACAATAGGATTGTATGTGTGTGTGTATAGAAAATGACTAATGATAAAACGATGTAAACACTATTTATCGCTGGTTGGTGTGATTATAGCTGACTCTGTTTTTCTTTATCATTTCATTTTCTATTTTCCAATTTTTTTTTTACTATAAACATGTGCATTGAGTAAGGAGAAAAATCATTTGAAATAGCTTTGAAGATCATGGAGAAAGATAATTGGGGTAAAATATGGTTGAGAAAGCCCAGCTGTTGGAAAATCACTTGAAGCATCTGACAAACACAAAACACAGCTGGCTTGGAAAACAGAGAGATTATATAATTTAAAATCTTTACTGTCTTTGCTAAAATGGAAAATGAATGTAGGAAACATCCCTTTAAAATAAGAAGATTGTCATCTTTTTTCTAAGTTGAACTAAAAGTAAAAGAATCCTAGCAGAAAATTTTCAGTCATCCATAACATTTTTTAATTTCCTGACTCAATGTGTTGCAAGAAAGTGCACTGACCATGCAATGTTCTTCTACATCGCGGGGCACACAATGGCCTATTCCAAAACCCTTCCACACCAATTCTAGGAACTGGGAAGTGGCCTTCAGAATACTGGTTTTTACATTCCAGGAAAATGAGAACGCATGCCAAAATAATGTCCATGGTGATTTTCAACTTTAAAAATAGCATAAATTGGTCCTGGCCCAGTAGCTCAGTTGGTTAGAGTCATGCTGACATATCAACGTTGCAGGTTTGATCTCAGGGCAGGGTACATATAAGAAAAAAATCAATGAATGCATAATAAGTGAAACAACAAATCAATATATGTAATAAATAAATTTTAAAAAATTTCAAACAGCATAAATTGTATGTAGACATCAAGAGATAAAGAAAAGGAACCCCCCCACACACCAAAATGGTGTTTATTTCAGGGTGATTAAATTTTATGCGTTTATGTGTGTGTCTTTTTTAAAAACAATGTACATATATTATTTATGTAATCAGAAAATATTTCACTGTGAAAAAGCAGCAAATGATCTTTACAGATAACTGAGAATAATAAAGGTAGGAGGAAATAAAAAAAATAAGTAAAAAAGCTATGATAATGAAAATATATAGAAAACAAAGATTATGACACACAGAAGAAATCACCATAATCAATATTTTATTTTATAGTTTTGCATATATATAGGTCTATACGAAAGTTTATTATGCATATGCTGGAAACATATTTACCCATAATTATCTATTTTTCAACTCTAAAATGTTCAATATTTGCAGTGTTAAATAAGGTGGGTATATAACAATTCATTTACCTTGTCCTTATAGCTGAAAATTTGTTGTTCATCATAATATATAATATTTCAGTGAGCATTTCTATAGCCAAGTAGTGTTGATTACTTCCTTTGTCAATTCCTTGAAGTAGAATTGCTGAATGACTTACCAGAAGGAATCTTTAGTGCCACATTGCAAGAAGGTTTGCACACTCCACTCCCAGAAATATAGCAGCAGTCTATTTGTCCATACTTCATCTATTGTGCATGTTTAATACATTTACAAAATTTATTTATTGATAATTTTTGAAGCATCATTATATTATTAAATTTACATTTCCATGTTTAACAGTGAATTTGAATATTGTCATATTTATAAGCCATTTGCATGTCAATTTATAAAAAGCATTTTCAGATTCTTTGCTTATTTTTCTATTGAAATGTTTATCTTTCCTAAAAACTATTGTATCTTAAAGATACCAATATCTTATATATCATAATAATTCGCATATCACTATCCATTTCTATTTATGCCAAGTTTATATAAAAATTCAACTCTTATCTTTTAATATGTTTTTTTTTACATATGTATCTGCTTTAAAATGTTTAAAGTGAGGTTGTTTTATTTTATAATTTAAAGTAGTTTCTACTTTTTTTTTCTTCAAGTGCCCATCCAAATGAGTTGTTGATTCATGCCTTTTTCCACTCATTTGAAATATCAACTTTATTGACTGCTAGGTTCTCAGATCTGGTAAAACATGTTTTAAGATTTTGTATCCTGCTTACTAGTCTGCCTTGTCCTGTACCTCCAGCATCTCAGCTTTTGCTAAATTATCATTACCATTCTTATTCATTCCATAACTATTTGTTGAGAATTTACTTTATGGCCAACAATGATTCATATATTTTTCAAGAAAACTTTGACAATAATTTATCAAATTTTATAAAAAAGTTGCTTTTTAGTATTTTTCATAAACTGTATTAAAGAAGTGAAGGAATCTATTCATTAATGGGAATCATGGAAATATTAAAATGGTTATTCTTATTCAGGAATTTCCATTTTATGTAATTCTTATTTTGTGTTCAGAGTTGAAATTGCATTTTCCCGTGTGTTTTATAGATAATTTTTCTTATTGAATTTATTCTAATATTTTAAAATTATTTTTATTGATACTATACATGGAAACAGACCAAGGAGTCATTCTTGGTTTGTGTAGTTTCTCCCAAGAAAGACTCCTTGGTCTGTGTAGTTTCTCCCAACCCCTCTGGAAGTTAGCAGAAAGAAAATATGCAGCAGGCACAGAAATAGCTAGTGTGAATTTTGAGATTTTTATAACCAGCTTTCTCTTCTCCTGCAATGAATTCATTTGGAGGCAATACAAAATTGATACTATAGAGATGCAACTGAGTGTTGTAGATTGTGAACCACAAATACATGAAAACAATGTATATGTAGAGAAATGGGGATATCCATGTAGCTCAGTGATATTCAGACTTTTTCATCTGAAGGCACACACAAACTAATTACTAAAATTATATGGCACACCAAAAATATGTTTTTTACTGATCTCATACACACACAAAAAAGGTATAGTTTTGATCCATTCATACTGAATGGCTATTGTTGTGTTGGCTCTTGTCATTTTTTTATTTGACAATTTAAGAGAAAAGAGGTCAGTGCCCCTGACCTCTATATACTCAGGTACTGAATGTTTTGAAAATCGCCCTAGCTGGTTTGACTCGGTGGACAAAGCATAGGACTGCTGACTGAAGGGTCCCAGGTTTGATTCTGGTCAAGGGCACATGCCCAGGTTGCTAGCTCAATCCCCAGTAGGGGGCATGCAGGAGGCAGCCAATCAGTGATTCTCTCTTATCATTGATGTTTCTATCTCTCTTTACCTCTCCATTCCTCCCTGAAATCAATAAACATATATTTTAAAAATAAATAAAAAACAAAAAGTCTTGTAGCACACTGGTTTAAATTGCTGGTGTACATCTACATAACTGAAGGAAGCACCATAATAAATAAACAAAGCCAGTATTTAAAATATAATTAAAGGGAGTATTTTTGAACTGCAAAATATTAATGCTGAAGGAGTTCACTATGCTTTACATAAAATTGACAGCTATAACTTTTTTTTGTATAGATCCTGGAATTATTTTTTGAGTTGCAAATATAATGAAATATGCCTACAACATTCCTATGGAGAGGGACAGAGGATAGACATATTTACTTATGATGGACCTAAAATTATGTTGGCTTTAATTTCTCTGCCTCAACCAGAGAGAACAAAAAAGATAATGGAACAAAACCTTTGGCTTTTCAAGAAAAGCATTTTACCCAAATAAGCTTTGTCCTATATAAAGGTGATAAAAGATGTTATAAAACATGCAAGGGCACAGATAACATACATTTAAACATATTGGAGATTTACTCTGAGTGCCAAATGGTAAAATCATAAATTTAAGACATAGATTGTACAAATCAAACTTACTGAAAATACATTGTGACCCCACTACCAATGAGAACAAGGAGGGCCATGTCTAATAGGGCTGTAATTTTATTTTTTTTATTTATTTTTAAAATATATTTTATTGATTTTTTACAGAGAAGAAGGGAAAGAGATAGAGAGTTAGAAACATCGATGAGAGAGAAAGATCGATCAGGCGCCTCCTGCACACCCCCCACTGGGGATGTGCCCGCAACCCAGGTACATGCCCTTGACCGGAATCGAACCTGGGACCTTTTAGTCCGCAGGCCGACGCTCTATCCACTGAGCCAAACTGATTTTAGCAGGGCTGTAATTTTAATTGGTCTTTTCAGAGCTCTTTCCCACCAGTAGAACTTGGCCCGGATAATCTTTATACATTGAGACTGTAGAACACTGAAACTCAAAAGAAGGGGTGTGGGGTCTAAATTCCTTATCTTCTTTAAAATTTTACCTAGCTCTGTAGAGAGATTTTGAGAACATTTGTCAAGAAAAAAAAAAAAAAAAAGAATTCATGATAAACTATTCCCCTATGACAATAGGGGCCTAATCACTTTTTTAGCATCAATAACAGACCATTTTAAATATTTAGGAAATTATCAAAAGTTCTGCCCCTTCATAATATGATTTCATGTTGTCTGCCAACTATCTGGTGGCAGATTACACATGTGTTCTAAATCACAAATTTGTAAACAGTTGAGGAAGTGTTTACTTATCTAAAAATTGTTATTGCAATATGGTATAGTATATATAATGGTATGGTATACATAACTAAACATTTTAACAAGACATCAAAAACATCACCAGCAGCCAAAGCCGGTTTGGCTCAGTGGATAGAGCGTCGGCCTGCGGACTGAAAGGTCCCAGGTTCGATTCCGGTCAAGGGCATGTACCTGGGTTGCAGGCACTTCCCCAGTGGGGGATGTGCAGGAGGCAGCTAATGGATGTTTCTCTCTCATCGATGTTTCTAACTCTCTATCTCTCTCCCTTCCTCTCTGTAAAAAATCAACAAAATATATTTAAAAAAAATATATCACCAGCAGATTAGCGTTGATTCCTCACAAATCAAACCAGGCATAGCTGATACATGCATACGCCATAATTTATTTAACTTGTCCTATATTCATGAGTAGTCACCGGGTTTTCACAGTTATAAATAATACTGAAAAATTATATAGTTGTGTGTGTGTGAGTGTTTCATGTATCTTTCGCTTTTAAAAATTTTCAAGTAACGGAAACACAAAATCAAAGGGCATACACTTAGTAAATTTTGATACACATTTCCAAATCACTTTCCAGAAATAATGAACCAATTAAAATTCTCATGGAAGGGTGCTTGTCTCTACATGATAACACCAAACAAAGGTATTTCTACCCTCTGGCAGGAATGCCCAAGACCACCAGCAGTTTCACCTGGAGGACTTAGTATGTAGTTTTACTCCAGCTGTAATTTAGTAAGCAATATTATACAAAGTAAAATAACAAAAGGGAAAAATCACATAAAGCAAAGTCCAGAGAAACCAGGTCAAGCTTCTAACAGTCCTTTCCCAGTAGAGTCACATAGGACATGCTTAATTCTTCAAGCAGTGACTTGTGACTGTTGTGCCCAGATTTCAAAGTTCCCAAGACCTCCAGGGAGCCAGTCAGTCTGATGCAAAAGCAAAGAGTCATTTATTTCAAACCTAGGTTTGGCTCCCCTGCCACACTCACCGATGCAACGGTAAGCTCCAGTGGCCGAGAGAGAGGCCTGATGGGACAGGGGGTTTTAAAGGGGGGTGGAGTGAGGGCAGGAGAGGGGACTGTGGGCCCCACCGATTGGCCAGGCGCGAGTCGGTACAGGATGTGGTCATAGTGATGGCGTGCACTTCCCTTGATTATTATTGGTTAGTCCAGAGAAATCCTGGGTGTGGCTAGCAGCGGCTTCTTCCCGTGAGGAAGCACATGGCACCGTCCCAAAATGGAGGACCCAAGGCAAGATGGAGGGTGCACATGGCTCTGTCCAAAGATGGAGGACCCAAGGCAAGATGGAGGGCGCAGTCCTTGTCCGGCTCCTGCTGCTGCCGCTCAAACTCGCCACAAGGCAGGATGGCCCTCCCGCACAGCAACCACAGCTGGCCTGCAGGCAGACTGGGACTCCAGCGCATCTGGGAGGCACAGGCCCAGCAAACAGGGTGCGGCTGGTGGAGTGGCCCAGCTCTGGAGGAGCAGGCCAGGCCCATGGGGCCGGTGCACTGCAGCATGGCAGCCTCCCCGAGCTAGGGCACGCGCCCCACTCCGCTGCCACCGCTGCTGCACTGGGCCCGGTCCGGGGGGCAGCGGGCGGGTGGCAGCCCGCGCCGGGCTCCCACCATGGGCCGGGGAGCCAATGCCCCCCCCATGGGGCCCGGCGGTCGACCCACGCAGGCCCCGGTCTCCCAGACTGGGCCCCAAGGACCGCATGGACAACCGGCCCCAGTGCGGGCAAGCGGGGAGCCGACCACGGGGGAAGGGAGGAAAGAGCCAGGCGGTGAGGCCTTCCGCTCCCATGACCTCCCCCGTGGTGGGTCGCCGCCTGGCCCCACCCCTCGGCCCTCCGCCGGCCACCATGCAGCCGGTCCAGACACTCGGACCCGCTCCAGGGAGGCCAGGCCCTATGGCGGGCGCGGAGGGATTTCAGAGCCCAGCGGCCAGACTCCTCCTCCCGCACCGCCCGGAGAGGTGGGCGGCGCGCCTTTCAGTGACAAGTGCAAAAGATTGTCTAAGAAAAAAGCTCATTAGAGACTCCGCACCCATGCTTTCTATTGGGGTCTGGTTATGTAGGCGCCTTCCAGACTCCTTAGAAGAAAGTAAGTAAAACACATTGTTTGTACGCAAGCACGCTGATGGTGAGAAAGGTCAGGGAAGAACAAACAAACATAATGAATACCAAGGGGAGAATGATTTCCCTGAAACCTAGAATAAATGGTATAGTCATTCACCTCAATCTAGGGGCCCCTTGACCTTACTTGCCTAAAGACTTGAATGTAAATATCAATGTACTATAGAAGCTCAATCAGAGAGGTGGGCTGCAAACTCAAAATCAAAGGGCATATACTTCATAAATTTTGGAAGGCTGCACAGAAGACGTAAGTGCACCAGAATCCAGGGGATCCCTGCAGACTCCAGCCAGCTCCCTGGATGGATGAGTGCTCAGTCCAGCTTCAGGATATGGGCTGAGGGCTGTGGCATCTCCAGGCTTCCTGAGAGTGGGTCCTATAGCCCTCCACCTCCCCACTGACTATGATCTGTAGACAGTCAGTGAGTGCCTGGAGTCTCACCCATGGCCTGAGATGGCTCAGGGTGAGGTTCTTACACTCAGTACACCAAGGCTGAAAAGATGAATGGATAGGACCCAAGCATCCCAAGCATGAGAAAAGATACCAAGCTAATTGTATAAGAAAAAAAAAAAAACCCTCTCCTCCCTATTCTTATAAAACCATGGGTTTAAGCAGGAAGGCGAGATGGTCTTTGAGATGGGAGTCCACCACTCTTCCAGGTTGGCACCTGAATAAACCACTTTCCTTTTGCACCAGAACCTATTGCATGAGTTTGACTTTCGCTGCCACAGGCAGCTGAACCCACTTTGTTCATTTTCATACGTCCATCTTCTGTGTAAAATTCAGGAAGTTATTTAATATTGCTAAAGCCTCAGTTTCTTCACTGGCAAATTCTTCTAAAAGTAAGAATCAGTGAAGACTTCCACTTTTCATCAAAATGGAGTTACAGAGGTAAGTTTCACCCTCTCACACACATAACAAACAAAGAATTGTGCAAAATATATAAAACAATGGTTTCAAGACACCGGACATCAAGCAGTGCAGGACAGCGATCACTGAGAGACAGGAAACAAAGTAAGCCCTGTAATTGCTCCAGCCTACTGCCTTGAATGAGCATCTAGGCCACATTACAGGGAGGCGGAACCCAGACAGATCCCTGCTGACTTCCTGATTCCTTAGTGGCTGGCTTTTAAAGGACAAAGTACTAGAGAGGAAAGAAAGCACAAAGAGAGAACTCCAGAGATCTGGAGAGGCTTCTCATCAAGAATTCAGCAAAGAAGAAATCCTTAGCAGCAGCATTACTACTCACAAGGCGGTTTCTCTTGCCCAGAACGCTGCATTAGGTGCTACCTACTGGAACAGTGGTTCTCAACCTTGGCTGCACATTCGAATCACCTGGGAATCTTTTTAAAATCCTGACTTCTGGGCCTCATCCTCTGGAAATTCTGTTTCTTTGTTACTAATGTGGCCTCACCCCAAAACAAAGAAACAGAATTTCCGGAGGATGAGGCCCAGAAATCAGGATTTTAAAAAGATTCCCAGGTGATTCTAATGTGCAGCCAAGGTTGAGAACCACTGTGGTAGAATAACAGCTTACCTTGTGCCTTAGGTATATGACTGAATAACACACACACACACACACACACACACACACACACACACACACACACATCTTTCCCAGGATACTATATACTTTTAAAAGATGGATATATATGTTTTTCTAACTTTGGATCATCCATGGTTCCTAGCAGAGTGTTTTGTACAGAGTATAAGCCAAATAAATGTTATCTGGAGTGGAACATTAGCATTCTATAACCACTTGGCCCAATTTCTTATAATCCTGATCTCTGGGGGAGGGGGTTAGTCAATATTTTAATATGTAAAATGACAGTCTTTTATCACTTTCTTCTTACATAGTGAGAAGGAATGGTTATTATGATTATTTGTTTGTAAGCTAATTTAATATACATTATTTTTAATGCTGGGCCATAGTAATACTACAGGTAAAGTACTGTGCCAAAAGCCACACATGTATATGATATTATTTTCTGACTCTCCTTTTTTTATGATTAGAAAAACTTCATTTCTCTAAATATGGGCATTTTTATTTTAAGTATTCTGCCTGCCTCCAGGTTTTTGTGCTTAGATGAGATGTGACTTTCTTTTTGAAATGGAACGATATAATAGAGAAAACTGAAATGTAATGAAATTTATGACCCAGATCTGATACAGAAACATGAGTGGGTGATCGGCTAAGCTGGCTAAGGAGTTTTGTTCGGGTTTTGTTTTTCACTTTCCTTTAACAATTCTCTGGGGCTTAAAAGTCTATTGCAATATTGGAAACTAGCTTATTACAATGTTTTGACTTGATTTTCTATGACCGATATTGTTGGCAAAATAAGTACAGCTTCTAAACCTTCAGTGCCTCTCTGTTGTGTATTGTAGAATGTGCACTCAGTGTAGTTGATTCTGTCACTAATTTGCTTTATGACATTTCTCCATATGAGAACATAACAGGCATTGAAAGTGTGTCTTTAGCTGGTCCCCCTCACAGCTTAAAAAAGTTTTATATACAATCCAGAAACATCCACTGGGTTTTTTTCTCTTGTACTATTGTGTTTTCTATACTATATCTGGCAGGTATGAATCACTCTATTAATACTTATACTGTAGTCGAGGCCCTAAATCCCTGAGCCCTGTGTCTTCCTTATGGTAGCTTGATGTCCATAAGATAGTCTTAAGTTTTTCTAAATTATCTGCTACAGTTACAATGATTAGCTATGAGATGTATATACCAATTTTGTATTCAAAGGGCTTCTGTTGAGTTTCAAAGCTGCTAATGAACATGGGTAGATAGACTTGGTCAAGGAACTTATTTTCTTTCTTTTTTAAAAAATATATTTTATTGATTTTTTTACAGAGAGGAAGGGAGAGGGATAGAGAGTTAGAAACATCGATGAGAGAGAAACATCGATCAGCCGCCTCTTGCACACCCCCCACTGGGGATGTGCCCGCAACCGAGGTACAAGCCCTTGACCGGAATCGAACCTGGGACCCTTCAGTCTGCAGGCCGATGCTTTATCCATTGAGCCAAACCGGTTAGGGTGGAACTTATTTTCTTTAAATAGATGATGCCTCCCGACCTGGCCACCCTGGAATGGTCACAGAAGAGGTTGGGAAGCTGCCTGTCCCCTCCACATCTTTTTGTTGTGTGAGAGTTTGGGCAAGATACTTCCTGAAATCACTTTAATTTCTAATGTACTGTGGTTCTATCGTTTTCTGATTCCAATTTTGACTTAAGAAGAAGTAGCCCGTGCAACACACCAGGGAACTTGGAGAATACAAGGGAATATTAATTCTGTATTCTGTGAGGCTATCAAGGTAACAGCCAGTAAATTATGTTTTCAGTCATTTATCCCTTGGTCATTTTAACATCAAACTAGCTTATCAAGCAGCTGAGAAAAGACCTGTGGAGTGTGTTTTTCCATATTTAGAGCCAGATACAGAAATGCGCCTTGCTATTGTAGCAGCTCAGTGCTCATTTATTAACAATGACCCTCTCTGGGTCAGTGTTAATCAGACAGCTTTATTGCCCAAATCAGCCTTGCGGTGCCTCCTTCATTAAGCCTGGAATAACTCCTTTGATACTTCTAAGAGTACACTAAATTCTCTGATGCTAGGTAAAGGTTTCATGCAGGAGTGATAAGATGAAGCAAGTCTAGGAAAATAAGCAAGCAAGAGAGCATATACCCACCTTTTCCCAGCAGAGCTGTTGCAGGTCACCTGCCTTGGACAATACATCTAAGGAAGCAGCCCCTGGATCCTGGGGGCTGCAAGGAAGACCATCTGTAAGTGAAATCGGTGAAAAACAAAAGACAAAAAGGAGACCATTTGGGCTGACTCAAAAACAAAAGAGTCAAAGCTACCTGCTAACTAGCAAACTCATTTTTCCATCCTCTTTTAGCCAGGTAAATGCTCTCCCAAAGAAGGCCTATTGCATCACTCACACTACAGTGGGGCCTTGACTTACGAGTGTCCCGACTAAGGAGTTTTTTGAGATACCAGCTGTCTCTCCGCTGATTTTTTTGCATTGAGTTGACAGAGGAATTTGAGTTAACGAGCTCCTTAACGAGCTCCCTAACAAGCTCGGTCTCGGAACGAATTAAATTCATAAGTCAGGGCTCCACTGTATTTGAGTTATCTTTTGAAGAAGAGTGTTCTTGGAAGAGGGAGAGGGGACTAGCATGGAGTTGAGTGATGAGGATTCCAGGCTGCTGAGCAACAGGAGCGATGTAGAAACCAGAAGTGGGCGTTCCTAAAGGTGCCCCTAACCTACTGACCACCTTTTCCAGGGTCCTCCCTGCCGTTTGCATCGCTTGCATCACTATCTCAGCTAGCATGTGCAGTGCCTTGATGTGAATAAAAAATGACTGAGCACCCTCTCCAGATAACTGCAGCCCAATTCCAGGCGTTCCCCTTGAGGAAGGGGGTATGGGTGGAATGTGGCCTGTAATTGAGCACCCTCATTAGCTGGCTGGGCAACTTCTGAAGGGCACAACCCGACGAGCCTTAAGGAGTGGCTCTGCAATGTTGGATAAATTAGTCAATACCCTGGGCATGCAGCATATCATAACAATGGCCCACACTGAAGTTGAGGACAAGCTGGAATTCTGGGCCCCCGTAATAAATTAAGCAAGAAGCGTCTATCTGGCCTAGGCTACATAGATTTCTTTAACATTAACATTATTGAAATGGATATGGTTCTGTGGAGATGGTCAGGACTTTCCTTTATCTTTACCTGTTTCCTGTAATATACATAAAACGACAACAATTTTTAGGAATTGAAGTGCATTTCTTTTAGAAGGCAAACGGCAAACCAAGTATAACAGTGATCAGAGAAACTATTATAACGTGCAATTCCTTTTTAAATATATTTTTATTGATTTCAGAGAGGAAGGGAGAGTGAGAGAGAGCTAGAGAGAATCACTGATCAGCTGCCTCCTGCACACCTTTACTGGGGATCAAGCCTGAAACCCGGCATGTGCTCTGACTGGGAGTCGAACTGTGACCTCCTGGTTCATAGGTCAACAATCAACCACTGAACCATGCAGGTCAGGCATAACATGCAATTTTTTTTTTTTTTATTATCTACAAGTATCATAGTATGAGGGAGGGATAGGAAGGAAGGAAGATCTAATTGGCTCTTCTGCCATCTCTTTCCCACCTATTCTTTTGACATTTAAAAATATTGGGATTATTGCCCTACCCAGTTTGGCTCAGTTGATAGAGTGTTGGCCTGCAGACTGAAAGGTCCCAGGTTCGATTCTGGTCAAGGGCATGAACCTTGGTTGTGGGCACATCCCCAGTAGGGGGTGTGCAGGAGGCAGCTGATCGATGTGTCTCTCTCATCGATGTTTCTAACTCTCTATTTCTCTCCCTTCCTCTCTGTAAAAAATCAATAAAATATATTTTTTAAAAAATTGGGATTATAGACAAAGCTCCAACACATGATTCTAATTTCAAACTCTATCCCTAGCCCTCATGGATCTTCAGCCTGAACTCTGTGACTCTAGCATCTTTGAAGCATAAGGTTGCTTTTTTGTGTGTGTGTTTTTGTTTTTTTTTTCAGAGAAACAGCATGTAGTGTAAAAAGTAAAGAATGCAGAAATGCAGAACCAGGAAAGCAGAATGCCACATATTACCTGTTTAACTTAGCATAAGAAAATATCTTTCTCTAAGACTCAGCTTTCAGTCTGTAAAATTTGAAAAATAAAACTTCCTTTTCAATAGTGGCTAGGGACTTAAAGGAAACACTGTATATAGAAATTACTTTTGATTCTATTACTTCTCTACACATGAAAGCATTTATCATTATTATCACCTATCTTAATATAAAAATATCTCTATTTTTAAGAGTTCTTAACTGTGAAACAATGTGACTATTCTTTCTCTTTTAGTAAAAAAATATATTTTTATTGATTTCAGAGAGGAAGGGAGAGGGAGAGAAATATAGAAACATCAATGATGAGAGAATCATTGATCAGCTGCCTCTTGAACACCCCCAACATGTGCTCTGACTAGGAATAGAACTGTGACCTCCTGTTTCATAGGTCTACACTCAACACTGAACCACACCAGCCAAAAAACTATTCCTTTTCTTTAGTAAATTTAAAGGGTCTTCTATCATGCAATGATAGAATGGGTATATAAGACACTGAGTAGAAACGTGGTGCTACAAGTTTGTGTGATTACTTTTACTTCTTATGTGATTTCCCTCTTATGTGATTACGTTTAAAAAGTTGGCTTTACATTTTTACATAAACTTAACCTTGTTTTATAAGCTTCCTTGCACTTATTTTTTAATGATCTCTTTTATTTTCCATGGCTATCGTTAATTCTAGCCATATCTAAATCTACACAGGTTAAATAAAGAACATTACACTTTGTATTTTTGCTGACTTCATAGTACTATAAATATGACCTTGTGTTCAAGCTCATTTTAGTTCTGATTCAGTAAAAGAGCGCTGAATCACTCATTGCGTTTGCCCTGATTTTATGTTTAATATTACAATGTCTGATTACAGTTATTCATCAGGAGTAGCTAGAGACAATAATATGATTGGCTAACTCCTTTTCTAATTTAAATCTCAAATGCTGCCCTGTCTCCCACCATCCATTTTTCTCTTGACCCTGGGCAGAGTCAATTGCTATAGGATCCACATTTCTATAAGAACTTGTGCTTACTTCAAATGTAATTTCTTAACACGTTGTACTGGAACTATTTATTTACTTGATTCTTCCACTACGCTTTGACCTCCTTCAGTTTTAATCATGACTGTGTCCCACTACTTAGAATCAAGAATGCTGGCTTATAAGAACAATAGCAACAACTGCTACCTTTATTCAATATCTCTCCTTATATCAGGCAAGGTTCTAATAGTTTTTACACATTTAACTTCGTTAAAAATAATTTTCTAAAAAAAATGGTAAACTCATGAATCTTTTACAGGCATAAATGAATATTAAAGATTTGATTTCATTCATCATGAAGTTATCAGACAGATGTTATAACTCATTCAAAGAAGAAGCCAAAAAAGCACTGGTGAAATAAATTTACAAATACACAGAAACTAGCTTTCTCCATGGAGAAGGAGCAAAGTCATCTGAACCTCCAACTGACAGGACATATTTGTTGTCTATAGATAAGAATTATTTCACATGGTTGTAAAATAACTCCCACGGGATCAGAATCAGATAACTGGAAAGTGTACTCTAGAAAATGCATCGTTTCCCACTGAAACCCCGTTTTCCCTATAACATTTCAGTGCTCACAAAATAGGCGATATTTGTAAAAATTAACCACATCACTGAATTTTCCCATTAACTCTATAGAAGTTATATTTATTTCTCCTGTTTTTAACAATCACTCTCCATTTTCAATTCAACACTTGAACACTAAATATTTTGTATTGACCTCAGTAGACAACGAGCTTTCTACCTGTTAATCTTGAACACAGGAAATGTATAAAGTAATGGAAAATGACATGTGAGATTATGCAGAACATGCTACATATGTCAATACAGACAAAAGAGAGAAAGATCATCGTGGGCTGGAAATTTCTAATAATTTTTGTGCAAATCCAAATATCTGATGCCAACTGTTCACTCTTTACCACTGAATGGCTTTTCTCTACCCAAACGTCATGTATGCCGAATAGTTTTTATTTGCCACATCCCTTCTCTCTTTCCTTTTGAGATATATTTTGTTGTCTGACGGAACACCTCTTCATTTATAGCACAGATACTGCCCTTCGATTTCCCTCGTCAAAAACATTGCCTTTCTCAGTGTTTAACACCTCTTCATTTATAGCACAGATACTGCCCTTCGATTTCCCTCGTCAAAAACATTGCCTTTCTCAGTGTTTAACAAAGTGGCAATTTTCCCCAGAACACTCCTGTGAACTTCCTTTATATATGCCCTTGGATCCGCTAAGTCACCTGGTCATGGGTGGAAATAGAAAGGCAACAGTTAAATTTGCTCCTCAACAAGTTTTCATTGTGTTCAGCCAATCAAGGTGTCAGGAACTTGCTGACTGGAATGGGTTTGACTTCGATGCTATCAGCATGAAGAAAAGAAACAGCAAGGGAGGCAATATGAAAATCCTGTTCCCTCTGCATTCTTTAAACAAACTATTTTTAGTTTGTCAACCAAGAAAATGATGTGTTCCTTTGAAGTAATCTTATAGCCTGTTGACTCAAGATAAAGAAGTAGAAAGGGAGCCACTTAGAGAACAGGAATCAAAGTGGGAGAAACTGTCTGAAATCATCTGCACCTTCTCCAGACATTGTTAAAACCAATTACTCTGCTGTTAGCTCTCTTGTTATTTTGGTCCTCTGTAGGTTGAAGTGGAGAAAATGTAAAGGAAAATTGAATTAGACAACTCCCTTAAAGGTAAAAAGAGCTGCATGACAAATATTCAAAGTTTCCATTAAATTTAATTATAATGACTTATTTTTTTTAATTTATGACAATTAAACTTATAATAGAATTGAAAATATTATGCAAATATTGCTGAGTAAGGGTTAGAAATGTTGGCAAGCATGATCATCAGTTTACTAATTTATCATTTGTATGTTCTTGGCTTTTTCATATTTTATAAATTTAGTACATGTTCTGCCATTTTCAAGCTTTTAATCTAAAGAAAATCGATCACTTGGAAAGATGGTTTCAAGTATAGTTTATTTTTAATGGTTCATGGTTCATTTAGTAAGATAGGCTAGAAACGTTATTGCTGTATGAATAGGAAAGCATTTGTACCTCTTTTTTGATCAATTGTGGCAGGTTTCCCAGATGAAGTTCAATTTTAGGTGAGGGTTGAAGATATAGCTTGCCAAGATACTCATATAGCTATGTTTTCTGGATGCACAAACTAATGAAAAGATAGACACAGCCAGGCTTCATGCAGCTAAAGTGCATATTGTTCAGAAATCAGTCAAGTGCACTGTCACTGATGAACTTTCACTGCAGATATTTCTGCTCATAGTTCATTTTATTGCTGGCTAACCCACAGGTGAGGGTTTTTCTTCCTTGGGCAACTTTGTATGGTTGGTCTTTGTCTTTTAATAACAATGTACTATACAAAAATTCAAAACAGACTGTAGAATCTCAGAGGGAAGGTGGAGGTGGGTGGGTGAGTGGGAAGAGATCAACTAAAGAACTTATATGCATATATGCATAACTCATGGACACAGACAATAAAGTATGAAGACCTGGGGGGATTAATGGAGGTGGGCTAAAAGGGGTTAATGAGGGGTTAAGGGGGACATAGGTAATACTTTCATCAATAAACATATAACTTAAAAATAAATAAATTCAAGAACATAATGGATTCAGGCCATGCTATCAGTTTAAATACAGATTTATTAAGCTTCCCCTACTTAAATTTAATTTCCCATTAGGTATTTGCAACATCTGAATGATATAAATATGAGAAGGATAAAAAAAATATTTTCTTACTTGAATACCTCAATATATACTGTCTAACCTTTACCCTGCTGTGGTCTTTATAAAAATAAATAATTTTATTTATTTCAGAGAAGAAGGGAGAGGGAGAAAGAGACAGAAACATCAATGATGAGAAAAAATCATTGATGGACAGCTGCCTCCTACACACCCCTCACTGGGGATGGAGCCTGCAACCCTGGCATATGCCCTGACCTGGAATTGAATTGCAACCTCCTGGTTCATAGGTTGATGCTCAAACACTGAGCCACGCTGACCAGGCTGGACTTTTTTGAAGACGGCTGTTGCAAATATATGTTAAAATTAAATTCTTGGTAGAAAATATAAACACTAGAAGCATTCTAAATTAAATAGAAAAAGATTCTTCTTGGATTATAATACAAAAGGTGGTTGGTGGTAATCTGCTTCTAAAATATGATAGAACTATTTGGTTTCCCAACCAAAATTCACTCTTATGAAATATGCCTTAATTGTTAAGTTCATCTGAGTCACTTTAATAAGTATACTATTGATGTCATAAAATACATTATTATAAATTAATGCTCTCTTTGCTTAATTCTTCTAATTATTAATCTTATCAGACTATTTGTTCTGCATGCTTAACTTCAGAAGGGAAATTATAGTCTCACATTTTAGAAAATATTCCTCTCATTACAAATACTCTAAGTCAATTATTAAAGTTCCCATTCTTGAATTTGTTGCAGACTATTCAAAATGTAAATGACAGTATAAACACATGATCAGAATGTTCAATTAGTTGTTTGTACTTTCTTTTTAAAGAATGCATGAAGCAAGCTACCATTGGAGAACTTACATCTAATAGTGTATTTCCTACTGCAGAATAAATTAAATGTTTATATAGGTATATTATAAGAATGACAACTAGAGAATGTTGCCTATAGGAAATTAGAATAGGATAGAAAAAAATGGAAGTCCCAAATCACTACAGTACATCCTAGAGCAGTGATGGCACATCCCAGAAGTGACACGCGAACTCATTTTTTTGGTTGATTTTTCTTTGTTAAATGGCATTTAAATATATAACATAAATATCAAAAATATAAATCTTTGTTTTACTATGGTTGCAAATATCAAAAAATGCCTATGTGTGACACGGCACCAGAGTTAAGTTAGAGTTTTTCAAAATGCTGACACGCCGAGCTCAAAAGGTTTGCCATCACTGTTAGAGTGTAATCTGCCACTTAGTTATTATGAACTTCTATTTGAATTGATTTAGTTTTGTAAAAAATTATTGAATTCACAATGAAAGCAGTTCAGGGCATGCTGAACTGAGTACAGTTTTTTAAGGCAAATTTATGAAATTGTCTAAGTATTTTATTTTTGTGAAAATAGCTAAATGAAAAAATTACACACAAAAAAAATTTAGTGTTGGTCAAATTACTAGCCAACCTGTACAGCTACTGGTATTTTTAAAAGCTGTTCAGATGTGGAATGATGATATTAACAAGATGATAAGAAGTTATTCATGCATGAAATAAAAAGAACATTTATATTTATCATTTCAAAATCAGTGATGCCCAATAATAAATACAATTTAAATGAATGAAATTGCATAGAACATCTAATTTTGAAAATATGGCATTTACTCATATTATGTGATTATAAAAGAATACAAAAATCAGCTTAATCTCATCACCCAGTGAAAACCATGGCACTCATATATCTGTAGATGTGCACATGTGTTAGATTTATTTTAATGGAAGCATAATAATTCCTGATCTTCATATGTCATTTTACCATGTATACAAAAGTATTTTATGACATTCAATATGTTTTCCTTAATAATTTTCAGTCTTCATACAACTACAATGCATGAATTAATGTAGTATAAGCTATTTATTAAAATAATGTATTTAACTGAAGAAATTGTGATACACTCATCTAGTGGTACCAATGCACCATTCTTGTGACACATCTATACTAGAACTGAACATTAAATCAGACAAATATGAAAATATCATAAACTTTCAGGCTATTTTAGTGCAAAATATAAAAGTTTATTTAGAAATTAATTTTCACTAAATAGTTATTCACATTTTTACACTTTCACAATAAAATAAAGAAAATGCAAGTAGCAACGCTTCAAAATTCAAACATTTTGTTAACCCTCCAGTTTTACATTTTCCCTAAAGAATAATATAGATATTCCTAAGCACTTTTGTTATGGTCCTTAATAATGTAAGGTCATATACACCCTTCTCCCATATCATTCTGAAATGCTCATAATTAACATTATAGTTAAAATACATGGCTCACACAAACACAAACACATAAGCACTATCAACTTGGATTTCTGTCAAAAGGCTATTGTGTTCTCTTGTCTCATATCTTTTCTCTGCCTGAAATGTCATCTTCCCCAACCCGAAATTTTACTGGTTATCTGACATCACAAATCTAGCTAGATTGAAGAGTCTTCTGTCTGCCCTCTCATTATATTACCTCTAAACTCTCTGTAATATGGTTAATTATTATTTTACAAAAAGCTATAGTCAGCTTAAGTTTAAGATATATTTGGAATTGATAGAATTTAAGTAGTCTGAGAATATATTATGACTTGGAAATAAAACTTACTGAGTCCAAAATTAAACCTCCTATATCCCTCTTTATTATCCTGTCCACATGGTCTGTCAAAAATTGAAAGAAATTGATCAATTTCTCTTTGAATTTCTTGGGTTTTTTTCCTAAACTATATTTGGCTTTATATATTTCTTTGATGTGCTATTCTATGTAAAGATCACATCTTTGGGAACTTCAATTTAATTTAAAGCTTTATTTTTTTTTTATTTTTGGTTGTTTCCTTGCTTTGAATCTACTTTGTCTGAATTTAACATTATATTTTCTTTCAATTCAACTTCTAGAATGAAATTACATAGCTGTATAAAATGATGATGAAAAATGTATTATTTTACTGGCTTACGTATATTCCATATTCTATACCAGCTTTTATTAAAATGACATGGGTTTTGTCAAAGAAAAATTGCTCTGGGCAGAGTTAAATAGGCAAGAAAGATTTTATTTGAAATGATTGCAATAGGGACAGATATTGAACTGAACTTGCTGAAACAAAAGTCTGGACAGATTTAAGCCCTGTAGTGAGCTAATGTCAAGTTACTGGAGGTGGTTAAGGCGGAAGTTGATCAATATGATCAGTCTGTATGTGTTTGCTAGCTGGTCGTTTTCGAAGTTAGGTTCCTACCCTCCCACACACACTGAGAGACAGGGATGCTATCTTTTTTAATGATTACATTTCAAAGGGATAGTTCCCAGGTCCTTGAGAAAGAGATTGTAAAACTGGTAAGAGTCTAAGAGAACTACATCTCCCAAGGACAGAAAAATAATTTCCATTGCAAGTTTTCTCAAGTAAATGTTCTTTTTACAAAATGGAGGTCAGGGGCCTATAGTCAGGAAGAAACGATCTAAGAGCTAAAGTTTAGTCCAGCTGAGGAGAAGGCAGAGGCTGTCGGTTTTATAGCTAGTTTATTATTTCTTTTACATATTTTAAATAATTATTTTCTATTATTTTAGTAGTTAATAGACAATCAACATTGCTAAGCATACTGTTCTCTTTGCCCACAGCCACATCTTTACTTCAGTAATTTTCTGTGAATTTTTGCATTCCTCTGTGTTTTGATGTTTATTTTGTTTGTAGATTTTTTTGTCCCTGTTTTTTTGTTTGTTTGTTTGTTTTGAGGAGACAAGGGAAATCCTGGGCTGGAAGTTCTCTCAAAATCACCTGAAGGGCCCAGCCAGTGTGGCTCAGTGGTTGAGCATCGACCTATGAACCAGGAAGTCACAGTTCAATTCCCTGTCAGGACACATGCCTGGGTTGTCCAGGTTGCAGGCTCCATCTCCAGTAGGGGGCATGCAGGAGGCAGCCAATCAGTGATTCACTCTCAACATTGATATTTCTATATCTCTCTCCCTCTCCCTTCTTCTCTGAAATCAATAAAAATATATTAAGAAAATCACCTGGGCAGGCTTTCCTCAGATCCCTCATTGCTTACCTGAGAATATTAGAGTCCTTCTGGATACAAGGGGATGTTGAGGCAAACAGACTGAATTTTGGATCCTACAGCACTCAGGCTGGTTTGGGCTCACCACTGCGTTCCTCATGAGGTGCACGGAGACCAGCTGTAAACTGAACTGGTGTTTCAGTTCACCTGGCAATGGCTGGAAGGACAGCACACAGCCTTCTCCATGTTTCAGGGAATTATTCTAGTCAAAGCTGTTAGAAGTGGCAGTGCTGGGCCACACATTTCCCAGGCAGCTACTTAGGAACACTTTGGAAGCAGGTGGTTAAAGGGATTCCATGTGGTGCCATGGCTATCATCCCACCTCACCTCCATTCTTCGTTCCTACAGATAGGATCATGTCAGTGGCATTTTGTCTGAATCGCATCTAAATCACATTGAGTAGTTCTGAGTCAGCCATTGTTTTCTTTCTCTGTCTAGCTTCGGCTGCATAAAAATCCCACAAAAATCTTCTAAGGTAATAGCAAAGGGATGTCACTTACATTCTTTCCAAAGAGCTGATACAGCGATTCCAACCCTGCCAACACACACACACACACACACACACACACACACACACACTCATACCCTCATACACACACACACTCACACACACTCATACACATACACACACACTACTCACACACACATACACACACATACACACACCACACACACACACACACACACTTTTTTCAACCTTTAATTATTTCTCTGGGTCAAAAGTGAGATGAGCCCTAGATGGTTTGGCTCAGTGGATAGAGTATCAGCCTGCGGACTGAAGGGTCCCAGGTTCAATTCCGGTCAAGGGCACATGCCTGTGTTGTGGGCTTGATCCCCAGTGGGGGAGGTGCAGGAGGCAGCCAATCAATGATTCTCTCTCATCATTGATGTTTCTGTCTCCCTTTCCATTCCTCTCTGAAATCAATAAAGATATGTATTGTTTTAAAAAAGAAAGTGAGATGAGAGGATGTTTAGGAATCTGTGACCACATCACTATATTTTCAATGATTCTTTGTCATGTTGTTTTGGTTGTTGTTGTTTTGTTCCTCAGGATTAAACCTGGTTAGAAGCCAACCTGAGAGAAGGGGAAATATTAAGGAGCTAGGAATAACATTGTCAGCCTGTAATCTAACAGCTGCCAGGGCTTGCATTTGACAAAGAGTCAATTTTTAATTTGGATTTTCTCTAATTATTGTATAAATGAGGAGCATTGACTGGCATTCTTTCTTTTGAGGATTACAGAGATGAGACGAACTTGGAGTCTTGGAACATGTAGCACAGTGTGAGCACTTAGTTGACCTAGAAAGTCTCTCCAAGGGACTGAGAAACAATTAGAAATTTAAATGCATGAAAATGGAGACATATTTTATACTATGTCAAATGTTTCAATTGTACTACTGGGGAGCAAAAGACCTATGACTTTGTTGCTGGATTTTTAATGCTTAATGTATAAAAGGAGACATTCTTAACAAAACTTACTTTTAATCAGAGGATCTCAACATATTTTACAGGTTGTTGTTCATTTTTAGAAAAGAAGTAGAATGCCCTCTAAATTAGGAAAACAATAGGCCTTTTTATCCCAAAACAAAAATATTAAAAAACAAACAGAAAACATTAGACATCAATGGCATCCCAAATATATAGTGCTAGCTGCAGGGGGCTACGTAGATACAAGATAAAATCTCTACCCTCTGGAAACTTTGCATATAAAGTAGTCCCCTAGTGGTGCCCCGGTAACAATTATTGGAAAGTGACAAACACCACATGGTCTATGGCGATGAGATAGAACAGCAAAAAAAAATACTCTTGTTAGCAAATGTGTTACCTGAGGGAGCTGGCATTTCATGAGTTTTGAAAGACAACAATTTATGGAGTCTGAGAAAATGTAACAACCATAGTCCATTCTACATTATTATGATACTAACCTTTTAAAACATGGCACTGTTTATGGTCAGTTTTCCCTTCTAACCCTCTCTTGGAATTTTTGTTTTCTTCTTACAGTGAGGCCTTGACTTACGAGTTTAATTCATTCCAAGACCGAGCTCCTTAAGGAGTTCGTTAAGGAGCTCGTTAACTCAAATTACTCTATCAACTCAATGCAAAAAAAATCCGCCGAGAGACAGCTGGTATCTCAAAAAACTCGTTAGTCCGGACACTCGTAAGTCAAGGCCCCACTGTATTTGCTAAGTCCTGTCAGTTGCCTTTCAGCCTGATCACCTACACCTGGTGACACTTCAGCTCCCACTCGGAAGTCACACTGTATATCAGAATCACCTGTAGAGCCTGTTCAAACTCAGGTTCCAGGTCCCTAAACCCTGGCATTGTGATTCAGTAGGGCTGGGGAGGGGACAATCATTTACATTTCTAATAAGTTATCAGGTCATGCTGATGCTTTCCACCTGGAAGACCACTTTTCTGGGTTCTGAAAAAAATATTAATTTTTCTCTTGATAATGTTTGGTCTAGTGGGAACATAGGGCTCCTCCAGTGTAAATATCATTGCTGTTCAGGTAGATGAGCACTATAAGACAAGTGATCCATGAAAACAGTGCATCACAAACTTTCATACGCATATGAATGATCTAGAGGCCTTGTTAAAATGCTCATTCAGATTTGGTAAGTCTGGGGTAAGACATGAGACTTGGCATTACTAACAAGGTCTTAGGTGATGTGGACACTAGAAGCAATGTGCCAACAGATACTGGGCATAGCACCTCAACAACCATATGAGTGTTTTTCAGTTGCAAAAGAGCTTTTGTTAAGGGACATCTCATATCCTAAATTTACCTAATCAACAGTTTCAATAATATTATGACTGTCAACTATTCCAATAGAAAAGATCTTTTGTATCACAGAATAAGGCAAAGTGTGCCTTAGATATCTTTCAAATCAATTCCTTCATTTTATGTATCAGGACATTTTTCCTAGTCCTACATCTGATTGGAAATGAGAACAGGGTGTAATCATTTGAGGCCTCTTCCTTTGCATTTTTCAAGGTAGATTTAGTCTAAAAAGTAAAAGTTTCTTAGATAACAGTGGCAGTTTAGGAAACCAAAGTAGCAGAATGATCCTTTTCAGTCCCACGAAGATGCCAATGACCTTCGCCTGCCTCTTTTTATGGCTATGAAATGAAACACATACTTTAGAGCCCCCACTCTTCCTGAACCTGGTTGTTGATTACACGCAGGCCTCAAAGAAACAGTTATTTCTTAAGCAGTGGCACAGGATCTTCATTTGGAATCTTTGTTCAAACCTGTTCACAACGCTAATTCGCTAATTCGGGTGAAGCGCACATCAAAAGATGACAAATCTAACTGCCAGTTTCGTGTGAATTTCCATCGAATGTGCTCCCAGCACTTTCTGTTCTCTACAAACAATGACTGAGACAATTGATCTCTCCCAATTCTTCAGTTATCATGAACAGTTGTGCTGATTTCAGTGAAATTTCTGAAATGTCAAGAGAATTGCTTTCTTCTTGTGCTGTGAGAGGGATATTTATAGACAAATATTGCCATGAGAAACAGAGAGTTTTTGTTTTCTTATTCGTTGAGGATTTACTTTTGTCTGTAAGAGGACAGAACAGAAGAACACTGAATCTCCAAGCATAAACTTTGAGTTTTGATTCTCTCCATATGCAAGTTTATGATAAGGATGTAGTGCATTGCTCTCAATTAGTTATAGAAATTGGAAATAATTTTTTCCTGAAAAAAATTAGGCTTGGATATCTTTAGAAAGAGTATTTAAACCTCTTTAGAGAAAACATCACTTTCTAGGTAGTTCTTTTGCATGCTATAAATTCTCAGTTGACCTAATGAAAAGCCAATATTTCCTCTAAGACAAAATCTTATTTTACTCATCTACCAATGCATCCATTTATCACAGTGTCAGGCAGACTCAGATTTGATATTAAGTGCTATACATATTTGTTGTGAAAAATGGATAGAGTAGGTTTCTATCTCCAGGATTTTTGCATGTAAAAAAGCAACTGTACTTTTCCCCTAACTGTCACAATTCCTTAGGGAATGAATCAATTTGCCCAGTTTTGAAAAGTATTTTCAGAGAAACTATTATTTTCAAATATCAGCATTTCATATTTGCAAACCAAAGCCTTTATATAAATGGACTTTGTCATTTTAGAAGCTTTATATCTCCATATAATATGCATATAAATTAAAATCTGCTTTTTCTGTATTTCTAAAGCATAAGCCTTCTGACTTAATTGATTATATATCACAAATTCCTTATGAAATTGGCTATATTGTTTTATGATACTGGCACTTGGCAAATAACATTTAAAAGACTTTAAGCTTAAAATTTCATTAAGTCTCAGGAATAGGCTTAATTAACATTTCACACATTCTTTCCGTCCCTTATGGTTTGAATGCCATTCTGACTAAAAACTGAACCTAGATTATTTTAACATTAAGGTGCCAGAAGCAGACCTAAGTTTTGCAAAAATAGGCAAGGCAGAGAAAGGAAAGAATGGAAGTGAAAAGGTATGGAAGAATAAAAGGAAGAGGTAAACAAAAGGGAACAGAAAAGAGAGGCAGGAGATAAGGAGAAAGTAAAGACATAGAAATGAAGGAAAACATTTTTAAAAAAGGATGCACCCAGTGGGGGTGTAAAATGACACAAAGAATTGCCTTAGATGCCACTCTGAAATTTCCCCTTGATTCACATTTGAATGATTCACGAGAGCCAACTGTCACCTTCTTGCAAATATTATAATGTGTTTTCTTTCTGAAGGCTGCCGACCATGGGTAAGTGCCTGTGCTTAACAGCCATTTTCAGTACATGATCTTGGTCAAGTCACTCACCTGTGTGCCTCAATCTTAACATCTTTTACATGAGAATCACATTAGCGCCCAAATCATAGGACTCTTGTTGACAATGAGTTCATTCAGGTCAAGCACTTATCACTCAATAAATAAATGTTAGCAATTAGTACTGGTGATAGTTTGCCATTCTACCTCTAACTGAAGAAAACTGAGTATGATGTTAAATGACCGTATCAATTGCTACATGTGAGCATAAAGTTTTGTCAGTGTCCCAGCAAGAGACCTTGTGCACGCAAAAGTTTTAATCAAATAGAATTTAATGGGGTGGGGGGGGGAGGTTATAACATGGAGAGGAGTTTAAGAGAGGACTTACAAAGGGCAGTGAAGAATTCAAATAGAAACAGCAAGAAGCCCAAACCCACCCACACCCACCATCTTGGCCTGAAGGGGAAGAGGGAAGGTAGTGTTACTAGATCCAAGTAGGACCTGTGGCTGTGAAAGAGGGCCCATGTATAGGAGTTGTTCCTACAGCACAGGCTTATCTGACAGTAGCACTTTGACATTTAGATCAGATCACTCTTTGTTGTTGTTGTGTGTGTGGGAGGAGATGTCCTGAGCATTGTAATATGCTTAATAGCATCCCTGGCATCAACCCACTAGATGCCAATATTACCTCATTCTTGACAACATCTTATCCTGACAACCTCAGTCTTGACAATAGAATTGCCTCCAGATATTGTTAAATGTTCCCTGGGAGGCAAAATTATTCCAGGTTGAGAACCACTGCTGTAGAAGAACCAGCCTCTGGAAAACTGTAGCAAGGCCAGAATGGGTAGCAAGGAATAAATACTCGGACCTCCATCTCCTACCACCACTGAGTGCCTCACATTACTGAAGCTAATCAAAGCCACATAGCAAGGAAGCTTGGTGAAGGACTATAGTCATAGACCGAGCCTCCTTGGACACAAGTAGGGTATAGAAGGGTGAGAACTGGTCATAGAGGACAAAAGGAGAATAAATAATATGCAGTCCAAAGACGTGCATTACGTTAGAGTTACCTGGGCCCCTTTTCAGTAGTCATGACCCCCTGGAGTAACATAAAAAGAAAAGGAACACAATGGCTTGTAGCATCTTTGGAAAATATATTGATATCATAGGCCCCAGCTGGATACCATGAGATCTATAAATGTGTCCATCTTGGATTCCAAATAGACATTAAAAATAAGACACAAAGAAGGGAAAAAATCCCTTTCTGTATAATCCTCTAATGTATAACCAACCACCTCCCAACTTGAGCCTTATTTAATAGTATAAAGCTTAACATTACATAATAATAGAAGGATTTAATTATATAATGCAAATGTTCAAGAAAGAAGAATATAAGTCATCTTGCTTCTGTAAACTTCTCCCTGAACTCAGACATTTTCCTAGGAGGCAGAATTCAACATCTTGTGACAGCCAATATACTGATACTTGCAGTCTTCTCCTCAATCCAGCAGCAATATATCAGATAAATACCACTAAAGTCCATATACTCTGCTATCAAATAACAGGATTTCACTCATCTCTCTCAATAAATTGTTTTCGAAGGTCTGCAGAAGAGTTAAGTTCTCACAAAATGGTTTTATGATCATCAGCTCCAGCCACAATTCTTCCATCTTGTGATAGCAGCCACCCAACTTCATGCAAAGACTCAGAATGGTCATGATACCTGTATGAGTCAGCTCAGGCTGTCATAGCAAAGTAGCACAATCTGGGTGATTTAAACAAAAATCTGGAATCGGAGAAGTTTAAGCTCAAGTTACTGGCATGGTGCTCTTCATTCTAGGACAACGGTTCTCAACCTGTGGGTCACGACCCCTTTGGAGGTCGAACGACCCTTTCACAGGGGTCGCCTAAGACCATCAGAAAACACATATATAATTACATATTGTTTTTGTGATTAATCACTATGCTTTAATTATGTTCAATTTGTAACAATGAAATTTGGGGTCATCACAACATGAGGGACTGTATTAAAGGGTCGCGGCATTAAGAAGGTTGAGAACCACTGTTCTAGGGCCTCTTCTCCTGGCTTATAGGGAGTATCAGCTCACTGTGTGCTCACATGACATCTTCCTTATGCACATGTGGACAGAGGGAGAGAGGAAGCTATCTAGTGTCTCTTTTTATATGAAGACAGGGCTCTAATTTATAGCCTCACTTAACCTTAATTATTTCCTTAGAGCAGCGGTTCTCAACCTGTGGGTCGCGACCCCTTTGGCGGTTGAATGAACCTTTCACAGGGGTCGCCTAAGACCATCCTGCATATCAGATATTTACATTATGATTCATAACAGTAGCAACATTACAGTTATGAAGTAGCAAAGAAAATAATTTTATGGTTGGGTCACAACATGAGGAACTGTATTTAAAGGGCCAGAAGGTTGAGAACCACTGCCTTAGAGGATCCATTTCAAAACAGAACAGGGTTAGGGCTTCAACATATAAATTGGGAGGCACAACTATTGAGACCACGACTGGTGGTCTATATTGTGCTCCACCTTGAGAATCCCAATGACTAAGTAAGGGAGATAAGAGTGCTGTTTCTTCCACAGAAAAGTGGAGAATGATTTTCTTGATGAGTGCATGCCACCTTTAGTATTCAGTGTGTCTCCAAATCTTTCATGAACCTTTTCATCAACTTCTGACCTCCCCAAACCATTGACAATAGACAATGGACTGGAAAGAGATGTCATTTCATCATCTCTTTTGTTCTCCTCAGTCATCCTATTCCAGTGATGGCGAACCTATGACACACGTGTCAGAGGTGACACGCGGACTCATTTTTTTGGTTGATTTTTCTTTGTTAAATGGCATTTAAATGTATAAAATAAATATAAAAAATATACATCTTTGTTTTACTATGGTTGCAAATATCAAAAAATTTCTATATGTGACAGGGCACCAGAGTTAAGTTAGGGTTTTTCAAAATGCTGACATGCCGAGCTCAAAAGGTTCGCCATCACTATTAGTCCCTGCTTACATAGAGTCTCTCTCTACCACTGCTCACTTTACAAAATGACTTGGCCCATCAAGGAGATAGAGCTGGGATAGTATTGGACCAACTAGTGGCTTGTTGACCTTAGGTCAGTTAAACACAAATTTATTGTTTCAACCATTGAGTTGAATCAGCGAGGTTTTACTAGATATTTAACTAAAAAGATAATGGACCCTTTCCACATTTTCACTTAGTTAAATACAAATGACCTGCCATCCAAGAAATTTTACTTTGGGTGGCCACATGGAAGCCACGTAAAATTAAATCAATCTAAGCATATTGTAGATATTATTATTATCAGATCAAATTTTATTATCAAATTTCCAGTGCTAACCTCAGTTTCAAGAATCTAGGACTTTTCTCAGTGTTTCAGTTCATGATAAAATAATAAATTTCTTTATAATAATTAATATCAATATGCTATGTTTATTTATAATGTACTATTATAAAGAACAAGTGGTATTTGTAATGATAAACCAGAAAACCACAATTCAGTTGGCTCTGTAAAATATTAATCTTTCCACTGAGCACTCTTCATAATATTCAATGAACATCAGCTTTTATGCTAAAAAGTTATGGTTTATTTGTAGTAAGATACATTTCAGAAATGAGAACATTCAAATCAAACTGTGAAGAACAGTAAGAAATTAGGAATTTAGGCTAAATACCCTGACTAGGCTCAAGCATCCAGAGGTCAGGATCTAGGAGGAAGACATAAAACTAGAACATAATAGTAGATTAGAAGTAACATACTTAGATGGTCAGAAGGAAAAGGTATTGAAGCCTAAAAAACAGCTGAGGAAATTACATGCATTCATTGATTTGGGACAAAATGTAGTTAAAGATAGAATATGAATTAAGAGGACAGGGTGGAATTTGGGGTAGAAAACATTAAAATTTGTACAGGGGAAAAATAATTTTATAGGAATGAGGGGGTATAGATAACCGGAAGAGGTCAGATTTTGGGAGTTAGCCATGGAAAACAATGAAGTGCAGCATGATAGAATTACCCAACCCCTTTGGAATATGTCGAATAATCCAGCTACTCAATTTAGCTTCATTCTGAAATAAGGACCAATGGAGGCAGCCTGCAAAGTTGATACATGTTTTTCTGTGGAACTATGAGCATGTGGGCCTGGTGGCCTGTGGGGGAGCTTGGTAGTAAGAGGCAAGCAAGGAAGCCCTGTCTCTTTTGAGTGGGTGGCAGCTGGAGTTGGGGGTGGTGGATGGAGTAAGGGGTGGGGGGGGGGGCAGCTCACTCAAGCTGTTCTCTGTAGTCTCACACATACAGATAATTTCCTCCTATGATTTACTACCACAGATGGTAAATTTTGTCAACTTACTATTTCCAGTTGCAAAGGACATAATCTATATGTATATGAGTACCAAGATGCTTTAAGGAAAAAGATGAATTTAATGACCCTTCCCTAAGTTTCTCCTTGTCTTTATTGCTTACTTGCTAGTACTTCTGGATTTTAATTCTTTTCCTTTCCTTTTAAATTTATTGCTTGATGGAAATAATTGGGAGGTTTGGGTATTTTACAACAGTGGGAGTCTTTATTAGCTTTTAAGTAGATAAAAATATCTTTTCTTCCCCATAGTGCAAAGTGAAATGGGCTGTTACTACCATCTCAGTAAATTAAATTACTTAAAAAAAATAAAAGAAATAGATTGTGAAAATGTTTAGCCAAAGGAGTTCTCCAGCTGACTGAACATTTATGGGCACTTCGCCACCAAGGCGAGGTAAATTCACCTACAAGTAGCTATTTAAAAGCATGTGTATAATGATAGTTGTTAAACTTGCCCAACTGAATTGCACCTAACTTTCAGACAATAGAGTAGAATATATATACAACCAAATTGATGATAACTAAAAGGGCGACAGAATAATAACTGACAAGAGTATGAATAGTCCAACTGTGGAAGCTCAACTTGGGGAGACGGACTAATTAGCAGTAATGAATTGAACTTAAAAGACAATTTAATTGGAGAGTAAAAAACACACATATGTGCACCATGTTTGGTGACTTCTGGTTGGGAAGTAATCGGCTTTGTTTTGAGTCAGGTATTTTCCAGAAAGGCGTGGGGAATTAGGTCAATCAAACTGTGTACTCCATCCTATGCCCACATCTTTAAGGAAATGGCAATCTAAATGCAATAAGAATCAGCTTTCTCAATCTCGATTGCACATTTGAATCAGCTGGGTGCTATTTTAAAATAGGGTGGCCTTGGTGACACCCCCAAAATTCTGATGTAATTGATCTGGGAGAGGGATTCCGTGTGTTTATAAAATCACCTCAGATGTGTCAAAGTTGCAGCTAGAGCTGGGAACCGTTTCTTTAAAGGGCAGTTTGTGTGGTTCATGAAATTCCAAATGGGAAATGAAGCACTGCATTTCTCGGCTTCCATTAAGGGTGGCGTGGGTTGGTTGTTCTGCTCCTCAGCAGAAGCTGAGAAAGCAGCTGTAGCAGTGTCCTGCCCCCTCCATATCCAGGAAGCAGAGTCGGTCTCTACTGCGCATCATAACTTTGGGATGCGTCATTCATGAGAGACGAAGGCTGAGCATTTGGCTGAGAGGTGAGGAAAATGGCTATAGAGATTGAAGGTGTGGAATTTATTCTCCATAAGAGCCGTTTTGGATCAGTTGGATAGGTTGTTATTTTAAAAAAGAAAAAAAAATGAGTTCTTTTTTGATACATATGACCTAGACAGCAGGCTCCAATGGCTCCTAGAAAGCCATGCGCTATGCCAACAATAGCAGACATAGAGAAGCTGCATGTGGCACCGGGCTTTCTCTTGGTGACTTCATCAGCATCTATACCTGAGATCAGAAATCAACTGTAAACTTCTTAGTCCCTCTTTTTCTCTTTCCTTGTCATTTTTTATACACCTCCAGTATTATCTTGTACCATAAATGATATCACCTTGGAAAACATGATCACATTTGTCTTCCATATTAGGATATGGGTTCTTTAAGGTTATGGACATCTTTAGTCATTCTAATATCTTTAGCTCTCAGAATAATGCCAGGCATGCAAATATTTGTAGATAGAAAATGTTTGTGTGCCGTCCTACTTCCCCTTATTTAAATTCAAAGCTGAGAACAGATGGGAGATGATAGAAAAAGAAAGGAAAAGGGAGGAGCTTACAGTTTTTAAGTCAAAATTCTTCTAAATAAAACCCAATTCTCTAACAAACGTCTCTCATAAATTCATACATTCTTTTATCACGCATTTCTTGAAGTAGGTTAACCAGATAGAAAGAACCCAGTCAGAAATAACTCTGACAGCACGGAGCTTACCTTGGGGGAAAGCAGACAGGAAAAGAGCAGAGAGATACATAATCACCATATATTTAACATTTTGATAAATGCTATAAAGGAAATAAACAGGGAATGGCTGACATATGTGAGACCCCTTTAGAAACATGACATTTATGCCATGACTTAAAAGATCACCATAATCCCACTGTAAATAGTTGGGAAAAGAATATCCCAGTCAAAGGGAATTCTTCAGATACATAGGCTCAAACATGGGAAGAGGTTTGGTGAGATTGAAAAATAGAAAAAAAAAAGCTTTCTAACATATCCACAAAACAAAACCTCCTTATCATTAGATGACCCTTGACCTATCCTCTTTTAGAAAATCACCAAAGTTCTCTTGAGCTTTGTGTTACACGCCATCATACACCCAGGGGCAGGTTCAATGGCTTGAGTGTCGCTTAAGATCTTCACTAAAAGGTCATTGGGCATCTATTCTGCCAGAGCATGTTTGATCTAAATGACCTGAATGGTGACTTCAGAACTCCTACCTGGAGGTTCAAGTCTGACTTCTAAGGACCAAGGTCCTGTGAGGGCAACTGTTTGTCTGCGATCCACTGAGAGCTTTATTGTGCAGTTGGAAGACCAGGATCTTCACAAGAAAACATGCAATGCAAACTGGCTGCGAGCTCTTTTCTCCCTCTGCTTTGCTGACTTCGATCACGTAGTCTCAAATATCAGGTTTGTCTCATTCTATTCATTCTAAAGAAGTTCTTTGAGTAAAGAACCTTTTTTTTTTTTTTTAATATGCTCAGCACCTACCATAATGCCTAGCTCACAGACAGTTAGCCCCAAGCTAAATAGTTTTTATATGTTTTGTTACGGTTCAAAAAAATAATCAAAGAATATAAATATTTTTGTGACACGACACTGAAAATTACACAAAACTCAAGTTTCAGTGTTTACACATCATATTTTTATTGAAATAGAGGCTCACTCCCTTCATTGATATTTTGCCTAAGCCTACTTTCACACTGTAATGGCAGCCTGCCTTTCAGGAGTTGCCAGATACCCTGGTTTGCAAGCCTAAAATGCAAGGGTGGGCAAAAGTAGGTCTACAGTTGTTTACACTTAGCTAATATGCTAAGTGTCTGGCTGTCCGACAAGTTGCTATAATGCACACTGATCACCACCAGGGTCAATGCAGGAGCTGCCATGACATGCACTGTCCGTTTACAGAGAAACAGCATCGTGGATCTGGCACCCACAAAGCAACACTTGGCTTCACCCAGCTGGTACACAGGCCTTGCCACCACCCCAGAGCGACAGCCCACCAAATTGCAGCCAACACTGCTGAGACCCCATGGTGCAAAATGCGGCTCACAGCCCAGCCAAGCCTGGACATGGTGGCTGTGGGCACTGCGTAATGATGTCACATAGCAACGCCCGGCTTCATCTCTACCTAGCAACTACCCTCCTTGCAGTTTCTTCAGCCCAGGAAAACTACTTGCTTTATAGCCAGGTGGAAACATTTCACACTTTAACCAAATGTCTGTGAAGCGTTTTCCCCTGCCTCATCTCATTTGATCCTCACAGAAGTCCTCAAGTAGATAGACAGGAGACTTGGTGGAATCCTGTTTTCTGTTCATTAGCCAGAAAATGAAGATTTAGAAAACTTAGAAAGTTGACCTGACTGAAAAGAAGTAAGAAATGGTGGACCTTGAAAATGACTTCAGGTTTTCTCACTGCGCAGAATATAGTTAAAAACTGCTGCAGTTATATATTTTATCCTTTGTTCTCCCTGCATGATCTATAATAATAATCTGCTTGGTGTTGATATTTACTGCTGTGTTGCTGAAAATTACCTGAAAGAGAAGTTGGGGTGCTTCACTGGGCTGGAAAAAGTTTAGCTAAATCAGAAAGCAGGTCTAATTAAGCAAGTTTATTCTATATCTATAAAAGGCTAAGTTGACTTGTGCATGCACGATACAGATAAAGCTCTCACTAGCACCAATTACACGTGTGTTTTTTGATCTGTAATTGTCAATTGTGAATTTGGTTGACACTTCTATTACAGAGAAAGGGTGAATAGCAATATTAAAATATTTATTCTAATTAATTTCCTTTCAATGTGCATAAATTTGTGCACCAGGCCACTAGTAATACTATAATTACTACATAACCCTATATAATAAAAGCCCAGTGACCGCATGGCGGAAAAACCAGAATGACGGGTCAAAGAGTTGCTATGATGCACAATGACCACCAGGGGGCAGACACTCAAGCACGAGCTACCCCCTGGTAGTCCATGTGCTACCACAGTGAGAGTGCCAATTGGCTGACTGGGATGAGCAGCTGCTCCTGCTGCCAACCCTGGGCCAACAGGCAGGGACCCAGGCTGTGATCTTTGCCACCTCGCCCCAGGCTCCTCCTCCTCGCTCCTTGCTGCCTCCCCTGGATGCCCATAGGCTGTGCAGCGGTGCCGCCGGGCTCACAGAGCTGACCCCGGAGGCTGGGAGGCAGGTTTGTGGCCTTCGTGGGACTGAGGCCTACTCTGCCACCTCTCAGTGCTATTGTCCCTGGGCCCAGCCCCAACCAGGTCCCCTGGAGAGGCAAGTGCTCTGGCTCCACGGAAGATGCCAGACCAGGGAGCAGCCATTCAGAGGGCAGGTCCACAGCCACTCGGCTGACCAGGATGAGCCACACTCCCACAGCACACTGATCCTCACAGGCCACTCCCACCACCAGTGCACAAATCCCATGCACCAGGCCTCTAGTAAAATATAAGAAAAAACTATTTCATGTGCTCACAACTGTAAACTGGCTGCTGCCACTCCTGTATTTACTACTGGCCCTTCATGGAAAAGTTTGTCAACCTTTGTGACAAATATTTTCCATACGAATGAACGAATACATAAATAAGTGAACTATCATGGCCAGTTCACTTTTATATAATTACTTCTTAATGGTACACACTTCTTGGCAATAACCTAGAACATAGCACATTTTATTAAAAATATGAAACTAGTATTATTTATGCACTATTCTGCCATGCTGTTCTAAAACATATTCAATCAAAATAAAAACTTTAATTGCATTTTCTAAATGGGCTTCACCTATTTTAGTAATTAAATATACATTGCCAAGCTTCTTTTCATTAGGATCAGCCACTACCCTAAAAAGTTCTGTTTAAACTCTATTAAAACCAGCTTACATATCTCTTCTATCGAGTATGTGTATGTCGTCTGTGCTTGTCATTTAAAACCAGCTTACATATCTCTTCTATCGAGTATGTGTATGTCCTTCTGTGCTTGTCATTTGGTTCTAAACGTTTACCCCAGGTATGTAATTCTGCTATTAAAAAAAATACAGAAATGCAGGAAACTCAATCACCTTCCTACTATATAAACTTCATTTCATTTACATATTTAAAAATTTCCTTTTTTTCTTTTACTGACTACCACTGCACTAGTGAACTGGATGTTTGGGAGGATTACAAAATAGGGTATATCTTCAAAATGTGATCAGTCACATTTGGATTATACAAGAAGCATGCTCTTCCATAAAACAAGTTATAAACACGATTAAATATTCAACACAAAAGTATACAAAATACTATATGAACTCACATGGAAATAGAAATAAGCTACTCTGATCATTGTGGAGAAATTGAATTTGGAAGCAAAACAGCTCTACCGTTAATTCCTATTGCCTGTACCTTCTCAGTAGCAGGATTTCTGTAGCTTTTTATTTATTTCCTTTTCCAAATTTCTGAGAAGGGTTGACAAAATAAATTGGACATTTAATCTATTAGATATGCTGATAAGTTTTGGTTTTGTTTGTGTCTTTCTTTTGTATGGTTTTATTTTTAATTTTCCAGGAGAAGATGCGGACTCAAGTAATGATCATTGTCTTCTTTTATTAGGAAAGACTTGTCTTCTGCACATCATTATGTCACCGAAACTTCTATGGGTTTTGTTTTTAGAAAGGAAAGATGTGGGTTTTGAAATTTCGGTGTCTCTATTTTTTATTTAAGTATTTTGGAAGCAAATTTATGTAGAATTCACTTAAATAGGATGTTGCTTGCAATGCACTATTGGGGAGACCTTACTCTTCAAATTCAAGGGCCAGAGCTACAGAAGGAAAGCTTTTTACAAGTTAATACTAGCTAATTAATCCAGCTCATTAGCCTAAAATCTCACTGAATGCTGAGAGTGCTGCCAATGTAATAAGCTTCCCAGCTAATGCAGTCAAAGCTAACTTCAAAGAACGGCTAGTACCTCATTCATTAACTTAATCAACTCTCTAGACACTTCATAGGCAAGGCATCTTGGTAGGAGAGCAATAAAGATGTAAGTGGATGTTGTGTTCTGTTATCCCACAACTGACTTGAACCTTAAAATCTGGACAACCATGAGTGCACAAATAGTACACACTGCCACCTTTAAATAAGAACAGAATAAGGAAAAAAATGCTACTGTGCAACTGTTGTCAGAACTTACAATGATTTGGATAGTCTCGTCAATAAAAAGACAGCATCCAGTGTATTGAGCATTAAGTATTTCACATGCCCATAAACAAAATGGGAGTGAGACAATTACCAGTTTGTACCACTGTCTTCTTGTTTTCCTTTATAGATTTTAGAAACCAAAGATCAATACATTTAATGAGTGTATTTAACAAATATTGATAGATTATTTTATATTTCTCACATTTATTACTTTTTTAGTCTTTGAGACAAAGTGGGGGAAAGATTGTTCTGATTCTTTTTTTCAACAAATATATGAATACCTATTTTGTACCCAAACAATGTCTAGATAATGATCCTTCAGAATGCATTTTAATCCCTGGCCAGTGTGACTCAGTGGTTAGACATTGGCCTGTGCACCAAAGTGTCTCTCTAGGTCAAGGGCAGTACCTGGGTTGCAAGTTCATGGCCACCCCTTTGGGGCACATTGATTTTTAGAGAGAGGGAGAGGGTGAGGGAGTGGGAAGGAGAGACTCGTGGCCAGGGAATTATTCAAAACCCTGTCCTTTTCTTTCTTCCTTACCAGTTCTGGATACTCAAAGCTGGTGAGTGCTTCAAAGTTCTGCAAAGGACATTTTCCCAAGCCCCAAATCAGCTTTTCCTCCAGTTATATTGAATGATAAGCTAGTAAATTCCTCTTTTATTTATTTCATTTTATTTTTTTAATGATCACATTTATTGTCACTTTTCAAAAACTATTTTATTACATAAATAATTCATTAATATATTTCAGCAAAGATTCAAGCAATATAGAAGTAGAGAGAGTAAAAGGGGTGTCCATTTTTGCACCTCTCCCACTCCCATTTTTCTCCCTTAACATAACCAAGTTGGTGTATGCTTCTGGCCACTTGTGTATATCGAGGTTAATAACAAATTTTTCCTAAACATTTTTCTGCTTGTTGCTTTTTCACTTAACATTGTTTAGGTCCTTCCATGTTAGTATATATCATTGTCTTTACTGACTGCATACTTGTGATTTGACATAGAAAATTATAATTGTATTGTCATGGCTCAAAAGAACTTTGAAAAAGAAGTGTGTGATTCGCCTAGTTTTCCAGTAACTCTTTGAAAAAGTAATGGCAGTTTGTAGAGCCACGCTTAAATTGCTAGTTGCTGGAAAAAAAAAAAAATGCTCCACAAAATGAACCCATAGGGCTCTTTTTTTAAAAAAATATATTTTATTGATTTTTTACAGAGAGGAAGGGAGAGGGATAGAGAGCTAGAAACATTGATGAGAGAGAAACATCGATCAGCTGCCTCTTGCACAGCCCCTACTGGGGATGTGCCCGCAACCAAGGTACATGCCCTTGACCGGAATTGAACCTGGGACCCTTGAGTCCGCAGGCTGACGCTCTATCCACTGAGCCAAACCAGTCAGGGCAGGGCTCTTTTTTTAACATATTTTTTTAAGCTGTAACCAGTTTGGCTCAGTGGATAGAGCGTCGGCCTGCGTACTGAAGGGTCCCAGGTTCGATTCCTGTCAAGGGCATGTACCTTGGTCATGGGCACATCCCCAGTGGGGGGTGTGCAGGAGGCAGCTGATCGATGTTTCTCTCTCATGGATGTTTCTAACTCTCTATCCCTCTCCATTCCTCTCTGTAAAAAAAATCAATAAAATATATTTTTAAAATACTGTAAAAAATTTTTAGTCAGAAACATCAATGAGAGAGAAACATCCATCAGCTGCCTCCTGCACACCCCCCACTGGGGATGTGCCAGCGACCAAGGTACATGCCCTTGACCGGAATCGAACCTGGGACCCTTCAGTCCGCAGGCTGACGCTCTATCCACTGAGCCAAACCGGTTAGCAGGGGTGGGCAAAGTTTTTGACTCGAGGGCCACAATGGGTTCTTAAACTGGACCGGAGGGCCGGAACAAAAGCATGGATGGAGTGTTTGTGTGAACTAATATAAATTCAAGTAAACATCATTACATAAAAGGGTACGGTCTTTTTTTTTTTTAGTTTTATTCATTTCAAACGGGCCGGATCCGGCCCACGGGTCGTAGTTTGCCCACGGCTGGGTTAGGGCCATAGGGCTCCTTTAACTCATTCATTTATCTAATGTAAGTTGTAGGAATTTAAAAGAGTTTTTTTAATTTAATGATGGAATAAACAACAAACAATAAAACAAACATCTTTATTAAAAAAAAACACAACAACTTTGTTCATTTGAATGGTAAATTGGAAAGGTAGTAATCAGGGCTCCAATTTTCATCTTGATACAGAAAACAGTTGTTAACTTTTGGGTTCAAGCTATTTCTCAAAATTGTGTTTTAAAATTAGCTTTAAAACAAGTACTTTCTAAAATAGTGTCATGTGATGTTGAAAGTTTTACTTTTTAACTCACAGAAATGATGCTTAGATGCTTGGTGTTTTCTGATTAAGAAGCAAGCCTGCATTGGACAAAAAAAAATGAAATAGGCCCTTTCATTGCAGAATGGGATTAAATAATATGATTTGATACATTGGCTTAGATTTATTAATTATCTTGTGTCTCTGTAAATTATAAATGGCTTCAGATATTCAAAACTTAGAAAGGCAAAATTTATGAAAAAGCAATTGTGATTTTAATGATCTCAGTTGAGGAGTGAGGGATGAAATCAGATTGACAGGAACTGTGAATTTCACAGCTCGGTCCAATGTTTGATATGCTTTTTTGAAATGAGATGAAAGACCTGTGATTCTGCTTATTCCGAGCCAGCTGCATGGGTGTTTTGCTCCTGGACTCTTGTGCCTGTAATGAGCTTCTGTGAGCCCTAGCGGGTGCTAGGTTCTCTACCTCAGTGACTCCACAAGGCTTTACACCCAAGAAGAAATAGACTCTACTTCTTGATAAGAAGAGCTAGAAACAATTGTGGTCATTTGTGCACAATTCTGGGGTGGAATATATAATACTTTGGAGCTGTCACAGTCGTGTGTCAAATTAGATAGAGGAAGCTGTTTGGCCATCAGTATATGAAGAGGACGCTGGTGACATTTATGTTCCTGGTTTCAGTTGTTTTTGAGACCTGTGAAACCTCCAGTATAGCTATTAAATTCTTTCTTGTGTCTATGAGTCCATTAAGTTTCCCTGTTATCCAATTAACATAAGTGATGTGAAGTTCTGTAAAATTTAATCAAGGCTCCTGAAAAAAAAAAAAAAAACTTTATTCAAACTTGTTTACATTTTCTTATTTCCTGGCCATTCTTGTCACCTATTAATAAAGTAAATAGAATAAAGGCTGTTATATATTCATTTAGCTATTGCCCTTCATTTTTGATTAATTTTATTTCCAATAAACCAAGTGTCCATCTTAATTAAGCAATTCAACTATATTGAATTTGTCATCTGTATTTATAGGATGGTATTTTTTAAATGGTCCGAGTAGTCAGATACTACCCTTTAATTCTAAAAATTAGAGACCAAATGTCATTTAGGAAATTGAAAATCAACTTTTTATGACTTCAATTGAAAGAACTTATATTGAAATGTGAACAATGTTCATGAAAAGTTAATAAATAAGACTAATGATAGTGCATGGTAATTTTAGAATGATTAGGCTATTAAACTACTTATACTAATGCTAATATCTTTGAGAAAAGAGTATAACAATATTGGAATTTCATGCTCATAAAAAAAAAAAACCCTGAACTTCAAAAGCTTTTCATGATCACTTATATCAAGAGCCCATTTCACAATGTTCTCACATTTATATACAGACACATTTCTCATTTTAAATATAATTATTATGGATGTGAAATTATGGGATCTGAATCAATTTGCAGACTTTTAAGCTCCACATGTTTCTCTCTAATTTTGCCCTTCCTCCCAAGATTTAAAAATTCTCTCTACCCCTGACTTCCCTCTTTGACTCACTAATGCTATGAGTCAATGTAATTGAAAGGAGTGTGTCCTTTTATACTCCCTCCAACATGTTGGAAGCAAAACATATTCTAGGGCCTAGCCCTAGGCAAAAGGTATATGGTGTTTTTAGGAAATCAGAACATATACTAAGGATTCTAAGCTTCTGAGTGCAAGTGCACAAAGTGATACTGAAGCCTTGGTTAATGAACCCCTCTGTGAACCTTCCCACCCTTGCATCTCTCTGAAGAGAAACCAGAAGACGAGAGACGGAGCACGTGTTCAGGAAAGATACTGTCACTATTGAGTAAACTAGAGTGAGAATATGCCTTTTCTGTATATTCTTTCTCTTTTTTTCTTTTTTTTATCTTTAATTTCTTTATTGGTTAAGGTATTACAAATGTGTCCTCATCCCCCCATTAACCCCCAACCTCCCCCTCCCCCCCCCCCCCCACACGCTCATGCTCTCATCCCCCTGTTGTCCGTGTCCATTGGTTTGGCTTATATGCATGCATACAAGTCCTTTGGTTGATCTCTTCCCCTTACCCCCACCCTCCCCTACTTTCCCTCTGGGGATTGATAGTCTGATCACTGTTTCTCTGTCTTTGGATCTGTCCCTGTTCATCAGTCTATGTTGTTCTCTATATTCCACAAATGAGTAAGATCATGTGGTATTTATCGTTCTCTGACTTTCTTTCTTGATAATCAGGGAATACTTTCAGAGTTATCCAAAGTTTATAGCAGTGAATGAAGTGTCATTATTATCCTCATTTTTAGAGGATTCACAGGAAACTCAGGAGAATTAAAGTGACTTTAATTAGGGATAATAATTGTTCCTCCCCTTTGTAACTGACCTCACATTTAGTTGTAAAATATTGCTCTACAGAAGTTTACATGCCACTGATACCATAGTAAATAGCTCATTGTTAATAAAAGGAGCCAAGGGAAGGCCAGACATTATAGGCATTTCATTTGGGAAGCTTCAGCAGGAAGCTGCAATTTTGCAGCTCCCAGTGAATCACCAGCTCATTTCCCACAAAACACAGGAGGAAGGAGTACAACAAATGGGAGACAGAGGCCTGCACAGTGACGTTGGGGTGACTAGGGAAGGTGCCTGTCAGTCACTCCTGGGAACAGAAATCATTGGCCAGAATGGGTGTGGCCACTGCCAGCCCCTGAAAATGTGGTGATACATAATCTCCTAAACAAAGGGGTTTGCTTTCTTGTTGCTCTTAGCTCTCTCTTGCGGCTCTTAGCACATGGGGCTCTCTTGTTCCCTGCATTCACCAGTGTTTCCTCCACAGCCATGGCCCTGTGGACCCTATAAGCAATGGGCTGATAGACTGCAGCAGAGAACACAAGCTAAACCAGCCTGATGCTGGATTGCACTCTTCTAACATAGAATGGAAACTCTTTTTAAAAAAATATATATTTTTATTGATTTCAGAGAGGAAGGAAGAGGGAGAGAGAGATAGAAACAATCATGATGAGAGAGAATCATGGATCAGCTGCCTCCTGCAAGTCCCCCACTGGGGATCCAGCCTACAACCCGGGCATATGCCCCTGACCGGAATCAAACCTGGGACCTTTCAGTTCGCAGGCCGACGCTCTATCCACTGAGCCAAATAGGCTAGGGCTGAATGGAAACTCTGGACACTGGCTCTGATTTTAGCCTGTTAGGCAACATGGGACTTATTCTTTGGTGGGACACAGGGAAATGGGACCTTGGGAGCTCAGGGAATAAAGCTTTCTATAATATTTCATCCTCCCATGCAAGTTTTAGAAAATTATTTTTCTTGGAGTATCACAAGAATTCTACTCCCATGAGCAACAGGTGGGGACGAGGACCTCTCTCCACTGGCAACACCTTTATAGAAAGTTCAATTCAATTTGAGTTCAAATGTTCATATGAATTTTAGGATAGTGTAATATATTCCCCTAGTAACTAGGGCCTAGTGAGATCCTTCCTTCATTCTACGTACCACACCCCTTATCTGTAAATAAAGAGTAGCTTCCAATGCAATCAATGAGCAGTCAAGCACACAAATGAGGCCATCTTTAAGTAGTGTTTTGCTCTGCTACAGAATGAAGTCTATCGAAGAGCTGATGGAACACAGGGACCATTTGGAAAAACTTAAGAGCACATTTACAAAAATACTAAATGCACATTAAGGGGAACTTAAGGATAGGTTTGTTTTGACTGCTGGAAGGGAAACCATGATACACATGGGGACTCAGGTGGTTAATGCACTGCCCATTATTACTATACAGTACAGACCTCAGTCTCTTAGATCCTCAGAAACCACAAAGTCAGTTGATCACATAGTGCCCTACAGAATACATTTTAAGAGTGAATAAGCGAACATCTCAGATATGCTTTCAGAGCTTGCCAATTCACTTGGCTGTCGAATTCTGGCTCTTGGACTATTGTGCAAGAAACTTTACAATGTGTTTTGCCCTGCTAGAGGTTCTAAGCCCATCTCGAATACAATAGAGAAAATGGCAGTAAATTGAAGTAAAAAATAAACTGTAATCGCAAAGCAGTTTATTTGAGTTCAGAGATGATGCAATATATAAACTTAAAGCTCTGCAGTGAAAGCCGACTGCTTGACATCTGAATCAATTTAATCTGAAGACAAATACCATGGTGCCTAAGATATAAAATTGTTCATTTCCATTATATTTCAACTTGAAGGACATTATTTTGCATTGAAAATGCAGTCATGTTAACAAATGAGCTACTGGATATATCTATATATATATATATATATATATATATATATAGATAGATAGATAGATAGATAGAGAGAGAGAGGTAGATATACATATATATATATATATATATATATATATATATATATAGAGAGAGAGAGAGAGAGAGAGAGAGAGAGGTAGATATATATATATATATATATATATATAGAGAGAGAGAGAGAGAGAGAGGTAGATATATATATATATATATATATATATAGAGAGAGAGAGAGATATAGAATTATATAGATATATATATATACTAACAATCACTATTTTGTTTAATGTTCATTAATATTTGAATCAGCAGTTGATGACTTAAAGCAGCATGAAAGAAAACAAAATACAAGCCTGTGTCATCTTATCTTTCCAAAGCATTTTTACCATCCATCTTCTCTCTCACACCCAGGTCCCGCACCATGTGAAGCCCTTGCCGTATTACAGCTACGACCAGCCGGTGACGGGGTACTGCCAGGCTCACCAGCCGCTCCACGTCAACAAGGGCTATGAAGCCGTGTCCCTGGAACAGGACGAAACCCCCGGCCTGGAGCTCGGGCGTGACCACAGCTTCATCGCCACCATCGCCAGGTCAGCAGCACCAACCATTTACCTGGAGAGATTAACAAACTGATGCAACAGCAACTCCTTACTAGGGGACTCCAAGAGCGGGGAAGGAGGGCCTTCGTCTTAAAGAAGAATGGATGTCCAACATTGCGCAATCAAGGCGGCTCATGTTCCTGGGAAAACATTTATGACCGATTGGAAAGGAAAAACAAAACTGCCGACAGAGAGCAGATGCGTCTACAACCTAACCAGGAGAACCACAGACCTTTCTTTGCTTTAAAACGCACCACAAACCAACAAACGCGCTCCTGGATGTAAATAGTAAACGTGTTGAGTTCTTATAAAAATAGATTTCATCCTAGCTACACATAGGTTTGTTTGTACATTTGCTTTTTCTGCTCTGCATGGTTCCTGGCCTGGAGGACCACAGGGCGGGGAGAACCTGGGGAGGGTGGGACGTTGGGGAAACAGTACGAGTTTTCCTTGTTAGCTATGTCTAACGCTTGGACTTTTTGTTTCGATTGCTTTGTTTCATTTTTTCCCTTTAAAAATGATGTTTGTTCTTGTCTGGTTTGTTTGATTTTTATTGTTCACCTAGTCAAGTGATTCTGTTTCCGGTTCTGAACATGGGCAGCAAGCTTATGTTGTACCAAAAGAAAATTTGCTTTACCACAGACCACAGATGAACAAAGTTGACCACCAGGTCTGACAGAACTACTGCAATGAAGACCCAATAGAAGGTGCGGGAATGACGTTTCCTGGCACTCGCAGTACACAGTGTGAGGAGCTTTGCTTTTTTCCTGTTGGCCGCCCTCACTGTGCGTTTTCACTGTGTGAGAAGGCTGAAGGAGGGACCCCTGAAGACCTCCAAGAGAAATTACCAGCAGAAACTTCCTCATGGGGACCAGGGGGTCTATGAACTACGATGGTCATGTGGTCAATGAATGAAACTGCCAAGCCAACAAATCTCTAAATACGAGATAATGTGTAACATTGATTTTTTTAAATTATCAATTAATTTTTTGTGTAGTTTTATCAATAAAAGAAAAAAATGTTGGAAAAATAAATATATTGTTCTGTGGTTGGTACACCACAGCCATCTAAGGTTGAGTGTTTTATCTCTATAATGTGAAACCCTTCTAGCCTGGATGAGGGCAGTTCAATAAGAATGCATTGGTGTCTGTCAAGTGTCTTCTGTGTGTTCCACCATTAGGTAGAGAGACTCTATATCAGCGGTTCTCAACTTGTGGGTCGCGACCCCTTTGGCGGTCGAACGACCCTTTCACAGGGGTCGCCTAAGACCATCCTGCATATCAGATATTTACTACGATTCATAACAGTAGCAACATTACAGTTATGAAGTGGCAACGAAAATAATTTTATGGTTGGGTTACATGAGGAACTGTATTTAAAAGGCCAGAAGGTTGAGAACCACTGGTCTATATAGTATAGACAATAAGTATGAGGTGTGGCTTATGCCCTAACTTGTTTCACTATTATTTATTTTTCAGGTTTATGATGTGATGCAAAATTATATAATAAATATGAGGTGACAGTAAGTATTCATGGAAGGGTTATGGTTGTATGATATTCTAGGAAAGAAAGAAGTGTGTGGAAATCGGTTACTATCTGAGAGAAACATAATAATCGCTCATTTTTTAACCAGAGAGATAACTATACACACACCAGTTGAACCATTTTTACTTGACTTCCTTAGGGCTGTGATGCCAGCTTTCAGTAATTTTCTGATTCACTATGGACTTATCCTAATCTAGGCACATTTGTGTTCTTCTATTTTTAAAACAAAATGAAATTACAAGCTTATGTCATTCTTTGTTATGTCAGGTTTTGCCTTCTGAAGGGTGCTAACATGGAGTAGTTTGAGTGGGTTATCTGAAGAGCTAAGTTGATACCTGCCCTCCATTTAATTCCAAATTCTGCTAAAATAATAATGAAAGAGCCTTGTGAATACTTTTGCATCAAAGTAAACTGTCATAGAGTACGAAGCATGTTTATTTTTTTCAAAGTCTTTCTGTTTTACTACTATTTTATATTATACTTGAATGTAAACTCTCAATCGATAAAATATTATTCCATATTAAAGAAAATTCTATCAAAGGAAGTTTTTTTCACATTGGAACACAGGGGCTTTTGCTGTCTAACTCTGGTAACTTTCCTACTAATATTTACAATCAGGATTTCATTATATCTGGGTATGTGTCCTAACCATTTAAGTAGAATTAATTAATTATGAATTTATATGTTAAAATTATTTTTGGCATTATGATTTTTCTTTTAAAAATATTTGATAGCATTGAGGCAGGACATTTTTTAGTGTCTCCCATTCCCATCTCCTTCATCTACCCAGCATCACCCATAACACCCCACTCCTGCCATAGTCAATGTACTAGAAGGCATACTGAAAATGTTTGATTAAAGTTGCCTTAAGTAAACTATTTATTCTGTTTGTTATAAGCAAAGGAGTCCAAAATAGATAACACCCTTCATATTATTTAAAACTCCATACTTGGCCAAGAGTTGTCTCAAGTCTAACACGAAATGGTGAACTACTGCAAAACAGGTGGCATTATGAAAATGCTTTGCCCTATGAAAATGAAAACTTTCAAAATAACTCTTTAAAATATATCATTTACATATGCCAGAGTAAGATTGCACTGAGTTTTGGAAATCTATTGATGATTAAACAATAACCAAAATAGACAAATATAACCCCCAAAACAATTTTGCTTGAGGAAGCTTGGAAAAGCCCTTAATGGAAAAATTCAAGCTTGATATTGTGTGAAATGTTATGCTTCATTTCAAGACTATTCTAATTAGTCATTTGACTTTAAACTATATTTTTTATTGAAACTCTGAAAGCTTTGCACATTTGGGAGTATCATGGAGTATTTATAGAGCAAAAACATTAAAACTATGCCTGCTAGGAATTGTGAATGTGAAATATACAGATTGGAACAGTCAATTATTCAAACATTCTGATTAATTTATTTCATAAATATCCCTAGTAATGCTGAGTTTGCTTTTACTTATTGTATCATGCAAGAAGTAAATATCTAAAATCAGAAGCTTGATTAATATATGTATAAATGTAACTGTGGTTTAAATGTTTATGCTATCATAGCTCTATTTATAATATTTCATGTATGACCTTCTAAGACTAAGGATATAAATAATAAGACTCATCAATTGCAGAATGCCAAAAACCCAAGTACTTTTAAAAATCAAAAGTAGACTATGTTACAATATTTCAAATAATTTCACTCACAATAAAGCTGTGTGAAGGGAAGGAGGGCTCTAGGAGGAGGCCCTGGCATCTATTATTGGCCTTCATGTCACACTTATATCAGTAACTTGAGTGCAGATAAGGCAGATGTACATAACAAAGTGACTCATGTCATGAGAAATGGAAGAAAATGTAACATTCCAATCTGGAAACCTTTCTATTTTATGAACAAATCCATAAGTGTGAATTGAATTTGGGAATTTTGGTTGTCAGCTTATTATTAATAATATAGCAAGATGACCAAAGAAAAAAATCATAGAAATGCCCCAAATAAGGAATGTTATTATTTGAATCTACCTTTACTGGTCAAACTGCACCTGGACTTCAGTATCAGTGTCATACCTCCAAGGGGAGATCTATAAGAATAGTAGCCAGAATATTGGAAATTACTCAATCTGTAGCATACATCCCTGCTTCACAGATCCATGATTGTCACACAGTGTTGGTAATTGTTTGTTTTTTAATTTATCAATTATAGTTTGGATTCAACATTATTTTGTGTTAGTTTTACGTGTACAGCATAATAGTTAGACAATCATCTACTTTACAAAGTGTTCCCCTCAATATTCCAGGTACCCACCTGGCACTGTATGCACCTATTATAATATTGTTGACTATATTCCCTGTCCTGTAATTTAAATCTCCATGACCATTTTGTAACTTCCAATTAATGCTTCTAATCCCTTTACCTTTTTGATAACGGATTATTTAATTGAGGAATGCAAAGCTCTTGGGGCAATGGCCTGTCTAGGTCCTTGTCAAACTCCTAATTTCTGTGGACTTTCTAATTTCTAAAGCCTCATGGCCTCCCATTTTATATAGCCTTTAATGGACTTTCATTCAGAAAACATAACCAGTCCAAGTTCAGAAATTTGGGTTATCTGAGCTTTAATTTCTCTCGTCCCACGTGCATGTCTATAGTGACAGGGCACAGCATTGTTCCTGTAATAAAATTTGGTAACTGCCTCCTGTTTTGTTCCCTGGAGAGCTGAGCTCCTCCTGCCTTTATCCTGGTTCTTCCAAGGCTGGCCACCATCTTTCTCTTGCCCATATTACCAGGCACCTGATTTCTTCCCATAAATCCCAGTCATGGGTTACCAAACCTGCTCTGCTTAGGTCTAAATAATACTCTGCTCCTCCAACACCCAGTCTGCCCTGCTAGGCCAGCCTTGATTCCATTTGTAGTAACTTTCTGGCAAGTACCCTATTATTTTCATAGTTTGCTCTGCTGCCTAGCAACTTGACTTCCCGTCCTCTGTTGCTGAGCTTGCACTATTCTAGGAGTACAATCCAGCTTCAAAATGGCCTGTTCTGCACATTTGAAATCTGGGTTTCCATAATGGAAGATCAGTGATCTGGTGCTTAGACCCTCAAATGTTAGCATATAGGACAATTACCCTAAATGTTTTTTGTTTTTTTTTAAATTTATGTGTGGGGCCCATCCCTAGTGTTTCTGATGCGGTAGGTTTGAGGTGGAGTCTGAGAATGTTCATGCCTAGTAAATCTCCAGTGGATGCTGATGCTGCTGGAATGTGGACCACAAGTTGGAAATCATTGCCATAGAGAATAGCTATTTATATCCCTCATAGGTTAATGACTCTGCCCAGGGACTCAAAGTTTATATTCCATATTGACAGGATTTAATGCCAAATGAAGCTTTAGGATTTAATGCTAAATGAAGCTTTAAAATAAGCATTGATTAAAGATAAGAAGAAGTAGCAACCTACAGAAAAAAGAAAGACAAGTAGAAGTGTTATACAATCATGCAGCTTGCAAGGCCCATGACTTTATGTACAGAACATTTTGTAAAATGTGCTGCATAACACTATTAGAATATGTTTTCTGTGAAAGAAAAGAAGCAAAAAAATAAATAAATAAACATCAGCCACAACAACAACAGAAGTTTCTATGATCAAATTTAATTTGTAATATATTGCTTAAGACATATTCCCTTTGGAAGTTCACAAAGCACTTTAACATTTAAAGGTTATCAGAAATAGTGTAGTTGAGAAACCGATTTCACTTTGTTTAACCCTGAATTTTCTAAATGTGTTCAAGCATAATACCCTTCCTCAATTTACTACCTAACACATTCCTGCAGAACTAATGTTCTATAGAGCTCACCTGGAAAATGTTCATTTAGAGAATGCTCTTCCCCTGGCCATCAAGAAAAGCATGTACCTTTGCAAAAAGCTATTTCCATATTTACAAATGACATAATGTACTCTTCTGAGATGCATGAAGGCTTGTTTTTAAATCAAGGGCTCAATGTATTTTAATCTCTCTAATAATAAAGCCAATGTCACATTTGCTGGATTAAATGAGAGTGAATAATTAAAATGATAGGGACCTGGTATCATGAATAGAAAATAGATCTCTCCATATATGACATTTTTTTTTCCTTAGAGGAAATTAGGTCCATTGTTTCTACTGTGTAAAGCATTGTAACATCATAATAAGTCAACAAAGAGCACATAGAAATGTAAGCAACCTTATAATCTGAGTTGACAAGCTCCTGATCAGTCACTGGCCTCAGGTGATGTCATTCATTCATCTGTGTTTCCTGGGCCTGAGGGTCCCCTCAGACAGGTAATAAAAAAGCTATGCGAAGGACAGATGAGAAGACCAAACTCACTTGGCTCACACTAAGTCATTTTGGTATAAGATCTGGGCAATTGATTGCAATGTCAGAATAGATTTTAGACTTTCTATACTCATTATGGCTTGTTTTAAAAATTATATAAGAATAAAAATGAGATTAGATATAAGCTTGGATTTCATATGAATTAAGAAAGTTGCCTTATAGCAATAATTAATAACTGTGTGCAATAATTAATGACTATTCCCTGGGATCAAAAATATTCATATTAGCAATGGCTGGATGGCTCAGTTTGTTGGATCATCATCCTGTACACCAAAAGGTTGTGGGTTAAATACCCCGGTCATGGCACATGTTTCTCTCTCTCTCTCTCTCTCTCTCTCTCTCTCTCTCTCTCTCTCTCTCTCTCTCCCTCTCTCTCTCCCCCTTCCTGTCTCTAAAATCAATTAAAAAAAAACCAAAAACAACATATCCTCAGGTGAGAATTTAAAAAATTCATATTATCTAAATTCTTGAGTGGGACTATACCCTTTTAGGGGAAAATACATTTGATATTAGACAATGGAGGGAATCTGGAATCTGATGGAAGATGACTGAAGAGTGGCTTAAACAGACAGTATTTTACTCTGCTCAAACTGCCATAACAAAATACCGTAGACTGGGCGTTTTAAACAGCAGAAATTTATTTTCTTAAAGTTCTGGAGTCTGGAAAATCAGGGTTTGGTATCTGGTGGGAGCTCTCTTCCCAGCTTGCAGATCACTACCTTCTCTCTATATCCTTAGGCGGGAGACAGAGAAAGTGTGCTTTCTAGTGCCCCCGCTTATAATAAAGACACTAATCCTATCAGATCAGGGCCCCACCCTTATGACCTCATTTAGACTTAATTACCTTCTAATAGGCCTGAACTCCAAATACAATCAATCACACTAGGGGTTTAGGGTTCAGTACCTGAATTTTGGAGGAACACAATTCAGTCCAGACAGGCAACCAGAAAAACAAAACAACAATAAACAAACAAACAGTTGCAGGATTCCTACAAGAGTAACCCAAATGATTTTATGTGGGGGAGGGGAGGAGGGTCACGGTGCGGGGAAGGGGGGAGGGAGGAGGGAGTAGAGAAAAGAACCAGCTTATTCTATCAGAAGAATGCTTGAGGAAAAAACAGAGTAGTTGGAATTTCAAGTGGGTATGCGCTCTGAATACATTTATAAGGAGATATAATATGGTTCACTTTGTGTTAGTGGCATGGGGTACTAAAAATATCGCTTAATAAGGTCATCAAAGAAGTTAATTAAATAAGTTTTATGCAGCATTTTAGTGTTTTTAAGTAGATCCATTACTTAGAAAAAAGAAAACATTTCCCAAACTGGTTTTACACTAGTCCCATGATGTGCTTTGGCCAAAAGGATTCAAAGGTCAGATAACCCTAAGGAAACCTGCATATTTTATCCACCCTCTTAAATATATTCAGTGCTCATTAATATAGTAAAAGGTTTCCAAGTTCCTATAGCAAAGAAGCTGTTTGAATTCAGCATTTCCCAGTGCTGTTGAATTATGAAATGTCCCTTAGTGAAATCACAACTATTGTGTTCGTTTTCAACAGAGTACATTTAGGAAGACATTATATGCCCAACTAGGGTTATGTGATGGACTGTATGAAGAGCTCACCTATGTGATGAAGTGCTAACCTAGCGAAGAGAAATAAGAGTGTTTAGCATGGCTGTAGAGGTCTTTTTAAAAAATCCTCAACAGCGGATATTTTCCCATTGATTATTAGAGAGAGTGGAAGAGAGAGGGAAAGACAGAGAAATATCAATGTGAGAAAAACATATTGATTGGTTGCCTCCAGCACATGCCGCGACCAGGGCCCAGGCCAGGGAGGAGCCCGCAACCAAGGTACGTTCCTTTGGCCTGAATCAAAACTGGGACCCTTAGGTCTGCAGGCCAACACTCTATCCACTGAGCAAAACTGGCTAGGGCTGTAGAGTTCTAATACCTACAAATGTTACTTTCTATAAGATATACCACTTTACGAATGTATTGGATTTTTTATCAAAAGTAAATATTTAGAGCTTTTAATCAGAATATATTACCCAAACAATGCCTAGAGTAACAATTTCTACATAAGTTGAGCAGCTCAGTTCTCCATATTTCATCATGGTTTGAAGGAAACTAGGATACTATATTCACTTACACCACAGTATGATGAATAGAGTATTGAGATGCTGGAAATAATAACAAAATGGTGGAATACACTGGAGAACTTTAGAATAAGGAAGAGATTCAGTTGTGGCAAAACATTCCTGTCTTCCATGATTGAAATGATTGCAACATAAAAAGTGGAAGTGCACTTGCTCCCTTCTCCAAATGTAAAATAAGTCAGGATGGATAGTACCAGATGGCAGATTTTAGTTAAATGTACTCATTCTTTCAATAAGTATTTAATAAGCACTTCTTTTGTGCCAGCCACTCATGTTGCTTTATTAGAGATTACAGTATCCCCAAGGGTATTTTATGGACAAGAAAATTATCTATTGTATTCCATGCCTAAAGTGCTAAAATAAAGAATGGGTAGAATTGACACACATGCTAAAGTAACATATAGGCAAGAATGGAAGTAGTACGCTGAGGGTTAGTGAGATGGGAAGAGTATTCTAAGTAGTGCAACAATCAACCCAAAGATAAAAAGAAGATGGTAGTTTTAAGGAGCCAGAATATAATACACAAAGGAAGATGTGGTACAAAGTTAAGCTGGAAAGGTAAGCAGAGCCCAGATCATGCATGTGGAGGCAGCTATGCAAAGGAGTACAGGCTTTAGCTTAAGGAGTTTACAATGAGTGGCCAGATTATTATGACCACCTGACGTTTGTAGGCAAATTAGCTATAATTTCACACTGAAGTTGCTAGAGGGCCAGATCATTATGTTGTCCGAATAGCACAACATACCTAAGTACCGTTGCTGATCAAGTTCATCCTATCATGTCGATGGCATATCCCAATGGAGATGGATTCTTCTTCCAACAAGACAATGCGCCATGCCACAGTGCTCGTATTGTGCAGGAGTGGTTTCAAGAACATGAGGGAGACTTTACCTTGCTTAGGTGGCCCCCACAATCACCAGATCTCAATCCAATTGAGCATTTGTGGGATGAAGTTAAAAGAGCCATCAGGCAGCTGGTTCCACAACCATCAAATCTCACAGAACTGGACAGTGCTATCCATCAGGCATGGTGTCAGATTCCTCGCATCACCTTTCAATATCTCATGGAGTCAATGCCAAGAAGAATCACCACAGTATTGAAGGCAAAAGGTGGCCCAAAGAAGTACTGATGGGGTGGTCATAATAATCTGGCCACTCAGTGCATACTACCAGCAACCAGGGAATCATAGATGCATCTTAATGAAAGTACTGCATATATCATTTTGGCTTTGGTAGGCGGACTGTATATAGGAAGACAGATCAGAACCCTAGACACCAGTTAGGAGTCCACTGCAATATAGCACTTGGGAGATGATGCAGGTTTTATCTAGGAAAATTCCAATAGGAATTAAAAGCAGAAAATAATTAAAATAATAGTTAAGATTTACTGAGTGCTTATTATATATCATTCACAGTTCCAATAATGTCACATTTAACAACCCACAACAAGTATATTTGAAGTAAATATACTACTTGTTGTTGTTAGCTTCACTTTATAGATAACAATGCCAGGAATGGAGAGGTTAAAGTATTAAGTCATAGTACCAGTATTCAAAGGCAAGAAATCTCTTCAAGAAAGAGGGTCTCTGAGCACTTCTGCTCTATGGCTTCTTAAAATTTTACATGAGAGTTATTTAGGATGTAAAAACAGCAGGACTCTGCAAATGGAAGCAGGAAAAGTTTGAGGACGTGGGAGGTACTGAGCATAGTGCCCATATTTCTGGTTTGAGCAATGAAGACCACGTTGATATTATCATCTGCTATAGCAGACACAAGAAGGATGACCTGTTTTGCTGTAGAAAATGATGAATTCTATTATGGCTATATTAACTCTTAAGACTATTATGGAGATGTTGACTGGTGCCATTCAGGGGCCAGTGAGATAGGTAGATCTAAAATTAAGAATGATGATAGGACCATATACACTAGAATTTGATGTTAAATTCATGTGAATTACATAAATTAATCATGAACTGTGTGTAGATTGAAAAAGGAAGGGAGACCATACCAGAACCCTTGATAATAGCAAAAGTGCCATCAAAGGAAAATCAAAAAGATTATCTAGAAAATTGTCAGGAAAACAAGAAGTATAGGTTTTTTTGTTTGGTTGTTGTTTAAGCCAAAGGAAGATAGAATTTTCCAACTTTGACAAATAACAGAAAGACCTGTCTTGGTAAGTAGTGAAAACTTGTCACTGGAAGTATTAACAAGCATATCTGATGTCCAACTTCAGAGACAACGTACAAAGTAGTTTGTATTGGTTAGGAATTTGAACTAGATGATGCCTTGGTTCCTTCTAACTGTATGATCTTATGATTTTCACATTTTTCCTATAGCTGAAATGATATACATGCCCAGAGCCTGAAACTGTGCATTGACTGTCAGTAGTTGAGATGAAAAACATATCCTGGAGTTCATTTTTTTTTTCAGTTTCAATTTATATCAGTTTTTAATTTTGCATTCAGATATTATTTTTCATGACACATATTGTTTGTCAAACTTTTCAATCTCTAAATTGAATAGTGAGTGACTGGAGAACTTGTATGGTACTTATATCAAATTGCCTATGAATTACTCAAATGTTTTCAAATTGCCAAGACTACAGACACTGGCATATGTATAGTAGTGAAACAATAAACATTTGTTAGAAAATGAATAAATAAAACAAATCCATGGCATCATTTTTTAAAATTAGTTTGAAATTAGTGTGAGGATACTCTTTCTGAATATAAATCTTTTTAACTTTCTTTTTTTATTTAAATCATTTATTCTTTTTAAAAAGATTTTTTAAAATTGAGTTTAAGAGAAAGAGGAAGGGAGAGAGAGAGAGAAATCAATATGAGAGGAAAACATCATTGGGCTGCCTCCTGCATGTCCTCTACCAGAGATCAAGCCCACAACTCGGGCTTGTGCCTTGACCAGGAATTGAACCAGCAACCTGTTACTGAACTGGATGACTCCCAACCAACTGAGTCACACTGGCTAAGGCCATTTTTAATTTTCAGTTACAGTTGGCATACAATATTAGTTTCAGGTGTACACCCCAGTGATTAGACATTATGTAATTTACTAAGTGGTCATCCTGATAAATCTTGTACCACTCTGATACCATACATAGTTATTATAATATTATTGACTATATTTCCTATGCTGTGCTTTACATCCCCATGAATATCCTGTAGCTTCGACTTTGTACTTCTTAATCCTTTCACCTTTACCACCCATCCCTCCAACCCCCTCCCAAAATGTTCTCTGTATTTATGAATCTGTTTATATTCTGCTTGTTTATATATTTTGTTTTTAAATTCAATTGTTGATAGATATGTATTTATTGCCATTTTATTGTTCATATATTTTATCTTTTTTCCCCCCTTCTTTTTCTTAAAAAAAAATGCTTTAACATTCATGTAACACTGGTTTGGTGGTGATGAACTCCTTTAGCTTTTTCTTCTCTGGGAAGCTATTTATATGTTCTTTGATTTTTAAATGATAGCTCTGCTGAGTAGAATAACCTTGGTTTAGGTCCCTGTTTGCATCACTTTGACTATTTTATGCCACTCCCTTATGGCCTGAAAAGTTTTTGTTGAGAAATTAGCTGACAGTCTAATGGGCACTCCCTTGTAGGTAACTAACTGCCTTTCTCTTCCTACTTTTAAGATTATCTGTCTTTAACCTTTGGCATTTTAATTATGATGTGTCTTGGTGTAGGCCTCTTTGGGTTCATCATAGATTTTTTAAATTTTCTAGGTGCAGAATGCATTCTAATATTTATTCCATGGATGGTTTTTACCCCAAGGACAATCAATGACCTTCCCAGAAACAGAATACATGAGTAGTCTCATAATTTTTACTTCTTAATATTAAATTTCTATGTTTGTTATAAGTTACAAAGATTGCCTAAGGAATCTTCTCAGGTCATACAAATTAAATTGTCCATTCTTTCCCCCTGAACAGTGTGTCTCAGCTAGTTGGGCATCATCCCATGCACAGAAAGGTTGCTGGTTTAATTCCTGGTCAGGACATTTGCCCAGATTATAGGTTCAATCCCCAGTAGGTGGCATGCAGGAAGGAGTCAATGGATGTTTCCCTTCTCACATCGATGTTATTTTTCTCTCCCTCTCCCTTTCTATTTCTCTCTAAAAATCAATACAAAAATCTTTAAAAAATTAAGCCTACTATTACCATCATATATAGCTATAAAATATTATAAAGATTCCCCAAGATTGTGAATAAAATAAAGATGACCACAATGGCTACTTTAAAAAAAATAAGTAAATGAAAATTGCCAATTCTTATTGATATTACAATTCCCCTTTCCCCCATACAACTTTAAAATGTTAAGAAAGAGTAAAATAAGCTGTTATTTGTATATTGAGACTGAAAAAAAAATAGAACAGGTCCAGGAAAATTACCTTAAATACTGACTCCATTTTGATGTTCTACTGCTGGTAGCTTTGAAATTTCACCACTCCCCTTCTTCTTTCTGCCCCACACCTGGGTAAGCTGATCAGAAAATCTGAGAACTACCTTCCTTGAAACCAGTGGCAACCCACACTCCACCTCCAACTCTTAGCTACCATAAATCCCAAGCTAGTCTTCTTTCCCTGCTCTCTCAATACCATTTTTGAACCAGCTTGGGAGCATGCTCTATTCTCTCCAGAAAATTTTATTATGTGACTAATAAACCTTTTCATACCCTCTTGCTGCAGGTGAGATGTCATCAGTCTCAATATCCAAGCCAAAGCAAAAACCCAAGTAAAATGAACATCACTGTAGGTGACTAAGACTTCTGAGACCCTCCTGAGGGCCATAAATTATCTGACTAATATTTAACACAAATTTCCATGACAGCACTTAGTAAGGGTCATGTTCTTTTTTATAGTATATTACATAATCAATATTTTTCTCCTTTCAGAAAAAAAGTGATTCTCTTTTGTCTCCCCTTCTTTATGCTTCATTGGTAAATTTATGTTTTTCAACTAATATATCCAAGTCTTCTTTCTCTTGGTAGGTAAAACAGATTCGTGGACATATGGACAAGAGAAGCCTGACTTTGCAGATTTTCAACTTGTACAAAGTGGCTTGTATTAGTTGGGAGTTTGAACTAAATGACACCTTGATTCTTTCTAACTACAAGATTTTATGATTTGGTACATTTTCCATTATAGGTGACGTGATATTCATTCCCAAAGTCCCAAACCGTGTGCTGATTTTCAGTAGAAATGATAAAACTATCCTGGAGTTCATTTTCTGCTCTATCAACTCTAACTAGCCTTCTATACTCTCTGAAGAAATTTATGAAATCTTGACTACCTGCTTCATGTATGAAGCCATTTTCCTGTTCAAGTATATATTTTTAAGAGCCTTTGGTCACTCATTTAGCTCTTCATATGTTTCCCAGAGTACTGTGGTAGAGACGATGCTATGTGTTACCTACATCATCTTCCCCTCCTGTAGAATCCTGAAAAACTACAGTTCCAAGTACTCCTGATGGTTAGATGTGGCCCAATCTAGATGGTTAGATTGGGTTCTTGCTGGTATAAAAGTGAATCAAAGTTATCTTGTTATTTCCAACCTGAGACACTTGAGAACAGATGGAAATTCTCCATTCTGTCTTTTTCCTGATCATGTAGCTATTGAAAAAATCCTGGCTTTCTGAGTTACCCATAAGAAAAAGGTTTCATATGCAGCTAGCAGAACACACACTTAACAATGCTGGTAATTAGAATCTTGTACAAAGCCATTGATATTTCATAGGTTCTGTGATTGCTGCAAACCAGCTTAGTATGGCTAATACACACACCAAAATGTGCAGAAACAACAATTACTTTATCAAGTAAATACAAGATCTCTATGACCTTGAAATGTCTTTAGCCAGATCCTTTGTGTCAAATTAAACAAATCCTAAATGTCTTTGCATCCACTAATGCAGTATTTTTAAATGTTTTCAACAGTACATTTTTTTTTTATTTTCTGCCCTCAAATCTCTTGATTGCTCTCACCTATTTCAAGGTCTCTCTCTCTCTCTCTCTCTCTCTCTCTCTCTCTCTCTCTCTCTCTCTCTCTCTCTCTCCTTTAAAGCTCTTTACCTTTTATATTTATCATCCATGTTACCTTCTCAAAGAAAATCTTGCCTTTTAGCATCTACTTTCTTAATGAATACATCAAAAGGGGCAGGAAACAGGTATCCTTGCCAGGGCATTAGAAATTGTCCCCAGAGCAATCACAGAACCTGTTTAACAATGCACCCTCAAAAGTAAGATACATTACTTTGCCTGAAGTATGTCTTCATTTGTATATGTCTATTCTCAAGATCTTATTACTTATTTCAAAGAGCAAGGTAAATTGCCTGCATGTATGCTAATGAAATCATTACTTTCTTACAATCAGTGCTGCTGGGTCCCTCAGGATTCAAAGTGCTCTTACAGGCAAAACGTAACTTTATCCTACTCTCTATGAAGAAATTTGGGAATTATTAACTAGCTGCTGCATGGATGAAGTAATTTTCCTTTTCAAGTATATTTTCTTTGTGCAAATATATTGTCAGACTTTTATAACCATTCAATTACAATATTTTTTAAACAATAACAGTTAATACATACAAAAATTTAAAACATCCACCCAAATATTTATGTGACTTCTTCAAGGAGTGAACAAGCAAATAATAAAATATAATGCTCTGTTAATTTAAATGTGGCAGCTGCTTACATCATCTCTAACTTAATTGTAAGTAGAAACCTTTTCGAAGCTAGAATTGTGGATGACTTGTAAAATGCGGCATATGTTGAGACAGGTACATTTGGGTGATACAAATCTGGAAATAGTTTTTAAAGATATGACTTCTATATTTTTTTAGATTGAATCATATAGCAATGATAGTTTTTCTGTTGATCAAGTTTATACTTTATTTGAATTGAGATTTAGAGTGCTAGAATAGATTCTCATTAAATATGTTTTCTTCCTCTAAACTCCTGCTATTTGTGTGTACTGTTTATTTGGTACTTTATCAGATAACAATTACATACTTCTTTTATTTTTATTTATTTATTTGTTTTTACCTCTTTTATTGTTGTCTTAGATTTTTATTCATTCCATAGTGTTATTTAGCATTATTTATTTTTAACTCTATATTTCCTAAAATTTAAACTCTTAGAGAACAAGATCTCTATACCACATAAAGACTATTGCATAGCAAAATATTCCTAAAGTTGTCTCATAAAATATATAGCTAGTAACACCCCCATTTTATATAATTCTATAAACCTATAGAGATGCTTGCACCTCGAATGTATGGAACATCCAGAATGTATATACCCATATGCTCATGTACTAGTACATACTGATCATAATTAAGTTGTGCTATCAACAATATTATCTAAAACCTTAGAGTTTACTGGGCAAAGGCAGACAATTATTGCATCATTTAATATTACCCTGTTTCAATGATGCAAAGACTGTCTAAATATTTAACTATCAGTTCAGCCCAGCCAGCATGACTCAGCATTTAAGTGTTGACCTATGAACTAGGAAGTCACAGTTTGATTTCTGGTCATAGCACATGCCCAGGTTTCAGGCTGGATCCCCAGTGTGGGGAGTGCAGGAGGCAGCCAATCAATGATTCTTTATCATCATTGATGTTTCTATCTCTCTCTTCCTCTCTGAATTCAGTAAAAATATATTTAAAAAATAAATATCAGTTCATTTTGAGTTTTAAGAATTTTTGTAAATGGTGAGGCAGGCTAAAATGGTTAACAGATAAAAATTATTTCAGGAGGATCTGGCCACAGAGGGAAGCAGGCTATTTCATTCTACACTGTTTGATTCAGAATCGAAAAAGAGGGGACTCAGTAACTTGCAATGGTCCATCAGTTAAATGGCCCATTTACCTGCAAATAGTAAATGTCTTAATGAGAGAAAGATAATTTTCCATGGCACCCACGACAAAGTTGTTCTTCCTGCACTACAAAGTTCATGGTGATTGAGTGGTTAATTGGCATTTAGAATGGACAGCTTTACACATTTTTATATTTGAGATTGAAATAAATGTTATTGATTATCTTCTAAGTAACAGAGACTTTGAAATTTCATTTTTGCTTTCTAATATTTTTGCTGTTTGTTCTCTAGAAATATATTAGAATTTTTTTCACCAAATACTTAACAGATTTTAACTGTGGATATCTACACTAATAAAAGAGAAACATGCAAATTAACCATCACTTTGCCACTCCACTACACCCACCAACCAATCAGAGCAACTATGCAAATTAACCCAACAAAGATGATGGTTAATTTGCATACACAGGCGTGGAGCGAATACTGAAGATGACTGAAGATGGTGGCAGCCACAGAGCCGGAGTGAACCGGAGGCTTGGGTTGCTCCTGGCGACAGAGGAAGCCAAGCTTCCCACCGGCCCTGGACTTGCTCAAGGAGTGGCTGCGGGCCTGGGTCGCCAGGGACAACCCCTGCTTCCCACCAGGCCTGGCCTCTACTAGAGGAGCTGGAAAAAAAAAAAAAAGGAGGGTCTGGGAGCAGCCAGAACGGAGAAGCCAAGCCTCGCTGCTGTGGACGGACGCCGGAGGAAAACCGGTGCCGGCAGCCAGGGGAAGGAAGGCCTATTGCACGAATCTTCGTGCAACGGGCCACTAGTGGTATAATAATACTCATGATAATAATATATGAGTAGGAGAGTGGTCTTGAGATTGAGTTTAACCAACAATGGACAATGATTTAATCAACCATACCTATGGATTAAATCCTCTATGAAAATATTCTTAAGTAATGTGTCCAGGAAGCTTCTCATTTGGAGAACACATCAATGATGTGTGGGGTTGAAGCACCTAGAAATGGCATGGAAGCTCTGTACTACCCTACCCTTTGCTCTATGCACCTCGTCCATTTGGTTGCTCCTGAGCTGTATCCTTTATAATGAAGCTATATTGGTAATTACAGCACTTTCCTGAGTTTTCTGAGCCATTATAATGAATCATTGAACCTGAAGGGGAATTATGGGAATCTCCAAAGTTGTTGCTGAGTCAGACAGAAGTATAAGTAACCTGGAGACCCCCACTTGTGGCTAGCATCTAAAGTGCGGGCAGTCTTGTGGGACTGAGTCCTTAGCCTGTGGGTTTCACACTAACTGCAGGCAGTTAGTGTCAGAATTGAATTGATTTGAATGTTAAGACACCCAGTTGGTGTCTGAGAATTGGTGTTGGAAAAACAGAAGCCTAAATATGCAGTGCATAACTTATCTTATTCACATTTCCTCCATTACACATCATCATTGCCATAGTCCACATTAGCTTTTTTCTAATCATTAAAATACTATTATTGAAATTTAAAATACTTGTATAAGAAAGAAAAAAATATGTAGAAAATATTCTTTATAACCTTAACATTCCAGAAAACAAACACTAAATACTTTTAAGATTTGTATATACTATATATATATATAAAATTTACAAATGTGTGTGTGTGTTTTAATCTCAGTATTATTTGTATACTGACTTTGGCTTGCTTCTAATATATTATTAATATTTTCCAATGTCAAAAATAATCATCCATAATTTTCTTTAGTGTGATAGGTCATAAGAGGGAGGCTTCATTCCTCACCATTCTGATCACTATTTCAAAGACCATATGTGAATGACCATTTCATTAGCTTTATAGATGCTGAGTCAAAACCTAGAATCAAAAGAATGTGTGGGTTTTTTGGGGTTGTGTGGTTTGCAATTTATTTTAGATTTAAACAGATCTAGGCCAAAACAGAAATGCAAGATTATTTGTTTTTGTTAATATTTCATTTTTAGGTAGCTAATTTGTAGCTGGACATTTGTAAACAAGGATCTGAAGTCCTGCCAAGAAGAAGTGAATGTTCTATCAGGAGCACAGCGTGACTTGCAAGCGAGTCACGCTGGGTCAAGTTTGCACACAATCTTGAGTTCCAGGAACATTTACCTTCCTAAGAAAGGCTAAGATTAAATAGTCATGGGTGTAGAGCAGAAAGGGAGGGCACAGCTGCAAGTTGTCTTCAATACACTATTGTAATAATATAGAACAAAACAAGATTTAGTTGATTAACTGCTGAAGCACTAACCTTGAACCAAACCCCAGTAAAAACGATGGTGAGAGTGCAGAGTTTGCTACATGCCTGAGTGAGCTGTAGCCCTCTGTCTGGCATTAATCATCCTGTGTGCTCATCTTACCTCTGCGTCTTCGGTTCATTAAACATCCCTCAACACTAATTTGATCTGGTTTATTGTCTATCTAATCAATATTATTATCTTTACATAAAACTACATCTTTGTTTACTAGGGTTTTATTTTTGATGTCTAGAATTCATCTAGAACTTTTTTTTGTTTTATAACTACCTTGATAAGAACCCTGGCTCTGCAATCTGACAGAAACAGACATTTGATGATTTCTAGCCTCCACAAACCTCAGTTTCCCCATTTGCAAGCAGGAATGATTCTGACTCACCTCTTGGGATTACTATGAGGAATAAATGAGATATTAAAGGTGTAGATTTAGCGCACAGTCTAGCAAATATTCAGTAAATGTTAACTATGAATAATACATGGTTTTTCTTCAAAGTGTTAATTATTCATTCTAGGACCCAATATGAAATAATTATTTCTTCACTGATTAAAAACACCACATTTACCATGTAATGCACACTTATGGAACATGAAGGTATTAAGTACTAAGATTCCTTCTTGCCCTGGGAGTTTACAAAATAAAGTAGAGATTAGCCTGGAGAAAAATCAGCCCATTGAAAATATAATTATCACATTCTCTAAAGCTAAGTTCAAAGTATGTCTGGTTCTTGGCAAATGACTCCCAATACATGTCAGGCAAGTGACCTTATGAAAAGTCAAAGAAAATCATTGAGAGAGAAGAGCAGAACCAGGAAGGACATTCTATAGGTCTAGAACTTTCATATTGTGTTGCTTTTTTATACTCCATAGCACCCCAATTTCTCCAGGTCAGAGTGATGAACATCTTCGCTGAGTGTTTATTTGCTGAATGTTGGCTATTCTAAACATAGAAAATAGTGCTCTTTTCTGGTCTGAATAGTTCTGAAAGCATGACGCTCCATGGAGTATCTCCTAGAGTAGCAACCCCATCAGGACAAAATTGCTGCTTTTCCCTATCTTATTTTATAAGATTTCCCAAAAAGTTTAAGAATTTTAAGTAAGCCTGACCAGTATGGCTCAGTGATTGAACATTGACTTATAAAACAGGAGGTCATGGTTCGATTCCCAGTTGGGGCACATGCCCAGGTTGCGTGCAGGAGGCAGCCAATGAATGATTATCTCTCATCATTGATGTTTCTCTCTCTCTCCATCTCCCTTCCTCTCTGAAATCAATAAAAAAATTGTATTTTTTTAAAAATAATTTTAATTAAAGGGAAAATAGTATCTCTTCACATGCATGCAAGAAAACATCAGATTGGACCCCAAGCATTAACCTGGTATCAGCTGAGACGGCAGAGCAGTGGAAACTAACCCTAAAGTCAGCACTCAAGGAGAGGAGCATGCTTCAAAGGAATGAATGAATGGGTGAGTCTGAAGATATCTGTGTCCTGAAGGGTCATGAATGGCAGCTGAGCAGCTTGGAATTATATCCCTCATCAATAATCAGCTCTCATGGGGCCTCCACCAATACTCAAAACATAATGCCTTGCAGATAACCATCTTGGTCAGGGTCATTGCCACCACAGATGTGCAATTCCTTGTGTCATACAATTACATACAAGCAAGAAAGGTTCAGCCGACACTCTCTGCAGCCACAAAAAAAACATACCCCATTTCCCACCCAACTAACTCTTGAGAAATGGACACCAGGAAGCAGGTTGGTGATTGCTGCTGGAGAGATAACACACTACTCTCCTCATCTCCCCTCCCCAATTTCAGCCTGGGGCCGGGGATGAAAAAGTTGTAGGGGAGAGGGGAAACTTTGAATTTTATGTGAAATTGAATTTTTTAATGGACTGTACTTTTTTTTAATAACCATGGTATGATTATGCACTTGGACCAAGATATCATTTAAAAGGCTCAATTGCTCAAGAGGAAACGCGCTTATAGTTGTTAACAGTTTTGGAAAATTTAAATAATTTCATGTTTAAACTGCAATAGTAAAACATGTACATATATTATTATATCTGCTCCTGGACCTTCTAGTCAATTTCATTAAATTATGTCTTCATTGGTATCAGAGGACCAGCCTACTTGAGTCATTATAGATTTATCGTATGATAAACTATGTGAATTCTCATGATCGTTAGTATTCTTTGGAAATGCATTTCTGGCTGTAAGTCCACATCAGCAGTATCAGCATCACGTGGGAATGTTTTGGAGTGACAAATTCTTGAGTCCTATCTCCCAAGCCTGCTGAATGAGAAATCCTGGGAGTGGGGCCTCAAAATTACCACCAGGTAATCCTGATCAGCATGCTCAGGCACAAGAATCACTGTTCTACGTGATTTTTCTGCTTGTTTTGACTATTTCCTACTTGTTTATTTGCTCACCTGCACGTTAATGATAAAAATAATTTTTGAAGTACCTTAGGAGAAGCAAGGTATGCTGCAATAACAAATAATCCTGAAATCTCAATGGCTTAAAATAGCATAGGTTCATGTCTTGTTCATGTTACATAACTCATTAAGGGCTGGCAGGAGGCTATGCTAACCAGTGTGGTGAGGCAGGCACTGTCTCTAGCATTGTTGCTTGTATTGCCAGAGCTAAAATTAAAAAAAAAAAAATCAGTAATTCTCTAGAATGGAAGGTAATCAAGAAAGTCATCAATTATAAAGCAGCAGCTCTCCATGTGAGCAGAGCTCTCAGAGCAAATAATGTGCCTGCCTTTCTACTTGGAGTACAGCTCAAAGCAACCTTCTGTTCGACACATATAAGTGTCTACAGCAACCCAATATAGTATTACGCTTCCAAGTCTTGTTTATCACACATTCATCAGCGTGGCATCATGACTCTGGAAAAGAAGTGTTACGACAGATTTACTGCTTTTGGCCCTGAAATTCACATTTAACCATATTTCCAAGTTTGCAGCATGTATATTTATAGACTTGCTACTACAGGAGAATTAGTTACTAGTGGTCTCTAGATCATCCTGCCAATATAGATAAAATGCCCAAGACCTGGCTTTCCACTGAATCTTAGAAGCCTTAGGTCCATTTGGCATCAGCTTTTAATGGGAAATAAAACCCTCTGACCCAGGGAAAAAGGATGTAATGATTATTATATACAATTTGACTTTATCTGATACTTCCTTCCAGTGATTAAGTAATCCAAATACACACACATACACACACACTCACAAATACTCCAGCTATTCCATTGTGGTATCAGGTCCAAGCTCAACAACTGTCATGTGCAATTACCTTTTGGGTCTCTTGTCTGGACAAAATATGAAATAAAAATGACATTTTCAGAGGCTGAGTTGAGATAGAAAAATCAATGATGAGACCAGTAACATATTCGAAAGCAAGGCACATGCTTAAGGAAAAACACACACTTCTTGAAAGAATACTCATAAGTGTTGTGAAGGGTAAATTAGAAGAAAGAAGTGAAAGGAATTAAAATTAGCTCTTTGATTATCTTGGATTGTTTGAATTGTTTGTACTTTATTTCTAAAAATTAGGAATGCAATAGGGAATTTCATGGTAGAAAAGACTAATTTCATGCAAAAGAAAATATGCAAATTGAAAGAAGGTAGGAAAGGTGGGTGACAGAATCTGTAAATGTTATATGGGAGAAAAGGCCATCAAGAATTAACTGGGGGATGTATGTAGTTCATCTACTTGTTTATTAGTGACAAACGGTGTCAGACTTAGTGAAATTACCTATTAACTTGCAGGTTGATTTGACACTTCTTTGTCAAAGTGCTTGTAAATAAGCTGCTCCTTAAATGCTTTTTGAACCTGCCATCACATCTTGCTGATTGTCTTGTTAATTAATAAGTTAAGTAAAATATTTTCATGTACCCATTTGATATTTACCTTAGGGTGACAGCTTATCTTTTTGAAAAATAGACTGCAACAATATGTTTGAATCTAAAACACATGAAATTCTCAGCGCTTGAGAGTAGGTCTGTTTTCGGAAGATTCATAAAACAGAAGACTTTAAAATGGAGTTGTGTACGCATCACCTGAGGCAAAAAAAATCAGTCCCCTAGATAAGAAACATGCCTATGAAGGTGAAAGCAGCTTGAATATGGCCTAGGATAAAAGAAAAAGGAATGATTGCAGCCCTGATACGCAAAGATGTTCACCTTCTATCTAAATAATGACTATGTTTTTCTCTAAATATAGAAAAGTTAACTTTGATTAAAGAGATTAGATCTTAATATAATTCAGAAAGAAGCATGGTAAACATGGACACTGGGGGAAAGAAGTGAATATCTGAATTGCACATGACAATTTTCCAATCAATTTCACTTCTTTCAATATAACTGCCTTGCTCAGAGAAGCTGAAAGAGAGGAACCATGGTTCTTGAGCCCTTTTACACCAACTTGTCATCCAGCCCCAGGCTCAATTGATAAAAGGTAAAATACTATCACCCAAGATCAACCACTCATTAGCCAAGAATCCAGCTGACATTTCTCTTATGATCACAATCAGTGGTTTGCATGTGAGCTGGGAGATTATACACACTGGGGCGAGGGGTGGGCTGAATAAAGCTGTTGAGCAAAGTGGATTCCACCATCCCAGTAGCTAATTGAACACTGCACATATTCTTTAAAATAAAATAAAAAAGATTCTGTTTTGCTTTGTTTTGTGTGTATGTGTGTTTAATATATTTTTATTTATTTCTGAGAGCAAGGGAGGAGAGAGAGAGATATAGAAACATCAATGATGTTTGAGAGAATCATTGATTGTCTGCCTCTTACATGCTCCACACTGGGAATCGAGCCCACAACCTGGGCATATTTCTTGACCGGGAATCGAACCATGACCTCCTGGTTCATTGGTCAGTCATGCCTGCTGGGCACATTGCACATATCCTTTAGAGAACCAGACCCATCGAGGACTAAATCTTATGTAAAGTATGGATAGAGTGCCCTGAATTAACTACTCCCTATGTTCTTAGGTAAGAATTGTGCTAAAGGGGTGGTCTGGGGGATAGCCAGATGACAGTGGAAGAACTGTGTCTCCCTTTTGCAGGAGTTCTCTTCAGCAGACATTGCTGCTTGGCAAGCACAGATGTGTGGGAACCAATCTGCTAAAAATCAAATACATCTGAATTTTTTAGAACATGTATGGCAGGGTGGTTAAATGTGTGAACTTGGCAGCCATCCTGCCTGGGTTCACATTTTGGTTTCATCCATTTATAGAAATCCCTTTGGCCTAACAAAGCAAGACATTTAAGCTCCCTCTGCCTTTCCAAGCCCTGGGTGGAGTTGTTATCTATAGCACTTAAAGTAGCGTCGGGTACAGAATATTTGCACATTATTATTCTCTTCCACATCAAGTTGTTATGAACGTGGTACATAACCTACGTAACCATGGTGACCATATTGTGTCCTGGTGTCACCTATTGGGATTACTGGCTAAAACCTGGGCTCTTTTCTATGAAGCAGAAAATATTTTAAGGTCAACAAAAATGAAAGTAAAGCAAAATGGGGTTTATTGAAGGTACATTCTAAATGAGGAGTGGGCCAGATATGAGAGAGAGAGGAAGAGAGAGAGAGAGAGAGAGGGAGAGGAGGGAGAGAGAGATTGGCTGGGCTGTTTCATCTCACTGGGAAGGAAGAGAAAAGGAGGCCTTGGAGACAGGTTGAGGGGGTTAGCAGGGGATGAGCTGCCACTGCCCAATTATCCCCCGGTTGAAAGTTTCCTGGGGTCCCTCAGGGTATTGGGGATACATGCCTGTGGGGGAAAGGAAGAGGAAAGGAAATGGCGTGGGCTGCTCCTTGGAGATAGAGCACGTGCGAAAGCGTGGCCCAGAACTCCTGGGCTTAAAAGAGGGATTTTCTGGGTGGAGACTTTCATTTGCATTCAGAAACTAATTTTCATCTGGGTATGGCCTTAACTATAATGTACACAGAAAAATTCACAGGGGCTGGGGTCAAAACTGAAATGCAAAGTTTATTATAACTAGTCCAGGGTCCCCTATTAAGGTCTCATTGGCATTGAGGCCATGGGGTTTTCCTCTGAGCTTCCACCAATAATGCCAATAATGGCTGGCTCCTAGCCTGCCAGCTGGAAGTCTGCTGGGCAGCCCATAGAGAGGCGGTCTGAAGGCAATGCTGGTCTGATCCCTGTTTAGGGCCCCAGGGCAGGCCCCGTCCCAGCCGTTCATGTCTAACTTCTTACCTAACACTGGCATTGAGGACCTGAGCAAAAAGTGGTGGTCGGGGGTGAGGGAGTTTACAGTGGGTGGCATGACAAAATGGCCTACTATGGGTCACTTTGAATTTCATTTTTTGTCTCTGTATAAGTTCTTTATTTATTATTATCAAATGCCTGATCATAGAGAACCATGGTTCTCAATGGGGTTTGATTCCCCCCACACACACACACACACTCAACCAGGAAATACTTTTTCTTGTCATACATGGTGTATCTGAAGGGTTATTACTGGCATGTAGTTGGTAGAGGTCAAGGATGCTGTTAAACATTCTAAACTGTACAGGACTGACCTCCATAACAAAGAATTATTCAGTCCACAATGTCAGTAGTGCCACTATTGAGAAACTTTCATACATAGTGTTTTGATTTGATCAAACACCTATGGATTAGGAAGGTCAGGACATTTACTGATTAAAACTGAAACAAATCCTGGGAAGCTCTGCTCTGGGACAGAGATTGAATCAGTGGTAATTCACTCCCGGTGGCCACAGAGGTCTGGCGACTCCTATAGCAAATAAACTGAAGGAAGCCGTGAGCACTCAGAGATAAGTGAATTAGTTCTTAAGGTCTGTTATCAGATCTGGTAATAAAGGCACTTCATAGATCATTGTTTCCCAAACTTGAGATAGTGACCGTTGCCTCTGACCCACTAAGAAAACCACTTGCCATACTAAAAGAAATAACCTACAAAAAATAAAAATACAAAAGAGGGTAGATAATACTAAAAGTGATGTCATTCCTACAGGGGTTATTTTATGTGACATTTAAAAATATATTTGTATATTTGATCACAATGGAAAATATTTCTTAATGTGGAACATAGCTAAAAAGGCTTAAAAAAACACTGTTCAAGATTTGCTAATTTCCTCAGCTAGTTTCCTCCTAGTTTATAAATCAATACTTATCCGTAGTCAAAGACCTCGTCATCATAGATTGCAAGTAAAAATAAAAATTGGTGACATCTGCAAAATTTTAATGTATATTTATACTTTTAAAAACAGAGAGATTACAAAAATGAAGATATTTATTCAAGTAATAATAGTACATATTTCTGAGGGCAGCAATTGCTTATTTTTATTTTTCTGCACTGTTCTAAAGTTCTATAGTATTTTGTATAACTTTTAAAATTAAACACACACACATACACACAAGAAATCTTGCTATCAATTTAAGAGAAATATTTCTGATGGAAGACTGATGGGAAACACAGGTCAGTGGATTTGTGACAGAGTGATGTAATAAGGAAGTCGTTTGCAAGTAAAGGAGTTAGGAAAACTGTGTTAGGAAAAACAAGAAATGCTTGCTTTTTGTTTTTAAATAAACTGTAGTTTATAGAGTAAATATCAAAAAAGTTCAAGTTTGTGAAGAATAAATACAGCTCTAAAAGCAGGTTTCAGAAGTAATTTTTGAAACAGGAGTATTTCTTGATAATCTAATCTACGTAGGTCTCCAAAAAACATTTTGAAAATTAGCAGTCATTTATTTTGGCAAAGTATTCATTACTGCTAAAAATTAGCCATCTCACCATTAATAACCATATCATCCAGTACTTAGAGGCATCAATGTAAATATGGGATTCCTAAGATGAAAACGTACAAGCAAAGCCCCATGAAGCATCATTGCTATTCTTCCCGGTCACAGTGAGCTAGCATAGATCATTTCGGAGCTCAGGACCTTAAAATGAATTCCCAGGAATTCAAATATTTATGATAAACAGAAGATCATAAGCATGTGGTAAAGTATAAATCACAAATAGTTTATGGGTCATTACAGGAGATAAATTGTTTGCAAATGTTTATAAGCTATTTACAGGGCACACTAACCTAATGATATGATTTATCATGTAACAGAATACATAAAATTAAGATGGGGAACAAATAAATCCCTTGTAAAATATTTACAGTGTATCAGTTGCACTAATATTTATTAGTCTACTCATTACTTCAACTAATTCATAAGTGACTTACAAGTTTCTTGTTAGCCAGTGAGGTGCGGCTTTAATGTCTGAGACAAATCTATCTTGAGAGTCTGAGGAGACCCTCTTTGAAAATCTTCCTTTATTTTCCTTTTGAAGACTGAGTGAAACTATTATAAATCTGGGCCATAGAAGAATTTGTGGGAATTAGTTAGCTGCTGACAATTTGGTAAGTGGATGAAGAGTAAGAAGTCCTACGATTTCAAACAAAGAGGGTAAGTGGCCCAAATCACAGTGGCTTACATCACAGATTTATTTGTAGCTCATGCTATCAGTTCAGTGCAGCCTTCAATGCAAGGTTCTTCTTCTTTTGGGAGAAAATCCCCAAGATTCTTGCTTATTTATGAGCATCTTGTGAGCAGAACTACTGGACTTTGCTCTGAACTATCTTTTTAGAGACGTGTGTACAGTGAACAACCTTGGAATATAGAGCTAGTGTTCCCTTTGAAGCAAAGAGAAGGCTTGTTTGGTGTCAAGTATAATAAAGGTAATTTCTTCCTCCAAGGCAAAGGTGGTACAGATTTGTTTTAATCCATGAGGAAATATTTGAGTTCCCTAACTCAAGGTTCCAGACATGTGCTCTGCACACTGACCTCCTCCATATCACCCCCATGGGAATTGGGAGACAAGGTAGACTTACATGAAACATGAAGTTTATGCTGCTGAGCAATTTTTTTTCCCTCTGATACAAATTTCATTGTGCCTTCTCTAAAACAGTGGGAGGCTAAAGTTGTTAGCTTACAAGTAGGTTAACATCTCAGATCCTCATAATTGTTGATGGTTCCATGTTGTTTTTACTCTAAAAACAGACTGATGAAATATTACCCTTCCATCTCCATCTAGTGGTATTGGAGTGGCCATGGGCAATTTGGATCTGTTGTGGGATCTAGATAGATAGATAGACAGAGGAAGATACAGAAAGAGAGGGAGATAGAGAGAGAGAGAAGGAGAGCCCAATTACTAGAATTCAGGATGTATGTATGAATTTAAGTGAAAAAAAGTAAATTTTTATGTTCAATGACTTAGTATTTACTTACGAATTTAGGTATTAAAGCACAGGAAATTAATAATACCAGTGATTATTTCTCCCTAATTGACATTCCATATATGTAGCAAAAGAGCCTGAAGAAGCATGTGTTTCTGTGAGAAATCTTGATGCCCATTCACCAATAAGTCAATACAGTCAATGTGTGTAGTATGAGTAATTTGATTAACTCAGTTATGTAGCTCAATACAACAGAGTGCCAATTTCAGAAGGCATTTTGGATTATTCCTATGTATCTGTTAATTTTAGACTAATTTTGATCATCAGATCTATTAATCATACCAAAACTCATCCACAGTGAAAAAGAATAAACTTAGCAAAAGCTAAATGTGTGAACTGAAAAACAAAAAGACTGGCATAAGAATAGATAGGGATTATGTCTAGTCATACAATCAGTAAAATATATCTGGCAAAATAATTGTATAAAATATACTACCATTGTTTGACAAAATAGCATATGAACAAATGTTTGCAAATGCACCGACCATTTCAGATATGAAAAACAGTTATAAAGAAATAGTGTCACATTTGAGAACACTAAATGTTGCCTGGGATAAAGGGAAGGAAAGCAGATTTATTTTTTCACATATACCATTGTGTACCTTTTAAATTTTGCAACATTCCAAAAGGCTTAGCTAATTAATAAATACATGGGTAAATAGATTTTTATGAAAATAGAATTCTCAAAAAAAGGGTCAGACACAAAATTCATCTGTATGGTAATTATGAGGCAATCCATCAAAAAATAAAACCATAAAGAGATTAGCAAAACTCTATGAGGCAAACCATATTAGCAAATCTATATTAACGGGCAAGGTAATATTCCAGGTGAAGAAATTAGATAAAGAGGATTATATTATTTTTATTAAAATTTTGTTCCAGAGTGAAGATGTATTGCCATAAGCATTTATACAATTAGATAAATAGCATCCACATGCATGAAAGTATTTCCTAAAACCAATTTTAATAGAAAATTTGGCTTAACTCTGTTAGACTTAAAAATTAAAAAGAGAAAAAGTAAATATTAAAAAATGGGTAAAATATTATCTTTTATAACAATGTTGCTTTTATAGTTTCATATTAAACATTGTACTCTTCAGAAAATGTGTACTGTTTTTAAATGTCCGTGAATTTTTTTTTAAAGTGAGGTAACAAAGAATATCTTATGGAGATCATATTATCTTACTCCCACTAGATGATTCCAGAAAGTAATAATTAAATAAACCAAAATAATCAAACTACTTGGAAACCAAAAGCACTATCCTTAATAACTTTTGAGTCAAAGAGAAATCAAAACTGCAATTACAGGCTTTAAATTAAAATGAAGATGACAAGACCATACATCAAAGCACATGAGATGTAACTAAAACTAAAATCAGATGAAAAATGGTAGCAACAAATACTTTCATTTTGAAGAAAAAAAAAAGCAATAACTAAAAAATTCCACATTTAATTAAATAAGTAAGAAAGAAAAAGATTTATATTCCTAAAGACTATAGCTAAAAATATAGGAAACACATTTTTTATATAGGAGATGGGATAAAAACAAAATCAACAAATTGGAAAATACACAAATTTAAGAGTTGAAGCAACACTGGTACTGGTTATTTGAAAAGATCAATATAATGGACAACACTAATATATAGGTTGTATAATTAGAAATATATAAACAAAGAAACTGCAACCCGAAATGACATGAAAATTGGATTTGTTTTTAAGTGGGCAAAGCTTTAAAATTTCTAAATTGGAGGGACAGAGGATGATAGTTAGAAATGTATTGAAGATATACAAGAAAAAGAGATTAGTAGCACAAGGTCTCCAAGAAGGCAGAAGCACAGGTTGAAAATAAGCCATATATATAAAGAGGGACAACTCTTTATTATAACAACAGCAAAAGTCAGTGAGTGCTGATGCAGGTACATATCAGTGATGGCAAACCTTTTGAGCTCGATGTGTCAGCATTTTGAAAAACCCTAACTTAACTCTGGTGCCGTGTCACATATAGAAATTTTTTGATATTTGCAACCATAGTAAAATAAAGACTTATATTTTTGATATTTATTTTATATATTTAAATGCCATTTAACAAAGAAAAATCAACCAAAAAAAATGAGTTCGCGCGTCACCTCTGACACGCATGTCATAGGTTCACCATCAATGGGTTAGGACTCAGGGGTGGGCAAACTTTCTGACTCAAGGGCCACAATGGGTTCTTAAACTGGACCGGAGGGCCGGAACAAAAGCATGGATGGAGTGTTTGTGTGAACTAATATAAATTCAAAGTAAACATCTACACTAATAAAAGAGAAACATGGTAATTGGCGTACGACCGCTACCCTTTTCATTGGCTAATCAGCGAGATATGCAAATTAACTGTCAGCCAAGATGGCGGCCGGCAGCCAGGCAGCTTGAAACTAATATGAGGCTTGCTTGCCTCAGTGACAGAGGAAACCAACGTTCCCCGCCTGCGGCTGCAGGCCTCTGAGCCTGCAGTTTAAGAAACATTGTAACAAATACCACCAGACTTCAGCCAGCAGAATCGCAACATTGTAAGCAAAGGCCAGAAACCTACTTTCAGCCACACGGAGGCTAAGAGCTGGAGCCAAGCCTCAAGCTAGAGCTGGCCCAGAATTTAAAAAAAAGGAAAAAAGGAGCGGTTGGGAGCTTCAGTCACCCCGAGCCTGAAAACAGCACTCAGCCCCTCACCCAGATTGGCCAGGCACCCCAGTGGGGACCCGCACCCTGATCCAGGACACCCTTAGGGCAAACCAGCCAGCCCCACCCGTTCCCCAGGCCTCTATTTTATATAGTAAAAGGGTAATATGCCTCCCAGCACCGGGATCAGCGGAGCCTAGAGGCCTCCGGGCACCGGGATCAGCATGACAGGGGGCAGGACCCAAACCCCCTGATCCCCCTGTGGCTCTGTGTGTGACAGGAGTCAGGGCCACAACCCCCTCCCCCCCCCCCCACGGGCCCTGCTCTGTGTGTGACAGGGTGGAGCCATAACCTCCCCATTGGCCCTGCCCTGAGTGTGAGAGTGGTGGCGCCCCAACCCCCTGATCGGCCCTGCTCTGTGGGTGATAGAGGGCAGCGCCCCAACCTGCTGATCCACCCTGCTCTGTGTGTGACAGGGGACACTGCCCCAACTCCCCTATCGGCCTTACTCTGTGAGTGACAGGGGGGAGCTCCTCAACCCCCTGATGGGCCCTGCTCTCTGCATGACAGGGGGGAGCTCCCCAACCCCCTGATGGGCCCTGCTCTGTGCGTGACAGGGTACAGAGCCCCAACCCCCCTGATGGGCCCTGCTGTGTGGTTGTGTGCGTGACAGGGGGCAGCGCCCCAACCCCCTGATTGACCCTGCTCTGTGCATGACAGGGGGTGGCACCGCAACCTCCCCATCGACCCTGCCTTGAGTGTGACAGTTGGCGGTGCCCCAACCCCCCAATCGGCCCTACCCTGAGCATGACTGAGGGTGGCATCACAACCTCCCAATCCGCCCTGCTCTGTGCATGACAGGGGGCGGTGCCCCAACTCCCCAATCGGCCCTGCTCTGAGCCCGACCAGGGGCTGCACCTAGGGATTGGGCCTGCCCTCTGCCACCCGGGAGCAGGCCTAAGCCAGCAGGTTGTTATCTCCCGAGGGGTCCCAGACTGCAAGAGGGCACAGGCCAGGCTGAGGACCCCCCCCTCCCCCCTGAATGCACAAATTTTTGTGCACCGGGCCTCTAGTCATTACATAAAAGGGTACGGTCTTTTTTTTTTTAGTTTTATTCATTTCAAACAGGCCGGATCCGGCCCGCGGGCCGTAGTTTGCCCACGGCTGGTAGGTGGTAGGTGAGGAGGTGAGAAGTTAAGGCAGCTAGCTACCTACTTCCTTGTGAGTTGGTAACAGGTCATTTGCTGGGCGTAAGAGGGGAGGTTGCAAGATCTGAGGTTTGGGAATAGAGGTGGAGGTTATAAACAGCTGTTGTGAGGAGTTTGGTACAAGGGCTCCTTAGGGAAGCGCACTTAACAGCTGGGCAGTGGCAGGAGAAGCAGGACAGAGAATGCTTGAGTTGTGTAGGAGCCAGAGTCCCCACTGGGCCATTGTCTTTGCCAGCTCACTCCTAGCCCAGTCCCCTGAGGGGCAGGAGGCCTGCAAAGGCAAGAAGAACAGCTTGCTGAGTCCCTCTAATAACTGCTGCCTGGAAAGGGAGGGCTGTCTAGTTCCCTCTGGGGACAACTGGGAAACACTCCTTAGAGTCAGATTTGATTTGGTGAAAATGATTTAGGGAGCCTTTGAGTGGTACTGTAACCTGGCAAGACTATTAGGGTGAGGTGAGAGGATGCAACTTCTAAAATACCTAGGGATTTACCTGATGATAAATGTGTAAACCTTGTATAAACACTCGTCCACACATAACTAGCAGGACAGGAGACTTGAATAAAAATGAGAAGCACTGGAGGTCACTGAGAGGAATTAATACGGTGTTGTTATAAATTCTCTGCAAAACCAGGCTATAAATTTAATACTGTTGTATTTACAATCCTAATGGGACTTTTCTACATCTTAACATCATAGGAGGATTCAAAAATCTGAGAATAGCAATAATATCGAAAAAGAAGCATAACAAAGGGAAAATTACATCTTCAGAAATAGAAAAATATATATAATTAAGTAATCTTTCAGGGAAGGCTACACTTTTGACAGAATACAAAAATAGTTTATGAAAACTTAAAAATTCCAGAAACAGACCTAACAGAATATGTGTATATAGGTGTACATCTATGTGTGTGCATGCATAATTAGATATTATATAAAGTTGGCATTTTCAAATTGGAGAAATATATATTTGTATGTATACATCAATTGCTTATATTTGGAAATTGTTTTAACAACAAAATAAAGTTAGAGTTTTTACTTTACAACATGCTTCAAAATAAAAGTAAAGAAAAACTAAAGGTAAAAATTTAAATAATTTAACAAATATAGAAACATACACGTTAAGTGCACAAGAATACTATAGAGTAAATGGATAATATTAGAAAACATTAAAGGCAGAAATCAAAAATAATATATTTAATAAATAAAATATAAAACTCTTTAAAAGAATATCTCATAGAAATTGAAAGTAAATGTTCTTTTAAAAGAATTTGCAGCATAAAGAAACAATTACAAGTATGTAAAATCTTTAATATACAAAGAGTACTACAAGGGTAAATTATGATTCTATTTATGTAACATCATTAAAATGGCAAAATTATAGGGGTGGAAAAAACATTAGTGGAGCAATGTTGGGAAGAGAGAGGTGGGTGTGACTATAAAGGAATAGCACAATAAATCTTTGTGGTGATGAAATACTTCTGCACCTTGGTTGTAATGGTGGCTACAGAACATGATAAAAATGGTATTAACTAAAAACACACATTGTGTCATGTCAATTTCCTAGTTTTGACATTGTGCTATAGTTTTGTAAGATGTAAATATTGGGAAAATAAGATGAAGTTTACACAAGAATGCTGCATTTTGCTTTGCAACTTCCCATGATTCTGTAATTAACTCAAAAAAAAATTAAATAGTAAATTATATAGAAAAATCTGATGAAAATTATCATGATTTTGTAAAAATGCATTTCATATACACATTTACACACAAATACATACCCAAGGCATAAAAAATGCCCAATAATCTCTTTTTATCAAACTGTAACTTATGAACATTAAAAATTACAGGACATTCATATGTGAAAGAACAGAGAACTATTAAAATGAATATTAAACATTCATTAGAGTGATGATACATAACAATATATGTGTAAATATACACATATATAAAATTGCTATTTTGTGATGGATTCATTAGCAATTTGTATTTTGTTCATCATATCAATTCTCATCTTGTTTCCAGAATCTCTTATACTTTCTTTTTAAAATTAGAAAAATAAGTAACTTATTTTAGTTAAAAATGTGTTTCAAATTTAGAAAGAGAGCAACATGTCCACATAAAGTGGTTACTAAAGGTCCTACTTTCAAAATGCATCCATGGCTCTCTGTTCCACAAGTGAAAGTAACTTGGCTCACTTCCTGAACAACAACATAATATGTTATTAGAACATCTACACTGATCAAGGCATGAGTGCAAGATTGGACATTGTCATTTATTTGAATCTTAAGTATCTGTTGCAAAGAATTGTTAGTTTTTTCTTATGTCATCTTTCTACAAAGAAAACAAAACCTTTCCTTCCTTCTCTTACTCTTGTCTGAAACAACATCGTCAATCTAGTTAATGGTGAATAAGAATATCAGAGGCATGTGTGACATTGATGTGGAAAAAATAGGTTCCTGCTGGCAATTACCCATCAAGGGCAGGTTGACTGATTGCGAAAGTTAAAACACATGCAAACTGTCAGCTATCATAATAGGGCAAATATTCCAGAACCTTGGTGCAGTGTCAGGTAGAAATTCAGTTTTCACACTGGGAACCTGCCCTCGATGCCACTCATTCATAATATTCTCCCATCAAGCCAGGTCTACACATTCAGAGACGTCCATCATTCCAGCAGTCAAATATATGTCCTGTCAGATCCATTCAATGGCTCTCATGATAAGTTGGACAAGAAGTGACATGCTATACATGATTGAATAGAAGGGCATATCATATACAATTCCTGCTGTCATACTTTGTCATCTTTTTTCTACATCTACATGAGGGACTTACCCTTGACATTTCCTAAATTCACATATTATAGCTGATTAATAGAGAAGACAAAGGTAGAAAATAGGTTTAATAAATTGCATATATGAATTATAACTGAGATGATGAAGAAGGTAGGTCAAATAATTAATAAAATTAGTTAGATTTTGAATGTTGAAAACAAGTGTATCAAGATTCAAAAGGAAAATCAAACTGGGAATTATGGTGACATTTAGCTTCAAATGTTGCCTAAATTGCCAAAGGCACCCATGAGGATTGACTACTGTGCTGATGTGTTTATAATCCTATCCCTTTTAGTGTGAGGATGTTTGCCATTACACAAATGAAATTTCTTTTTTTTTAAATATATTTTATTGATTTTTTACAAAGAGGAAGGGAGAGGGATAGAGAGTTAGAAACATCGATGAGAGAGAAACATCGATCAGCTGCCTCCTGCACATCTCCCACTGGGGATGTGCCTGCAACCCAAGTACATGCCCTTGACTGGAATCGAACCTGGGACCTTTCCGTCCACAGGCTGACGCTCTATCCACTGAGCCAAATCGGTTTCAGCCACAAATGAAATTTCTATAAATCAATGTTATATTTAACTAGAGGCCTGGTGCACCAAAATTTGTGCACTCGGGGGGGAGGGGGGGTCCCTCAGCCCGGCCTGTGCCCTCTCGCAGTCTGGGACCCCTCAGGAGATAACGACCTGCTCGCTTAGGCCTGCTCCCAGGTGGCAGAGGGCAGGCCCAATCCCTAGGTGCAGCCCCTGGTCAGGCTCAGAGCAGGGCCGATTGGGGAGTTGGGGCGCCGCCCCCTGTCATGCACAGAGCAGGGCTGATCAGAGGGTTGAGGAGCTCCCCCCTGTCACACACAGAGCAGGGCACATCAGTGGGTTGGGGCACCACACCCTGTCACACTCAGGGCAGGGCCGATGGGGAGGTTATGGCTCTACACTGTCACGCACAGAGCAGGGCCCGTGGGGGGGTGGGGGGGGGTTGGGGCACTGCCCTCTATCACCCACAGAGCAGGGCCGATCAGGAGGTTGAGGCGCCCCACCCTGTCACACACAGAGACGCAGGGCAATCAGGGGTTGGGGAGCTCCTCCCTATCAGGCACAGAGCAAGGCTTATCAGGGGGTTGGGGTGCCTTCCCCTGTCCCAAACAGAGCAGGGCTGATAGGGAGGTTGTGGCCCCGCCCTCTGTCACACACAGAGCTGCAGGGTGATCAGGGGGTTTGGTCGTGGCCCCTGTCACGCTGATCCCGGTGCTGGGAGGCATATTACCCTTTTACTATATAGGATAGAGGCCTGGTGCATGGGTGGGGGCTGGCTGGTTTGCCCTGAAGGGTGTCCTGGATCAGGGTGGGGGTCCTCACTGGGGTGTCTGGCCAGCCTGGGTGAGGGTATGTTGGCTGTTTGCAGCTGGTCACATACCCTTCAGGGTGGGGGTCCCCTTTGTGGTGCCTGGCCAGTCTGGTTGAGGGGCTGAGGGCTGTTTTCAGGCTGGCGGGTGACGGAAACTCCCAACTTCTCCTTTTTTCTTTTTTGTTTATTCTGGGCCAGCTTTAGCTCTGGCTCTAGCTCTGAGGCCTCTGCTGCTGAAAGCAGATATCTGGTTTGTTTGGGTTCTATAATCGAAACATTGTATCAACTCCAGCTCTGAGATCCCGGCTGGCTGAAAGCAGGTTTCTGGGGTTTTGTTTAGCTTCTATATTTGTAACAATGTTTCAAACTGCAAGCTCAGAGGCTGGCAGTGGCAGGCGGGAACGTTGGAGTCCTCCGTCACTGAAGCAAGCAAGCCTCATGTTAACTTCAAGCTGCCTGGCTGCCGGCAGCCATCTTGGCTGGCAGTTAATTTGCATATCACCCTGATTAGCCAATGGGAAGGGTAGCAGACATATGGCAAATTACCATGTTTCTCTTTTATTAGATAGGATAAGCACTCATTGAAATATTACTTTGAGCCAAATCCTGGGCTAATTTGTCTGTGGCAGATAGTGCATTCTAAAATTAAGCAAGCTTCAAGTATCAGGTGGGTAGATACTTTTTTTTCACCTCAGATTTTTAAAAAATCTTTATTGTTGAAACTATTACATACGTCCCCTTTCTTTCCCCACTGACCTCTTCTAGCCCACCTCCATGCCCCCCGCCAGGCCTTCACTACCCTATTGTCTGTGTCCATGGGTGTGCATATATCAGGGGTGGGCAAACTTTCTGACTCGAGGGCCACAATGGGTTCTTAAACTGGACCGTAGGGCTGGAACAAAAGCATGGATGGAGTGTTTGTGTGAACTAATATAAATTCAAAGTAAACATCATTACATAAAAGGATGCGGTCTTTTTTTTTTTTTTTTTTTTTTTTTAGTTTTATTCATTTCAAACGGGCCGGATCCAGCCCGCGGGCCGTAGTTTGTCCACGGCTGGCATATATGCATTCAAGTTTTTTTGTTGATCTCTTCGCCCCCACCCATCCTCCCCCACCTTTCTTCACCTCAGATTTCTCCTGAGGTTTTCATCCATAGAATTTGGTTGTATGGTCTCACTAACTTTTCCAGCTAAAACTTCTGTTTCTTTCTAGCTCAGGGACATGAGGGAGAAAAAATCATCTTTTTGACCTCCCTCTGCAGTTTCTCTACACCTGAGTAACCAAAGAATTTATATGCATATTTGCATAAGCCATGGACACAGCCAATAGTTTGGTGAAGGCCTGGACAGGGGGCGGGAGTGAGGGTGGAGGTCAATGGGGGAAAAAGAGGAGACATCTGTAATACTTTCAACAATAAAGATAAATTTAAAAATAAAATAATAAAATTAAATTAAATTGAAATAAAATAAAATAAAATAAAATAAAATAAAGGGGAAAAAAATAAGGAACATAACTTCTCCCCTTTAAACACCATTTAGTTATTATCCTGGAAGCTGTTAGCTACAAAATTCTATGCTTAAGATCTCCTTTGAAATCATATCTTTGACTTAAATATACATGTTTGTGGCCCATCCAACACATTGGTTCTTGAGATCCTTTACTCTTCCCTCTGAAATTCAAATCCTCTCCTGGAGCACCCACCCCTGTAGCAACGGCACACATTTTGTCTTCTTTTGGATTTCTCTCCTTTCCAAAAATCTTTTATTTGAACATAATATTCTGACTACTATTACCCATCTTACCAGATTTATAACCCGCTGCCTTTTTCCAGTGTTGTGCTTTGAGACTGTGGAAAATACCATTCACTTTTGGTCTCCTTTTCTTTCATTTTATTGTTTTTATAAACTTAGATCATTCCAATTACACATTTGCATTTTCCCCATCACTTTATAACATTACTTGCCATTTTATTTTTTAACTCACATTCCTTTAAATAAACTTGAGAGAGGCACTAATGAAGGGGGAGAAAACATACAAAAGTCATAGAAAAGACAATGGTGCTTGATACAAAAAGCTGAACCTGATTTAGACAGCAGAGCTTGAAAATGCTTCCTCGTGCTGAGGGCGGGGGCTAGTGGTCTAGATGAGAAAGCGAGCAGAAAAGGTAGCTAGACTTGGGAAAAAAGGAACTTCATTTTTCATGCATTCACTCATTCATTCAATAAATGTTTACTGATTACCTACTAGGATGCAGAATAAATCTAGACACTTAAAAATATCAGTAAACAAACAAAAGCTGTGCTTTATTGGACTTTCCATTCTATTTCAAATAGAAAACAATGGGCAAGACATAATAAGTAGGGAAATTATATAGTATGTTAACAGGCAAAAAAAAAAAAAAATTCTGTGAAAAACAGAACACACAAAAAAATATGGAAAAAAGTAAGAGGCTCTGAAACCACAAGTAAATCCATCCTGGGTTGCCTGGACAACAGGGCAGCTTGAAATAGACTCTTCCAACTCTCCCTGCAAGAAAGAATGTAACTAAATCTACCTTCTCAAGGGGTGTTCCTTCCCTGGATAGGAAGTAGCCAAGGGTCCAAAAGTCAGGTGCTGGGAAACTGACCTTATCAGACAACTCCTATAAAGCAGGCTTCTAGACGTGTCTGCCTGACACAGTGATCTGCATATCTCCCAATGACTCAGTTGTTTTCATACAGAAAAGGGGATATGGGCATCTGTCCTGGATTTCAAACCCCTGCTGCATGTCCCGCAGAAGGCCTGGCCCTGGCTTGCTTCTCTCTGTAGAAAATGGAACCATTGCCTTCTCTTCTTGCTGACCCTAGATCTATAAGATTTCTGAACAAAGCTTGCCTCTTAACTCATACAATCTGATTTGTGGAGATCTTCCAAAGCCTTAGTCCAGTGATGGCGACCCTGACACGCGTGTCAGAGGTGACACGCGAACTCATTTTTTCGGTTGATTTTTCTTTGTTAAATGGCATTTAAATATATAAAATAAATAGCAAAAATTTAAGTCTTTGTTTTACTATGGTTGCAAATATTAAAAAATTTCTATATGTGACCCGGCACCAGAGTTAAGTTAGGGTTTTTCAAAATGCTGACATGCGGAGCTCAAAAGGTTCGCCGTCACTGCCTTAGTCCATGAGAAATGGCAATTACAAAAGACGTTATTATTATTCTCTTCGTAATACAAAATTATTATGAAGTGTTTTATAAAATAAAAAGGGATTTCTGATGTGTGTCCATGAAGAAAACAAACTTTATCAGGTATTTTAATGGATAATATAAAGAATCAGTAAAATAGATTTTGAAGAAATTTAAAAAGCAAAGAAAAAAGAGATAGTGAATTAGCAGAGCTATGACTGCAGGAAGTGTAGCTTCTACCCTGAGGCTGGGGAACAAAAGGAAGAGATTGGGGTTATCAGAACCTAGAAGCCTAGAGAGGATATTCTGTGGAATTGGACTCTGATCCCTTAGGAGGGGCGGTAACTCTACATCCTGGAAAGGAGTCCACATAGAACTACCCGTCCCCACTGAGAAGGGCAGTTACCTTTTGCTAATTTCTAAAGTGTTATTTGTCCACTCAGGTATATTTTTTGTTAGTAGTTCCTCCTGTAGTTAGGTTTTAAATAACCTATCTCACTCAAAGCTTATACAAGAATTCATAAGCTTTTTTGCTAATATTTCCACAATTCCACTTTTTTCACCTTTAATATATCTAGAATTTATTGTGTGATGAGATCAAATTAGAGCTATAACTTGGTTTTTAAAAATGGGGAGTCACTTTGCTCACTATCATCTACACCAGTGATGGCGAACCTATGACACATGTGTCAGAGGTGACACACAAACTCATTATTTTGGTTGATTTTTCTTTGTTAAATGTCATTTAAATATATAAAATAAATATCAAAAATATAAGTCTTTGTTTTACTATGGTTGCAAATATCAAAAAATTTCTATATATGACATGGCACCAGAGTTAAGTTAAGGTTTTTCAAAATGCTGTCACACTGAGCTCAAAAGATTCACCATCACTGATCTACACTAATAAAAGACAAACATGCAAATTGACCATACCTTCGCTACGCCATAAGCCATGCCACCAGCTAATCAGAGTGACAATATGCAAATTAACCTAACCAAGATGATGGCCACCAGCCACGGAGCTGGAGCAAGCAGGAGGCTTGGTTGCCCCAATGATGGAGGAAGCCAAGCTTCCCAGCTCTGAGTTCCACTCAAAGCAACAGAGTTTCAATTATAGAAGCTAAGTAAACACCAGATACCTGCTTTTAGCCAGTCGTGGCCACGGAGCTGGAGCAAGCAGGAGGCTTCCCTCCCACCAGCCCTGGCTGGCTCTGAGCTCCACTCAAAGCAACAAAGTTTCAATTATAGAAGGTAAATAAATCCCAGAAGAAAAAAAAAAGAAAAAAGAGAAAAAAAGGAGAGGCTGAGAGCTTCCGTCGCCGGGGGGCTTGGCCAGCCTGAAAACAGCCCTCAGCCCCTCACCCAGGCTTTCCAGGCACCCCAGTGGGGACCCCCACCCTGATCCAGGACACCCTTCAGGGCAAACCAGCAGGCCCCCACCCATGCACCAGGCCTCTAACCTATATAATAAAAGGGTAATATGCAAACTGACCCTAACAGCAGAACTACTGGGAATGACTGGTCACTATGACACACACTGACCAACAGGGGGCAGATGCTCAATGCAGGTGCTGCCCCCTGGTGGTCAGTGCACTCCCACAGGGGGAGCTTTGCTCAGCCACAAGCCAGGCTGATGGCTGCCAGTACAGTGGTGGTGGTGGGAGCCTCTCCCGCCTCCTCAGCAGCGCTAAGGATGTCTGATGCAGCTTAGGCCTGCTCTCTGCTGGCAAGTGGACATTCCCCGAGGGCTGCCGGGCTGCCAGAGAGATGTTTGACTTCCAGCTTGGGCCCAATCTCCCAGGAAGTGGGCCTAAGCCAGCAGGTGGACATCCTCCAAGGGGTTCCAGACTGCAAGAGGGCATAGGCTGGGCTAAGGGGGACCTCTCCCCCCCCACCCCCGAGCGCATAAATTTTTGTGCACCGGGCCTCTAGTATGATAAATAACGTTTTCTTCCTTACAGTAAATGCTGGGCTTCAACCCCAGAGTTTTTTATTTAGTAAATCTGGTATGGGGCTTGAGAATTTACATTTTTAACCAGTTCCTGATGATGTTAATAATGCTCGCTATTCTTCAAAATGTGCTTTCTAATAATCTTCACCAGGTTTCAAGGAAAGCTGGTCATATTTCTTTTTTATTTGAAGGATATCAAGTCCCTTTAAATTTTTAGAAGACGTTGCTTTATGAACTTTTCTTCTGAACTCTACAGATTAAATCACTCCATGCTTCTTTGCCAGAGAATTCACAATTCTGTGTTCAGATTCAAGTTTCTAAAATATTCCGAGCTCACTAGATATACTCACTGTACACAGATCAAATGTTCTTCTCTATACTATCTTATCATTTAGTATCCTAAACAGATGTATATGTTGACAAATTGCTAATAAGATGTGTTGCTAAAGCAGGTGCTTTTATTTCTATTTCTATGGCATTTTTATCTTGCAGACTAAACATTGTTGTGTTATAGGTAGTCTCATCCTCTCAAAACCCTACTCCCACCTACACCCTGGTCATGTCCTTCCTAATGCTTCCTAGAATTGGATGCTCCTGCTGGTTCAAGGTAAGATAACAGAAAGCAGGATGAAGGCCCTGTGTGGAGAAATAACAGTCTGATCTCTTAGCCACAAAACATCTGGGCAAAAGATTTTAAAACACACACACACACAAACAGAGAGACAGATACCTGGACATTTGGGGAGACAGAGACCCTGTATTTCTGAGACTGACAGCAAACGGTGGCAAGACGACAAATGCCGGCTTCCTTGTTTCATGAAAAGATTCAGTGTCTGTCACTCTGGCATGATAATCCCCATACAAATTCATCAGTTTGATAGTTACTGCTACTTTCTTCTCAGAATTGAAAGCCAGATGCATGCTCATCTTAGTTCTTAATGTTGTTGCTGCTGCTTTTCCTTTCTCCATCGGTAATTTAATGAGCAGTTAGAGGTGTGGGCAGGAAGAGTCCAGGTTAGATACCATTTTAAACCAAAAGGGTCATTTCAAGTCTGGTCCTTTTATGACAAAAGACAGTTGTATTCTCAACAATTATTAGAAACAACCAAAAACTTGGGAAATGAAAATTTGTTAGGGTGTTATTTATTTATTTATTTATTTATTTATTTATTTATTTATTTAATTATCATAATTGCATAAATAGACAGAGAAATAGTTTGTTCTCAATTTAAGGATTTTTATTTAATTAATCTTTTTCAAAATTCTTGTTAATAATCTCTTGTCCTTCTTAAAAAACAAGACATTGTGCAAAGTCTTTTTAGTACAAGAAAAAATTTAAAGAACACAGAGATTAGATGTATCACCTGGTGGGATAGTAGTACATCAGTCTTTCAAAACAAACTACTTAATAAGCAGCTCTTGTGTTAATGTTAATCATAGAATGCTTAATACAGGCATTTAAATAAAATGTTATTTAATTAATAGAATATTTCTTTTAAATCTTGCACTTCCTTTTCTTGATCAAGAAATGCAAAATTGGGGAGAGAAGGCATAAGTTTTTAGTATAGTATGGTATGTTATGATGTATTATATTACAATATAGTATAGTATAAACATTTCAGCCTAAACATAACAAATTACTATTTCTTTAGAATTTTCTAGCAAATAAATCATAGTCTCATGAATGGTAACAAGAATAAAATTATTGAAAATTTACTTTTGAAATAAGTATACTTAACTTGTTTTAATTTTAAGTATAAAATCTTTTAAAATGAATTTTATTGATTTCAGAGAGGAAGGGAAAGGGAGAGAGAGATAGCAACATCAATGATGTGTGAGATCATTGGTCAGCTGCCTCTTACATGCCTCAGACCAGGAATTGAGCTGCAACTTGGGCATGTGTCCTGACCAGGAATTGAACTGTGACCTCCTCGTTCATAGATTGACACTCAACCACTGAGCCTGGCCAACCAGGCTAAAATACTATTTTAATATGTCTACATCTTTACTGTGACTCACTTATTCTAACAGAAGTTCTCATCACGTTTTCTAGAAAATTTCTCATAGAACCAGATCACAGAGAAAGCTCAAATGGAGAGAGATCAAAGAGTATTTTGATAGCTGGAGGCAGTTTTCCATCATTTTAGTTAGATTTTTCCCCCCAGCTTTTGTAGTCAATATAGGACCCTAAAGAGGCAATGGAGGGATCAGCTAGTCTCTGCACAGTGTGAAAGTGACATTGATGTCTTCTTATGTTAATCTAACATTTCTTCCCTAAAACTCATTGTTTTATAGTTAATCTTTCTAACGTTTTATTTTTAGGTTTTAAACTACAGATTTAAGCTTTGTTTCTAATGCAATTTGAGTTTATTTAGCATATAAAAATCACACTTCACTAAATTAAATGAAAAACATTAATCCTAAGATCAAATAAAAGCATTTCTCACCAGTCTATCAACAAGGTACATTAGCACACACATACACACACACACACGATATATTTAGGTTTAAATTTAACAAAATATGTACATGATCTACTTGTGGAAAACTATAAAACGCTGGTGAAAATTCTCAGAAAGAGTCTAAATAAGAGGAGAGATCTTATTAAAACATCAATTCTATCCAACCAGATCTATAAATTTAATACAATTTGATTAGTCTTAATAAATTATTTTGTAGAGATTGACAAACTGATTTTAAAGTTTATTTATAAAGCCAAACAACCTAGGATAACCAACATAATACTGAATAAGAACAAACTTGGAGGATACATGCTATTCAATTTCAAGATTTACTAGAAAGCTACACACGACAGGGCAGTACTGGCACATGATACACATACAAACGAGGATTATGGGGCAAACTGCAGCACCCAGAAATAGACCCACACAAATATAGTCAATTGATATATTTAACAAAGGGGCAAAGGCAAATGAGTGGGAAAAGGGTTATCTTTCTCAGAAATGGTGCTGGAAAAATTCAATGTCTTTATGAAAAACAAACAAACCCAGAAGCTGATTTTACACTTCTTACAAAAATTAACTAACATAGATCACACACCTGCAGATAATATGCAAAACTATAAATATTCTAGAAGTAATTATAGAAGAAAATTTAGGTGAACTTGGGTTTGGCAATAAGTTTTACATAAAACATCAAACACAATCCATTAAAATGATGAACAGATTTTGTTAAAATTATTTGCAAAACACACATCTGATATATAATGGTATCCAACATATCCAAAGAACTCTTAAAACTGAACAATAACTAAATGAATAATCCAACTAAAAAATAGGCAGAAGATCACCATTGAGCTGTATCATAGAACATGTACTATTGGAAAATAAGCATGTGAAAACGTAACTAAAATTATAGTCATCATGAAATTTAAAATAAAAACAGCAGTGAGATACCACCACACACTTATTAAATGGCTAAAAATTTTAAAAAAACACACATGATAATACCAAATTTGGCAACTATACAGATTAACTCTTACTAATTGCTAGTAGAATGGCAAAATGGTATGGGTACTTTGCCAGGCAGTTTCAGTGTCTGAAAAAGCTAAACATTGTCTTATTATATAATCCAGAGAATGTGCTTCTAAGTACTTACTCAACTGATTTGAAAACTTATTTCCTCATAAAATCCTGTAAGAAAATGTTCATCGAAACTTTATTTATAGCAGCCCAAAACTGAAATCAACAAAATTGTGGGTTGTTTTTTTTTTAACAAACACTGGCACTTCCATACAAGGGAATATTATATAGCAATAAAATGATTGATCCAGCTCTGAATAAACATGATAAATCTTCAGTGCATCTTGATAAAAGAATCCATTTTGAGCAGATAACATATGTATGAATTCTGAAAAAGGCAAACCTATACAAATAGTAAAACGATTTGTGGTTGTGATGAGTTTGGGGGAACCAGAAAAAAAAACAGAATAAAATTAAGAATGCACAAAACAATTTTACTGTATCACAAGTGTATGAGATAACCTCACTGAAGAGGTGGTGCTACCCTAAGTAATTTTGTAAGTGAGTTGAGTTAGTAATACTAAAGGCAAGAGAAACTGAATGTGAGCACTGTGCGTAGTTGATAGAGTCATTTCCCACAAGGGTAACCGTAACATTTCTAATACTGCTCTACATGTGTTCTGAATTGAACAATTAATTAAACTAATGATGATTGCGGGAGCCAAGTTTCTCACTGTTGGAGTGAGAGGTCACGTCACAGATAAACAAATGAAAGAGACAAAAATGATCCATGTAGCAATAGTTTGGAGTTGGAGACATCAGTGTAAATTTATGCTTAGTATAGATGCGGATGTTTACATATAGGAATTTGTATTGATATGTATATATACACAGGTTGGTATACATGTATATCTGTTCCTGCTCTGTCAGCTGAGAGGGCCTAGAAATGACATCTCAATAAAGACACGTAGATACCAGATCTTGATTTTTTAAATACTATTTTCCCATTGAAAGAACTGGGCTCTTTGGAGCAGTGGATTATTTTAGGACTGGGACATGGAGTATACAAAATAGGCCTGGGTATCTTGTAGTGTCAGAAAGTAAGAAGGTGTACACACACACACACACACACACACACACACACACACACAATGTGAGTGATAGAGTATGTCAAGGCATACAGAAGCCAGCTGAAAAAAACTCCCAATAACCAAGTCTGGAAAAATTTGACAAATAAATATAATAGAATTGTGGAGAGGTGTGTGTGTGTGTGTGTGTGTGTGTGTGTGTGTGTGTGTGTGTGTGTTTAATCCTCACCCGAGGATATTTTTTCCCACTGATTTTTAGAGAGAGTGGAAGGGATGGAAAGAGACAAAAACTGAAAAACTTCAATGTGAGAGAAATACATTTATTGGTTGCCTCCCTGAATGTGTTGGGGCTCAGGGCCAGGGGTCAAGCCTGCATTTGAGGTATGTGCCCTTGACTGAAACCCAATATGAGACCCTTCAGTCCTCAAGCCAACACTCTAACCGCTTACCGGCTAGGGCAAGTATTGTGTGTTTTTTCCTAATGGAAATAAAAGTTAAATCATTCAAACTTTTAAATAAAACTCCAGTTTATTATAAAATATACATACAAAGAAGTGAACAGCAAGCAGCTTTATTATGATATACCTTTTTGTGGATATTTTCCAAGCATTTTATATGTTGGAGCTAAAACCAAAAGTCCCCACTGAGTTTTGAATTGTGGCTATTTTATTTTTTTTCAGTTGTATATATTGTTGTAACTTATGCTCAATGGCTGGAGAAGGTCATTGTTTTCACTATTTGGTATTTCTGGGATTTGTTGTTGTTGTTCTAATTGTTTTGTTTTATTGAGCCCTGTTATTCCTTGTTGTGTGCAGGACATTTTACTTATAATTTGCTAACATAATTTTATGCTAATAATATTATCTTCCTTATCAAAGGATAGATGTTTTCTTCTGCCAAACAGCTGGGGGCATTATCACTATGTGATGTTTTAATTCAATTTCGTCTATTTCTATGGAGAGGATTTGGGACAGGAATACTCTGCAATGGAATGTTAATGTGCATTCCATTCTTATTCTTAGTGTGAGCCCCACAGATTCCAACTAAATGAAGGGGAATTCTCCAGGACCACATCCACACTTGGGTGGGCTCTCAATTCCAAGCCCTCTTTCCCTTGTCATCTGAGGTTCTTAAGAATGATGACAAGCTGCCAACCCTCTCAATTATCTCTCTAGTTATCAGCAAGTCTCCCAAGGGAAGAGCTGGCCTAACAGGACCAATTCCCTAAGCTTCTGTCTACCACTCGACTCCTGGTTCTGACTCAAAGATAAGCCACCGACTTAGTAGTTTTATGATGCCCTCATGCAGATTTTTAAAGTATTTGATATAGCCTTTATAGTTTTCCTCATCAGAAATGTTGGTATAAAGTCACCTATTTTGCTATTCAGTCTCGTTCATAAGTTAACTTTTTCTCCATTCTCAGATGAAGACACTGAGTGACAGTTCTTTATTTAATAAGGAAAGAAAAAAAAATTACCTACTGAGGTTGCTAAGATTCATGGTAGGGATGCAGCTTCTAGCCATGAAATTGTGAAGAAAGAAAAAGAAATTTAGACTAGTTATGCCATTGCCGCTTAAACTGCAAAAGTTACAGCCACCGCATGTGGTAAGTGATCTGTTAAGAGGGAAAAGGCATTGATTTTTTGGGTGGAAAACATGAACAGAACACATGTTCCCAATGAGGACAACAATGTGTTGCACCAGAAAGCATTGAGCCTATATGAAAACTTCAGCAGAGGGTTCCCTGAATCAAGTTTCCACATTCACATACCTTTAATTACAGTATATTATTATAATTATTCTATTTTACTAGTAGTTGTTGTTAATATCTTATTGTGTCTAATTTATAAATTAAACTTTGTCATATGAATGTCTGTTTAGGTAAAAACATGACATATATAGAGTCCGGTACTACCCATTGTTTCCGGCATCCACTAGGGTCTGGGAACATGTCCCCTGTGGATAGGTGGGGACTACTATATGGTAGCATAGACCACACACAAAAGGTGTATATAGTTTCATTAGTTCAACTACCCGTAGTAGAATATACATTGAGTAAGCAAAAAAAAAAAAATAGTCTATTAAAATATCTCAAAAATGACTTTTCTTCAAACATAATTTTATTATTACACATACTATTCGGTGAGCCAAAATTTTAGATAATTCAGACTGGCTATCACTACTTTCTATCTACTTCTGTGAAGAATGAAGAGTAAAATTTTTTTGTTTTTGTTTTTGTTTTTTTTTAATTTCTGTGTCTGTATGTTTGTGTGTGTGTATTTTGACCCTGGTTTTGTCAGTGTTTGTGTATGTCATTCAAAGATTGCAGCCAGAAAAATAAAATTAAAATCCAAACTATGACTCAAAAGATGCAGAAGTACTGAAATAAGAGTGACCAAGCAGTAAATTCAGAAGACTGAAAGCAAGAAAAACAATGAAGAGAGAAATCCTATTTAATAAAAGAGAAACATGGTAATTGGTGTAAGACCGCTACCCTTCCCGTTGTCTAATCAGGGTGATATGCAAATTAACTGCCAGCCAAGATGGCGGCCGGCAGCCAGGCAACTTAAACTGAACATGAGGCTTGCTTGCTTCAGTGACGGAGGACTCCAACATTCCCCACCTGCCTTGCCGGCCTCTGAGCTTGCAGTTTAAAAAAACATTGTAACAAATATAGAAGCTAAACAAACCCCAGAAACCAGCTTTCAGCCGGCTGGAATCTCAGAGCTGGAGTTGATACAGAGTTTCGATTATAGAACCGAAACAAACCAGATACCTGTTTTCAGCAGCTGAGGCCTCAGAGCTGGAGCCAAGCCTCAGAGCTAAAACTGGCCTAGAATAAAAAAAAAGAAAAAAGGAGCAGTTGGGAGCTTCAGTCCCAGCCTGAAAACAGCCCTCAGCCCCTCACCCAGACTGGCCAGGCACCCCAGTGGGGACCCCCACCCTGAAGGGTGTGTGACCAGCTGCAAACAGCCATCATCCCCTCACCCAGGCTGGCCAGGCACCCCAGTGGAGACCCCCACCTTGATCCAGGACACCCTTCAGGGCAAACCAGCTGGCCCCTACCCATGCACCAGGCCTCTATTCAATATAGTAAAAGGGTAATATGCCTCCCAGCACCGGGATCAGCGGAGCTGAGAGGCCTCCCGGCACCGGGATCAGCGTGACAGGGGGCAGTGCCCAAACCCCCTGATTGCCCAGCAGCTCTGTGTGTGACCGTGGGCGGGGCCACAACCTCCCTATCAGCCCTGCTCTGTTAGTGGCAGGGGAAGGCGCCTCCACCCCCTGATCAGCCCTGCTCTGTGCCTGATAGGGGGGAGCTCCCCAACCCCCTGATCACCCTGCGGCTCTGTGTGTGACAGGGTGTGGTGCCCCAACCCCCCCACCCCACGGGCCCTGCTCTGTGTGTGACAGGGTAGAGCCATAACCCCCCATCGGCCCTGCCCTGAGTGTGAGAGTGGCGGCGCCCCAACCCCCTGATCGGCCCTGCTCTGTGTGTGATGGGGTAGAGCCATAACCTCCTCATCGGCCCTGCCCTGAGTGTGACAGTGGCAGCGCCCCAACCCCCTCATTGGCCCTGCTTTGTGGGTGATAAAGGGCGGCGCCCCAACCCCCTGATCCACCCTGCTCTGTGTGTGACAGGGGGTGGTGCGCCAACTCCCCTATGGGCCCTGCTCTGTGCGTGACAGGGGGGAGCTTCCCAACCCCCCTGGGGGGAGCTCCCCAACCCCCTGATCGACCCTGCTCTGTGAGTGACAGGGGGGAGCTCCTGAACCCCCTGATCGGCCCTGCTCTGTGCGTGACAAGGGGCAGCGCCCCAATCCCCTGATTGGCCCTGCTCTGTGCATGACAGGGGGTGGCACCACAACCTCCCAATGGACCCTGCCTTGAGTGTGACAAGGGGCGGTGCCCCAACCCCTCAATCAGCCCTACCATGAACGTGACTGAGGGTGGCATCACAACCTCTCGATCCGCCCTGTTCTGTGCATGACAGGGGCGGCGCCCCACCTCCCCAATCAGGCCTGCTCTGAGCCCGACCAGGGGCTACACCTAGGGATTGGGCCTTCCCTCTGCCACCCGGGAGCAGGCCTAAGCCAGCAGGTCGTTATCTCCCGAGGGGTCCCAGACCGCGAGAGGGCACAGGCCGGGCTAAAGGACCCCCCTCCCCCCCGAGTGCACAAATTTTTGTGCACCGGGCCTCTAGTATAAAATAAGGGCGAGAAAAAGGGATAATGAAGGGCAGAGAAAGAAAGACAGTAGTGAAAGTTAGAGGCAGAGAGACAGAATAAGTTAAAGATAAGCACACAGAGGAAAAATAATAGTGGATGGAATTAAGTGGGCAAAAGGAAATATGTGTTTTATTTGTTCTAATTAAATTTCATAGGTTAAAATTAAAAAAGAAAAAGCTATATGAAGTGAGGAGATATAAAGATACCTTCAAGGCTTTGTGGTGCAGAAGAATCCCCAAAACACAAATGGTCGATGATATTTGATCAGACTTTAGATTTCCAGATTGTTTGAAATATTAATCATAGAAATGGATTTAGAAGAGTGTTAGCCACTGAAATGGATTTGCTTAAGGAAATATCTTCATGTCTTGCTATAATAAACAACTGAAAAGCACTTAAAAACAAAAACTTAAAGGGGATATTTTAAATTGCAATGATTTGTAGATCATTAAAATTCAAAGCCTGGATGTAGAGATTGCACTAGATGATCTTTAAAACTTTTATTTTCAATTCCAAGGTTTTTTTGATTCTTGTGACTATTACTCTACTGCTTCTTAATCTTTTAAATATTAACTGGGTAGAGTTAAATAGCCCTCCAACAGCTGAATCAAAATACTGTGATATTCAGGGTGTCTGACTTTGCTTAAGCAGTCATCCCAAAAGAAGTTAAAAAAACAATAAGGCTGGTAGTCTGAATCCATGTTGCCTAACGGCTATATTAAAATAATGCTGAAAACAGTATTATCTTAATTAAAAGGAAAGTACTGGCCTATAATATACTCCATTCTCCACTATACCGGTGTTAGCAAATAATGTTTAACTGTCGTTGTCTCAGCCCATTAGCTTCTCCATCTGGTTATTTTATTATAGTGGCTCAGTAAATTAGTCAATGTTCTTATAACCTCCAGGAAACCCAGAACAGGTCAGGTCTTTTGCTAGATTGACTGGAAATTGCTATCATTAGGTGGTACGTCTGTATTCTCTCCAAGAGTTAATGGGCATAACTATAGAATGCGTCTGGAACTGTGGCCTGTTTTTTTCCTATTTCTCTGTGTGGACCCTGGAGCAATGCAAAGATATATGACTGAGGCTTTTGCAGGTTTATTCCTGAAAATATTCCATTAGCCTCAATAATTCTAACTTTATCTTAACTCTGACTTGCACTTGTCTTTCATATAAAACCTTGCCTACCTTGGTTCTGGGATATTGTGTGACACATAGGTGCCTAGCAGAGGGATTTAAAAAGTCTTTTTCATTAGGGGCTGTCATGTGGGTTTGGGTGATGTCTTTTGGGACCATGTTACTAATAACCTTTAAATTGTTCTTCATTTATGAATAAATATCTATTACATTAAATGTTTGCCAATAACTGCAATAACTGTGATTTTTGCGATAATTTTTATTTGACTTTTAATATCCCCACACTATGTGCTAACCACATAAAAGTGGAAAATCTAAAATTGCCAGGATATCATACAAATTGTGAACTCTAAGAAGGACACACTATATAGTACATACAAAAATTTGGACGAATCTGAGTTGAAATTTAAGAATAAAGTGTATACTTTGTAAGACTGTATTATGATAACCAATATAAAATACCTAATTCAGTGCATAAAACATACAGAGGCAAGACAAGATAGAGACAGCAAAGGGGTGTGGGGAAGACTGGCTGGATGAGAAAACCAACAGGTGGTGGGAAGTACCTGTGGCCAATGAGTTTAGAGCTATTCCTTTAATTTGGGGGAGCAACAAGACCAAATCAGTGCCTTAGAAGGAATGAGATAGCAATCTAATGGGAGTAAAGCCCATTGTTTTGCCCTAGCCAGTTTGGCTAAGTGGGTAGAGCGTTGGCCTGCAGACTGGAGGGTCTGGGATTCCATTCCGAGAAAGGGCACATGCCCAGTTTGCCGGCTCAATTCCCAGTAGGGGGCCTGCAGAGGGCAGCCAATTAACGATTCTCTTTGATCATTTATGTTTCTAGCTCTCTCTCCCTCTCCTTCTTCTCTGAAATAAATAAAAATATATATTTTTTAAAAGCCCATTGTTTTTTCTACTTTGGAATCCGGGACCCTAGAATTACACTTGCTACGCAGTGCTGTGGAAGGTGGAGTCATGTAAGCTTAAAATATAATTCAGCTTGAAAACAAATTACAAGAATACTGAGAATAGTGTTTTCGCATGAATATCAATCACATTTAAAATTACAATGTTCCTTTTCTTTCTCAAATCAGGGTTTATTTACAGAACAAAGACCTCTTAGAATGGAAAGAAAATATAGTGTCTAAACTCTCTTCTGATGTACCTTTTTCCTCATAAATAACTTTGTCTTTACCTTCAGTGATGAAAAGCTTATCATTTAACAAAACATCAAATCTTAGTGTGGACACATCTGTTTGAGACTAGAGAAAAAAATCCTGACTTATGTTTGAAACGTTAACCACCCACCTCCTAATTCTATTTCTTTCTTTGCAACAGTACTTGCGAACTTGCATCTATTTTAACTTTAGTCTGTAACAGGGACGCTTTCCTGTGTTTAAAATTATTAAAAGTATATTTTATTGACATGAGTATATTTATGTAAATGTTTATGAGTGATATATGCATCCATTTTTTTTCCAATATGGACAGAAAGTATAGGAAAGGGAACACATAATCGAACAGACCAGCCTGTTTATAAATTGCCTGGTTTCATGTCCTAAAACATTGAGAAAGGGAAGAGTGTGCTTTGTCTTTTTCAATTGTGTCAAGTAGTTTTACTTCTCAAAGACTGCTCCCTCTGGCGTGGTGGAGACAGTAGCAGCAGGCTAATGCACCAAAACAGCATGGCATAAGCGCAGGGTCAGCCAAACCTGATAACAATGCCAGCAGGGGGAAATCACCTCGCCTCAAGGAGAACTCATTTGGCTGTAGCTATAGTTGGGCTTTAGGTAGTAATTTCTGATTCTGCTGCATTGGGACATTGCCTTTGAGTTTTACTTTTTGTTTGTGTTTTTCGTTTTTATCTGTAATACTGATCAGATCTGTTGTGCTTTATTCATATTATCTCCTTGTTTACCAGCGACTGTGCCACAGAGCGCAGGAAGGATGCCTGGTGGAGTGTGTGGAGTCCAGCGTGAGCTGAATATCCAATGAGCACAAACTTCCATAGGCCCACTGTGCTCTGAAGATGAGTGTGGAGTGAAAGCCAGGTTTGTGAGGACAAACTGGGGTGCTCTTCATTGCGATGGAGTCCTACATTCTCTATGGGTTTGTAAACCTGACACTGGTATTCTTGATGTTCTCCAGTCTTTCCTGCTCTGAAGATTTATGAGTTCAGTCCAACACCATTTGTTGAGTGGTGGAGAGATGGCAGTGACTATGATCTCTAGTCATGTGTCTCTATTCATCTAGGAGAGTCCATGATTTCTCATTTGCAACCAGAAATATACAAGGATGTGTAAACAGCATGGATTTTTATACTGGTGATGATAAGTTGATTAGTTTTACTTTTATTTTATGTAGAAAACTAGAGGCCCATTGCATGAAAATTTGTGCACTCAAGGCAGTGGGGGGGTGTTCTCAGTCCAGCCTGCACCCTCTTGCAGTCCAGGACCCCTCAGGGATGTCCACTGCCAGCTTAGGCCTGCTTCCTGGGGGATTGAGCCTAAGCTGGCAGTCAGACATCCCTCTAGCAGCCTGGGAGCCCTAGGGGGATGTCCACCTGCCAGCTTAGGCCCACTACCCCTTAGCGCTGCTGAGGAAGCAGGAGAGGCTATCACCACTGCCACTGCGCTCGCAGCCGTCAGCCCAGCTTATGGCTGAGCAGAGCTCCCCCTGTGGGAGTGCACTGACCACCAGGGGCATCTCCTGCATTGAGCATCTTCCCCCTGGTGGTCAGTGCACATTATAGTGACTGGTAGTTCCCAGTCGTTTTGCCGTTAGGATCAACTTGCATATTACCCTTTTATTATATAGGATAGTAACCCTGCTTCTACATATACTAATCACTAGCAGTACTGAATATCTCATAAGTGACAAAGGCTATACTCAGACCTTTAGATCCGTTTCCCATTTAATTTACAAGTCAATTATAAGAGGTATATTTCATTATCTTTATATTACAAAAGAGGGGCCCAATGAATAACTGAACTCTCCCAGTCTCAAACAATGATCGAGAGGAGAAGGAAGCAGAACTGCATGCTTATTAAAAGGCCCTACAATACGCTTAAGCTCTAAATTTGAGCCCTATACGTTTATCCTTCATGGTGATTTTCCACTTGCCAGTCTTTCTTCTTCTATAAAAATAATTCACACTTTTAATTTTATATATTTACTAGAGGCCTGGTGCACAAAAATTTGTGCACTCAGGGGGAAGGGGGGACCCCTCAGCCCGGCCTGTGCCCTCTCGCAGTCTGGGACCCCTTGGGAGATAACGACCTGCTGGCTTAGGCCTGCTCCCGGGTGGCAGAGGGAAGGCCCAATCCCTAGGTGCAGCCCTGGTCGGGCTCAGAGCAGGCCTGATTGGGGAGTTGGGGCGCCACCCCTGTCATGCACAGAGGAGGGCGGATCGGGAGGTTGCGATGCCACCCTCAGTCACACTCACGGTAGGGCTGATTGGGGGGTTGGGACACTGTCCCCTGTCACACTCAAGGCAGGGTTGATGGGGAGGTTGCAGCGCCACCCCTTGACACGCACAGAGCAGGGCCAATCAGGAGATTGGGGCGCTGCCCCCTGTCACGCACAGAGCAGGGTCGATCAGGGGGTTAGGGATCTCCCCCCGTCACACACAGAGCAGGGCGGATCAGGGGGTTGGGGAGCCGCATCCTGTTACACTCAGGGCATGGCCAATGGGGAGGTTACGGCTCTACCCCATCACACACAGAGCAGGGCCCATGGGGGGCGGTTGGGGAGTAGCCCTCTATCACCCACAGAGCAGGGCTGATCATGAGGTTGGGGCACTGCCACTGTCACACTCAGGGCAGGGCCAATGGAGAGATTATGGCTCTACCCCATCACAAACAGAGCAGGGCCCGTGGGGGGTGGGGTTGGGGCACTTCATCCTGCCACACACAGAGCCGCAGGGCGATCAGGGGGTTGGGGAGCTCCCCCCTATCAGGCACAGAGCAGGGCTGATCAGGGGGTTGGGGCGCCTTTCCCTGTCACTAACAGAGCAAGGCGGATAGGGAGGTTGTGGCCCCGACACTGTCACACACAGAGCCACAGGGCGATCAGGGGGTTTGGGCGCTGCCCCCTGTCACGCTGATCCCGGTGCCGGGAGGGCTTGTGGCCTTGCTGATCCCAGTGCTGGGAGGCATATTACCCTTTTACTATATAGGATAGAGGCCTGGTGCATCAGTGGGGGCCAGCTGGTTTGCCCTGAAGGGTGTCCTGGATCAAGGTGGGGGTCCCCACTGGGGTGCCTGGCCAGCCTGGGTGAGGGGATGATGGCTGTTTGCAGCTGGTCACACACCCTTCAGGGTGGGGGTCCCCACTGGGGTGCCTGGCCAGCCTGGGTGAGGGGCTGAGGGCTGTTTTCAGGCTGGCGGGTGACTGAAGCTCCCAACTGCTCCTTTTTTCTTTTTTTTTTTATTCTGGGCCAGCTTTAGCTCTGAGGCTCCAGCTCTTAGGCCTCTTCTGCTGAAAGCAGGTATCTGGTTTGTTTGGGTTCTATAATCGAAACAATGTATAACTCCAGCTCTGAGATCCCGGCTTGCTGAAAGCAGGTTTCTGGGGTTTTGTTTAGCTTCTATATTTGTTACAATGTTTCAAACTGCTCGCTCAGAGGCCGAAAAGGCGGGCAGGGAACATTGGTTTCTTCCGTCACTGAAGCAAGCAAGCCTCATGTTAGTTTCAAGCTGCCTGGCTGCCAGCCGCCATCTTGGCTGGCAGTTAATTTGCATATCACCCTGATTAGCCAATGGGAAGGGTAGCGGTTGTATGCTAATTACCATGTTTCTCTTTTATTAGATAGGACTAGAGGCCTGTTGCACGAAGAGATTCATGCAATAGGCTTTCCCTTCTCCTGGCTGCTGGCACTGGTTTTCCTCTGGTACCTGGGATCCAGGCTTTCGCTCTGGCTGGAGCCACCTTGGGTCTTCGCTGCTCTGGCCAGAGCCACCTTCAGTCTTTGCTCTGTCTCTTTGTGCCTACTTATGCAAATTAACCGCCATCTTTGTTGGGTTAATTTGCATACTCTCCTGATTGGCTAGTTAGTGTAGCAAAGATACGGTCAATTTACATGTTTGTCTATAATTAGGTAATATATCTATTTAATTTGGGTGTATGTAATATACATATATTTATATTTAATATAAATTAGATTTATATTAGAATAATTCTTTTCTAATTAGAAAATTTAGAAAAATTTTAATATTTCTTGACTTTAAAAAAAAATTTTTTTTCTTCAGTGTTTGAAAGTTTTGTCCCTTCAGCATGTCCTCCAATTTAATTTCCTTTTTTGTTATTTAGGCCTCCTAATTTCAAGTGCTACAAATATGTACTGAGATGTGAGTTTCTCTGGTAGATCATGTACTGGGGCTGTATTGTTGAGGCCTTTCTGATGTGTTTATTCAGGTCTTTGGGCTACTCAGGTTCTTTGGTCTTCTCTGAGGACCTTCTAATATTTGCCAGAAGGGTGTCAATCTGGTTGAGAACCCTGTGATTGTGAGAGGGAGAAGAGGGCTGTTTGTTTCTCCATTTGATATATGCTCACTTAATTCCTTCATATCATGTACATGTACCTGCTGTCAATTGTGCTTTCTGTAGTCATACTCCAGTTTACCCTCTTCTGCCTGGATGAGGAAGGAACAGCCACCCAGTTGTACAGAGTTGGGGTGGGAATCTTTTACTGTCAGAGTAGCCCATATTTATACTAGCCAATTTCTGTTACCTGCCCTAGTATCTTGAGTTGGTGTTTTTTTCCCTTCAGTTTTGCTCCATATTGTGATATTTCCTTTTTTAGCCCCATCTTTACTCTGGCTTGCAGATCACCTGTGATTGACTATTTCTGAGGCATCTTTGTGATATCTAAGCTTTTTCTACTTTGGATCTATATGCTAAGTCAGGTTCCACTCATCCTTCTTTTTGCTTCCAAAGTTTTGTCGGTAATTTCTTTTAATTTCCTCTATGAGATTATACCTTTAAAAAATCCTTTCACTGATATTATACAAGGATTAAAGAACAACTCAAAGCTAATATGAATGCTTCATCTATTATTTTTATAAACAAGAATAAAAATTTTTCATACTTATACAATGATTATTCATAAAGTCCCAATTCCACAAAGAAATATTAATAGTATCCTATATAATAAAAGGCTAATATGCAAATTGACTGAATGGCGGAACTACCAGTTGCTATGATGCACACTGATCACCAGGGGGCAGACACTCAACACAGGAGTTTCCCCCTGGTGGTCAGTGCACTTCCACAGTGGGAGCACCGCTCAGCCAGAAGCTGGGCTCACAGCTGGCGATCACAGTGGCAGTGGTAGGAGCCTCTCCCACCTCTACAGCAGTGCTAAGGATGTCTGACTGATGTCTTACGGAGCAGGCCTAAGCCATCAGTCAGACATCCCCTGAGTGCTCTTGGACTGCAAGAAGGTGCATGCCGTGCTGAGGGACTGCCCTCCCCGCCTTGAGTGCATGAATTTCGTGCATCAGGCCTCTAGGTAAAATATAATATACCATAATATTATCAGTACTTGTATTTTTAGCTTCCCCTATAATACGAGGTTTTGCATAGCTTCACAGATTGAGAATATGCAATGGATGGGGGCTAAGGCAAACCCTACCTGAGCAAGTGCTAACAACATCTCAGTCTTCGGATATAGTATTTCCCTTGGTAAATGCTGTTCATATCTCTCAGAGGATCTTGCTTTGATGAGGATGAGATATTTGCTTTGAGGCTGGAAAAGTTTCTCTTAGATTTAAACTGCTATTCCAACTAATAGCATTTTTTTTTTTTTTTTTTTGCAAATACAATCTCACATGGAGTAGAAGAAATTCTGGGCAGGAGGGAAAATTAATTTTAGCATTTGAAGCAGAGTTATGTAGGGTCTCAAACTGCAAGGCAGCTGAACCCATTCAGGCAGAGTCCTATATGCACAGAAAGCCTCGGTGGAACTTGGGCTTTATTTCCTGGAGAGAGAAGCACTCCCTGCAGAACCTCACTGTAAGGGTCCAGCTTAGAGGGTCCAGAAGCCAGTGTGTGGCATTATGTTTAGAATTAAAAGTTTATTTTCTTCTTGGGATGAGTGACTGACATATTAACCCAGAAAAAAACCAAAAAAACAACAACAACAAAACATAGAGGCGTATGCAAAACATTAATACTACACTGTACTGTTTTGGAGCAATACATTTCCAAAGCCGAGGATAGGCATGGTTTTTAGAAGAGCACTTGCTTAAAGGTCACAGCTGGAGGAAAAGCCATCGTAAACAGCCCCGGGACACAAACAGCTTGAGGACTAGACTATGGAGGCAGGGAGGTTGCCAGTTCTATTATGGGGATCTCTGACAACAAAAGAATTGACTTTTCTTTACACAAAACCCGCATCAGTCTAGCACTGAAACGCTAGGATGAAAAAACCCAAGGGGAAGTAAAAGCTTTTAAATAAGAGAGATGAACAGGATGAAAAATGATAGGTCCTCAAGGGAGCCATTAGGAAACTAATCTGAGATTTGGTCATATTTTAGAATTCCTGTGAGTTCAGGGCCGATGTTCTGATATTCGTATATGATATGTGTCTTGGTGAGTCCCCGGAACTTCAGAAATGTGGGCGACGTGAATGATTTGGTATTCGAGTGATCACTCGTTACTGAAGGAGCAGGAGTGGTGGCGTTGGCATGAGCCCAGGACGGGGTATGCATCCTCTGCATGGAAATTGACAATATAAGGGGGAAAAAAAGGGAGTAAATTTGGACATATGTTATCCTTAATTTACTTTGGTGGAAAAAAAGATTTGCTTGATAAAGTAAAGCCCAATTTGGAACATTTTCTGGTGTGCTTATTATAAGCCTAGAGGCACAGTTATATGAAATTCATGCACCATTAGGCTCCCTAGGCCTGGCTGGCAATCAGAACTGATATGTGGGGTGACTGGCAAGGCGATGCCCACCTCCACCCCCCTGGAACACACCTTGGCTGGCCTGGTGCTGCCTGCTCACTGGCCCCGCCCCCCGTGCCACCAAGGGTAGTTTAGACTTTTATTATATAGGATTTGGGATTATCATGTCATCTGGCTCATATTGGTTGATGAGCCTAGATAATTTAAACTTTTATGAGATGGGAGAGAAGAAGTGTGATTTCTTGTCATTTCTTGTCTTTGAATTAATTGTGGATATTACATCTTAAGCTATATCAATTGAAGAAAGAATAAAATGGTATTTATGAGTAGGTACTCCAATTAGTAGAATCTGATCTTGAATAGCAGCTCTCAGGAAATCAAGTAAATTAAAATAGCACCATCCCAATTTTCTCATCTGTAATATGGAATAACAAGTATATTTAATAAAGGTAATACACTTTAAAACATTAACTCATGCCCTAGCTGGTTTGGCTCAGTGGATAGAGCATCAGTCTGCAGACAGAAGGGTCCCCAGTTCGATTCTGGCCAAGGGCACATGCTGGGGTTGCAGGCTCGACCTCGCCCCTCCCCTAGTGGAGGGCATGCAGTAGGCAACCAGTCAATGATTCTCTCTCATCATTGGTGTTTCTCTCTCTCTATCCCTCTCCCTTCCTCTCTGAAATCAATAAAAAATATATTAAAAAACAAACAAACATTAACTCATTTATTCATATGCAGGATAGTTTCCCAAAGCTTGTGTGCATAAGAAGCCCTTCTGGAACTTTCTGTTTAAAGCTTACAGATGAACCAAATGGTTTCCCTGAGGCATTATTAAGGTCACACTGACCCAGGTCCTTGTTTTCTGTTAGGGAGCATAGTTTGAAGAAGATTTCATTAATGCCTTTGACAGTGATTAGAAGCAAATGGACAAAGGAAATTAACCTTCGTTTAAGGTTGCGATAGTTAGCAAAAAAATAAATAAATAATAAAAATAAATAAATAAATAGTAAAAAAATTGGATGTCCAATTATCTTTGAACTTTAGGTAAACAATAAACATTCTATGCAATATCTGAGTTAAATTTGGGACTGCTCAAACATTATTCATAGTTTAGATAAAATGAAAATTTACCTAGGAGTCCTATATTTTATTAGACAATCTTACTCTGTGTGTAAAAAGAGGAAAACGTTTGAGAAAGAGGGTCTGATGTGTTCAGGTGAGTAAATGGGCTGCTACTAGCATTGGATTAAAAGTGGTTGCTGATTTTCTCTATTTAATCAATACCTTATGAGTCAAAAATGGTTTATTTAAAGTAAGGGTGGAATCCATCATCCATACTGGCCCTGACTCTGAACCCAGCAACTCACCCACAGTTATAGCGGTTTTCATAATTATCTCAGCAGACACCAGGTGGCGCTACACAAATGAACAACCATATGAGCTAAGGCTTTGGTCGGTTGGTTAATGGATTTCCTTCAGTGTCTTACCTAACACATCTCTGCCTAACATGAACATTACATCCTCAGCCCTCTTCAACTCTTCAGTTTGAGAACTTTGCCCTCTCTTTGTAAGCGAGGATAGTTTTCCAAATTTTCGAATGATCATTTTCTGCATTTTCATATTGGGAAGCTATGTAATTGTTCTTTTCCTTTGCTAGAGCAGGCAGTCCCCACTGGCCCTCAGTACTCTAACCATGTGTGTAGCATGGAAGTGATGACAAAACCAACAGCTGGAGAACTAAAACATATACCAGGCACACTCTCTGCCAGGCACTATCAGAAGGATTTTACAGATATTGTCTCATTTGATCTTACAATGACTAATAGATGAGTAAACTGAGTCTTAGAAATGTCAAATAATTTCTCCCAGGGCACACAGCCATTGAATGTCAGCATCTCAATGTGCTCTCAGTTTTGTCTGAATCTGGGAGTACATTGCACTAGTGCAGTGATGGCGAACCTATGACACGCGTGTCAGAGGTGACACGCGAACTCATTTTTTTGGTTGATTTGTCTTTGTTAAATGGTATTTAAATATATAAAATAAATATCAAAAATATAAGTCTTTGTTTTACTATGGTTGCAAATATCAAAAAATTTTTATATGTGGCACGGCACCAGAGTTAAGTTAGGGTTTTTCAAAATGCTGACACGCCGGGCTCAAAAGGTTCGCCATCACTGCTCTAGTGTATTGGCCTTCAATGACAAGGAGAAGAGCCTTTATATTTAGCTGCTGCTTTCGTTCTCTAAGAATATTCCACACACATTTAATGGAAGTTCGTATGCTGGACAGGATATTAAACCCCGTAACACCAAATAAATTAGACCTGGTGGCTGGCGCCTGCCCTTTAAGCCTAACACAAAGCCGGCGTGTATTAGGTGTTCATGAAATATTGGTAAAATGGATGAGTAAATGCACTTCAGTAACTTAACATGTAATGGATTTGATCTTACTAAAATAGCGTATTGGCTTTATAAAATGCACATATATAATCATTTAAACCACACTTACTGCAGACATTACTATAATACAATTAACAGGGATGCTCACTTAATGGAATGCGCTTTTCTTTTTCAATGGTATTTGACCTTGTGTTACCATTTTCAGAAGCTGGGCAATAAGCATGCCGGATTAAGAACAGTAGTGGGATAAAAAAAGGTATGACCAAACTGTTCTGTTAGCCATGCTGCTACTGGCTTAGAAGAAGCAGAAAAATCTAAAATAAAATAAAATAAACAACTATGCAGTCATCAGGCTGTAAAGAAAGGCACCCGGAAGTGGAGAAGCAGATGGAAAAAGGATGGGACATGCTCTCCTAATAAATTACATCCGTGCCCGAAGGCTAGGAGGAGGGCAGTTTCTACTGAGGCAGAAAGAGGGCTGTGAAGAGTTTTCTCTTTGAAAATCTGAAGGGCAATAGCAGTGTACGGTTCCTGTTTTGTAGCAGAATTGTAAAGAGCTGAAGGAGAAAACACTTACTGCAACATCTGCCGGGCCAACCACTTCAAGGAAAAATAAGCAGGCGGCAGAATGAGCACATCTGCCGGAGGCTGGGCGAGGTTGTGGGGAGAGAGCAGCAACCGAAAGAGCAGCGTAACAAGAACCGGTGTGGAGGACGCTTCATCCTGCAGATTTCCCCGGAGCTTAGGCGGGGGGAGAGGACGAAGTTACTCATCCGGAGGGTGCTTTCCCAGAGAAAGACTTCCCCTCCATCTGGCTGCCCAATGGAAAGGTGCCTGTGCCGTCATGTCATCACAGCAGCAGAAACGTGACAGCAGATGACAGCCAGTTGATCATCTCTGTGTAGAAACCACTGCATCCAACATGGGAGCTGGGGAAGCCCCCAGGCTTCTTTTGCCTTAGGGACTGAGTCTGTCCGAAGGAACAGGGCATGCTCAACCCCCTCAGGGCCCACGCAATGTGGCTGAGGTCCTACATGGCAGGGTGCAGCCGACTTTGATACGGAATTCTCAATACCAATGTTTCGCATCCTGAGTAATACACTGTTTTAAATATCCATACATTTAGGGGGTTTTGTCAAGGAGAAGGATTGCCTGCAAAATGACCCTGGAATGTTACTCTAGGTTTCCTGGACAACATGTTATCTGTGACCAAAAGTCCCACCTTCTCCTGCGGGGAAGCCTGGAACATCCCATAAAACTCAAGTTAATACTTTGTCTCAGCCCTAACGGGTTTGCCTCAGTGAATAGAGAGTGGGCCTGAAGAGTCCCAAGCTCGAGTCTGGTCAGGGCACGTACCTAGGTTTCAGGCTCTATCCCTGGCCCTGGTTGGGATGTGTGTGGGAGGCAATCAATCCATGTGTCTCTCTCACATTGATATTTCTCTCTCTCTACCTATCCCCACCCCTTCCACTTTCTCTAAAAATCAATGGAAATGTATGCTTGGGTGAAAATTAACCAAAAGATTAAAAAAAAATTGTTTCATAAAGTAATCTCAAATCCATTCATACTAAGGCCCAACGACGGATTGATCAAGACATGTGTTTATTCTTTGATTCAGTACTTATTTGCAGAATTTCATGCTTGTCAACATGATATTCCTTGAAACCTGTGAATATTTTACTCGACATGACAAATGGACTATGCAGATGTGATTAATTCAAGGCTCCCGGGATGAAGAGGTTTTCCTTAATTGTCCAGGTGTGCCCTGTCTAACCACATGGATCCTTAAAATTAAAGAATTCTTCTTGACTGAGCTCAGAGAAAGAGCTGTGATGATGAAAGCAGATCAGAAATAGAATCTGGGCAGCCTCTGAAAACTAGAAAAGGCAACGAAATAGATTCTTGCTGGGAGTATCCAGAAAGGAACTCAACCTTGAGATCCCCTTGAATGTAACCCAATGAGACCCATGATGGACTTCTGACCTACAGAACCTTAACATATTAAATGTATGTTGTTTATGCCTATGTCTGTAGTAGCATGTTATAGCAGGAAAAGATCATTAATACATGTTCTAGCCATTAAATTAGGTAAAATGCTTTTAGGTGCATAATTAGGCCATTCAAGAGTATTTGTGATAACTACCTCTTAAACTCATTTATACTTCTTACATGAAAGTTTTGCCCAATGTATATTAAAACTTCTACAGAATAGACAGATAGATAAAACCCTGCATTGGTGTTTTAATTAGTTTTATCTACATGCCAAACACTAAAATTTTCTGCCAAATCTGTTATGGATGGGATAGGAGATAAAGAGAACTCAGAGTGAACACAAAACTCACCATTCCCAAAATGCATCACGATATAACAGGATTTAATGAAGAATACTATAGAAAAATTGTTTTTTTCTGAAGCTCCTAGTTTAAAGAATCAAAGACTGGAGGCAAGAATGGTGACTCATGGTAAGGGAGACTTACTGTCAACATCCCATTTGGAGGTCCTTTGCCCTCGGGGTGTGAGAAAGTTGTGGCAGCTGGAGCCTCACACACCTCAGACCTACAGCTAAAGAAATGGGTGGGAGGGGGAAAGCCCAGGGTTGCTTCCTGAGAATGTAAGTCTTTTGTAATATCAGAAAAGACAGCAGTCACTAGGAGTTGTAACTGTATAAAATCAATTTCCCAGCTATGAGGTTGTTCTGCTGAAACGACCTTCCCCCCTCCCCACCATTGCCAAAGATTGGGCAACTAGAAACCAACCCCAGCTTTACTTCCCTGCCTCCCAGTGAAGTACTGAGGGGACAAATTCTAAAGGCCAAGCAAGCTTTTATGTAGTTTGGTAACAAAAAAACCCTGAAGTATGTTCATGAGGACATTTTCCACTATGTATCCTTCTTACTAATATTTGAACATAATAGCTCTAAGCTCAACAGTACTATAAAAGATCCTGAGATCCCGAGGGCAGAGAATTAATGTTATAACTAGAATTAAGGTAATATTTAGATCTCTTTACACAAGGGTAAATATTTAATATATATATTAAATAGGTGTATATACATATGTATCTAATAGAGTTTTCATTCGTAATTTTAGTCACAATATATCACAAAAGTTAAAAGGTATTTATTTCCTATTTTATTTTATCACAGGATTTTTTAAAAAAATACTTAACCACCTTAATTTGTTTAATAATTTTACTTAATGAACAAATTTTAGTTATACAGCGATGACACAAAATGAAGTACAACACTCATAGTCTTATTTAGTCTAGTTCAATAAAATCCCTTTATTTTATTTAAAAATACATCATACATTTTATTTTTATTAATTTATCTGGATGACATTGATTAATAAGGTTATATTGGTTTCAAGTGTATTTTTCTATGATACTTTATTTGTATACTGTATTGTGTGCCCACTACCCAAAGTCAAATCTTCTTCTGTCACCATATATTTCTTCCCATTTACCCTTTACTATTCCTCATCCCTGGTAAGCAAATAGTATAAATTAAATGGAAAATTGATTAATGACATTTTCTATATAGGAAAGGTTTGAAAAGATGAAACTCAGGTTTGACAAGGTATAGAGAATTGAGCATTATAATAATTGCTAGGGGTAGCTTAAATTGATACAGTTTTTCTGGAAGAAAACTTGATAATATATATCAAAATCTTTAAAAATGTGTGTGTCTATATTATCATTGACCAAGCAACTCTACTCCTAAAAATTACAAGGGAATAATTTCAACAATTCAGAAAATTTATTTTAAAAATTGTATATAGCAGAAAATTAATCACAGCTGTATTTATATCAAAATATTAGAAATAGCCCAAGTGAAATACTTAATACTGACCAGAATTTAGTAAAAATGCATGGCAACTATCTTATACCTATATCTGTCTATATGATATATTTACATATAAGCAATATACAGTCCTTAAAAGTAGGAGTATAACAGCACTGCAAGTTGTCAACAAATATACATGGAAAATCAGCCTACAAAAGAAGTAAGTTAAAAATAATGTTATTTTTGCAAATATAGTTATGTGTGTATAGAAAATTCCAGGAAGACCAAACACCAAATATTTATAGTACAGACCTCTAGATAGTGGAATTATGGGTAATTTCAAGTTTTATTTTTGTGCTTATCTTTATTTTATATTTGTTCTATAATAAGCATGTATTTCTTGTGTAATTTGAAAATACATTATATTTAAAAATTGAAGGCATTTGCTTATTAAAGCAGTCCTGGTCGCTGCAGGACCCATGTGGTGATGTTGCTAAATCAACCAAAATTTGATGTGAGCTTTGAAATCTTTCTGGCTTTTGTCTTTTGGTGGTTATTTTTTTTTTATTTGTTTTAGTTTAGTTTTTTGTTGTTATATTTTTTCCTGTTCCTTGGTTTTCTGAATCTGACACAAAAGACAAGAGAAACAAATGACTTGTCAATATTCTTTTTCATGCTTCTCTAGTTGGCCTGTTCACACCTAAAGCTGCGGTGTTTATCTACCCAGTGGACCCAAAGAAACACTGTCAGGAAAATACAGCATACAGAAAGGGTGCAATGATTCAGAGAATGGAAATCTTTATCATCTATCAGTAGCCTGGCAGTTTAGAGAGCCAGATAGCTTTCAGGTTAAGATAGGAGTGAGTTTCCTTCCTGTGTTATGTTTCACCTTTTTTGAATGAATGGAACAAAAGCTGAGACTTAACATCCCCTCCCCTGAACCCTGCTTTATATTATAATTTTAACCTTATTCACTGCATCTGCTATTTCTTGTGGTTGATTCAAAGCAGGAACAAACTGTGGATTCCTACTACATAAATTCATCGGCTCCAAACTTATGTAGCTATTCTGGAACATTCTGCAGGGTTGTCTTTTGTTATGACCTGCTGTAAAACCTGATGGTGTGTGTACGGTAAACATAGAAAGGTCTAGCTAACAAATGGGTCTCTAGTCATTTTAAAAAACCCATTACTACTTTCAGATATTTTACTTGTGTGTTGGAGCATGCACTTTATTTAGAAGTTTCTTTATTATTATTTTTAGGGTTTTAAATTTATTTTCTTCTCAAATGTCACAGAATGTCTTACCGCCCATCTGCTCAAGAGGCATAATTTTATATCTGACAGTCTTTTTTGACACCTCCCTGGAGTGGGAGGAATGAACACATTTTCATTCAGTTGGGAACTCAGATTTTGGCTTTCTTCTTCACCCTGTAGAAATGAGCCCTTTGAGCAGGGTCCACATTGCATAAGTGTTTGCATGCTGGGCAAGGAAACAATGACTTTTTAAGAGGATAACCCTGTTGATGTACTTAACCTCTTAGGCCTCTAATGTGAATTGGTATGTTGTCATTTCAGCCAATAACTGGCTAATTCAAGCCAAATATATGGCAATTTTTACACATCAGAGTTGCCTATGTATGTGCTGCTTCACACTTGATATTTGATTAAGTTCTAACAGTAAATAATAATATGTATGAATAATGTTATAAGAGAATATACTAAACATTATGAGAACACACCATCAATGGTTTAAGTTTATCTTTAAAAGACAATACAAAAACTTCTCTATTGCAAACATTGTATTATTAAGGATCTTCATCTCATTTACTTTTTTTAATCCTCACTGGAGGATATTATTTCCATTGATTTTTAGAGAGAGGGAAAGACAGAGAGAAATATCGATGTTCAAGAAATACATCGATTGGTTGCCTCCTGCATGAGCCCTGACCAGGGCCTAGGCTGGGGAGGAGCCTGCAACCCAGATCCATGCTCTTGACCAGTATCAAATCCAGGATGCTTTGGTCCAGAGGCTGATGCTCTATCTACTGAACCAAACTGGCAAGAGAACCTCATTTACTTTTTAAACAATTTTCATTATGATACTTGAGATATGTCAGTCATTTTTACTTTTTAAACAATTTTTATTATGACACGAGGTGTGTCAGCCACTTAAAAGATCACTTTGGGATAGCCTGATGTATATTATGATAAGCAGAGTCCATTCAGTATGGCTTTTGCTCACCTCTGACAAGGTGATAAGTTTGAGTGGCATTTTAGCATCAGTAAATCAGAATTTTAAAAATAGCTATTTTTGTAAGACTGGACAGATTTCAATTCTGGTGGCAAGGGGCCAGATTAACAAATTACATATTTGTAAAAAAATAAGTCATATTTTAAGAGAGTACAAAAATAAAATAAATAAGACAGAGAGGCAGCTATATGGGTGAAAAAATACTGTGGGAGTTAAAAGTATTGCAGTGATTCCAGAATGTAGCTTATCCTAAATCTCTAAACATTTGATTAGATCAATCTGTGCCTTTTTAAGGTACCTATAGTGTGATAAGCAGCAAAGAATGGAGAATAAGCCCTGAGCCCTGACACAACCCATAGGTTCAGTTTATAACATAATTAGAAAAAAAACATAAATATGTGAAAATGTAAGAATTGCAGAGTTAAAGATTATAAACATGTGACAGAGGAAGAGGTTGCCAATGGTTGTCTTATCAGTAAAGGCTTAACTCTACTTTGATGGACTCATAGTAGTTTATGGAGAAAAACTATGATTACATGTATTTCTATAAGACACCTTGGTCTTCCCACCTAATGGCCTCTTACATGGTGATCTCTCAATCTAAATATCTTCTGCCCCAGCCAGAAACATGTGCAGGTCATTACAATACAATGGCATGCAATGACAACTGCTGGATGGAGAATGATGTCAGCAAACAGGAAGCAACAATTTATGGAGCACCTACTATGCCAGTCACCACTAATGAATAAATGTTTTCATTCATTTGCCTTCCGACATCATAGAGTAGACACTACTGTACACATTTTTTTTAGCTGAAGAAACTAAGGACAATGAGAGAATGTCACTCAGAGATCTAGAATGTAGGAGAGTAGGACCTGTTGGTCCCACTGCATCATGCTTCCCTTGATGAAGTACAGTTGTGATAGAAGAATAAGACAAAGAATCTGTTCAGATATTAGGAATAAATTTTTAAAATAGTAACATAAGACCATGAATAGAGTGAAGGTAATATTTTCAGTGTCACTTTGTTTTTGTTTTTTATCAAGTTTTGGGTTTAGACTGGGGAGAGTGGGCTGGCTTACAACTGAGCATTCAAACAGATATATTCATTGGAAAGTTAAAATGTTAGTATGTGTGTATGGAATTAGGTGTTGCATGCTCTTAACATAGTTCTTTTTATTGATAGAAACCTAAAAAAATAGTTTTAGAATTAACTGTTTTTATGGCAAGTTTTATAACAAACTTTTGTCTCCCTGAACTACCATGATACTTGAATTCCAAAATAATTCCTCATGTTCTCATCTCCGTGTGAGCAAGAAGGAGGTAAAAGAATTTGTAGTGTAGTTTCAAAAATGTAGTTTGACATAAAGGACATAGTAATCTGATTTAACACCCGTCTGAATGAGTCAGAATTCAGTACAGATGAAAACTAGTTATTTTGAACATAAAGACACTTAATCCTGGGAAGTAGAATCTCAAGCAAGTCAATGATAAGACTGGCAGGCTAAGGTCTGCCTGAGATTCATAGAAGGTTGCCACCTAGAAAATCCTTGCCTGGCTGGCATGATTCAATAGTTGAGTGTCAACCTATGAACCAAGAGGTCATGGTTCAATTCCTAGTCAGGGCACATGCCTGGGTTGCAGGCTTGATCCCCAGTGTGGGGCGTGCGAAAGGCAGTGAACAATGATTCTCTCACATCATTGATGTTTCTACCTCTCTCTCTCCCTCTCCCTTTCTCTCTGAAATAAATAAAAATATCTTAACAAAAGAAGGAAAAAAAAAGAAAATCCATAGAACTGGCCAAGCAAAAGAAATGCCAATTCTGCCACAGTCCAGAATCTTGAAACATGAGGTAGTTGCTGACTAAGCTGCTTGAGCCCTGATCTGAGAGTCAGGGAGCTGCTGTCAGGACTGTTGGCCACAGAGCCCTGTAATGATTGCTTGATGTGCAACAATGAAATGGATGTTTCAAGAGTTATTGCCCATCTCTCGACTTAATTACAGATTCAACACGCAGGCAAGTGTATCCAAATGGTGGGTCCTAAATTACACCTGCAACTCCAGGTAAAATGGAGTCTGGGAAATGTCATATTTTGTTGTCCAGCCTCTTCAATAAAGGAGGGCACTCTTAAAGGAGTTTGGAACAGATGGTGAATAACACAATTTAGCATATACACCATAATAGACAAGTGCAATACACCAGAGAATTTCTCTAATGCATGTTCCTGAAGTAGGAGGGAGAAATTGGTGGGTAATTGGCAACCAGTTTCAGGGAGGTAATTGCTGAGGAAAGCAATGATTGCTGAGCTTTGAGCAGCCTTGGAAACTATTAGCATAATGAGAAAGACACAGATATCAGGAAATGTTCTAAAACCTCTAGTGTAAACTTGGAGCCTTCACTCCGTCTTCTCCAAGATTCCTTTAGTGAATTGATATAGTGCCAGCAATAAGACTGCCTCAGACCAAGGCGAAGCCTTTTCTGGACCATAGTCTTTTGTGTGAGTAAAGAAGGTGAAGAACTCCATTAAAGAGATTGAGTGCATTGATCCTAGAACCACAATTATGACGTTTATTTCAACCGATCTTTCCAAATCGAATTGTGCTGTATGTTCTGGATGCACTTGGAAAATGATCATTCCATATGATAAATTCATACTGCAAACCCTTGTAATGTGCCAAATGAGCTTTTATGTGACACAGTAACTTTTAAAGCTTGCCAAAACTTTGAAATGTTGTAAAAGGTGTCGCTAGCTTTCAACATGTGCTAATTGGGTTTGCCTACCCAGATGGCATAGTAGAAGAAAGGGAGAGAGGGGAGGAAAAAAAAAAGGTACCAGCTTGCAGTTTCCAATCAAGAAAAGTATGGGACTGACCCACAGAAGAACAAATAATTTAATGTCCTTGTTTTTACTGGTGGGTATAATAGGATGATTTTAATTTTATTTATTATGTTTTAAGGAATTTGTGTGTAGTGTTACTATTTAGGGAAAAATAGAATCACAACAGCATAAAATAAATAAGTGAGGTACTATAAGACTCTGAGCACAGTTTTCAGCATCCCTAACTTAAAGTGAACCATCTATTTTTACAATTACATAAATGGGTCTGATGAAGCTGCATAAATAGAGTTGCTTCTATGTGAGAAAATTGGTAGGATTTCTTGTGTCTCTGTATAATTTTTCTATTGACTTTTAAACCAATAATCACATCTTCCTTTTTTTTATTTTAGGGGCTAAAGTTGACACAGTGTTAAAATCTACCAAACTGAAATATAGCTACTTTGCCACATGTAAGTGACTAAGAAATCAATTATCTGAAAAGACCATGCCATTTTCTGTTTTCAAGGGCTATGCTTCTTGATGTTTTTATTGACCCAGTATTGTCTGTTTCACAATTTTGTGTGAATATTTTACATATTGTCATTATCTTAACAGAATTTATAGCATCCAGATGTTTTAAAATGCTTTTCTGCCAAACCAATTACACCAGACCAATTACACTACTTCGATTTCACTGGTTCTTCTTTCTGATATGATCTGACATTTATTCTGTTTAGAAGGCCTAGCCATCTGACCAGAAACTAACAACTAAGAAATTTGACATTCTTGGGAATAAAGTGAATGACTGATTTAAAAAACAAATCCAACACTTTATTGAAGCTGATGGCATCCAGGGTCAAATTTTAGCTCTGAAAATTAAAGGAAAGGTATGTGAAATTGTCATTTAGGACAGGCTTGAGACATAAAAACAAAAATAAGAAGGAATACCGAAAGCTGACTCCCAGCATCCTCTCTGTGAAAGAAATGAGGCACTATAGGAACCCAGGAGGGAGGTTGCTTTCTTTTTTATCTTTTATTGAAATTATTGAGGTGACGTTAGTTAATAAAGTTATATAGGTTTAAAGTATACAATTATATATTACATAATACATGTATTGTATTGTGTGTTCACCATTTAAGTCAAGTCTCTTTCCATTACCTTTATCTGCCCTTTAACCTCTTCTACCTCTCCCATCTGCCCTCTTTTCCTCTTATAGTGACCATACTGTTATCTGTCTACAAGTTGTTGTTGTTTTACTTAATCCCTTTAATTTTTTCACCTAGCCCCCCAAATCCCTTCCCCTCTGACAGCTGTGTCAGTCTGTTTTTGGTATCTTTAAGCCTGTTTCTATTTTGTTGGTTTGCTGCAATAATGCTCTGTGACTTGAAAAGCCAATAACTAGAAATTTGCTGTAGAATGAATTTTGTATTCCCCCAAAATTCCTATGTTGAGACCCTACTTCTCAAAATGATCGCATTTAGAGGAAGGGGGTCTCTGGGAACTAAGTAGTTTTATGGGGACAGAGGGTGGAGCCTTCACAATGGGATTAGTGCCCGTAGGAAGAGGAGGACACAACAGAGCTTTCTCTCTCTACTTTCCACCATGTGAAAACGCAAGGTGAAGGTAGCCACCTGGTTAATGTGGCTCAGTGGTTGAGCATCCACCTATAAATCAGGAGGTCGCTGTTCGATTCCTGGTCAGGGCACCTGCCAGGGTTGCAGACTCGATCCCCAGTGGGGGCCATGCAGGAGACAGCCAATCAATGCTTCTTTCTCATTGTTAATGCTCCTATCTCTCTCTCCTTCTCCCTTCCTCTTTGAAATCAATAAAAATATATTTATTAAAAAAAAGTGAAGGCAACCATCACAAACCATTAAGAGGATTCTCCATAGATATTGGGTTTGCCAGAAGCCTATTCTTGGGTTTTCTGTCTACCAGAACTGTGGAAAATAGTTGTTTAAGCCACCTCACCTACAGCCATTTTGTTATAGCAGACTGAACTGACTAAGACAAGGTCATATCATGCGCTGGTACAGGAAGGATTTTTGTTAATGTGGATTTAAACTTGGAATAGCAGTTGTGTGCAGGGGCTTTGAGCAGATGTCGTACCAGAGACAAGGCCTCCTAGTGTTTTGCTCATTGTGGTGGGTTGAATTGTACCTCCCCACCCCACACCCATAAAAAAGATATGTTCAAGTCCTAAGCCTCAGCTCCTTATTTGGAAACAGGGTCTATGCTGATGTAATTAATATGAGGTCATACTGGGCTAGATTGGGCTCTAAATCCAGTGACTGATGTTTTTATAAGAGAAAGGAGAGAGAGATTTGTATACAGGGACATAGAAGATACAGACAGGGAGAAGAAGATGGAGGCAGAGATTGAAGTGGTGGGGCTACAAGTCAAGAGATGCCTGGGGCCACTAGAACTCGAACAGACAAGAAAGATATCTCTCCCCTGGAGCCTTAGATAGATCATGGCCCTGTTGGCACCTTGATTTCAAACTTTTAGCCTCCAGACCTGTGACAGAATAAGTTTCTGTTGTTTGAGCCGCCCAGTCTGCAGGGACTTATTACAGTGGCCCCTGAGAAACTAATATACATGATCTGAAATCAACTGGTTTATTGTTGACGTCCTCCTTATTGTCTGTCTCCCTTCAGGGGCATATGTTCCACATGAAAGCACAGGTTTGTCTTCTTCACCACTGTTTTTCCAGTGACTGCAATGATATTGCCTGAAACACAGTAGGTACTTAATAAATAAGGAATAAATAAATAAATCTATAATAATAAAAGTGTAATGTGCTAATTAGAGCAGACAGTTAGGGGCAATCAGGCAGGCAGGCAGAAGGGTTAGGGGCGATCAGGCAGGTAGGCAGAGGCATTAGGAGTGATCAGGCAGGCAGAGGGGTTAGGAGAGATCAAGCAGGCAGACAGAGTGGTTAGGAGCAATCAGGCAGGCAGGCAGGCAGGCCAACAGTTAGGAGTCAGCAATCCCAGATTGTGAGAGGGTGCAGGCCGGGCTGAGGGCTCTGCCCCCATGCATGAATTTTGTGCACCATGTCTCTAGTAAATAAATAATGAATGAGTGAATGAATACAATAAAAAAGCAATTTATACTTCATTACAAATTACCAATGACTACATTGAAATTGTTTCTACTTAAGTAATAATCAAAGACCTTCAGTTTAATAAAAATGAGATAAAGTCTTTAATCTACTAAATACATAAGTGTTTAAAAGACTTCCTAATAGCCACTGTTAGCAGTAATAGAAACATAAACAATTTATCTCATGGCTGGTGGGCATTAAATTGGTATGATGTTTTAGGGAAACAAGTTAATAATACATATTCTTTGATTACTTCCATTAATATATTCTTAGGAAAACATTTTTTTCAATAAGTATATTTCTGCTGAGATTTTCATAATAGTTTAAAAACTTGAAACATGGTTATAAATTATTGACTAAATAAATACTGGTACATTATGAATTTTATATTCACATATATAACTATACAAAATATTTTAATAACAGAGAGATCTGCTCCTAGTTTATTGTTAAGTGGAAAAAATTAGGCTATAAACAAGTAATATACTACTTTCCCAATTTTGTAAAGTTATAAATATATTTGCATTTTTATATATGTTTAAAGACTGGGTATGTTAATAATTATCCCTGGGCTGGGCTGTGGGATTCAAGCAATTCTTATTTTTTATGGCTTTTTTATATCTTCCTACATTTTCTGCAAGGAACAGTTATTACATTTATAGTTAAAACTAATTATAAAATGAGAAGAATGGAAGAAATCCTTCTTTCATGGCTCAGCTTTAACATGTCCTTGAATAATGAATATATTGTGCCTTTTATAAACAATAGGCTTGAATTTTTCTGTCAATAATACTCTGGAATCTAAAGACTTTATATAGGTGACTAGAGGCCCGGTGCACAAAAATGTGTGCACTCACAGGGGTCCCTCAGCCTGGCCTATGCCCTCTTGCAGCCTGGGACCCCTCAGAGGATGTCCACCTGCTGTCTTAGGCCCGCTCCCTGGGGCATTAGGCCTAAGATGGCAATCAGACATCCCTCTGGCAGTCCGGGAGCCCTCGGGGGATGTCCACTTGCCAGCAGGGAGCAGACCTAAGCTGCATCAGACATCCTTAGTGCTGCTGAGGAAGCAGTAGAGGCTCCCGCCACCACCGCTGTGCTGGCAGCCATCAGCCTGGCTTGTAGCTGAGCAGAGCTTCCCCTGTGGGAGCGCACTGACCACCAGGGGGCAGCTCCTGCATTGAGCATCTTCCCCCTGGTGGTCAGTGTGTGTCACAGTGTCCAGTCCTTCCCAGTCGTTCTGCTGTTAGGGTCAGTTTGCATATTACCTTTTATTATATTGAATAGAGGCCTGGTGCATGGGTGGGTGCCAACTGGTTTGCACTAAAGGGTGTCCTGGATCAGGGTGGGGGTCCCGCTGGGGTGCCTGGCCAGCCTGGGTGAGGTGCTGATGGCTGTTTGCAGGCTGGTCAAACCCCTCAGTGGGGACCCTCACCCCATGGGGGTTTGGCTAGCCTGGGTAAGGGGTGATGGCTGTTTTCAGGCTGGCCACACCCCCATTGGGGTGGAGGGTCCCCAATGGGGTGCTTGGCCAGCCTGGGTGAGGGGCTGATGGCTATTTTCAGACTGACCAAGCCCCTCGGTGACTGAAGCTCCCACCTTTCCTTTTTTTGTTTTTGTTTTATTTGCTCTAGCCCCATGGCCATGGCGACTGGAAGCAGGTATCTGGGGATTATTTACCTTCTATAATTGAAACGTTGTTGCTTTGAGTGGAGCTCAGAGCCGGCTGGGAAGCTTGGCTTCCTCCATCATTGGGGCAACCAAGCCTCCTGCTTGCTCCAGCTCCATGGCTGCTGGCTGCCCTCTTGGTTTGGTTAATTTGTATATAGTCACTCTGATTGGCTGGTGGGCGTGGCTTAAGGAGTAGCGAAGGTACAGTCAATTTGCATGTTTGTCTATTATTAGGTAAGATGATGTAACACAAAAACATAATTAGCCAATTTACAAGTCAGTATTTATTTACACTTCTCTTGGAAAGCCAAGTAATGTGTTACCTTAATCCAGTGATTTTCAACCTTCCTAATGCCACGACCCTTTAATACAGTTCCTCATATCGTGGTGACCCCCAACCATATAATTATTTTCGTTGCTACTTCATAACTGTAATTTTGCTACTGTTATGAATCGTAATGTAAATATCTGATATGCAGGATATATTTTCAATGTTACAAATTGAACATAATTAAAGCATAGTGATCAATCACAAAAACAATATGTAATTATATATGTGTTTTCCGATGGTCTTAGGTGACCTCTGTGAAAGGGTCGTTCGACCCTCAAAGGAGTCACAACCCACAGGTTGAGAACTGCTGAACCTTGATTATACTATAGTTCAATAAAATGTGGAGTAGAAGACAATCCAACTAGCAACACAGCAGTGGGAGGTTCAAACATTTTTTCTATACTATAGAATGGCAATGGCTTTATTGAAGGCTGAACAGTTGATCTAAAATTATTTTCCTAGCAAGGTTAAATGTCCTAATTAATTAATTTGCTAATGTTTTTTCTCCAATGGGCAACTTTTCAAAAATCACATATAAAACAGGGGAAAAAACTTTATGGATTTAAAATTCAGGGTTTCTTCAAATAAATTCTGAAAAATGGAATCACTGGTTCATAAAGCAGTTCTATTTTTAAATTGTTGAGGAAACTCCGTACTGCTTTCCACAGTAGCTGCACAGTCTGCATTCCCATCAATAGTGCACAAAGGTTCTCTTTTCTCTACATCATTGCCAACACTTGTGGTTTCTTGATATATTGATGATAGTCATTCTGACAGGTGTGGTTTTAATTTGCATTTCTCTGATGACTAGTGACATTGAGCATCTTTTCATATGTCTATTGGCCATCTGTGTGTCTTCTTTGGAGAAGTGTCTACTAGTATATAGGTCCTTTGCCCATTTTAAATTGGGTTGTTTGGTTTTTGGTGTTGAGTTTTATAAGTTCTTTATTAATTTTGGATATTAAACCTTTATCAGGTGTATCTTTGGTGAGTATGCTCTGCCATTCAGTGGATCGTCTTTTGATTTTCTTTTTTTTTAAATATGTTTTACTGATTTTTTACAGAGAGAAAGGGAGATGGATAGAGAGTCATAATCATCGAAAAGAGAGAAACATTGATAGACTTCCTCCTGCACACTCCCTACTGGGGATGTGCCCACAACCAAGGTACATGCCCTTGACCGGAATTGAACCTGGGACCCTTGAGTCTGCAGGTCGATGCTCTATCCACTGAGCAAAACTGGTTAGGCCTTGCCTTTTGATTTTGCTGATGCTTTCCTTTGCTGTGCAAAAACTTTTTCATTTGATGTCCTATTTGTTTATTCCTTTGAAAGAATATATGTACCCTATGTTCATTGCAGCATTATTTACAACAGCCAAGATTTGGAAACAGCCCAAATGGCCATCAGTAGATATGTGGATAAAAAAAAAAGCTGTGGTACATTCATGCAGTGGAATACTACTCAACTGTAAAAAGGAAGGAAATCGTATCTATTACAATAGCATGGATGGACATGGAAAGCATTGTGCTAAGTGAAATAAGCTAGTTAGAGAAAGACAAGTACCATATAATTTCACTCATATGTGGACTCTAATGAACGGAATGAACTATCAAGCAAAATAATGACAGTCTTATAGATAGAGAGCAAGCTGACAGCTCTCTGGGGGGCAGGAGTTGGGGACTTGGGGGTTAGAACGATTAAGCAAAAAGGAGAAAAAGAGGAAAAAAGTCATAGACACAGACAACAGTGTTGTGATTGCCAGAGGGAGAGGGTTGGGGGGAAGTTGAAGAAGGTATAGGAGGATAATGGTGATGGAAAAAGACTTGACTTGGGGTGGTGAACACACACTGCAGTGTACAGATGCTGTGTTGTGGAATTGTGCACCTGAAACCCGTATAATTTTGTTAACCGGTGTCACACCAATAAATTCAATTAAAAAATAATAACAACTCAGGGTATCATGTTGAAATCTGACATTTCTGACCCTATATAAAGACACCATGGATTCTTTGTGAGAATGGAAATGAGAAATGTAGTGAGCACAATCTACTCTAAAATGTTTGTGAAGGTGGGGAGGGGCAGGAAGAGATTGACCAAAGAACTTATATGCATATATGCATAACCCAGACAATAATGTAGTAAAAGGCCAGGGGAGGGGGTGGAAGCAGGGTGGAGGAGGTCATTGGGGGGAAAATAAACATCTATAATACTTTCAACAATAAAGGTAAATTAAAATTAACAAATAAAATGTCTGTGAAAGTGATGCTTTTATCACCATCAGTGATAAAAAGAAACCACAGGCTCAGGGAGAGTCTGGTGTGGGGTGCAGTTGACTGTGGGGGAGACCGGCCTGCTGCCTGCCAGCCCTGCCTCTGCCAGGTGCTGGCTCCGCATTCTTGGGTTATTTGCTTAACTTCTATGGACCCTATCCTTATTTTTAAAACAGCATAACAATATCACCAGAAAAAATTCTTAGTGCCTAATGTGCTTTAAAAATTGTAGTTATTGCATTTTCTCAGGAGAAAAGAAGGCATATTTCTATTGGATTCCCCCAAGCTCTTTCATTGCTCTTGTTTCAAACAGATCCATCATTTGTGTAGTAGTTACTCCACTCAACTCTGAGCAGTTTGCTTGGTGGGCTCTCTCTCTTGCCCTAAGTTGGGACAAAGTCTGATTTCTCTGTTGCTGTCTGCATTAGGATGAACCTGTGTCATATTGACTTACTGCTGCTATAATTACCAACCAAGAAACCCAGTCACCCCAAGTTACAACATACAAAGTCAAAGAAAGGACAGAGACCAAGGGTCTTTTCCTATCATCCGAGAGTAAGTGTCATTCTCTGTGATTCTAACAAGCCAGAATTATTTCTCCTCTGTGTCTTAGCAGTCCCTTGAGTTTGAGCCATTGGTTGTCTGGAACAGTCAGATCAATGATTCTCAAACTATTTGGTTTGAAACTATGGCACTTAGTAAGTTAGTGTGAGATAGTCCTGCATTAAGGAAAAATTGCAAAACAAAGTGTCAGTTAAATTAAAAGTTGTTTTGTTGTTCTTGTTGTTTTGTTTTTTTGTGGTGCCACAATCTTATATCTTATAAATCAAAATATACATGTATTTAGTAGAATAGTATGACATGCTGTTTTTCAAATTTAACCATGGTTCACTAAAAAATTTTTGAGATCTTTCAGCTTTTAAAACTGTTAGCTTTACCTTTCCATCACTCTTCTTTGATGGAGTTTTATGGCAAGTCAAAAATTAATAACAACTAATAAGCCTTCTCTTATTCTTATGGTTGAAGGGTGAGGTTCATGGTTTAAAAACTGTGTAAGAACACTCCACATCCAAACACTACATCTAGGTACCTGGCCCATATTGGCTACTCAATCACTATGTATAGATTGAACAAATAAATGAGTGAAATATTGAGGGTCTGTGACAATTATGTGTTAAACTTTGCATCAGTAATAGTAGGACAATTTCCAAATTATTGGAATTATTATAGAAGAACAACTAGAATTTTACTAATTCAGGATGTCTTTGCAGCTGCTAAAGAAAAAGAACAGAAATCGGCTTCAGAGGTCTTTCCCAGGTTTTAGAGAAGGGTTCTATCTAGTGAAGGTAAGAGCTGACTTGGAATTACAAAGATAGCAATCCATCAATACAGTGCTCTGATCCCAAAGGGCATTCAGAAAATATTCGTCCTGGTTGTTACTAACCTTTATTTTACTCTCTATCTCTTAGGCCCACCAAAATGAACAACAAAGAAACAAGCCTCACACCTATAACTTAATTTGCCAGTAAATTTCGCAGCTTTGCATTTCACCCAGACATTTTCCCTCAAATCATTTTCACATTACAGTTCATCTGTATATACCTCAAGGGTGAATGACTTTCAATTTGAGGACAGTGCTTTTATTAGGATGGTAATAAACACATTTAAAAAGCTACACTGAATTCATTGTTATCATAAGACCAAAGAACAGCTAAGAAGTGACCTAGAATAATTTTTGGTTTGCATTTATTGAATAATGGCCACTTTAAAAAATAATTTTGTCTTACTTTGAGCTGAGCTCTTGTAGGTTTGTTTAATATTTTATACTAGAGGCCCGATGCATGAAATTCTTGCAAGAGTAGGACTTCCTTCCCCCTGCTGCCGGCACCAGCTTCCCTCTGTCACCCGGGACCCTGGCTTTCCTTGCAGCCCTGGCTTCGTCCAGAAGGTCATCTGGAAGGACATGCAAAGGTCAGCTTGTCTAATTAGCATATTATGCTTTTATTATAGATAAGTCAAATGATATCTAGTGATTCTGGGATATTTAATTTGAGATATCTCTTATCTGAATCAGTACTTTTTGAGTTCATCCTGGACAGGGTGACCCCAGCTATGATGGAAGTTTGAAGAAAATGTGAGGTAACATTGTCCTGAGAGCAGTGTCAGAACAGTGTTTTCAATATATGCACTGTGCATAGTGCTGTTTTAGGAAAATACAATGATGCATCACCCCCACTCAAGCATATATTGATACTTCCTGTCCTGCATATTGAACTTTAATCCCCTTTAAAGGCCACGGTGTCTTTCCTTCAGATATTTGCAGTCAGTGAAGCTGCTGGGTTAGTCTGTGGTCAAAGTAAAAAGATGAAACATTAAATGGCACTTTGACTGGTTGGATATTATTGTTCTTTCCATCCTCACTGTTAACAGGACTATGGATTGGATCTCTTACCAATAAAAGTGAAATTTTGAAATAATTGCAATTCATTGTATTAGATGGACAAGTGAGAGGTGCAGCAGAGTGCTGTATATGTACATGCCCAAAACACATTATGTGATTGCAATATTCTTTCATGTAGAAAATATTTCTTTTACACTTAATGCACATGGAGACACTTAACAGTGTAGCAAAGTGAGAGTATAAAAGCTATTAAAAGATCAACTTGATATCATCTTGCTGAAAACTCACTGCAGTGTTGGCCTTGACATGACCTATAGAATTGTATGTTGGCAGGAAACCAACTTTAAAATTTGTTCTGTAGCAAATCATTGCGGCAATATATTTCCAGGAATTAAATCCTTTACGTCGCATGGCAGTGTTGCCAGAGAGCATGTAGGGTCTCTTCTGATAGGAACCATGAGAGAGACTTTGGCCAGAAATTCAAAGCCATATGTTAGTCGTGTCAAAAATGATATGGATCTGCTTACAAAAACCTTACTCAGTGGCTTTGCCAGGAACCCCGTGGCCGTGTCCTGCCGGAAAGCTATTGCATGTGTTATCACTGCCAGAAATTGCTGCTGCTCTGGGATCATCTAACAGCACTAAAAACTCAACCTCTGGGTTTCTACTGCCAGAATTTAACTATGAACAGAGCCTGTGAGTGTATGACAGCGAAATAAGGCCTATTTGCCCTCTCTAGGGTGAGGGTGGGCAATTCTGTTGGCTTCAAATTCTTTGAGTTAATTAGCTCTTTGGAAAGGGTTTCTGGCTGGGATGATATTAGATATTTGTTTCCTGAGGTCCATGAACTCTATTTAAGATTTTGCCAAGAACAAACCAATTATTTTTATTTATAAAAATTTTATTTATCTTATTTATAAAGGAGAAATGATCAGATAAAAGTACTGTAAATTCAAAACCTTTTTGTCATCGGTGGAGTAGTTAGTATATTATAAAGCCTATTAAATTGTCAATTTAGTGTTTGCTTACAAAACATAGAGAAACAAGAAAGTTTCCAGTTTTGTGATTGGTGGCAGGAAACCATTGATGACAAATGACTCCCAAATTCTACAGTGTAGTCAGTATTACACAAATACATTTTACTTTGAGAAGAATATTTGGGATTGGATTTTTTTTAAAAAAGACACTTCAATTTTTAGTTTATTAGCCTGTTTACCAAAGTTGTACAAAACTGTGTTACACCAAGTATGGTCCATGAGATGATGCCAGTTTCTGAACTGTTGTAATTGTTCGATAAAAGCTAAATAGAGAACATCAGAGGGCAGGCTTAGAAAATTTACAGCAACACAATAATGCTGAAAAAATTATCCTATCTAATAATAGGCAGTCATGGTAATTGACGGTACCTTCGCTACGCCTCCCATCGGCTAATCAGTGTGATATGCAAATTAGCCGCCAACAAAGATGGTGGCTAATTTGCATACTACAGGCAGGGTGGGACAGAGCGAGCCACCATTGCGATGCCATCCAGTGGGTCCAGGGCAGCAAGGCAGGCCGGACCCAGAAGCCCCAGCAGCCATCCTGCCTTGCCGCCCAGACCAATCGGCGGGTCCCGGTGGCAAGGCAGGCCCACCCCAGAGGCCCCAGCAGCCTCCTGATATGGTAGTAACTCTATCAGTAAGCACTCTGAAAGTCAGTGGCATAAACACACTAATTAAAAGACAGATTATGAGGGTGAATAAAAAAAAAAAACCACTTTAAATATAAATATAGATTAAATTTATATTATACACATATAGATTAAAAGTAAATGAATTAAGCTGCAGCCTGTTTTGCTCAGTGGATAGAGCATTAGCCCATGGACTGAAGGGTCCCAGGTTCGATTCCAGTCAAGGGCATGTACCTCAGTTGCTGGCTTGATCCCCAGTCCCTGTCAAAGCATGTGCAGGAGACAACCCATCAATGTGTCTTTTTCTTTCCCTTCACTCTCTAAAATTCAATGGAAAAATATCCTTGAGTGAAGATGAACAAAACAAAGTAAGTGGATTAAGTAACATTAAAGAGATTATAAGAAAAATATATTCCAAATTTTGTTAGTTGTATAATGGTTATGTTTAAATTATTAACACCTAAGAAATTAGGTGAAGGGCACATATAATATGCTGTAGTATTTTATAGGTTTTTTTTTACATGTATGAGATTATTTCAAATTAAAATATTAAGCAATTAAAAATTAATAATATATTAATTGAAATGAATATGCATTACATGAAAAACCTCCTAATTGCTCCTAGAATAATTTATTAAATTGTGCTAAAATTTACAAGGGTTCAATTAAAAAATATCTTAATTCTAAGTGATATAATAAAAAATATATAATAGTGCAGTTATAAGCACTTATCTGAAAATAAAAATTTAAGGAAGTGAATTTAAAGAAGGGATTAGCCAAAGAAAATATATGCACAACCCATGGACACAGACAACAGTATGGTGATGGCCAGAGAGAAGTTGGGGGCAAGAGCTGGGTAGAGGGGTCAAAAGGGGGGAAATAGGGACATCCTGTATAATAATAATAAAAAGCTAATATGCAGATTGACTGAACAGCAGAATGACCGGTTGCTATGATGTGCACTAGCCACCAGGGGGCAGATGCTCAATGTAGGAGCTGGCTCCTGGTGGTCAGTGCACTTCCATATGGCGAGTGCCACTCAGGCAGAAGCTGGCTCATGTCTGGCCAGCCCAGTGGTGGTGGCAGGAGCCTCTCCCACCTCTGTGGCAGCACTAAGAATGTCCAACTAACGGTTTAGATCCGATCTCTTGGGGGCCTAAGCCTTTAGTCGGACATCCCCCGAGGGCTCCCTGGCTGCCAGAAGGATGTCTGACTGCAAGCTTAGGCCTGATCCCCCAGGGAGTGGGCCTAAGTTGACAGGTGGACATCCCCCAAGGGATCCTGGACTATGAATGGGTGCAGGCCGGGCTGAGGGACACCCACCCCCCACCCCCAGTGCACAAATTTTTGTTCACTGGACCTCTAGTTGTATTTTATAAAATACTAGAGACCTGGGCACAAAATTGCATGGCCTCACCCACCTGCCTGCCACCCTGCCTTGACACCCTGACCTCTCCACCCAGAGCTCGAGCACACCTGTCCTTGCCCCCAACTCCTTGACCTTCTCTGGCCGCTTCAAGTCCCACCCTCAGTCCCTCCTCCAGGAGCCTACCTGCTTCTGCCCCCGTCTCTGGAGCAATGCATGGCTCCGCCCTGTCATGGTGCCAGAGGAGAGCGTGGAAGCCTCCCACCTGCTGCGGAGCTTGGATCACAGATTCCTGGGGGCACACATTCTGCGCTCCTTCCCTTGGCAGCTGGGCGGTGGGCGTGCTGAGTGTGAGCGGTGGGTTGCAAGGGACTGGTGAGGGGGGCACTATGGGCTCTCCCCCCCGCCCTCCCCCCCACAAAATGGTCCTGCCTCCTCCAGATGCCTCCCCACTTCTGTCCCATTTCCAGAGCAACACGCAGCTCTGCCCCACCACACATGCGCACGCAGCCTATTGCTGATGGGTTGTTACAGTATGAGGGCGTCATGACCACAGGCTTTTTATAATATAGGATCAGTCTAAAATAGATTGAAATTGAAAAAATATTTACACCACGCATAATTTGAGGAACACCTGTTCTAGAGATAGTGTTCTAGTCACCATTTCCTTATCTTCTCATGATTAGACATTGCTAATCCACCACACACTCGATTTAACCATTCCTTTATCACTGTTTATGTGGGGTTTGCCCATAATTTTTTCTACTAATAGTGATTTTGATCCACAATATTTGGACATTAATGTTTGGGTGTCTTGAAGTTTCTGAAAATAAATGGTAGTTGGGTTAGCCAGTGACTCCAATGTGAGCCCCTTCTTCATCTTAACCAGTTTCATTCTGGGGAGCTCAAAAAAGGAGATCATTTCATCAAAAGTGTGGAATTGCTGCGTATAAGTTTACTTAGCTACATAGCTGATCCTTGTTGAAAAACCAATATGCAATTTTTTCTTAGTAATAGTAATTCACAAAACTTATGTAGCTCTTAGTTTCTTTAGAGGTATAATGATGTTGGCCTCATGGTCACATATTTCAATGAGAATCAGTTCCCATCATTTCTGTATCACACATTGTCTTTACCACTCAGATAACAAATCTTGGGCTTCAAATCCTGATACTAACCCTGCAGGCTACACATAGTCTCCATTTTATTTTCAAAATTAGGGATCTTTAAGCATATAGTACACCTCTAACTTTAACCCAATAACTACATGTAGAGAACACAGAATTAGCTGGGTCCCAAACTGGGATTATAGCAAGAAAAATTGCAGAGACCATTTCTGCTGTCAGGACAGTCACTTTGTAGCAAGGAAGAAAAATGTTACACAGAAAAAAATAATTGCATACATTATTCTACAAATGCTAATAGAGGAAAATGGATTTATTCATTAATTTTTAATATATAGAATAATCTATATTTAACATGATGACATAAATGTATCATTTATGCAATAAAAACATTTCTAGAATGTATTGTTTGGTAAAAAGGTTATCAGAGCAACCTATATAACAAGTAAAATTATATTGTTTCAATTTCATGTGTATCAATACAAAGAAAATAATATTTGCAAAGAAATTCATGCAAAAATTAGTTATGTAATAATCTGTGCAGGAGACCTTGGAGGTCATTTTTCTTTAATTCTTTGTACATTTCTGAATTGTTTTATGAGCTTATGAGTCCTACAAGAGAGTAAAGGTAGTTAATTTTTAATGATTTTTTTTTCTTATTGTTTATTTGTTTTTTAGTTGTGTTTTTTGGTGATGAAAGATTTTAATTTATCAATAATTTTCTTTATAATGTCTACCTTTGGTATCATGAATAAAAAGGCTTTCTACAGGTTGAATAGTATATTAACATTTATATTCTATTTATATTTTTGGTTTCAGGTCTTACTATCAATTATTTAATCATTTTGAAATTTATTTTGATACATAAAGTGAGGTAAGCATCTTCTTTCCTCCCCCAAAAGTCGGTCAGTTATTTCAACACCATTTATAGAGGAACTTGAATATTTAATGCTACCTTAAAATACCAACTTATTCATGAACTAAATGGTTATGTATTCTGGCTTATTTCTCAGCGTTCTGTTTGATTTACTTTTCTATTTGTTCAATCAGTGACCAGTACCATATTAATCTTGATTGTGTAGATAAATTTTATACCTTTTAATATTAACCTAAGTATATTCTTTATAGTTCTCTTCTATTTTAGAATTTTCAATTTTTTTTAAATTCAGACATGAATTTTTTTGCCTATAATAAATTATATAAAAATTATTTGAGAGAGAATTGCCATACATTTTTATATTGACTTTGGAGAAATTTTAGAATATTTTTTTTAAAATACATAATTAATATTTTGATTTGAATTGAATTAAACTCAATAAATTTGAGAATTATTTTCAAATGTGTATTATTCTATTCAGTAATACAATCAAACAACATCCTTCTAATATATTGAAATCAATAAAGTATTCTTATTCCTTCTTTATATGTCTCATTTCTATTATTATGATACTAGAGGCCCAGTGCATGATTGAAATCGTGCGAGGAGGCATCCCATGGGGGGCCGGGACCCACGCCTGACTCACAGCATCCCCCAGCTCCCCTGCCTGTGTCCACTCCGGGGCCACCCGAGCCACTGCACCGGCTCGTGCAGGCCCCCCTCCAACTTTGTCCGGGGCCTCACCTGCTCGTGCAACCTCCTCCTGTCTGATCGTGACCTGTTACAGTGTTCCAGCCTAATTTACATATTACTGCTGTATATACATACTGGGGGCCCAGTGCATGAATTCATACACCTTAAAAGGAACTATGGGCCATGAGACTGGGGTGGGCACAGGGGCGGTCTTGGACCCCCCTGCCCCCACTGCTGCTACTCCCATGTGCTGCCAGTGCCAGCCCTGCTCACACCCGCTGACAGCATGGAGCAATCAGGGCCAGCGCCAGCAGCGGGCACAAGTGGGGCCAGCCCCGTCAGTGGGTGAGAGTGGCAGCTGCTGCCCCAATTGCCCCTCAGGAGGAGGGGGAGGTGGAGAAACCCTTAGGGGCAATCAGGGCCGGCAGCCACCGCTTGCACCCCACCCGCTGATGGTGCCTAGTGATCGGGACTGGCGCCGGGCACTGGAAGTGGGTGCGAGCAATAGCTCCAGTACCAGCAGCAGGTGTGAGTGGGGCTGGCGCCAGCAGCAGCTGCAATCTCCTGGTGGGACCATGGCACTTGGGAGCAAAGAATTTTCAGTAGCCACCCGGGGCTCCCCCCAGTAACAGCGACCGGCACCCACCCTTGGTCTGGAGCCCCCACTTGCCTGCTGCACCATCCTGCCTCAGCCAATGCCTGCCATGTTCTGTGCTCTGCCCCCTGCTGCCAATGCCCACAGTGTTGTGCATGCACCTCCTGGTGGTCAGCACACTTCACAGAGACCAGTTGTTCGGTTGTTCCACAGTTCAGTCTATTTGCATATTAGGGTTCTATACATATAGATAGAAGATTCCTGTGTGTTTCACCTTTCTTGTTATTGTGCCTGGGATATTTATCTTTCATCTGTTGTCAATTATGTAAATGTCTGTTATTGTGTGCATTGTCTTTTAAATTATGTCAGTAATTATATAACAATGATAAGCAAACTAAATATCAAAATGTGTCAATTTTTAATATTGTTATAGCTCTGGAAAAATTTACATAGCAGAAACCTTTTTCCTTTCTTTTTCTTCTCATTTTCTTTCTCTTATATGAACATTTCTTCCCTTAAAAGTTGGTATCTGGCCATCTCCTTTGCTGCCTTTTTCTTCTATCTTTAGATGTGTGGTTTCACATTTGATCTATTATTTTTTTCATCCCTAGAGCCATTTTATATCTCCAAAAGGAGCCAGAGGGGGAAAAAAAAATTCTTGTTTCCCTTTGAACACTGGATTTAAAAATTAGATATACCATTATTAGCACAACCTCACAGCATGGGACTGGATGGAGTGACATCATATTTAATAGATGACTATAAATTAGTCCAAGGCCTCAGGAACAGGACTCCAAAATGTTGAAAGTTTTAAGAAACATAATTGATGTTTAAATTTTATTGCCTTAATATAAGCCCCATCTACTACTGAGATGTGGTACTGTAGCCAAAAACCTCACATAGAATAAAATAAGCTGACATACCATTCCCAAGGGAAGCTTCATGTTTGTTCCCTCATGTATGTGATGTATACAATGGCAGTTAGCCCATTTCAAGTGTAGAATTTGAAGTGTAAAATTCCAACTATTTCAAAACGTATGTATTTGGAGATAAAGTGACTTAGTTTTCCTTTGTGTAACTATTTTTATTAAATAATTATTTTGAGTCCTCTCATGCTGACCACTCCAAAGTATTGGCTTAGTGGAGTTTATACTTGGAGGGTCTATTGTAAGTACATAAATGCATAAATAATTTAGATAATGGTGTGTCTCTAAAACAACAAAACAAGGCCATGAGTTAGAAAGTGACAAGTGAGGAATCATTGCTGCTTTACCTGATTGGTCACATGAGACCTCTATAAGAAGGTAGCTAGCCTTTATGGTAAATGTTAAGGGTACTCCAGAGAGAGGACAGAGTAAATGCAAAGAACCCAAGGCAGATTAAGCTTGGCCCCATCCAGGGACTGAAAAAGAAACTGTCTTTCTGGAGTACAATGAACAGATAGAAACTGACATGAGCTCAGAGAGTTAGCCAGGGCACTTATCTATCATATAAGATAGCAGTAAGCTTAAATGTTGGATTTCCCTCACAAATACCATGATCTATCAATCACAGTATTCTGTTGTCTAGCTAGTTGGTAGTAAATGCTCAATAAATGTGACCTGAAATAAATATAGTATCTCAAAAGGAGAATATATATTTAATTATAGCTATTATTCTAAAATATCAACATAACAAAAACTGAAAGTTGATGATGAGTACTATTTTCTTCTGTGTAGCAAAACATAATAAGACTCAGAAGCTTAATTTTTTTTCTTTTCTTTTCTCACAAATTCTAGAAAATGAAATATAATTAATTCTAGATAAGAGTTTTTCCATTTGGATAGAAGAAAACACTGACAAACAAAATTAAATTTTCCTTAAAAATTAATGGTTTCATAAAGTGAAAAAAACAAACATTATGGGGAGTTCCTATTTCTAAGAAGAATGAGTCACATTTTTATTCCACTAAAAGCTATTGAACAACTGTAGTACTTGGAAATTTCAAGAACATCATTTGCATTCAATTTATGATTTTTCTCTTTTTTTTACCCTACTCTCAGTATTTTTTTTAATTTCCCATGGTATAGGTCTTTTCATGTGTTGAATAATTTCTTTCTCTCTGCTCATCCTTACTAAGGGAATGTTTTACCACAACTACCCTCAGCACCCTCATCATCCCCATTACTACTCCTCTTGTTTCGGTGATGAACTGGCAAATCAGTTATTACACCACAGCTGTGCCAGTCATTATACCACTGAAACACTCCTTTTTGGTTTGGTAAAATATGGCTTCCTGGGCACTCCTTTCATGTCTTCTGATGCCCAAACCCCTCCTCTGAGCCTCCTCAGTATATACCATAATAAGGCTGACGCCTTGCCCCGAATATCTTTGCTCTAGCATCAAAGCCTGAATCTGCCCTGACTACTCAACGGTTGTGATGTGTCAGTTGCAAAATATTTCAAATATTGCCCATGCTTCTATGAACCAAACACTAACATTCATAGGCAACGTGCTAAGCACTTTAACTATAATATTACGGGGGGGGGGGGGGGGAATCCACAACCTTATGTAGTTGTTGTCATCTCCATTTTATAGGTGGAAAAATAGAAGCTCAAAGGATATTAAATGACTTACCCAAGATCACACTACCATTAGCTGTCTTGGCTAAAATTAACCCAGGACTGGCTAATTTGAATGTCTGTGTTGTCAACTACAGCTCTATGTTTCTCTGGTATTATTTTATCTGAGATAAAAGGAAAACCAAAATATTTTTTAGCTTGAAATCTACTGGATTTGGGAGGGACTTATAGGGATATCTACAGGACAGAACATCTCATGATTAGCTCTCCATGTCTATTGACAAAATATTTGCTTTCATTTTGAACTCTGTTTGGAGATTTTAATGCTTATTGGAGACGTATTTCCACTACTAATACAGCATTACTTTTCCTGACTTTGAATTGGGAGTTAGTGATATAGAAGTAGGAACAATATGGACTCAGTTTTGATGATGGTGGTGATAGCAGCAATATCAAGTTGCCTAATGAAACAGTACATGCAGTGGTATCCTGCATCCTGTACATCTGCATCCAAGAAACAAGCTTTCCAAGACAGCGGAAGTGGGTAGATATCATAGTGCACAGTTGTCTTTGATTCCAATTCTTTTTTTTTTTTAAATATATTTTATTGATTTTTTACAGAGAGGAAGGGAGAGAGATAGAGAGTTAGAAACATTGATGAGAGAGAATCATCGATCAGCTGCCTCCTGCACATCTCCCACTGGGGATATGCCCGCAACCCAGGTACATGCCCTTGACCGGAATCGAACCTGGGACCTCTCAGTCCGCAGGCCAACGCTCTATCCACTGAGCCAAACCGGTTTCGGCTTTGATTCCAATTCTTTCACAAGTATAAACTCAAGGATACCTGGTGATTCTTGTGTGAGTTAATATTCTTGAAATATATCTCAGATGTTCCTATTGCTTGCGATTATAAACTCTAAACGATTCATGAGATGTTCATACTGTTTTATCATTTCAGTGCAGATGTGGCAAGGTGATGTCATATTAAGCACATAGATTCTGATTTTCATTATGGGCAGGGAGCGCCTGTTATGTTCTCACTTGGAATTTTTATGGGGACTTCAAATGCATCATTAATGAATTCCCTAGAGAAATAGGACAGCCTCCAGCTAAAGTTGAAAAGTCAATTCTGATAAAAAGAAACCAGCCCAGATGTTCACTTTTTCTATTTTTTTTCCAGAGGCCATAAATGTTTAAGGCACTTTCCCCCTTAATTTAAATTCCCTAGTTTAGTTTCAAATAATATCCTAGTAAAAAGAATTTTTATTCCTACATAATTGAAGCCTCCATTTATAATGAACCTTATTTTCAGTGCGTGTAGTGAAAGATTCTGATTAATGGGATGAAAGATTCTGAGTTCTCACTTACTTCTCTTAACTAGATCTCACAGTGATTTTCAAAAGTTAACTCATCACTGCTCCAGGCATCCATGTTCCAGGTCTATTGTTGTCTCATTGAAATTGATTTCATTCTATCCAGACTCCTTATGAGTTCCAAAATACTATCCTGTCTTCAGCTCTTTCTCTAACATTTACACTGCTATAATTGTTCATTAAACAGCCACATTTGAAAGGCTTTTACTGTATTAAGTAGCCCATTAATCTGCCTGCTTGGGGCTCTGAAAAATTATATGTTAATTTCTAGTAACCTTGATTTTCCTACTGCATATTTTTAGCAATTACACCCACAATGATGATATGGTCATACAATTCTGTTTTTGCTTTTATATGAGAGTTCTCTTCACTAGAAAATATTTGCTATGGATCACTATATTTTTTCCGTTCTTCAAAAAGACATTCCTGCTTCATATTTGGAGCACTAAGACATTTTTAGTAGTGTCCTAAGAAATGCATTTTCAAGAGCTTTTCCCAAAGATTTAGTAGATGGTTGATATCATACTCAAATATTTATATATAGAAATGGCTAAGCGGCTATCCAACCATCCAACCATACGACCGGGTAGGTATGACGCACCAGACCACCAGGGGGCAGACACTCAACGCAGGAGCTGCCAAGCTGTGGTGACTTGGCAGCGGCAGTTCTCGGGTAACGCATCCTGGAACCAGAGAAGAGGGAGCCCGATTCCTCCCGGGGCTGAACGATTCCACCTTTGGCCGTGGGTTATGTCATTGCTGCGGCACTGTCGATGCCAAATCAGGTTTACTGCACACTTGCATTTGCGCTCCACAACCTGTACATAAGCAACTTTGCAGAGTGCCCTCTTGCACTCTGGAAACCCTCAGTGAATGTTGGAGAGCCGGTTTTGGCCCGATCCCCTCAGGCCAGGCCGAGGGACCCCACCTGCCGGAGGGACCCTGCTCACTCTGCAGATGCCCTTTGAGCCATGGCTCCTTCCCAGGTATGGCCAACTGGAGAGGGACCACAGGAGGTTGGCTCCAGGGTGTGCCCTGCCCATCTCACCCAGTCCTGCCCTGCCAGCCACCTTCTAATTAATTTACTTTCAATGTGCATGAATCCATGCACCAGGTCACTAGTTTACTTAAAATCTGACTGTTTATAACTGGAAGAGAAAGGGGTGCAATTCTGTGAATCCCTGATGTAAAAACCATCCAACTCTTTTTAAAAGACTCTTGTTATTATTAGTTTTCATTATAAAATTACATGTTTATTAAAAAGAACTAAATCTTAGAAAAGTACAACTAAGCAAATAAAAATAATCCACAATTCCCTGAATGAGAGCAAGAGGTAACATTTTTATTTTTACCTCTATAGTTTGTCTCTCTATCATCTATTCACAGATTTATTTATTCATTCAATAAATGTTTTCTGAGTACAATCTAATGCCAGGTTCAGGTTTTGATAATAAAGTAGTGAACAAAATATACATTTTTTTTAAAAAAAAACTTTGCCTTTATAGGGTGTAAAATATAATTGAAACCCAGGTACATGAATGCACACACACATATACACACAAATTTGTCTTTATACATATTCTGGTAAAAATATGCATGTTCAGCATTGTTGGGGCATAAAGCATTTAAAACATTGTGTTTTAAAATTGAAGTGAAATTCAAGCAGCATAAAATAAATCATTTAAAACGTACAATTCAGTGTCAATTGGTGCCCTCAATTGTTTTGTAGCCACCACCTCTGTTTAGTTTCAACTTTTCATCTTCTCAAAGAAAATTTCACTCATATCAACTAAACAGTAACTTCCTATTCTCCACTCCTTTGCCCTTGGATAACACCATTCTGTTTTCTGTCTCTGAATATTTCTGAATATTAGATTTACAAGAACCAACTTTTGGTTTTATTGATTTTTCTCTATTGCTTTTCTCTTCTCTACTTTGTTAATCTCTGCTTTATTTCCTCTCCTCAGCTAGATTTGGGTTTAGTTTAGTTTTTTTGTGTGTGTTGTTGTTGTTGTTGTTGTTTTTGCTAGTTCCTTAAGTTATAGAGTTAGATTACTGACTTGAGATCTTTCTTTCTAAAATATAAGACTTTACAACTATAGTTTTTCCTCATAGCATTGCATATGTTGCATCTCATAATTTTGATATGTTGTGTATTTATTTTCATTAATTGCTAAGTATTTTTTTAATTTTCCTTGTGAGATTTTTTAATCCTTACCTGAAGATATATTTTAATGGTTTTTAGAGAAAGGGGAAGAAAAAAAGAGAGAGCGGGGGTCGGGGGAGAGAGAGAAAGAGATCAGTGTATGAGGGAAACATCAATAGGTTGCCTCCATACTTACCCTCCCCCTCTCCCAGGGATCAAACCTGTAACCTTGGTATATGCCCTATGTGCCCTGACCAGGAATCAAACTGGCAACCTTTCAGTGCATGGGACAATGGTCTAACCAAATAAGCCACACCAGTCTGGGCTGCTTGTGATTTATTTTTGATAAATATTTTGTTTAAGAGTATTTTAAATTTCCAATATTTAGGAAACTTTTCAGTTTTACTTATGTTATTTCTTTTTAATTTTAATCTGTTGTGGTCAGAGAAAATACTTTGTAAAATATCTATATATTTTTAATCTACTGAGACTTAATTTGTGGCTTAATCTATGTTCTATCCTAAAAAAAAAAAAATGTTCCATGTGCACTTGCTATTGTTTTTAGGTAGTGTTCTACATCTGCCTGTTGGATATAGTTGTTTCATTGTCCTGTTAAAATTCTTTGACATATTTGAGACAGTTGATTTAAAGTCTTTGCCTAGTAAATCTGGTGCCTATGCTTCTTCAGGAATAGTTTCAATGATTTCTTCTGTGAATGGGACATCCTTATTTCTTTACAGACTTTGTAATGTTTTTAAACATTGGACATTTGAGTAATATAATGCTATAACTCTGGAAAACACATTTCCCTCTATGCACACTTTTTTTTTTCCCCTCATCTGCTATGTGGTGTAGCTGGTTATTCTCTGACTTTACATTATTGTAGTGAAATCTGTGTATACGTTTTCTCACCTCAAATCAGTGAAATGTAAAAGCTTAGAGTCTTCTAGGCTATTTTATGTCCATTTGCCCTGCCCTGGGAATGCATACAGCTTTCTAAATTCTCTAGTATGCTTGGCCACCTTTAAGTTTATAAAAACAATGACACAGAGAAAAATCTCAGTCTTCCCACCTTTTACTCCCAAGATTTAGATATCTTTTTGTTTGTCATAACTGTAATAGTTAACCACTGGCCACATTGAGTTGTTTGTCTTACAATTTTGCATGCGTGTGTGCGTGCGTGTGTGTGTGTGTGTGTGTGTGTGTGTGTGTGTGTGTGGAATGCCTACCACATTTCCACACTTTGTGGGTTCTATGTTAGGCAAAATGAAATAAGGCATTTCATGTCAGTATTCAAGTAGCCCCCAGGCATGTTAGAACAGATGAAAATAATTATTTGAGAATAATGTCTGTCTATTCCTTGTGGAACCAGAGACAGGGGGTCTATGCTGGGAAGTAGGCCATCCTTAAGACTGCAATAAAGCCATGAAGGGGTGGGGCAAATGCAAGCAAAAACACCACATGCCTTTTCCACTATTTTCAAGTTATGTTTTCTTGATTCAGTGCTGACTTGATTGCTGAAAGCCTTGGACTGTTTTTCCAGAGCTCTGACAGAGTTGATTCAAACAGTTTTTGCTTGATTTTTCAATGTTCCTGTTGACGGATTAATTCTTGGAGCTACTTATTACTCTGCTATTTTTGCTGCTAGGCTCTTCTAAAATATTCTTTTTAAAAAACTGCAATTGTCTGTTTGTAGAATATTTGAACTGCAATGTAAGTAATAGATGGTTATTTCCCCCCATTTAGGTAGTATTTCAATTTCTGAGAACAGCATAGGAAGCTGTTCTTATTTATTTGGATAGACACATATGGATTGAAATGTTTACTCTCCCACTTCTGCTTATGGTATAAGTTACTAAAAATCTTTAGACCACAGTCTCTTTTTCTGGAAAAAAGGGATGCTTAGTCAGAGTTCTTAACATTGTCATCAATATTAAGCTTAAATTGTGTGTGAAGTGCTTAGTACTGTACTTAGTGCATTGTAAGTATTATAAAAATGGCATAGAAAGTCATTACTCAATATGTCGTTGCTCATAGCTTGATTATTTCCTTAGCTGAAATAAATAGTATGTACATTGTTTAGAATTTGAAAAAAATATCAACAAATTCCCTTTAGAAAAGGGTTATACCACTTTACTCATCTTTTGTGAAAGTTCTAATTTTCGGCTCTCCTGCCACCTGATTCTGTCACGCTGACACTTGAAAGAAGATATAAAAAGTAGCAATTTCCACCGTCTGTGTTCACTTGACTTACAGTGTCACGGTAGACCAGTTATCCTCTACTTCTGCTTGGTTCAATAGCAACTGTTCAGTTTTGTTTAGTTGTTCAACCCAAATGCAAAAAAAAGCACTAGAACATGGATGTGTGGGGACAAGAGCCCTTCCAGACCCTCATAGACATCACCCAGAGTTATCTGGTGGCTCTCTAATTTCTCACGGTTGCAGGCCTGTATTTCTGAAACATAAATATGCAGAGAGAGGCATTATATGTCCCTAAGAATAACCATATAATTGACCATCGATCTGGGGCACTTTTGGGGGAGGCCAACATCTCATTATTAAAAATTTTTGAAACATACAAGCCAGCACACTTTTGAAAGTATAAGGAGATTGTCTCTGGCTAACTGGGACACAGGTCATGAGATACAGAAACTGTTAGTTCAGTGGTTCTCAACCTTCCTAATGCCGCGACCCTTTAATACAGTTCCTCATGTTGTGGTGACCCCCAACCATAAAATTATTTTCGTTGCTACTTCATAACTGTAATTTTGCTACTGTTATGAATTGTAATGTAAATATCTGATATGCAGGATGTATTTTCATTGTTACAAACTGAACATAATTAAAGCATAGTGATTAATCACAAAAACAATATGTAATTACATATTCAATATATGTTTTCCGATGGTCTTAGGCGACCCCTGTGAAAGGGTCGTTTGACCCCCAAAGGGGTCACGACCCACAGGTTGAGAACCGCTGTGTTAGTTGGTTATCTGTTTTCTCAGTTCAGCTCCATCAATCAAGAGTGGAATCCAGTTGCAGTCAGTCTTGATTTTTTTTTTCAGGGGTGGGGAGGAGGGGGTGGCATGTATATCCATAGTTATTTTTGTTGGGAGAGGAAGTAAGGCTGCATGCTATTTTCAACTGTAAGTCATCCTCTTCTGACACATTGGTCAATGTGCTGCTATGCATTATGACTTAACATACTTGTTCCCTTTCTTGGGTGTTCCCCTTTATGTTTTGGAATATAATCCCAGTTCTCTCGCATGAACACATAACATACTTTGGCCTATCAATTACTAGTGAGATTTAAAAGAATATGTCAACTCTCAGTCCCACACATTCTTTTTGTATTAGTTCTGACTTACATTTTCTACATGAGATTGTGCGTGTCTTGGTAAACCTGCATACTGGAATAAGGCAACATGAAACAGAAGCAGAGCCAGCTCATGAGAGACATATAATTTCAGAGGGAAAAACAGCAACTCTGTTTTGAGTCTCTGAGATTTTATTGTTGTTTGCTATAGTATTGCGCCTTACACTGACCTGACAAATAAAGTTTATGTTCTCAAGGGATGATTTTCCCAATGCTGGGAGAATAAAATTAGGTTTGAGAATTAATTACTGGTATTTGACAATTTCTTTATTTACTTGGTCTTGTCTCCTTCTCACCTGATATCTCACTACTCTCAACCAGACCAGATGCATTGCAATGATGTATCCCATATTAATTCTTCATGGGCAGCAAAGGATAAAATACTCTACCTACTAATGACCTACTGCTCTAATCTGGATACAATTAATAAAGACTGGCTCCCTGTCTGCACCTCATGATCTTTACATGGGAGAACTTAAACAAGGAAGTCTTAACTTCCCTGGGAGATTATAATGATTATCTCCGGTGATTCCATTCACGTTGGGGATTTTTAGTTCAGTCCAGATGCCTAGGAGAGATCTTTGGAAGACAATTTTTATTCTAGATTTCCTAAATTTGAGAGACTAAAGAAAAATCTTAATGAGAATCAAAATTTTAATGAGAAGAAAAATTGGAGAAGTGTATATATTATGGGATAAAATCATATAGAATAAATTTTTTGAGCAAGTTCCTAAAATTTTGAAGACAGGACAGGAAACTGTGGGAATGGGCATCTTCACTCTACCCTCCTCTCATAAAAGCATTCCAGTGTACAGGGGATTAAACCAGCCCTACAAAAGGCTACACCAACTGGATTGGGTGTTTTAAAGACCTGAATACATGATGATTTCCACAAACAGAAAGTCAATGCAAACTGATTTCAGTGATTTTTGAAAAGTGTTTTTTACTTTTTATCATACATTACCTCTTCCACAAGCTACCAGATGATGCCTAACTATAGGCCTGTGGAAATTTTGAGGTTTTATAGAAAGAATATCAGATTGGAAATTAGATCATCTAAGTTCTAATCTTGACTCTATTACATTTAACCTTTCTGGATTTCAGTTTTATTCTTAGTTATTTTACTAGGTTTTTCAGTTTTATTCTTTAGTTATTTTACTTAATTTTTTCATATACTAGTCTATCTAGTGAATTCCACGTAGACCTGTGGACACATCAAGCTCCTTCCCTTACTGAAAACACCAATGCTTGATTTAATTCCTAAATCAGTGTTATTTTGAATGGAAAAAGATTATGGAGTCACCTAATCCAATATCCTGTTGTACATCTGTTCTTATTAGTTTATTTCTAATAAAGCTAAACGCTATTTTCTCCTTCTTTCTGGTCCCTTGCTACCAGACCAGGCTTCTTTCATAAAATACAAGGCCTTTCTGGAAAAAGAACAAGTATAAGGAAGACTTGGGAAACAGCAACAGACATTGGCAGCAGCAACTCTGTTGGCAACTGAGGGGGGTTGGGAGCCCTCAGTTGTTCACAGCTCCAGTGAATGATGCAGAGCATATGCAAGGCTTACACTCTTTATCACTTAGAGGAGAGCTGGTGGATTCGAATAAACTCAAGCTGTCTCTTCCAAGTACAGGGGGAGGATATTTATATAACAAAGAGAAGTGCTGGCTGTCCTTTCTCAAAGTTTGGAGTGTGAGGTAGGGACTACTCCAAGTATATCACTTTTGGCTTAAATTTCTTAAAAAAAAATGAGTATTATGAGACCAAGCTTGCTTATACTCTTAATTCTTAAAGATTTTAATTTACATCCCTCTATTAAAATAATGTAGGAGGATGTAATTTAGGGAGAGAGACAAAGACAGAGGAGACAGAGACAGAGAAAATACAATTAAGTATAAACTTTTTTTTTTGGACTTGATTGGATTCAAAATCTATAAGACCTGCTTTGAAAGACATTCCTGACAGCAAATCATATCTTAGCCGAGCACTTCTGTTAGTGATGATTTGTTAGACGAATAGCTGAGAATTCTTTTATAAGAGAGCCTTGCAGAACCAAATCTGTCCTTATCAGAGCTCTTTTATTGGAAATCTAAAGATTAATATATCTTGGAGACCACCAGGTACAGTATTTTCCTGAAAAGATAAAATATTCCGTTTTAGCTTTGACTTTAGCAAAAGAAACATTCCTATCAGTATCTGATAAGGATGGGATCATGTGTGAATATTTTTAACTACATAAAAATTTCTTATAGATAATTTAATATTTTATGAATTATGAAGTGAAATCACAGGAGAAAATTTAAATATGTTATTAAATTCAACAAAATGTGCTCAGAACCATCTTTGTGCCAAACATTCATCTTTCCATGCAATATGATCTATATTAGATCAGATAAAAATAGGTAATCAAAAACAACAATTAGCAATTATTGAGTGTGTGGTATAGTTCAGGAAACTTTTTATTTATTTATATATATTTTGTATGTATTAACTAATTTCTCTTCTTGAAAACTTAAAGAATTAGACATTATTCTGAGCTCTCATTTTACTCTTGAGGAAACTTAGGTATAAATAACTTAAGGATCTTTCTTAAGATCATGCAGTGGGTAAATGACAGAACTGGGACTCAAGTCATACTATAGAAAGAATATTTAGAATACATTATGTGATTTATTTAGATAATGACATCGTTTCTTTCCCAGCACACTGGACCATATTTGGCCATCTCACCTGCTGTAATGGAATGTCTGAGACTCAAAAGGCTGAGCATTCATGATTACTTCAAGAGGCCAGGGCTACTTCTGGGCCACTAATCCTGGGAGCGTGTATAGTTGTGACAGGTGTGCTCACCCAGTTGTCTCCTTTTCCCTCTCTGCCTAGCCCTTCTCTCTCCTTTGATCACCAGTATCCCTCGACTTGCCAGATAAGGACACGTCTCACACTTTATTCTTTCTATCTGGCTATTTTAGGGGATAGAAGTCAGGCTCAGAGGGAAGATTAATTCTGGAATCTTTAACACGGGGTGTAGATACAAACATACTGACTTGATTTTTAAAATGTTAAAAATACCAATATTACTAAATGTGCATTGCATCATCCATTTACTTTATATTGAGACACAATTTATTTTTGAGCATCAACATTAGAGCTTAGGACTCAAAATGTAAGGGATTTTATTAAAAGTATTAAAAGTACTCCATGAAAATTTTTAAAATACATGAAAATTATGAAAGTGTAAACAAAGAGCATAATTATCATGTCTTTTAATATGTCATTTAGAGTAATTAAAAACCTTAGGATAAATTACAATGAGTCCTTCACAGTGTGAGGCAGAGCGAAAAGGCGGTCTTGCTTTAAATTCAGGTTTCTGTGTAATATGGACAAGCCACTTCTTGTTACTAGAGTTTACTGTCTTCATAAATGAAATGGAACCAGTTTAGTGTTTGTTCTCATATTGGTGCTGTGACTATTAAATAAGTTATTGCTCAGCTCAGTACTATCTGGTTGTGAATAATAGATAAATTCACAGAAACCAAGAGAATACACGAAGAGAGACAAGTGAAATCACTATAAGTAATGATCATGGACTTACTGTAGCCAAGGGTGGTGAAACCCCATAAGGTACTCCGAGCATCACACTTGCCTATTCTTTGCTGGGTGTTTTCTCCTCTAATTGGATCTTAGCCCTAACTTCTCCTCAGAAAACTTTTCCACATTGAGCCAAAAAGCCTGCCAATTTCTTACTTCCCCTGGTTTTCACATGCCATGTTATTGAAATGCTAGCACAAGCTTTAAACTTTAGTCTTGTCATGAGTCTACCTGAAATGAACAGCTACTTTTTCAAATAATATTTGCATAGCTCTTTACAGTGTCAAGACATTTTTCATTATTTGATACAATAAGGCATTTGTTCTTTATTACAATAATTGGTAAGGCACCAATTATTAGCCATAGAGAGAACATGTTAGAGTAAATCAGTCAAACTTGAACCAAGGTTATTGCATTACAATGCCTTTGTGTTTTAGACTTCAACTGGTCTACATAGTAAACATTTTCCAAAAATCAATATAATTTCAAATATATAGTTCAGTCAATGTGATGAAAATACTCAGAAAATTCTGTTAAAGCCCAGGCTCTCTGTGTTCATCACAAAAATAATTTGAAACCTCAGTCACATTCTACACAGTCCTATTAGATATACTTACTATGTAACCCTGACTCATTTATTTAGCTTAGAGGTTTTCTTACTTCCTTCTTCAGTAGCCTGTTGAGGGCAATTTGAGTAGAGTAGTGGTTTTGCCCTGCCAAAAGGAGTGGAGAAATACTGGGATATCATGTAGAATCAATCATGCAAATATAACATATGTCCATATGTCCAGGGACTAGAAGAAATCGCACTACACCTTGAGCATGCCACACATTCTCACTAAATATTTATTCTTGATTGATGAATTGCTTAAAATATGACCTGGTCAGGCAGGGAGCCAGTCAGAATTTTTATGAACTTGGCTTTTTGCCCACTCCTATCACCATCCATGTCCTTCTTTCCCCACCAACATTTAAGGTGGTGAAACACAACCTGTCACCTCATTCTTCATTTGGCTTTTTAGTGTGTTTTTTGGCTTATACTGAGTTTGTAAGTAAATTCGGTTATATTGACTCTCAGCAAATGACTTTTAAACTATTGTACACATCAAGTCACCTTGGAATGCTTATTAAAAATACAAATTTCTCACTAGATCTTACCTTAGAGATCTGGGGTGAGACAAAAATAAATGTGCACTTTTAGTACCTGTCCATTGTCGGGGCCACATTATGAAAAGAAACGTTATAGAGAACTCTTTATGTTTCCCTTTGAAAAGAGATAGAGGGTATTAACCACACATTGTAATGTTTGTTCTAGCAAAATACATTTTAGAGTGACTTTAACACAAATTTTAACATTAAACCTACTGTATCTTTAATGACGACCAACACCATTTAGTGGTTTTATTCATCAATTATGACACCACCTCTCTGATGGTTTGACTTTAAAAATAGTTGTTAGATTTATGTCAATGACAATAGTTATCCTTGATCATCATTAACATGGAGAGAATATTTGGCCCTTTAATAAAAATATAAGGGATTTTAATAATTCTGCACACAAATAATTTATTATTTTATTTTAAAGTAAATGTTAAATGATTATTTTCCATAAATCACACATAAAATCAAGAAATAAAGAAGTGTAAAGTATAAGAAAAATAAGCCAAAAATTATAATTTATTAAGTATGTCAGATATTGATTTCAAGTAAAATTTAATAAGAATTTAGTGATTGGGTGATAATATCGAGGCTCATCATTATTCTATCAAATGTGAATATAGCAGCCATTAATGAGTCTCAATATTATCACCAGATCAAATCTGAATTTGAATCAAATTTGAATATAACAAAGCATCTCCTATTAAGATAATATGTTGCCTGTGCTGTTATTAGTGATGGTTCATTGGATTTTCTCTACAATTTTTCTTGCATGTCTTGATTTATTTTAAATAAAATATTAATATACATGTCTGTACTCTGCTACAGTTCTTTAATAGATATTTCTCTCTACTATGTCAAAGTTGGTTGCTTCTAACATAGAAATTACATTAAGATCTTGCCTATAAACAGCTTAATTGTATATTGTGGTCACCTACAGGGTGATCTATTAAACTCTTGTCCAGAAACTACTCACCAATGCTGCAGGACTCAACAATATTTCAGCCTCACAATTCAACTTTCTGGCTTTAGCTAGTTGGTCAAGATGTAGATTTCTAACTAACGTGGGGGGCAATCAGGTTTGCTCTTGAAAAACTGGAATTGGGACAAAATAATTTTATTCTGCCTAGCCTGCCTTTAAATTGGAAAGGTGCATAGGCCCATCTTTAAACTGAAGGGCAGAGAAAGTTTTGCTGAAAGAAAAAACAAAAAAACAAAGCAGATCTGCCTCCTAAATTTATATTTCCGTTTAGACCTCTCCTATGAACTCCAGGTTTACATAGACAACTGTCTAGTTAACATCCTAACTTAGATATCCAAAAATAATCCTAATAGAACATGGCTACGCTTGAAATTCCAATCATTCTTTTCCAAAATTTTCCAGCTTGCTTATCCTCCATTTGGCTTAATGTAACTACATACTTTGAGCATCTTACACACAAAAAGCAGAGTTATCTTTTACTTCTCTTTTATCTCATTTCCCATGATTATTAGCACATCCTGTTGACTCTTTCTCTAAAACATTCAGAATAAGATCATTTCTCACTATCTTTACCACTTACTTCCCTAGTCCAAGTTGCCATCATCTCTCATTGGTTATTTATTGCACTGGTTGCCCTAACAAGTTTCCTTTCCTCCATATTTTACCCTCTGCAGTCTATTTTCATAAAAGCAGCTGGAATGACTGAGTAAAAATATAAATTCCTATAACTTCTTTGATCAAAGCCCTATGACACTTGCTTAGTTTATTCATATTAAGTGTCTAAATCATGTCAACTACGTTAAAATTCCCTTTAGAACTTGGGAACCAAAAGTCCTAACTAATGCATTTGGGTACTCTGATGGGTAATCCCAGATTTGTAAGATTGGATTTTCACTGGCTTTTAGTATTTACAGTGACCCTAGGCAGCAAATCTTCAAACCCATCTTAGTCTTTGCTCACATGTAAAATGAGATTAACATATGATCTGCTACTTTCATAGTGTTCTTTTGAGGATCAAAATCTGGAATATATTCAGGAGTACTACACACATAAACAGTTATAATTGAAAAGTAACATAGATTTTGTACATTGGGATTCAAATAATAGGAGAAAAGGTATAGCATTTAAGCAATACAAGTCTTAGAGTATGGAAGCATATTAATTTAGTTTTTATTTTTATTAAACTATTAATTTCACTTAAAACTATTCAAAATATAAGTGAATTTGAGGGGAAATATGAAAGTTGGTTTAGAGGTTGAGTGTGTGCAGATGAAAACATGTATATAATAATGTGTACAACCAGAGTGCTAACTTGTTAATATCATATAAAAATACTGAATAAAAATACATACTATGGTTTCCCCAATCAGTGCACTCTTTCCATAGACAGGGCTAAAGGAAAGGTGACATAGTCAGAAAATGTATTTTTCTCTCAATTTAGAAACAAAATATGAGATAAGTCAGTGTACAAATCCTGAAATATTTTGTAAGTTTTTCTCAGATGTGTGAATTTGGAGGATCAATAAACTATAATTCTGTGCCCACTTCTGAATTTTTATTCAATAAGAGCTATTCATTGGTGTCAGAAAGATGGTGATACATCAATAGAGCAATACAATGAGGGGGGAAAAGATGACTGACATAGTTGTTAGTTTCTATTTGCTTAATAAGACCACTAGGAAATAGAATACTAGCACACCATTTCATAAAGTAGGCATTCATATTTTAAAAATTATTGACTATTATTCCATACATTTTCATTTCAGAACTTTGTGTCTCTGCATTTGGAATCATCACTTTGTACTGATGTAGCATGGCTGAAACTCAGTGCCTCCTTCTTCAAGGTAGCATAACATTTTTGTGTTCTGTTTATGAGTTGCTATCAACAGAGATTCACCTCTTCTCCTTCAATAACTCAGAGAATCCTGCCTTTCCTATTGGTTGAATAAATAATAATCAACCTTTTATGAAGTGAGGTTTTGAAAAAGAGTTTTCTCTTCAGGAGAGAATTTTGGATAAGTCCTGAATGCAGCTAGGCTCATCCCTGCTGATCTTGGTTAACTCCAAAATACCACATCTTCTTATCTTTACCTCTAAAGCAATGGGCTGAGCCAGGTGCTGCAGGCAGTCATAAAACCCAACCAAACACAAGCCTGAAGGGCAATCAGCCTGTCTGGTCCTCAAGGGGGGTCCTGAATGACTGGGGAGGACCTTCTGTGACAAAGGGAGAGGCTGACTCAATTACACTGAGCATTCCTATTTTTATTACTTAGAAGACTTGATTTCCTCATTTCGATTTAGGGAATTATCTTTTTTAGCTTCCACTGGCTACATCAACATGGATCCCGCAGAAGAAATAGTCAAGTGGCTATTCCTAATTGGAACTGAGCCTTAGGGAAGGCACAGCAAAAAAGTCTTAAGACTTTCTGGGGAACAAGAACCCCAGCACCATATCTCATATTTGCATTCAGAAATACCCTGGTGAGTGTGGCCCAGATGATGAAGGGCCAGCCACACATCGGAAGAGGATGTTTGTCAGTGACAGACAGCTATTGAAAGTTGTAAGCCATATTGCCGGGAGCCAATTCCCGCATGACAGCAGGACTGAATCATCTGGAGTGGCAAGGGCATTTCCCCAAACCTGAAAAGGGATGATTGCTTGCTGCCAGACAGCTCAGGGCATCTTAATCTACATGTTATTGCCTCCTACTGGCCAAACACCTGAACAGCTGAAGGCAGTTTCTCCAAAACCTGATAATCTGACAATGGACTCTGTAAACGAAACCTGACCCTTTGAAGTGTCTATCTCCACCTTGCCTCAGGACAGTTTGTGTTAATAAAAAGCAAGGGGTCCTGAGACAAGGAGATCTTAGTTTCTTTAGCTAGGCTCGTCTGACCCCCAAATCTCTTTCAAAATTATACTTCATCTCTGGACTCTATTAAGTTACACACAGCCCTTCTCCAGATTGCTGAACCCTTCTTGATGCTGGAACAAGAACCCCAGCACCATATCTCATATTTGCATTCAGAAATACCCTGGTGAGTGTGGAGGATGAACTGCATGGCAAGAGGGAGAGAGTGGACAGAGGAGGTCCAGTAAGCAAGCTGCAGCAATGATTCAGGCTGCAGATAGTAAGGATCTTAACTAAGGGAGCAAGTGAGGATTTGAGATAAGGGGAGATAGTGGAGAAATTGTTCTCCAGATTCTTTTTTTAAAAAATATATCTTTATGTTAAAGTCATTATAGGTACCCCCCTTATTCCCTTCATTGACCCCCTCCACCCTGCTCCCACCCCCTCCATAGGGCTTCACTGCACTATTGTCTGTGGCCATGGATTATGCATATATGCATATAATAGCTAAGATCTGGAAACAGCCCAAGTGCCTATCAGTAGATGAGTGGATAAAAAAAAAGGTGGTATATTTGCACAGTGGAATATTATACAGCTATAAAAAAGAAGGATCTCTTATGCTTTGAGACTGCATTGTGGAAAGAGGAGGGGATCTGAAGAGTGTTATGCTAAGCAAAATCAGCCAGTGAGAGAAAGACAAGTATCACATAATCTCACTTATATGTCCCATCTAATAAATATGGAAGCATGTGACAGAGTGATGAATCTCAGAGGGAAGGGGCGGGGGATAGGAAGAGATTAACCAAAGAACTTATATGCATATTTCTCTAGATCAGTGGTTCTCAACCTCCCTAATGCCACAACCCTTTAATACAGTTCCTCATGTTGTGGTGACCCCCAACCATAAAATTATTTTTGTTGCTACTTCATAACTGTAATATTGCTACTGTTATGAATCATAATGTAAATATCTGATATGCAGGATGTATTTTCATTGTTTGCGACCCACAGGTTGAGAACCACTGCTCTAGATTCTTATATATATACTAGAGGCCCAGTGCACAAAATTTGTGCACGGGTAGGGTCCCTAGAGGCTGCTGGCTGCTGGCCAGGGCCTTCCTTCGTTCCGCGCCACCCCCTAGTGGTCAGTGCATGTCATAATAAGTGATCGAACTTCCAGTTGGTCAAACACCCGAGGGGACACTTTGCATATTAGGCTTTTATATATAGAGATATATATATACTAGAGGGCCAGTGCACGAATTTGTGTATAGTGGGGTCCCTCGGCCTGGCCAGCAATCAGGGAAGATCGGGGGGGGGGGGCATCTGGGAGCGGGGGGGTGGGATTGGGGGAGGTTGGCTTGCTAGGGGGAGGGACCACGGGAGATTGGCCAGTTGGGGTGAGGGACCGCAGGAGGTTGGCCGGCTGTAGGAGGTTGGCTGTGGGAGCACACAGACCACCAGTGAGCAGCTCCTGCATTGAGTGTCTGCCCCCTGGTGGTCAGTGCACATCATAGAAACCGGTTGACCGGTAAGATGTGTGTGTGTGCGTGCGTGTGTGTGTGTGTGTGTGTGTGTGTGTGTGTGTTGATTTCAGAGAGGAGGAAAGAGGAGAGAGATATAGAAACATCAACGATGAGAGAGAACCATAGATTGTCTGCTTTCTGCATGCCCCCTACTGGGGATTGAGCCCACAACCCGGGCATGTGCCCTTGACTGGAATTGAGCCTGCGACCCTTCAGTCCACAGGCCAATGCTCTATCTGCTAAGCCAAGCCATCTAGGGTTTTCTCTATATTCTTGATGAGAGAGGTTAAAAAGAAATAAAAATTATTGCTGTGTTAAATAATACAGTTTAGAAACTTTCTCTAAGGCTGAAACATCAAAACCAAATTAACGTCTCCCTCTGGCATTTTAGAACTAATTTAGAAAATATTTTCTCAAATCTAATATTTACCACTTCTTATCTCCTTCCACCCCCGCCCCCGAGTTCCCCTCGCCCCGCCCATGCGCACAGTTTCCCAACTACAATGATTTTAGTATTGGGAAATTCTAATGGAGACTTACTCTCCACCCTCCAATGATGTCAAGCATGGTCAACCAGCCATCTCATTAGAACCTGTTCTATTTTCTTAAGACTCTCCTGCTCTCTCCCAAGGTTGTGCACTTGGCATTGACCTCCCTAACCTTGCATAAATTAATAAGTTTGATTAAATAATTTTTGACTGCATCAGACCTTGAAGACATGTTATTTCAATACTCTGGAAAATCAGAACAAATGTTGGGCATTTAATATACCTGAGATTGCCTTAAATTTGCCATTCCCCTCTTCATACGTAAGTTATTGTTGCTCTTTGTCACCAGCTTTGTGCTGGGTAGTTGTTTCAGGTTCTTCCTAAACTGAGTTCTTATTCTCTTGAGGTATACTATGGCTAGGAAACTCAGGTAGATACTAATGCCCTGTAGGGCACTAATCAAGTTAGGATTTAGAAAATACTTATAGAAAGGGTTTTCAATGTTGATTATGTATCAGAATCCCATGTAAAATAAAAATAAAATGAAAAATTTTTTAAGCAAATAAGAAAAGAAAAAAAGTATGTACCTGAATGGCTTGACTACCGGATGGGTAGTCTGTTTCTGATGGTCTAGAGAGAAACTAAGTATCGCTAGTTTTATCATAAGCTTGGCATGTGTTTTGATAAGTTCTCAAGATGGAAAAAATTTCAATAGGTTGTATAGAACAAATTTTTTACTTTCAAATGGAAACTAAGCAGAGTTTCATAGTTAGAGGTAGAGTACAGCACTTCTTTTTCAAACTAACGTGTTTTCTATTTCTAGCAAATGTCTTATCTTCATTACTTGATTCAAATAATTAGTAAATTTATGTTCCTTTATTCTGGTGGGTCAGTAAGTGTTGAAGTCATATATTAGCACTTATTGCTCAGCCAAATCTGTTGACGATAATATTTAACAAAGGTGTATAAATATCAAATCTGCCTATAGTCTGAATAACAGAAACTATTTATGTAACTAACCCAAAGTGCACAGCTGAAGCCTTCCAGAGCCGTCCAATAAATATCACAACACGGACTCAAGTGCTCACTGCCAGTCTTACCCATAATTCTCTTTATTTCAGTGTTTAGGAGCTTGAGCTGCTAATGAATTCGGTTAAGCATTATTTCAACCTATTTGAAAACATGTTATACTATTTATGATTATGGGCCTATGTTCACACCAGATGAAAAGAATCTATTTGCAACCTGTTATGTTAGTTTTGAGCCTCTTGGGAGATTATGGTAATAAATGTGATTACAGGCTTACATTTAGAGTCTGTGTGATTTTTCCTCCTCTCTTGGATGTGAGCATACTGGTTACCCTCACATCCCAAGCAAACATTATCTTTTCTTTTCTTTTCTTTCTTTTCTTTTCTCTCCTTTTCTTTTCTTTTGTATGCAAAGTTATTATTTCAACCTACTTTGCTCTATGCGATACTTCTTCCCTATCAGTAAAAAACACATAACTCACCTGACAAACCCCTCCCCCGTGCTGGCATTTACCACAGTAATTTTTATCAATATGTACTATATTATGCTGTGGGCAAGTGACCTTAGATGACTAATTGAGTAAATCTGTTTAACAGTTCCTGTTGTTCTACCTCTGACAGAGGCAGGAAAACTCAAAGTGTGTATCACTCTATGATTTTAAGGCATGGCCCAATGGTAAATGCTGCCAAATTGGGAGTTCCTATTCTGTAAAGCTGATTTTCTCAAGGTTCTGGAGACTCCCAATTTGCTATATAACATTGTGGAAAAGACAACACCTAGAAAAGATGCTGACTTGAGCACAGGTGTTTGTGCTGCCACCCCCCTTCCATTACATAGCAGAAATTTATGAAAATATCTATATGTGTATACCTATACATGTGTGTATACATGTATCTATATATGCATAAATAAATACATTTGTATATATATATATATATACATACATATATGTTTATATTGTGTTGATAAGATGGGTTTTCTTAGCAATGAAAACTCAGAAAGGGTGCTAACACAATGAGATAAAATAAAATAGTTTTGATGAGATCTAGTGTTATGATATTGGAGAAACATGAAGGTTAATTTACAAATCCCTACCCAAGATATCTGTACAGAGTTGTAGAAAATAACTATAGGAAATCCTGATAGAATACTACTCATATACTATAATTTGAAATATCCCAAAGGGACACAAAGGGAGCACCCAGCTTATGAGATATTATTCAGAAACAAATGACGTAGGAAGCTAAAAGACATGCAAAAGAATACCAATAAACGAAAATGGCTCCAGTGTGATGATTGTCTCTGATATAATTTATAATTAAAGTCACAGGTCAAACTGCTGCTTCAAAAATTGGAGGAACAGATAGGCAGATCCAGAGAATCATAACAAGAATAGACACATCCATGGGGACCAGTACCAGGGTAGGAAAACCTAAATGGTAGGTAAAAAAGTTTCTGGAGACTGAATGTGGATAAGTTTACGAGTTTAAAGCTCTAAGGATAGCGTGCCCAGTCTTAGGAAGGTTCCCCACTCACACACACTTTTATGAGTTTTACCTCTAGGAGTTCTACCAGAGTCTTACAGTGAAGATCAAAGAAATATTCTTTTCTGCTTCTGGCATGGGTAGGGGGTAAGTTCTGTTCTTCTTAACAAGATCTACCCTCAAAAAATAAATAAAAACAAAAAAAGATTTCACGAGAGCCTACTAAATGGCTGGTATTTTACCCAATCCTCTCTAACCCAGGTAAAGGAAAATAGCCATCTCTAGACTCCACTAGCCTTCCAGGTGAGGGCAGGAAAATACCCAACTCCAGCTTCCTCTAGGTGGTTTTGTGCCAACACTGGACTGACAAGAACTTGTGAAGGGTGCAGGTTCACTGAAAGACTGAAATTAATCATAGAACTATAAAATGAGGCCCTTCCCTCCTCTTAGCCCCAATCATTAGGCTTCTGTAAAATAACAGGGTAATCCAACTGAAAGAACCTCACATCTAGGACTTTATTTAAAAACAAGTCTCTGAAACATCAAAGACAATAAGGGACACCAAAACAAGGTCACCAGATGAAATTTTAGCCTCTGACACTTACAGCCACAGCAATAATAAACACAACTTAACCCCTAGCAAAATAAACTTAAAACTCACACTGAAGGCCCACTATATATATCTCAGACCTGTTTACATAGTACATCATATGTTACACCAAAAATTGTCAAGGCATATTGAAAGACAAAAATCTCAGTTTGAAGAGACAAGGTAAGCATCAGTATCTGACACAGATATGGCAGAGATGTTGGAATCATCAGACCCGAAATTTAAAGCAACTACAATTAATATGCTAAAGGCTCTAATGAAAAGAGTGGACAGCATGCAAGAACAGATGGGTAATATAATCAGACAGATGGAAACTCTAAGAAGGAATAAAAAAGAAATATAAGATACCAAAAAACATTGTAACAGAAACAAACAAAAAAATGCCTTTCATGGGCTCACTAATAAACTGGACACAGCTAAAAAAAGATCAGTAAGGTTGAAAACATGTCAATAGAATCATCAAAAACTGAAAAACAGAGAAAAAAAAGACTAAGAAAACATCTCAGAATATCCAAGAACTATGGGAGAACTACAAAACATGTAATAGTGATACCACAGGAGAAAAGAAATATTTGCATGCATACACACACACACACACACACACACACACACACACACACACATCAACTCTACCTTGGCATATCATATTCAAACTGCAAAATAGTAAAATATAGAAAATTTCAAATAAATTTTCAAAAAAATTTTTAAAAGTTAGAGAAAATAAATTACCTTCAGAGGAGCATAGATAAGAATTACATCAAAGTACTCTTCAGAAACTGTGAGCAAGAAGAGAGTGGATTGAAATATTTAAAGTGTTGAGAGAAAAGACCTGACAACCTAAAATTCTGTATCAAGTGAAATTACCCTTAAAAAGATAAAGTGAAATAGAAACTTCCTCAGAAAAACAAACGTTGAGGGAATTTGCAAGAACTGTTAAAATAAATTCTTAATAAAAAAAGATACAGATCAGGAACGTGGATCTACTTTTAAAAAGGGGAGATTATTTAAAAATAAATAAATGAATGTTTTATCTACAGGGTTTAAATCCAATTTTTAAAAATGACAAAGAAAACACATATGTAATCAGATTATTCCTGGGGCCACTCTAATCAAATAACTTGAGACAATAACCAAAGAGCCCTAGCCAGTTTGGCTCAGTGGATAGAGTGTCAGCCTGCAGACTGAAGGATCCCGGGTTCGATTCCAGTCAAAGGCGCATACCTTAGGTGCAGGCTTCTCCCACATCTGGACTCTGGTCAGGGTGCATTCACAAAGCAACCAATCGATATGTTTCTCTCACGTAAATATTTCTCTCTGTCTTTCCCTCTCTCTTCCACTCTCTCTAAGAATCAGTGGAAAAATATCCTCAGGTAAGGATTAAAATAAATAAATAACTAAAGAAAATATCTGAATAGCGAATGACGGAAAACAAAAAAAAAAGAAAAATTATATATATCCAAGAACTAAATATATACATATGTATTTCCATTTGTACCATAGAAAAATCTCATAAAAATAAATGCAAGTACTTTTATTTGCATCATTAAAACGTTATTAAAGACACATCCATATGGGAAACAATAATGAGAATTCAATTCTTTCACAGTTGAATTTCTAGTATAGTGCATTGTACTGACATAATAATGACATAAAGTTTTGAAAGGTTCAAAGAGACTGTTTGACTTGACTTTAAGAATGGGAATAACCTGAAAGAAGGTGAAGAGATTAGCCAAAGAGCATAATTCAGAGACACAGTGTGGTGATGGCCAGAGGGAAGGAGGATGTGAGGATTTGGTGGAAGTGGGCAAAGGGGTGGGAGGATGGGAGCATCTGTAATAGTGTCAACAATAAAAAATAAAGTTAAAAAAAATAAAAGCAATAACCTACTGTGCTGCCATTGAATCAGTTCTCCTTTTCATTTGGTTTTCATAATCTTCCTTAATTTCTAACATTTTCAAGAAAATTTCCCTTGATATACTGCCTTTCTCTGATCTCCCTCATTTTTAAAATTTTTGCTGGCCAATGTCCTTCCACCTAAATTTACTACTTATCTGCTACTGGGGACAAGGGCCACATCTTACACTTTCTTTTGATCTCAACATTGAGTAATGATTCTGAAATAAGCCCAAAATAAATGAGAAATCAGTTCATTGATTAGTATGCTTGCATGTGACAAAGTTACCACTGGTTGTAAAGGGAAAATAAACAATTGAAGATGGGCTTTTCTGCATTCTCTATTCTAGTAACACTAGAGGCCTGGTGCACGAATTCTGCATTTTCTATTCTAATAACATTATGGAAGGCAATGATTGAGCCTTGGGTCTGAGTCACATTTAGTTGTGACCTTTTAATATAATAATGTTTCTGTGTCCCAAAAAAATATAATGCAGTGTGAAAATCCGAAATAGGCTTGGTTTTATGCCCAAGAGTCAAATTTGAGATTAATTTTGCAGATCTCAAGTAAATCTAAAATATATGTTCAGTATGCAAGTACACTGGGAAACAAAATTATAGATCATGTGTTAGTAAAAGGCAATTAATCTACTTATACCTTTTCACATATTCTGTAAGCTATCCAATAGTTAGTTTTAATTTAATGTAACTATTAGGCATTTAATATGTCATGGAAATCCTATAAACTGGCAAGCTTCTTCCACATCCAACCAAGCACAGCTTGATAAATAGAGAAAGACTAGGAAGTTAGCTAATAAAATCCCCATACTTTAAAGTCAGTAGCTGACAAGAGAGCCAAGTGGTGATGGCAATAACTATGTGAAATATTTTTTCTGGCCCAGCTTTAGATGCTGTATGTAGTTCACTCTGAAAGTAAAAGTATTTTTTGGAGACTGGGTGAAGAGAAAAGAAACCTGTGCTAAAGGAAATATTTAGTATTAGGACAAATGGTTTGTCTTTTGTGGACAATTTATATCTGTAGATCTTCTAAAAGACAGAAAACAGTTCAAACCATTCTATCCCAAAGGTACACTCATGTCTCAGAGACGTTTCTCCTGAGGTCACTGGAGATACCTAAGGATCTGAATGTCAGTTTGATGGCTTGGAAGGGACATGATCTGAGGGTAATGATGGATGATAAAATTTAAGATATTTCTTCTCATGTAGAGAATCTCCATACATACAGTTGACTCTTAAATAACTTGGGAGTTAGAGGCATCAAACCCCCACAGAGTTGAAAGTTCACTTATGACTTTTGACTCCCCAAACATTTAACTACTAATTGCCTACCAATAACATACACAGTCAATTAACATAAATAGTAATGCTATATGTATTATATACAGTATCCCTGCAGTAAAATAAGCTAGACTAAAGAAAATGTTATAAGAAAATCATAGGGAGAGAAAATTCATTTACAGTATTTATTTTTTTAAAATCTAAGTATTTTTAAAATAGACCTGCACAGTTCAAAACAGTGTTGTATTTTGGGTATAGTGCTAATTTTCATGAACAGCAAACATGAAATAGTATATATACTAACATGAATATATGGTAATATATGAGGCACCAAAATATTTTTCTAATTTTTCTTTAAATCCTCACCCAAGGAGTGAGAATATTTTTTCCATTGATTTTTAGAGAGAGAGGGAGAGAGGGGAGGAAGGGAGGAAAGGAGGGAGAGAGAGAGAGAAAAAAAACATCAATGATAGGGACACATGGATTGGTTGCCTCCCACATGAGTCACTATTGGGGGGTGAGGATGTTCCCTTGACTAAGAACCAAATCCAAGACCTTCAGGTGTGCAGGCTTAAGCTCTAACCACTAAACCCACTGGTAAGAACCCAAAAGATATTTTTAATGAAATGAGTATATATCTTTATGTTTGAATCTAAAATGCTAAAACTGAACTAAAAGGTTGTTTTATAATATAAATTCAATCCTGTATAATAAAAGGCTAATATGCAAATAGCTCAAATGGCGGAACTACCAACCAACCAAACAATTGGTCACTATGACATGTGCTGACCACCAGGAGGCGTGTGCAGAACATGGTGGGCATTGGCCGCGGCAGGATGGTGGGGCAGGTGAGCCCGGGCACCAGACCAAGGCAGGGTACCAGTCACTGTCATCGGGACGAGCCTCTGATGGTTACTGAAAATTCTTTGCTTCCATGTGCCACGGTCCCAGCTGGCACTTGCACCCGCTGCTGGTGATGGAGCCACCGCTCCCACCCACTGCAAGTCCCGGCTCCTCTCACACCTGCAACTGTCACAAGAGCTACCACTCACACCCACTGCCCGTGTCCAGTGCCGGTCCCAAACACTCAGTGCAATCAAGCGGGTGCAAGCAGTGGCTGCTGGCCCTGATCGCCCCTGAGGGCTTCTCCACCTCCCCCTGCTCCTGAGGGGCAATCAGGGCAGCAGCTGCTGCTTGAACCCACTGACAGTACTGGCCCCACTCGCACTTGCTGCTGGCGCCGGCCCCAATTGCTCCATGCAATCAGCTGGTGCAAGTGGGGCTGGCTCTGTCAGCATGTGGGAACGGTGGCAGCTAGAACGGGGATGCTGGCAGAGAAGGTTGAAAGTGATAGCTGAAGGAAGGTTAATGGTCAACATCAGCCCACAGCAAGAACATGGTGGGCTCAGTTTATGATGCTGGAAGTATAATTATCCAGAAATTAATGTGAGATGCCAAGAATTTGGGAAGAGAAGAGATCTGAGAATAGGAGACAGAGGATGATCAGAACCTGGAGACTCAGCCAAATTGTTCATAGATGAAAAAAATCAGAAAAGTGAGGCTAACCTTATGGATGTGGCTTGATAGCACTGCTTTCTCCAAACAGGTTGCTATGTCCATAATTTATTTTTAACAAACATTTATCAGACTTGTTTTTTAATCTAAAAGGTTAAATCAGGAAAAAGGAAAACTTCAACTTATGGACACACATCTGGTATGTAATGATGTTTGTTTAATGAGTGTGGATATGATTTTCCTGGGAACACAGTGTCTAAAGTTTAACTATACAGCAAGGGAGCTCTTAGGAGCAATGAATTAGTTTGACATTCATGCTAGGAAAACTAAATCCCCATCTGGTTGGAGAGCTTAGTTTTAAGCTCCCCTGTATGTGTATTTATGCTAGCCACTTGAGTAAAGATTTACTTGGAAACTGAGGTAATACTAAGCTGGAATGAAAAACATCAGTGGACCCAGCTGTGCAAAGATAGAGTGAATAGCTGACATAGTTTTTTCTCTGCTATCAACCTCAATAAATCACACAGGTCATAGAAGTTTGTTATTTTTTAAGTATATTTGAGCTGAATAGCCTTATTTGTCAAGGCTGATGTGACATAACTGAGAACAACCAGAGTAATAATAGGCCAGCAGTAGGATGGAGTGCCTGAAATAGAAGTTGAGAACAACAACAACAAAAAAGTAGGAATTGTTGTCAATGTGACCCTGTTTAAAATGCTGAGCTATTGCGGGGGAGGGGAGATAAGCAGGGCTCATATAAACAAATACAGTACAAACAAATATTGTCAAAGGACAATATGTGACTTCACCTGGGGAAGTCAAAGGGTTTGACTAGAAAATATAATACTGGAGGTGACATTTGAAGTGCCCAAGAGTTGAGGAATGGAAAGCGAATTCCAAGCAGAGAAAGCGTAGGTTAAAAGGAAAAGACATCTATATATATAAAAAGCTAATATGCAAAGTGTCCCCTCGGGAGTTCCACAGGGAGACCAGGAGTTGGATCGCTTGCTATGATGTGCACTGACCACCAGTGGGAGGCATGGAATGAAGGAAGGCCCCAGCCGGCAGCCTGCACCCAGGGAAGGTACATAAGAAAGGAGGGCTCCTTCAAAAATGGGGAAGTTCAACATGGGTTGTAGTTTGGAAGCATGGTGGTGATGTTCATGGAAGGAGAATGTATTGGGAAAGGTTGGACATACGATAAAAGTATAGGGAACTTTGCAAGTTGTGCTAAGTCACAGAGAGCTAATTGTATAAATAAGGACTACATGTAGGACCATTTCAGTAGATAAATCATGCGTTAGATTTGCTTTGGTAACAAGGTAAGATTAAACATGAAACCCAGGTAGGAAATACTTATAAAAATTCAAGTGGAAAATTATGAGGATTTATGCTAACATATTGATAGGTAGGATTAATATTGGTGAGGCAGTTGTTAGTAAATATAATATAAATGATGAGAATTCAAACGATGAAAATGATTATGGAAATGCAGAGGAGGAAATATAATTGATAGAACAAGGTGACCCCTTAGGTGTGACTGAGGAAGGTGTCTAGCATTCTTTCATATTTATGGCTTGAATAAATGTTGGTGCAAATAAACAGGCCTTAGAGATCAAAATGAGAAAAGATGTTAAATGTGGTTTTGTTCATATATGAGTTTGGATGTAAACAATTAGGCCTTATTTGTGAAACAGGAATTTTTAGGCTTGAAATAGACAGGTTTTAGGAAATTTTAGAAATTTTGGAAATTAAGGGGACCATGGAGGAAGCACAGGGCCGCAGAGCAGCAGAAGGTATATTTCCATAGACAAGGGAAGCTGAAAAGCTGCAGCAGGCACATTTCCATAGAATGAGGGAGCTGGGAACAGCAAAAGGTATATATTTACAAAATAAAGAGAAGGAAGCCCTTCATCCAGAAGGAGAAGAAGAAAGCCCAAGGGAATAGGAAAACAATAAGGAAGGAGGGGGCGAGGGGAGAGACATGTGAGGTTCAACCTTTGAGCCTAGGAGTTACTATAGTAACCAGTCTAAGGGAATAGTGACCAACCAGAGGGGATATCAAGGCACCAGGATCTACAACTTTTATAAGCCATAAGGAAAAGGAACTCAGGGGACCCTTTCCCCCTCCCCATGTGGGAGTCCATTCTGTGGGACTCTTCCCCCTCCCTACATGAGAATACTTGTTCTTTAATAAAGTTCCACCTTTGCTACACCATTTCCTGTCCGTGGATTCATTTTTCAACTCTGGCGGACGAAGAATCCGGTTTCAGTCCAAAAATTGTTTCATTTGGAAAACAGGTATTTGAGATTAGTAACATATACTAGCTGATTATGCTATAAACTGGCTTATCCTAGTATGTTCTAAAAAGTTTAAAAATACATTTGAGAAATGCTCTATTTTCTTATTTAGCATCTAATTGAAAACTGCTCTCTATATAAAATCAGTGCTTATCTAGATTTTTACATTTTGAGTGTTGAAAAAGGAATCAGGGCAAAATGAGTATTATCAATAGGGTTTTCTATCAGATTAGAAACATACGATATATATTTCTATTTCTTCAAATCTTTGATATTATCAGGGATAATGGTAATTGTGAAAGCTCCAAGGGAGATATGAGATTCTGAGAATCAAATATAATACATCCAATTTGCATTATTCTCCTGTGGGGATCCCAGCAAGCCTTAAAATGGCCTGGTACAGGGGAGAATGGTCAGAACTTTCAATTGCCTTTAAGAACCTTCCAGATAGGAAGCCTTCCATGTCTACTAACAGGCAACTCTCTGCTATGCCTTAAATCTCTACCATCTTCTTAAGAAAGCCTTCCCAAATGCAGAGCAAAGCTGGGCTTTCCCTATCTCTTCTACAGGACTCAGAGAGTCTTCTTGTCAATAATCACTGAGATGCAAATGTCTGAATTCATGTCTGATCTTTGTCCCCTGTTTCAGAGCTCTTCTTTGTTGGGGACACTGCTTTTAGCATTTCTAGTTACCAGCAAATATATTAGGTTCTTAAAATTGTATTCAGTTGGTGAATGGGGAATGAACTTGAACCAAATGAGTAGCTAGGATCCACCCTACTGTTGAGGATTGCACACAGACAGTGGGGTCAGACTGGCCTGCAGAGCTGGCTCTGGCTTTGCCAGAAGGACCCATCCCACCTTCTGAACCTCAGTTTTCTGACCTATCAAAGATGAGATAACATTTTTTTCTCATAGGCTTATGTTGCTGCTTAATTGAAAACATATTCGGAACACTTGGAAGATAGTTACAATGCAATAAAATGTAATTCCCTCTCATTTTCCTATTCTTTTATCTTTCAGATTCTCAGCTTTTACACGTAAACACATGGTCCTAAAATTATGCACATTTCTAGACTCAGTGATAGCATAGTATTTGGAAATTTGTTTTTACATTTTAGTACATTCTCCTTTGTTCTTATTGACACATGCATAATCTCTACCAGGAAAAATAAAAATAAAAACCAGTTTTAATGATCTCCAAAATGATTTTCCTGAATGGTTCAGGGGAGCATGATTCTAACATTATAGATAAATACATAAATTATGAGAAATAAAAGTGACAGAAGAAACTGCTTGAAATGCAATATTCATAGATTGACTATATATGCCAAAAATGTTCCAAGGACTTATGTAAGAAAAATCAAAATTAGTGTGCTATTACACAAATCTTTGTCACATTCCTACCAGAAAACTTTGTTACTACTTCAATCATTACATCTTTTGTTTGCCTTTGTTTCTTAAGCAGTACTTAGTCAAAATATCATGTATGAGAGGAATGATAAAAGCAGGCATCCTCAGACTATTCCCTTATTGCCATTGGCCACTGGAGGCAAATTGCTCAGTTCCTGTATCAGCCTTCCATTTCCTGAGAGTCACTGTTGGGCATGTTACAAAGCTTCAGTTTTCACATGAATTAAATGAGTTAAAATAATAGAATATAGGATTTTTGTTACAAATAAATGAGATAATATATGTAAGAGTACCTGACAAATAAGTAGTATTATTAATGATTAATAGCCACTTCTGTTGTTTTCAACGTTAGTATTAAATACAAAATTCTAGTGTACATCTGTATACATGTACTTACAGATATAAATATATGTATGTTACTTAAGTGTGATTTTTGTCTTTGGAGGACCATACTTAATGAGGTAATTTTAGGTTCATTTTTATGTAAGTGTGTTCAGGTAATTTACTTATTGGGTCTGAGATTCTTATATACACCTGAAAACTACAATTTTCAGCTCCCTTTACCACTGATGTTCTCTTAGCCCTATTAGGAGCTTTATCAGAGGAAGATAGCAATGCAGGATGAAGGGAGAACAGATATTTCCTTCTGTTTACAATTCATGTCAGTATCAGTAAAATTTCAGATGGCAGTTATAATTTTATCCTCTATCTCTTTTTGCTACTTCCATCCCCAGAGATACCAGCCCCAGCTGCCCATGCCTTTCTCAGTGATTCATGTACCAGCCATCCTGTGTATACCTCCAGGCGGTTCAACATGGAACTATCTGGGGTGCTATGTTCAGATAACACCACTTCTTCCACCCATAGGCTCCCTCAATTACTATTACGCAGGTTACCATTGTCTAGTTCTTGCAGAAGGCCAAAGAAAAACCAAGCTACACTTTAGAGAGAAAAGGAGTGACACTTTATTTACACCAGCAGACTCAGGGAATAACTTTCCAAATCTGAATAAAGTAACATGCAGGGGGGCTTCTCTTTTATATCTTTCTGGGGTCTTTGTCCAGCAAATATGGATTATGCTTCCGGTCCTTTTCGCAGGCCTTGCAAGAAGGCTCCCAGGTGTTGGGGGTTTCCAGGCCATATCTGATGGTCTGGCCTGGTGTCAGCGTTAATAACCCTCCCTCCAGGGCAGTGCACTGTTCACAGTTTTATGGCCTCTGTAACAGGTTCTGTAAGGCCTGTTTCTGGGAAGGAGGTACTGACTTAATTATAGGTTATCAAGAATGTACACTGAGCTTGCTGGCATGGATTCTGATTGCTAGCCCCCCAAATGTCAGGGTTACATTGGAATTAGCCCTTTTTCGCCTTCTCATAATGAATAATATCTGCTTCTTCTAGTAATTAGTATCTGGTTCTCCTTTTGTTCATTTAAACTTTTAACATCTATGTGCCAATTTCTTGTATGAAATCCCTTGTTGTTGAAATTTCTAGGGTGATTTGTGTTTTCCTGACCTCACAGAGAGCATATAACCAGCAGTGTAAACAACAAACAAAATTTTTTTTTTAAATGTAAGCCTATAGCACTCATTTTAAAAAATTGTATATATTCTTAGACATTTGGGAATTATTTTGAAAACTCTATGTGGCACTTACTAGTCATACTTTTTGTGATGATAAAATATTCTATAACTGCATATGGTATATGCTTTTATGCCAACTGCTATTAGGGTAACTACTAGTCACATGTGGCTATTGTCCATTTGAAATGCGGTGAGTATGACTAAGAAACATAAATTTTAATTTATTTTAATTAATTTAAATTTAAGTAACCACATGTGGCTAGTGGCAACAATATTGTACAGCACCAGCTATGTGGTTGACTAGGTGATTTAATTTCAAAAGCTTATAAAGTATGCTTTATCAAGCACATAAAATATATTCTAAAGAATAATGAGATCACAGTTATTCCTTCTGAAATATTATAGCCCTATGAAATCTCACAGAATATAGATAAGTATTTTATTAAAAAAGCAGCATATTTCATGGTAACCATAGCTATTATTTAATATCTTGAAGACTACTTAAATTTTATCTAAGAAAACAAATATAAATTAACATTGTTATGACCTTTAATTATGTATTTTTTAAATTAGAGTTATTATGAGAAAGCCCACCTCATTTCTATTTTATTTATTTTTAAAATATATTTTTATTGATTTCAGAGAGGAAGGAAGAGGGAGAGAGAGATAGAAACATCAATGATGAGAGAGAATCATCGATCACCTGCCTCCGGCAGACCCTTACAGGACACTGACCCAGCAATCTAACCGTGACCTCCTGGTTCATAGGTCGATGCTCAACCACTGGCAGGGCAATCATGTGTTGTTGTTTTTTAACCTAACCTTAAGCAGGTTGCATTTTTCTCAAATCATTATATGTTCTTTAAGAATGTTTTGTTAATGGTCCCATTGCTCTCCCATGTGCCTCTTTCCCCATTTTTATTCTATAAAACATATTGTAACACATTTATTCTATAAAACAGCATATGTTTTCTGTTTTGAATGTGATGTTCCCTCACTATATTTTATCTGATTATTGCTGTCATATGGAACATCTGTTGAATTTATGTTTTATCCAGACACCTCATTGACCGGCTATTATTATAATTACAGAATACAATCATCAGTTGTTCATTTCTGACAATGTGACAAACATAACCAGAATGTCTTTCAGATACAAACACATAAATACTGTATGTAATTTTAAAAAATAAATAAATCATAGAAAATCTTGAAAGAAACAAAGAAAAATCCTCAAGTGCCAGAAATGAAGAATTAAACATTACTGGTATAATAGCATTAGAGTTGAATTTGAGGGGATTATTCATCACAGCAATTTAAGGCCTGAATTTTAATCTTCATGCAGGTAAAGCAAATGATGCCTTTATATTGGGTGAGTGGTGACATTGGAATGAGTGCCTCATGTTTGGTAGGAACTTTTCAAAAGCCTACATGTGCCTTTCATGAAAAAGCAATATTAAAAAATATTCACTTAACCCGTAATTAGAAACTGTGGGACAACTCAGAAAATATTTTGTTGGTTCTGCATGGTTAGGGCTTTCTAAACAAAGACACCTGAAATCTGGATTAAAGAACTTGTTTTATAAGTGAAAACAAAAAATGATTTAGATCTTTCTAGAGCAGAGCTTTATCTCCCTTGACATATGTGTTTATATTTCAGAGGGATTACATCAGGAGCTACATTTACATTACAAAGGATTTGTTTACACCAAAAGAAAGTATTTACCCTCTCTTAGAGGGGAGAGGGTCTCCTTTGCAAATTGTTATATAAAAACTCCCAAATTCCTGGTTCAAGGTCCCTTTCCTACAGTGCCCAACTTCAGAAGAGGAAAGAACAAAAGAAAAAGGGAATTTGATGTTATTTCTGTAGTAATGATAATAGGCCTACTCCTAGAAATTCTGTTCATTTTCATAATTAAATCTGCATTTTAAAAGAGTTATTAAAGATAACAAAAATGTTGTGTATCTTTGCTTAAGATTCCATGTCCACTCTGGATATGGAAAAGCTTACCCTGAGAATATAAATCCACTACTATATAATTTACCCAATTTTGTGTTTCAGTTTATGCTGAGTGGTCCCAGAAATTTCAATCTGAGAAATTAATATGGATAGTGATATTGAGCCAATTATATACTTATTTTTCTTGGCAGAAACCAATAAAAATCAGTCTTCAAAAACACCTAACAACCCAAGGCACAAGGTATTCAAAAGAAAGATAAATAAGTCAAATATAAACAAACTATCTGAAATTATAAAATACACAAGGGAAAGAATACACAGAGTAAACATAAACAGCAATAATAGGAATAATGTATTTGCACAAGAGCTTCATTTCTTTAATATGACCTTTTCCTTAATTCTAGCTAGCTTTGCTAGAATAATAATACCATGACTCACTTGCCTTCCTTCAACCAGACCCTTCCACCTTTGCACCTACTGCAGGTCCACTCCCTTAATCATTAAGTCCTAAGGATATCAGGTTCTGGTCAGCTTCAAACTATCTTAAGAAAAAGCCTCAGGTCTATTGATCAAGGGAACAGAGTTTCTTCCAAAAAAGATAACATCTTGATCTCCATTGTGTCTGAGCCCCAGGCCCTTGAAGTGGAAACACCTTACCAACACCCTCAGGAAACTAGACAGAATGATGCCCTGGCTGACATCCAGCCCCAATACAATTATCCACTACTCCCTACTGTGGCCCCAACCAATCAGAGGAGCCCAGGACCCCAACTCCCTTAGACACCATGTGTATGATTTTTCTCCTATGGAATCTATTCCCTAGAAGCCATTGGTGTTAGGCATATTCTCTGCCTTTTCCTTGTGCTCGAAAATTAAGACACAGATATTTAAATTATTTAGGTAGAAAAAATATAGGTAGAAAAAATAGAGACACCATTCAAATATAGAAAATTTAAATTTAATTGTCTTATTTTTCCAAATACTAAATGTTGAAAGACAAAGGAGCAACAATTTATAATTTTTATATAAATTTCTACTTATCCAGCCCTGGCTGGTGTGGACAAGTTGGTTGTGTGTAGTCTCATGCACCAAAACATTGCTTGTTTAATTACTTGTTGGGGCACATGCCCAGGTTGCTGGCCGGATCCCCAGTAAGGGCATGCAGGAGACAGCTGATCAGTGTTCCTCTTTCACATTGATGTTTCTCTCTCCCTTTCCCTTCCATATGGAAACTTAACAGAAAGATATTATGGGCTATTTGTTGAATCAAAAAGTAGGCTACAAAATATGCCACCTTTTCTGGAGTGTCAATTTTTGACAAAATAGTGCGCCTAATCAATAAATTAAAACATGCACACATACAAATTAAAAATAGGGAAGATATAATATAACGAGAGGTCCGGTGCATGAAATTCATGCACTTGGAGAGGGAGTAGTCCCTCAGCCCAGCCTGCACCCTCTCCAATCTGGGACCCCCATGGGGATGGGCCTAAACCAGCAGTTGGACATCCCTCTCACAACCCAGGACTGCTGGCTTCCAACTGCTCACCTGCCTTCCTGCCTGATTCCCCCTAACTGCTTCTGCCTACCAGCCTCATCACTCCCTAACTGCTCCCCTGCCAGCCTGATCGATGCCTAACTGCTCCCCTGCTGGCCCAGTCGCTCCCAACTGCCCTCCCCTGCCGGCCTGATTGCCGCCAACTGCCCTCCCCTGCTGGCCATTTTGTGCCCACATGGGGGTGACCATTTTGTGCCCACATGGGGGTGGTCATCTTGTGCGAGGGCATGATGGTCAGTTTGCATATCACCTCTTTATTATATAGGATATTAAGAGCTGAGACTAATGAAGATAATAAAATGACAATTTACATCTAAGAATTACTGATAATTATACTAAGCAATGAATTGGATTTGAAAATGTTTGGAAGAGAATATATGTTATATATACAATGGTATCTTAAAAAATGTGTTTTGTGCCCATCCATTGTGGCTCAGTGGTTGAGCATCTATCTATCTATGAGCCAGGAGGTTACAGTTCAATTGCTAGTCAGGGCACATGCTCAGGTTGTGGGCTCAATCCCCAGTGTGGGGCATGCAGGAGGCAGCCAATAAATGGTTCTCCCTCATCATTGATGTCTCTATCTCTCTCTCCCTCTCCATTTCTTTCTGAAATCAATAAAAAAATATATATATATATATATTTTTTAAAATGCATTTCCTCACCAAAAGAGCTATTAACCATTTATATTTCCTTTCTTTGTGAGTCAGTATTCCAGTTTTGTCTTTTTTCTTTATTGGGCTGTTATTTTTTTTATTTGAAAATTTATTTTGCATAGTAAGAATATTAATTTGCTATCTTCCATAAATATTAGTAAACATTTTTCCTGGTTTATTGTTTTTATTTCTACCATTCATATTGAAAATCATGTACTATTCAAATAAAATAAAGTTATAAACTATTTAAATTTGAAACTAGTAATAATATAATACAAGTTCATTTATATATATACTTTTTATAAAATAAATAGTTCACATGTTTGCCAGAAATGTGTCTCTTCCTAAATATGAATATCATATATATTATGTTCTCTGCACTGCTCTCATGCTGTGGTCTGGACCATGATCACAGTTGAAATCATTTATACCTTTATAGTATCTGGAATTTATACAAGTGAAGTTCAGACATCAAGCTCTATCTACTAACCCAGCAACACAGAAGCCACTTATTATCGCTTACTGGGCCCATCAGGTATGTTAAAGTGTCTAAACTTAGCTCAGATAATTTAAGTGCTGTTAAGATATGGCTAGCATGTGAAGTCCGTTTCTCTTTAGTTATAGTCATTAATATCAGACAATGATCAGGGGATAAGGGCATGGACTTTCTCTCTTGTCTCAGATGGTGGGAATAGCGAAATGCCTGTGTTGCATCAAACTTTTTGACTCTATGCTCAGAAAGTCTGTCTCTCAAAGGAGCAATGCTCTGACTGTGGAGAGCTTTATGGTAGACAATATAAATATATATATTTGTTATATTATGTCTGAATACTGCCCTGAACTGGGCCAATCACTTATGTGTGAGGTTTTAAGGCTTTAAAATAGAAAACAGTGTTCATGCTTCACAGACATTCATTAAAAATTATGAATTTTACTCTCTCCAAAGTTGTTAAAGATAAAAAAAAAATTTAATACATAATAAAGTAAAAGCATAACATAGAACATTCATTAAAAATTAGTGATCACACCAAAAATTAAAGAGTTGAAAATCTAAGTCATAAGTCATATTTGAAACACAGCCTAGGTCTAGGTGCAGAAAACAAAAGGGGGTAATAACATGTTTCCTTATGTTTTCTTTTTTATATATATATATTATTGATTTTTTACAGAGAGGAAGGGAGAGAGATAGTTAGAAAAATTGATGGGAGAGAAACATCGATCAGCTGCCTCCTGCACATCTCCTACTGGGGATGTGCCCGCAACCCAGGTACATGCCCTTGACCGGAATCGAACCTGGGACCTTTAAGTCCGCAGGCCGACGCTCTATCCACTGAGCCAAACCGGTTTTGGCTCCTTATGTTTTCTTTATTTTGCTCTTTTATTCTACTCTGTTTTGGTTTGAAGACAGAAATTACTAGTCATTTTTCAGGAACCATCCTTAATCTTGGTTCCTCAACTATCTAATAAATGCTGCAAATGAGTTTGTGCTGTATATTATAGAACAGCGGTTCTCAACCTGTGGGTTGCGACCCCTTTGGGGGTCGAATGACCCTTTCACAGGGGTCGCTTAAATACATCCTGCATATCATATATTTACATTATGATTCATAACAGTAGCAAAATTACAGTTATGAAGTAGCAACGAAAATAATTTTATGGTTGGGGGTCACCACAACATGAGGAACTGTATTAAAGCGTTGTGGCATTAGGAAGGTTGAGAACCACTGTTATAGAACATTTTTAAGAATATAATCTTCAAATTATTTAGTCAGCTGTGTTTTTTGAATGCCTATTATGTACAAAGCTCTCACATATTAGAGTTAAAATAGATTATATATATACTAGAAGCCCGTTGCACAAAGATTTGTGCAATAGGCTTTCCTTCCCCTGGCTGCTGGCACCGGTTTTTCTCCGGCACCGGAGACCCAGGCCTTTGGTCCGGCTGCAGCGAGACTTGGCTTCTCCACTGTGGCCGCAGTGTAGAAGCCAAGCCTCTTCAGTCTACAGTCTTCATTCCAGCCGGAGCCTTCAGTCTTCACTCCATGCCTGTGTATGCAAATTAACTACCATATTTGTTGGGTTAATTTGCATAGTAGCTCTGATTGGCTGGTGGGTGTAGCAGAGTGACACCAATTTGCATGTTTCTCTTTTATTAGTGTAAACTAGAGGACCAGTGCACAAAAATTTGTGCACTCGGGGGGGAGGTGGAGGCCCCTCAGCCCGGCCTGTGCCCTCTCACAGTCTGGGACCCCTTGGGAGATAACGACCTGCTGGCTTAGGCCTGCTCCTGGGTGGCAGAGGGCAGGCCCAATCCCTAGGTGCAGCCCCTGGTTGGGCTCAGAGCAGGGCCGATTGGGGAGTTGGGGCGCCACCCCTGTCATCCACAGAGCAGGGTGGATCGGGAGGTTGCGATGCCACCCTCAGTCACGCTCAGGGTAGTTCTGTTTGGGGGGTTGGGGCACCGCCCTCTGTCACACTCAAGGCAGGGTCGATGGGGAGGTTGCGGCGCCACACCCTGTCACACACAGAGCAGGGTCGATCAGGGGGTTGGGGAGCTCCCCCCTGTCATGCACAGAGCAGGGCCCATCAGGGGTTTGGGGAGCTCCCCCTGTCGCACACAGAGCAGGGCTGATCAGGAGGTTGGGGAGCTCCCCCCTGTCACTCACAGAGTAGGGCCGATAGGGGAGTTGGGGCACCGCCCCCTGTCACACACAGAGCAGGGCGGATCAGGAGGTTGGGGCGCCGCCACTGTCACACTCAGGGCAGGGCCGATGGGGAGGTTATGGCTCTACCCCATCACGCACAGAGCAGGGCCCATGGGGAGGGGGTTGGGGCGCCGCACCCTGTCACACACAGAGCTGCAGGGCGATCAGGAGGTTGGGGAGCTCCCCCCTATCAGGCACAGAGCAGGGCTGATCAGGGGCTTGGGGCACCTTCCCCTGTCACTAACAGAGCAGGGCAGATAGGGAGGTTGTAGCCCAGCCCCCTGTCACTCACAGAGTCGCAGGGTGATCAGGGGGTTTGGGCGCTGCCCCCTGTCACGCTGATCTCATTGCTGGGAGGCATATTACCCTTTAACTATATAGAATAGAGGCCTGGTGCACTTGTGGGGGCCGGCTGGTTTGCCCTGAAGGGTGTCCTGGATCAGGGTGGAGGTCCCCACTGGAGTGCCTGGCCAGCCTGGGTGAGGGGATGATGGCTGTTTGCAGCTGGTCACACACCCTTCAGGGTGGGGGTCCCCACTGGGGTACCTGGCCAGTCTGGGTGAGGGCCTGAGGGCTGTTTTCAGGCTGGTGGGTGACGGAAGCTCCCAACCGCTCCTTTTTTTCTTTCTTTTTTTTTATTCTGGGCTAGCCTTAGCTCTGAGGCTCCAGCTCTTCGGCCTCTGCTGAAAGCAGGTATCTGGTTTGTTTTGGTTCTATAATTGAAACAATGTATAACTCCAGCTCTAAGATCCTGGGCTAGCTGAAAGCAGGTTTCTGGGGTTTAGGTTAGCTTCTATATTTGTTACTATGTTTCAAACTGCAGGCTCAGAGGCCAGCAAGGCAGGCGGGGAATGTTGGAGTCCTCCATCACTGAAGCAAGCAAGCCTCATGTTAGTTTCAAGCTGCCTGGCTGCCAGCCGCCATCTTGGCTGACAGTTAATTTGCATATCTCCCTGATGGGAAGGGTAGCAGTCGTACGCTAATTACCATGTTTCTCTTTTATTAGATAGGATATGGAAAGTGAAGTTTCTTAAGTTGTTTCATGTGGTTGACATTGGCTTTCTTTAGACTTGTAAATCAGGGCTACTTGCATTCTTGTGAATGCCCCTAGTTAGAGCATGTCTATAATTACACTATGTCCTGACAGTGACCAACTTAAAAGCCCAAATCAAATGGCCAGATAATGGATTACCTATAATTCCTCCACTCACTAGTAAGCTTTGCTAACTCATACCACCATCTTCACAACTTTTTGTAGACTTTGTTATATATGCAGCCTGATCTTAGCCAGAGCACACTGCTTACGCCACTGCTCTGATTAGGAGACACTACATAAAAGTTTGGCCAATGGAATCTTGATAGATTGGTAATAAAAAGATGCTTCTTAATTATGATGAATGGTAATGGTTTTAACCTATAACATTATCATGCTTAATGGTGAAATAATATGGGTATTCTACTAATATTGTGAAATTAGAGAAGATCAACTAGTATCACCACTTATTTAATTACTAGAGGCCGGTGCACAAATTTGTGCACAGGTGGGGTCTGACTGGCCGGCCCTGTGCCCAATCAGGGTGGGGGGTGTGGTCAGGGGTGGGGCCAGCCAGGGGGTGGGGCCATGGGCAGTTGGCCCTCCAGCCCCACCTCCTGGTCATACTCCCAGTCAAACTCCCATTCAAGGGGACAATTTGCATATTAGCCTTTTATTATATAGGATGAGTCCAGTCACATATTTAGTCCAGGTGGTCTTAATAACACCTTCTTTTATTAAGGTTATATCCTTCAAAAAGGCTCCTGGTATGAGAACTGAGGGGGGGGGGGGGGATATACATTCCAAAGGCAGGGAAAGGAAAGGAGCCTCCAATTTCCAGGGTCTAGTTCAAGGGTCAACTGTCAGTCATGGCCTCTTGAAGATCTCCTTCAACAGGTAGCAAAAGAGCTGGCTTCCAATATCCATTCTTCTTTTTTCCAATAGGAACTGAACCCACAGACAGCCCAGATAAATACGTCATAATCCAGCCTTCTTTACAACTAGTTGTCTCCTAGTGATTAAGCTCCGGGCATTGGCATGCATGTGAAAGTGATGTGTACAAATTATTCAACTGTGGAATTTATAGATAAGCCCCAAATTCTTATTCTTGAACCTTTACAGTAGAAGGTGAGCTATTTATCAATGTATGACCCCCCTGGCTTCAAATTTACTCTTCTGTGATCAAGGATTTGGATTTCTTAAATATTTCTTCTGTGTTAGTCAGCACAGTGTTAACTTGTCAGTAGAGGGCATTAGAGGGGCATTTGAGGAGGAAGAGACTTTTTTTGCTGACACCATTTGCTTCTCTGTCGAGGCTCTTGCAATGCACTGTAGTTAGGAGTGAACAGTGGCGAACAGCTTCTCAGACACCTTAAAGTGTGGATTTCCAGCAGATCAGGTGTGATCACAAGGTCTCATGCCATATGATAGGTATGAGATAGGCTCCCTGATTTCAAAGGAGATGGTGAAATCTGAGTGTAGCAGAGGCCACCTGGCAGCACTAAACCATAAACACAAAGAGGGCATACTGACAAAAAGCAACAGGGATGTACCAGTAATCAGTTAAGACTTGGCCTTCAAAGATACTTGGCAGTGACTATTGATATGAAATCTCTAGCAATGAAATAGTTGGGCAGCCCACTAGAGCATTGCTTGATCAATATAACAGAAAAAAACTGTAAGTCTAATAGCCAAAAAGCTGACTTGAATAATTGCCATGGAGAGTCCCAGCCTCACATAATTTTCCTGTCCTAAGTCAATTCGCAGACCTTTTATTGAAGGCTGGAAGGCTAGGTACCTTTAAGGAACTTTTGCCAGAAGTGCCCACTACATAAATCTTTCTCCAAGCCTTTTTCTCTAAAAGCTTATTTACAAGAATGACTATACATTGGGGAAAATGAAATACCCAGATTTTTCAGACGTTACTGGTTTTGAATTGATGCTGATAACCAAAGGCTCAAATTGCCACTGTGCCTCAATGAAATCTGGTGAAGAAGTATGCTCATGGACCTCTCAGATGGGCTTCGACTATGAAGATATTTGTGTCCCATTAAAGGGCATCCAATGCATGAGAGACTTACTAGTCAGATAGACAAAATGGCATATACCCTCCGTATGTATTAATCAGCCTCTTTCTTTAGCCACCCCACAGTTTGCTCATGAACCAAGTGGCCATGGTGACAAGGTTAGAACTGATGCATTCAGGTCAACAAGATGGTCTTCTCCTTACCAAGAATACCTGGCTAACACTACTGTCAGGTACCTAATCTGTCAGTAGCAAAAATTAGCTCTTCCTGGTATAGCTCCATTTCCTGGGGTGAAGTAGCCAGCTATCTGGTAGTAGGTAGAGTATGAAAGAGTAGAGATTAAACCTCACTGACATAGACATGCATTCTGTAAATGGATTTGTCTTTACTGCCACTGATGCTTCTGCAATTTGCAATCTGTGGACTCATAGAATATTCCCCATCACATTGCTTCTAAACAAAGAACTCATTTTACACCAAAGAAAGTACAGCAGTAGGTTCATATGCATAGAATTAACTGAATAACTACATTTCTCCATTTCTCACCACCAGGAAGCAGCTGGGTTAATGAAAGAAAAATGATTAACCAAAGATTCAGTTAAATCTCTGGTTGGGAGACAACACCCTGAAAAAAATGGGCTTACATAATGGAATATACACAGAGTAGGGCAAAAGTAGGCTTACAGTTGTGAGTATACAAAACAGAGTGTATTCTTGTATTATTTATTAATTATTGTTTTATTTTAAATAGGAACAAATGTAAACCTACTTTTGCCCAACACTGTATGTTACTGAGTCAATAAATATTGGCATGGTACTTTTCCTTCTATAGCCAGAATCAGTGGGTCATAGAGTAGAAGTGTCTCCTTTCACTAATATACACAATTTTTGCTCCCACTGTGGCAAACTGAGTTTGGTCAATTTGAACTTCTCAGTCTCCAAGGGCAAAATGATTCAGCTCTACTTTCAAAATATATACACTATCTAATAATGTTTTACTATCTCCATTGCTATTATTTTGACCCAAACCACAATAATTTATTGTCTAAACAATATCAATAACCTACCCAATTTCGCTTCTAGTCTATTTACATGGCAGACAGCGATTTTTTAAAATTCAAATTAGGTTCTGTCTCTCCTCCATTTAATACTTCCTAATGACTTTTCCTCTCATCCAGGGTAAAAGCCCCTAACTTTGTCATGTTTAACAAGGCACTACACTTGGCAACCATTGATCTGACCTCATTTTCTACCAATCACTTCCTCACTGTGCTCTAGGCACACTGGCTTCCTGGCTCTTCTTTGAGCACTAGACACATTTCATCCTCAGGGTCTTTGTGCCTACTTACCCTTTGCTCAGTGGATTTTTTGCTAAGATAGCCATATGATTAGCTACCATGCATCATATATGTATGTCTGCTCTTATGATAACTTATTTTAGTTAACCTTCCATGACTGCCTTATACAAACTGCCAACTCCCACACCATGACTCTCTCTAATACATTTTATGAATTAATTTGTCTTCATCTTATATATTTGCTTGTGTGTGTGTGTATGTGTGTGTGTGTGTGTGTGTGTGTGTGTGTGTGTGTGTGTGACTCCAACAAATAGGGAAACTTCCATGAAAACAGAGACTTTGTTTTATAAATTACTGAATCCTCACCATCTAGATCAGGGATTTTTAGTCTTAGCACTACTGACATTTGGGGCTGGATATTTATTTGATGTGAGTACAGAACTATGCATGGTAGAATGCTCAGTAGCATAACTATCCTCTACCCAGTAGGAGCGAGAAGCACTTTTACTACAAAGTATGATGTCCAAAAATGTATTCAAACATTTCCAAATGTCCTTTTCAGAGGTGGGGCGTGGGGAGCAAAACTGGCCCAGGTTGAGACCTAATGATCTAAATCAATATATTAACAGAGTTAGATCTCAACAATGAATGCATGACTTAAATATCTGTATATATGTGACTAGAAAAGATGGAAATAATATGGGCTGAAATGCAAATTCTAGAGAGATTATTTGTGCATGTGTGTTCTATTGTTGTTGTTGTTTTATATTCTGAAAAGTTACTTCAGGATCCGCTTGTTACTTCTACAGGGAAAAAATGCCAGTTAAGATTTGGAACAATTCTCTTTGGCTCCAACTTCCCTTTTCCTCCAGTCTATGTTTAACTCCTCTCTGGCACTAAGGATTCTTTAGTTGAAAAGTTTGTTTTCAAACAGATATAAACAACATGACCTTCTTCCTTTGCACTCTAGAAGTTCTTCTAATTACGTATGCTATTTTTCTCTTGGTTCATTTTATTCCTCTTCCCTAGGAGAAGGTCACAAGAAACTCTATATATATAATCTGCAAAGTGCAATGACCATTGTTTTTACTGTTAATGGTTATTAAAAGCCAAAGGTAATATTGCAAAAAATAATTTAACAAGCCAACTTAGCCATTAATATTCTCATAACTAGAGCCCTTTGACCTTCTTAAGGATAAGTCTTCTCAATCAAGTAAAATGAAGAATATAGCAATGAGATGATTAATCTAAACATTAGCAGGCGCTGAACTAGATAATGGCTAGAATTGGAGGTTTGATCCATCAGTCTTTATTTTCTTTTGTAAAAAATGATTTGGTCAATGCTATATTGTTTTAATCCTTAGAAAGTTGTGTTACAATTTTATTTTTTTGTGTTAAAATATTAAAATAACTCTGCTTAATATTTATATTGCTTATTTGGTAATTAAATTTGTTTCTAACCATATTTTCCATGCATATTCCTTTTTAAAACTGAAGATATGCCCATCCTTCTAGATATCTAGATTTGAAACATCAGTGATGTCATTATCTGGGACTCACCCGCAATGATGAGCACATTCTGATGAGCACATGCCTGCTGCATCCCTACCACTCACTTCTCTTATCCATTCTACCAGAGCTACTGCAGTCACCACCATATATACTGCAATAACTGACTAATAGCCCTTTCATTTTCATAGTCTGTTTACCTGCAGTGACACTGCAGTGCTGCTAAAGGTACCTCCCTAAAGTAGACTGCCTTATTCCTCTTCTTAGAATAGCAACAGTGGTTATTATTGGGCACTACAGTTGCAACTCTTTAATCCAGCATGTGAGGGTTTCTGTTAATATATCCTAAGTATAGTTCTCCAAATTTATTACTCCGTTATTTATCTCACATACAAACAAATTTATATATTATCAAAGTATCATATCTTTTGTGGAAATTACCAAATGTGCTTTTATACAACCACAACATATCCAAATACTACCCTTACATTATGCTCTCTTCAAATATGCCCATTTCCATAATGCTTTTTTGACACGCCCTCAACACAAGCAAGCAGTATCCCTGTTTTCTATATTTCTGAAATTATTCATCTTTTCATTATGCTATAGTAGTCAATAATTTTCACCTAGAGTGTAGTTATTTGGATAGGTCTCATATCTACTCTACTTTAGCATATAAATTTCTGGAAGTTTGCACATTCTTATGGGTTATTGTTTTCTTTCCATATTCTTAGCCAGAATAGGTACTGAATAAACATATTTTCTATGAATAGAAACTTGATATAATGGTCCTCAATAAATCTTGTGATCTATTTAAGTTTTGTTCATGTAAAATATATTTGCCTATCTCTCCCTTACTCAATCATGAGTAGGTTTACCCTACCTTCTATTTGGCTCCAATTATTCCTGTTGAGCACAAAGAATTCAAAAGTCAGGAGAGCATATAACCCAGAGGAAAACTCACTGTATTAAAATGAATCAATTTTGCTTGCTAATGTTGTTTTCTAATTTTATGATTTCTAAGAGTCTGCCCTCTAATTTCCTTCTTAAAGTTATACTTCTGCTTACTCCTTTATTTCAGTTACTTACCTGAATCTAATACATATTTGCTAAAACCAATAAAATCTCAGAATTGTGCTTAGCTGGACTTGTAGGCCTGGCCAGCCCTACATGCTTTGTGTTCCAGAAGTTGATGTAATGGCCTGGTAGATGTACAAATACTCTCCTTGTCCTCACTAGAAAAATGTGAAGTACTGAGACTGTTTTCTGCATGACCTAATGGTTTCTAAATAAAGCGCTTTTAATTCAAAAGAATGGTCTACATTTCTAAAAAGGCAGGCAATAGTTATTTTCTTTGGATAATTTCTTTTTGTGATAATGCTTATTTTTTTCATGTTCTTCCTATGAAAAACACTTTTATTGGAATTCATACAGCAGCAATTACAAAAGAAGTCAGACTGCTTTAAATATCTTGCTCATTTTAAACCATCATTGCTGGTCCTCTCACATCTTAAAACTGATGCACACAACTAAACTGATTTCATTTCAGTAAGGAAATCAACACATATCTTATTGTGATCAAGAACTTTCCAGGTATTATTTCAGAATTGTAATACTTACACATGCATTAATGGCTGACTCTTTAGGGGTTTCATATCTGGGGTTGACAAGAGCTTGGTGTTTAAGAAAATAATGCTGTCAGTGATCAGAACACCCTTTGGGTGCATTCATTTATGTCATTTTCTTCTAAATCCTCATTGAAATAATGAATATAAATTTTTTAAGTTCATATTTTATAGAAACTAAAGAAAGATACAATCTATCTATTCCAAATATGTTTGAGTTTCTGCATATTATAATGTAAACAAGATAATATTGAGGCCATGATAAAACAACTCACAACTTCTACACATATATTGCACATTTGTACAGTGAATTAAAAAAATCTCTCTAAAGGTAGAAATTCTTTGACTTCTTCCACTCAGAGGAGAACTTGAGTTGGTAAAGGAAAGAATTCTCTTCAGCCCTAGACCATGCTCTTATTAATAAGAACAAGGAATGTTAAGTAAAGAAAAAATAGACATGTTTTGCTCCTAGTAAGGCCAAAGGTTATGTCAATAAGAGAATAACTGAATTTCCTCATTTAAGTGCCCAACTATAGTAGTTAATATAAAAAAATCAAATTCAAAGACAAAACCAAAATGCATGCTTCTTATTTAACATACTAGGGGGCCAGTGCACAAATTTGTGCACCTTGAAAGGAACTGTGGGCCGCGAGGCTGTGGTAGGCACAGGGGCAGCTATCAGCCCACCCTCCATGCCTCCACCCGGCCTCTCCCGCCATGGCCCCCAGACCCCTGTCTGCTGGTAGCCCTTTTCCCACTGCTGCTGCTCCCACATGCTGACTGCACCAGCCCCCCTTGTACCCGCTGACAGCATGGAGTGATTGGGGCCAGCACCAGCATCAGGTGGGAGTGGGACCGGCACTGTCAGTGGGTGCAAGAGGTGGCCGCTGCCCCAATCACCCTTCAGGAACAGGAGTAGTTGGAGAAACCCTCAGGGGCGATCGGGCCAGCAGCCACCACTCACACCCACTGATGGTGCCGAGTGATTGGGACTGGTGCCAGGCACCAGCAGCAGGTGTGAGCAGTGGCTCTGGTGCCAGCAGAGGGTGCAAGTAAGGCCGGCACAGGTAGCAGGTGCGAGTAACCACCAGAGGCTCGCCCCAATGACAGCACCTGTGCCTTGCCTTGGTCTGGTGCCCCTGTTCACCTGCTCTACCATCCTGCTGCTGCCAGTGCCCGCCATGTTCCTCACAAGCCTCCTGGTGGTCAGTGCACATCATAGCAACTGGTTGTTCAGTTGTTCTGGTTATTCTGCCATTCAGTCTATTTGCATATTAGTCTTTTATTATGTAGGATAAAGTTATTGCTGGTAAGTGTCTGCCTTGTTAAGAATTACATTCTCCATATTCATAGTACCTGGGTGGGGTATTTGAGAAGTATATATTTATTTTTCACTCTTTCATCTTTCATGTGCTAACTAGATGCAGAAGACTTTGGGTGGCCCAACTAAAAATAAATGGATCCCAAAGTCCCTAAATTATCCTGGAGGGAAAACTGCTTGCTGACCAGTAACACTTGTGTTGGCCGTAAATAAAAATTCATTTATTTTAAGACAATTCACTTATTTTGTGTTAAGACTCGGAAATTTAGTTCATTTGCCCTATCATACAGCTGCTGCTTCCTATTTCTCAGAAACTGGGAAACTTCTGATATGGCTTAGTAAACAACAGCCATCTTAAATGTAATAACAATGTTATAGGGACTCATTGGTAGTTTCTGCTTCACCTGCTGGAAAGTCATTCTTCGCACATTTTTGAAAGCAAAATAGACAGATATAAAAAATGCAAATGGAACACTCAAAGTAAGTTGAACAATGCATATTTTTTTTGCTCAATGTTCTTGGGGAAATGAAAAGAGGACATTGCTTACACATGCTATTCCAAATATTTATTCTTCTTGTGGCAACGACCTTTTCTCCTCTTCCTGATGCTTTTTTGAGTAGTTGGTTGCCTGCCTTTCCTCAACCATAAGGTCCTTTTCATTTCTATGAAAGGAATTTCTCAAGTTCCATGCTATTGACATTTTAGACTGGGTCATTCTTTGTGTGGAGACCTGTTTTGTGTGTTGGTGCTGAATTAGCAGCATCCTTGGCCAGTAGCTCACCCAGGTTGTGACAACCAACATGTCTTTAGATATGACCACAATTCCCCTGCAGATCATCTTCAATTCTCATTCCCAGCCATCAACAAAGGACCTCACTTTTTCAGAGCATGCGTGCTATCTGGACAGGATCTTCATATTCAGAGAAGAGTCAGCTCAGTCTTTATAATTACAAAATCACGTATGTAAACAGTATATAGAAGGCATAAAATGAAAGCAAACAACAAAAAAAAAGTTAGGCCAAATACATAGCAAGTTAGAAGAGGTTACTTGGAAGAATGATTCCCTTACAAATGAGATTTATCAAAGACAGAAATGCAATCTTAGAAAGTCTCTATAACATAAAAAATGTATTTGTGATCTAGAGTCATGAGTCATAAAAGAAAAATTGGATTACTTAGTGATTAAAGACAAATTAAAAGTGTCAAGGATAAAGTAAAAAAAATAATTTGGAAATTAAAATGTTATATGACTAGTTTAATATTCTTTTCCTGGAATTAAAAATAAATCACTAAGGATAAGAAAATGATGCTTTAATATGACAGATTTGAAAGACTGATTTAAGAAATCTGGTATTCATGTAGAAGAAATATCAGAACATTACAGAGAGAAGATAAACAGTAATCAAAGAATTAAAAACATAAATTATTTTTCTGAAGGAGGTTATTATATTGGACATTCTAGTATAAAATTTTTAGAGCTATACAGCAACACATAAGTTTGTGAAAGATTGATATTTTAATGTAAAAATATTCTCTAACAATTATGTAAACAAAAAGACAAGCGAATTTCATAATTAAAGATAAAAATTTTGGCATACAATCATTCAAATTGTTAAAGTAATATTACAGAAACAAAGTGAAAAAATTTGATGTAAAGAAACTTTGATGAACAGAATGTAATATTTTAATTAAATATAACTTATTAATAATATCCAATATTAAAAATTTATAACCTTGGCACAAAATTCCCCTACCATCTGGTGGTAAGGGTAGACATTTTCAATTTTTTGTATAGTTCCAGAAGGAGAAATAAAAGCTGATTTCTCTTAGCCTTTTCAGAGAATTACACAATAAAATGTTGAAGTGAATCCTTAGACAACTGGAAAGGATTTATGACTACCAATAAAACAGAGCCATGAAGAAAATTAGGAGAAGTGAATGAATAATAAAGAATTAGAAAAGAAAAGTTGGAGAAGAAAAAAACAAATTAAAGAATTAACAAGAATATAGTAAATAGGAAAATAAAATAAGTCAAAATACGAATAATTAAAATGTGTGTTGCGGGAGGAGGTTGTTTATTAAAGGAAAGACTATCAATTGGCTTTTAAAAATTCAGTTATGTGATAATAACAAAAATTGAATATAAAACACAATGCACTAAGTGACTGAAAACAAAAGAATGGGAAAGTATGTCAGATAAACACTATATAAAGAAAAGAACAAAATAGAATTCAAAGAGAAGACAAAACTGTGAATGATATTAATGATGATTCACAGAGAACGGTAGTTAGAGAGCCTGACTCTGAAGCCAACCTGTGTGGTTTTGGATCTAGGACACCTCCTTTACTTGAGAGTCTAGAGCAGTGGTCGGCAAACTGTGGCTCACAAGCCACATACGGCTCTTTGGCCCCTTGAGTGTGGCCATGAAGATTCAATCGTACTGTAGGTGCACGTCCGCACGTGGTATTTTGCGGAAGAGCCACACCCAAGGGGCTGCAGTTTGCCGACCACTGATCTAGAGTAACTTTGAATATTCATTCTTTACACCAGGTGTCTCTTCTGTAAAACTGGAATGATAATAATAATTACACTATTGACCTAATAGAGATTCAAAGTAATTAGATACCACATCTGCATAGAAAACTCAATAAATGTTAGATTTACTTAGTATCCATTAAAAGTTTAGCTTATCAAGATAGAGTAATAAGTCCCTCTAGGTCTAGGCCTAAAAAGAATTATTGTAATAAATAGAAAAATTTTCGATAGCTATATAAATTAATTGACAAATCCACTATTGTAGTCAGTTTTATTTTTAATTCACCTCCTTCTGAAACTGAGAGAAAACTCATATAAAACTTATGGAGAAATGTTAATAAAACAAATAGCCAGCTTATAGTGATACACAAAAAATCTGAAAATAAACTTATATTCAAATAAATTTAATAAACCAGATAATATAATGTGCATTAAAGATACTTAACATTTTTTTTTTCCAAAGAAGAAAACATGTAGGCGATTTTTCTGAACATTATGAGAAAATTTGGAAAATTTCAACCAAAGATTGACAATTAACATTTTCCCCTATCTCCAATTTTATGTACATAGAAAGTAAGTCATATGCTACTAAAATGAGGGTGGAGGGGAAGGTTAAAAGATTAATAAAATAAAAAATTAGAAAGTAATTTAAAATAAACGACAAAGAGATCACTACATATTTAAACTTGCAGAGTCCAGATGTCACTCAGGGAAAATGTATACATACACACACATACACACTGAGTGGCCAGATTATTATGACCACCTGACATTTGTAGGCAAATTAGCTATAATTTCGCACTGAAGTTGCTAGAGGGCGAGACCATTATAAATATGGAAGCAGGTTGTTTACCACGACAGTAGAAGTGATTTTTTTTCTGAAGATATGGGTAAACAATGCAATTTAACAGCCTTTGAATGTGGGATATATATATATATATATATATATATATATATATATATACACATACATATATATATATATACACACACACACTGAGTGGCCAGATAAGTGTGGCCAGATTATTATGACCACCTGATGTTTGTAGGCAAATTAGCCATACACTGCATCGTATAGGATACGGAAGCCAAAGGCCTGTTCGAACACCTTTGCTGTGTGCAGTTACCAAGATAAAACATCTCCAATTCGCACAGGAACACAAGGATTGGACAGTCGAGCATTGGAAAAAAGTCATGTGATCCGATGAATCACGTTTCCACTTGCATCATGCAGATGGCAGACTGAGAATTTGGCAGAAACAGCATGAAAGCATGCACCCCACATGCATGAGTATAACCCTTCAAGCTGGTGGGGGTAGTGTTATGGTTTGGGGCATGTTTTCCTAGCATGATTTGGGCCCTTTAATTCATGTGGAACAACGTCTGAATAGCACAACATACATAAGTTCCTGAGCAAGTTCATCCTATCATGTTGATGGCGTATCCCAATGGACATGGCTTCTTCCAATAAGACGATGCATCATGCCATGGTGCTCGTATTGTGCAGGAGTGGTTTAAAGAACATGAGGGAGACTTTACCTTGCTTAGATGGCCCCCACAATCACCAGGTCTCAATACAATTGAACATTTGTGGGACAAAGTTAAAAGAGCCATCAGGTAGCTGGTTCCACAACTATCAAATCTCTCAAAACTGGACAGTGCTATTCATCAGGCATGGTGTCAGATTCCTCGCATCACCTTTCAACATCTCGTGGAGTCAATGCCAAGAAGAATCGCTGCAGTATTGAAGGCAAAAGGTGGTCCAATGAAGTACTGCTGGCGTAGTCATAATAATCTGGCCACTCGGTATATATCCTATCTAATAAAAGAGAAACATGGTAATTGGTGTAAGACCGCTACCCTTCCCATTGGCTAATCAGGGAGATATGCAAATTAACTGCCATCCAAGATGGCGGCCGGCAGCCAGGCAGCTTGAAACTAACATGAGGCTTGCTTGCTTCAGTGACGGAGGACTCCAACGTTCCCCACCTGCCTTGCCGGCCTCTGAGCCTGCAGTTTAAGAAACATTGTAACAAATATAGAAGCTAAACAAAACCCCAGAAACCTGCTTTCAGCGAGCCGGGATCTCAGAGCTGGAGTTGATACAGAGTTTCGATTATAGAACCGAAACAAACCAGATACCTGCTTTCAGGAGCAGAGACCTAAGAGCTGGAGCCTCAGAGCTAAAGCTGGCCCAGAATAAAAAACAAAGAAAAAAAGGAGCGGTTGGGAGATTCCATCACCCACCAGCCTGAAAACAGCCCTCAGGCACTCACCCTGCTCTGTGCGTGACAGGGACCCCAGTGGGGACCCCCACCCTGAAGGGTGTGTGACCAGCTGTAAACAGCCATCATCCCCTCACCCAGGCTGGCCAGGCATCCCAGTGGGGACCCCCACCCTGATCCAGGACACCCTTCAGGGCAAACCAGCCGGCCCCCACACGTGCACCAGGCCTCTATTCTATTTAGTAAAAGGGTAATATGCCTCCCAGCACCAGGATCAGTGGAGCCGTGAGGCCTCGTGGCACCAGGATCAGCGTGACAGGGGGCAGCGCCCAAACCCTCTGATCACCCTGTGGCTCTGTGTGTGACAGGGGGTGGGGCCACAACCTGCCTATTGGCCCTGCTCTGTTCGTGACAGGGGAAGGCACCCCAACCTCCTGATCAGCCCTGCTCTATGCCTGATACGGGGGAGCTCCCCAACCCCTGATCGCACTGCGGCTCTGTGTGTGACAGGGTGTGGCGCCCCAACCCCGCCCCCCCCCCCATGGGCCCTGCTCTGTGTGTGACGGGTAGAGCCATAACCGCCCCATCGGCCCTGCCTTGAGTGTGACAGTGGCGGCATCCCAACCCCCTGATTGGCCCTGCTCTGTGGGTGATAGAGGGAAGCACCCCAAACACCCCCCCCCACGGGTCCTACTCTGTGTGTGATGGGGTAGAGCCATAACCTCCCCATCGGCCCTGCCCTGAGTGTGACAGTGGCAGTGCCCTAACCCCCTGATCGGCCCTGCTCTGTGTGTGACAGGGGGCGGTGCTCCAACTCCCCTATTGCCCCTACTCTGTGAGTGACAGGGGGGATCTCTCCAACCCCCTGATCGACCCCACTCTGTGCATGACTGGGGGGAGCTCCCCAACCCCTTGATCGACCCTGCTCTGTGCGTTACAGTGTACGGAGCTCCAACACCCCTGATGGGCCCTGCTCTGTGAATGACAGGGGGTGGCGCCACAACCTCCCTATCGACCCTGCCTTGAGTGTGACAGGGGGTGGCGCCACAACCTCCCTATCGACCCTGCCTTGAGTGTGACAGGGGGCGGTGCCCCAACCCCCCAATCGGCCCTACCCTGAGCATGACTGAGGGTGGCATCGCAACCTCCCAATCCGCCCTGCTCTGTGCATGACAGGGGGCGGCGCCCCAACTCCCCAATTAACCCTGCTCTCAGCCCGACCAGGGGCTGCACCTAGGGATTGGGCCTGCCCTCTGCCACCCGGGAGCAGGCCTAAGCCAGCAGGTCGTTATCTCCCGAGGGGTCCCAGACTGCGAGAGGACACAGGCCCGGCTGAGGGACCCCTCTTTCTCCCCCGAGTGCACAAATTTATATATATATATCCCATTCAAAGCCTGTTAAATCAAGTTGTTTACCAATATCTTCAGAAAAAAATCACTTCTACTGTCATGGTAAACAACCTGCTTCCCTATTTATAATTGCCTGGCCTTCTAGCAACTTCAGCAAGAAATTATAGCTAGTTTGCCTACAAACGTCAGATGGTCATAATAATCTGGCCACTCAGTGTAAAATCCTATATAATAAAAGGCTAATATGCAAATTGTCCCCTTGGGCAGGAGTTCGATCAACTGGGAGTTCCCCTGGTCTCTGTGACATCACTGTGGCTGCCAACCAGCCTGATGTTGGCTCCAATCGCGCTCCCCCCAACCTCCCACAGCCCCTCCCCCCGAGCCAGCTCTACCCCCCATCAGCCCTGCCAAACCTGATCAGGGGTGGGGCCAGCTGGCCATCTGCCCATGGCCCCTCTCCATGGCTGGCCCCAACCCTCCTCCAGTCTCTCCCCGCTGCCATCCAGCCCCTCAATAAGCCTCGATTGCTGGCTAGGCCAAGGAACCCCACCCATGCGCAAATTCATGCACCAGGCCTCTAGTATATATATGAAAATAAGAAAACTTGAAAATAAATCAACTACATTTCAAATTAAGAATTTAGAGAAAAAAATAAATCTAAAATTAGAAAGACCATATACTTATCAAACTGAAAAAAATAATATAACAAGTGTTGACTTGGTAAATATAAATAAAGTATTTTTATTACTATTGATTTCAGAGAGGAAGGGAGAGGAAAAGAGAGATAGAAATATAATTGAGAATCATTGATCCGATACCTCCTGCACACCCCCTACTGAGGATCAAGCCCACAATCCTGGCATGTGCCCTGATAGGGAATTGAACTTGTGCCCTCTTGGTTCCTGGGTTGAAACTCAACCACTGAGTGCACTGGCCTGGCTAAACAAAGTATTTTATAATATCAATACAGTAGAAAAGCACTGAGGAAATCTGATTTTACAAAAAGAAGAAAACCAAAACAAGCTAAGAAACAAACAACAACAAAGTTGGGAATAAGAAAAAAGGCATAAGTACTAGAACAGAATATTGTAGTTATAAAAATTAAAATAGTTATGAAAAATAAGAGAATATTACAGACAAATTTATGCCACTAAATTTTAATTAAATTAACATTTGAGACAATATACATTAACAAAGACATATTAAAATCTAAGGAGAATTAAAATAGCTAAAAAAACTAATAACCATAGAACTTAAAAAACACAAAAGAACTATATTTAAATGAATGTTAGTTTTAGACAGTTAGCAGTTGAGTTTTACCAAAGCTTCAAGAGAGAGGTAGTATCAATATTAAAAACAAAATGGGAAAAAAATGGAAATTAAAAATATGTATATTCAATTTATTCTTCAAGCAAACCTAAAATCAAATCTGATCAATAGTGCACATAAAGGAAAACCCACGGATCAATGAAACAATGAACATAGAAGCTAAATTTGAATATATTTACAGATAGTACCTGGTAATCTTGTTTTCAAGATTAAAACATTTGTTTATTATCAGGTACTATGCTTAGGATAAAATTTTTAAAAGATGATTACCTTAAATTATTTTTAAAAAGAAATATTTTATTATTTTAAACACCTGTTTCCGACTTAAAAACAAAATAAAATTCAAAAGACTTACTAAGGTAAGAACAGAAGGCCAATCCCTAAGTTAGATATTTATAAGAAACCCAGATCAACCAATATAAATCACTTTTGTTAAACTCAGGGAGAAGATAAAGATGCCCACTTTGATTCAGAATCTCTCAGACAAGGAAGTATTTAAAATGTAATATAATATCTCTATACTAGAAAGAAAAACACTTTAACTTTATACCTTAAACACTTTTTAGGTATAAACATTGCAGAGTCAGTGGTCATGGTACATCATTGTATAATAATTCTGATCCAGATGATGAATTAGGGAGAAACAGAAGAGAAGAAGAGAAAGATAGAGGCAAACAGGAGAGGCATCTATACATAGAAATTACTGGGATAGAGAAGTAGGGAGGTAGAAGGCAAGAAGTACAAAGGAAGAAAAAGTCAAGAAAGGGAGAGGCAGAAACAGTCAGGGTAGTGTGAAGAGAAGGAAACTACCATTGTTTTGACATAATTGTTAAACAAGTGTAATAACCAAAAATCCTCACCTGCAAAGTTGTGGGAAAGCACCTGAATTGTTCCCACTCACTGCTTCCCCACTGCTAGGACAATGTTAAAGGAAGGATCTGTTCTTTGTTTTAATTTTTCTAGTTCATATATATACATGTATATATAATAGACCAGTGGTTCTCAACCTTCCTAATGCCACGACCCTTTAATACAGTTCCTCATGTTGTGGTGACCCCCAACCATAAAATTATTTTTGTTGCTACTTCATAACTGTAATTTTGCTACTGTTATGAATCGTAATGTAAATATCTGATATGCAGGATGTATTTTCATTGTTACAAACTGAACATAATTAAAGCATAGTGATTAATCACAAAAACAATATGTAATTATATATATATGTGTTTTCCGGTGGTCTTAGGCGACCCCTGTGAAAGGGTCGTTTAACCCCCAGAGGGGTCGCGACCCACAGGTTGAGAACCGCTCTAATATAGGTATAGCTGGGACTAAATTCTGGTGTAAGACCACCTTAGTTCTTTCAGATTTTGTAGCCATAAGTATAAATCTATTTTTTTGTATTTTCTCCCTTCTGCTGGCTTGGTCTACCACTTAGAACACTTGCTATTTGTGCCTGCTTATTCCTGAATTTGGGGCATCCCAGGTTTTGTGATTTTCTTTCTGCTGTTTACCTGACTTTCATTCTTGGCTGAGTGATTTTGCAAAAGTCAGGGAGACTTTCTTAATCCTAAATTCCTCACCCATAAAATGAGAGTTATAATAAGGCTTGTCTTACAGTTTTGTTTTATCAGCCACTAAAATAATGCTTTGCAAAATGCTAAACAAATATTAGTTATTTTTAGACTGTCAGAGTCTCTTAGTATATTCTGCTGTGCTACCAGGCACAATCACAAAGCTATTATCAATTAAATTACCAACAATTCAACACAGCTCTGAAGTTTCACCTGAATAGCTTTCAAATTACAAAACACTCATAACATTTAAAAAAGAGAGACCAGCTAGTGTTGCTCAGTGGTTAAGCATCGACCTATGGACCAGGAGGTCACTGGTTTGATTCCCTGTGAGGGCTCTGTCAGGGCTTGATCCCCAGTGTGGGGCATGCAGTAGGCAGCCAATCAATGATTCTCTCTCATCATTGATGTCTCTATCTCTTTCTCTCCTTTTCTCCCTGAAATCAATCAAAATATGTTTTAAAAAGAGAGAGAGAGAAAAAAAAACACACTGAATGATACCAGAGAATCATTCAACTTCAGATATAAATCTGCACCTCATATAAAATCAAATTGGTTGTCACTTAATTCCAGGGCCCTGGTCTACATTAATGTATGTTCAGCTTGCTAAGGAGTGAATATGGCACCTTAGCAATTATTATCAATACATGCCACAGACACAATTTATGCATCTTTATATAAATACTAGAGGCCCGGTGCACAAAATTCATGCATAGCAGTGGGGGGGAAGCCCTCAGCCCCGCCTGCATCCTCTCGCAATCTAGAACCCCTCAGGGGGATCAGTCCTAAACTGGCAATCGGATATCCCTCTTGCAATCCGGGACCACTGGCTCCTAACTACTTTCCTGCCTGCCTGCCTGATTGCCCCTAACCACTCACCTGCCTGCCTGCCTGATTTCCCCTAACCACTCACCTGCCTGCCTGATCACCCCTAACCACTCTGCCTGCCTGCCTGATCACCCCTAACTGCTCACCTGCCTGATCGTCCCTAACCACCTTGCCCCCCTGCCTGATCACCCCTAATCACTCGCCTGCCTGCCTGATCTCCCCTAACTGCTTGCCTGATCACCCCTAACTGCCTCTGCCTCAGCCCCTGCCGTAGCGGCTTTGTCCAGAATGACATCCGAAAGGTTGTTCAGCTATCCGGTCTAATTAGCATATTATGCTTTTATTATTATAGAAGATAGAAGATAGGAAACAAGATCATGGCTTTGTTTAAATTGCTGATGAATCTACCACAGAAGATAGAAGGTGGTTGACCGAATCTGGAACATAAGACAAAACTACAAAAGGCCTGTGGGGAACTAGAAGTTGGTAGGGGTCTTAGTAGTAAAAAAAAATGGTACTAGAGGTGGAGCTGAAAGAGAAAATCAGCTACGGAAGAGCTTCCTGGTGTGCTGGCCATCTCTTTCCTCTGTGCAGGATGGCTCCTTGCTTTCCTGGGTGGCAGGAAAATAACACCAACTGAACACCAGATGGAAGTGGCAGCATTAGCTTATGCAGTCCAGCTGGGGCAGAATAGGCAGACTGCTTGGGATGGTCATGCCTCCTCCATCACTCAACCGCTGAAGTACATAATGTCAGCCTAAGGAAGAAACACTTGGAAAATCGCATAAAGGTTCTTCTTTTCATTGATTGGCAAGATCACCTGATGGAAATGGAGTCAAGAGCCCAGGAGAACACCAGAAGTTCTTGGCTCTGAAGTCGTATCCCAAAGAGTCTTTGAAAAAGGCATAACATAGGACTGTAGCTTTTACCATTTTTACAAGTTTACAATAAAGCCAAGGTAACTGACACACCAAGGTGTCACAGAGAAATCACAGGGATAAAGTTGGGAGTTCAAGAGCTATGAAAGAAAATAAAAGAATGAACAATTTGTCAGAAAAAGATAATAATGGTCCACACAACGTATGAATTTAAACCAAGCACAGCATGTATATTATTACAGACTAGTGTCTGGTGCATGGATTCATGCACATTGAAAGGAAATTAATTAGAAGAAAGATTCATGCAGTAATTAGGTTACTGCAAAAAATTATGTATCAAAATAGTATATATAATATAGCATTATAAAATTAACACACACATATGATTGGTGCCAGTAAGAGCTTCATATGTATCATGCTTGCGGGAGTCAACATTTATTTTTTAAATTGCCAGTGTGCTTTACATGTACTGGCCAGTTGGTTGGTCGGACTGTCAATGGACATACAGTCGGTCACTTAGCCTTTTATATATAGAGAGGCCTGATACACGGAATTCATGCAAGAGTAGGTCTTTGTAGCCCCGGCTGCCTTGGCTCTTGCATCTGGAAGGTCATCCGGAAGGTTGTCCGGACGGTCGTTCTGCTGTTCTGCTGTTCGGTCGATTTGCATATTACACTTTTATTATTATAGATGAGGGATAGAATTGATAGCAGAGACATAAGTTTTGCAAAGAGGAGCCAATTGAAGATACTGGTGTTTATAATATAAAATATGAAATAAAGAACTAGAAAAAGACTAAAGAAAAATATTAATAAAAGAATGATGTTAACACATTGTATGCAGGAAACGTATTTATACGTTCTACCAGTGTAGTAGAGTGCGGGACACGTATTAATATGTTTTTTATAGACTAGCTGTAGAATGCAGGTAACGTATAAATACGTAAACTAAAGTTATTGTAATTTTACTGAACGTTGCCATTTGGGCAAAAAAATTAGCAAAAATGGCCCGCGTCACCTGTTAACGCGCGATAAAAACTACCCGCAAACAATGTGTTAAGTAATATCTTGTAGCAAACACACAAGAAGATTAAAAGGATGGCAAAATAAGGGATACATCTAGAGGTAGAGTATAAAAATAGAAGTGTTGCCACCTATAGCATGCATATATAAGGAGAGAAAATACATATAAATGTATGAAGAAATATTAGAAACCACAACTAAAAAGGTTTTCAACTTAAGAGATTAAAGGTGCATGCAAAGTATTAAACAAAAAGGTAAAAGCCCATACTTGTATATATTACTGTAATATTTGAGATAATCCAATACAGAGAATATTTGGAAAGCTTGCAGAGAGAAAAATGCAGTTAACCTACAGAAGTACAAGCATCAAATTGAAACCGGATTTCATAACAGCCACAATGCATGCCAGAAGGTAATGGAATATGTGTGTCGACAGAAGAGAAATTTGAAAATATCTTTTTATCCAGTAAAACTATTATTTAAATGTGAGAGCAAGAAATTATTCTTAAGCAAATGAGGCTTTATAAAATTTCCTATTCAAGTTTTTAAACACATCTGGAAGAAATAGAAATGAATTCAGAAAGAAACAAGATATAGGAGAAAACATTGAATAAATAATTTGACAATGCTTTATAGTGCTCTAAATAAACAATGTTGCCAAATTAAGAAAAGAGCAGAAAAGGTAATCTTGGGGTTGGTGGATTAGCAGACAAAGAACAAAGAAGAGAAAGAAATGGATATATTGATATCCTTAAGAAAGAGATGGGGAGAAATATACACACATATATGTATACTAGTAAATAGATGTGTGTTTCACCAAGAGTAAAAATCAAGTGAACCAGCTTTCAAATCAGAGGAATAAAATTGAACTTATTTAACAGTTAGTGAAGAAGAAAGAACATGTAGTATACAATCTGAAATAAATATGATATATAAAAAATCTTTATAAACAAAGGCAGAAGTAAGTCTTAATATAACAGTAATTATAATCAATGTAAAAGGGTTAACTACAAAATATAAAATAAAGCCTCTGATTGTATAAGCCTATACAAGTCAGTAATGATAACAATTTTAATATTAGAAAAATGTAAGTTTAGCTGAAAAATACCAAAACAAAATGAAGGAATGATATACTGCATAAAAGAATAATAGCAAAGAGGTTATCAAAAATCTAAATGCAGGCAAAAACTAACAATACAATTATAAATAAATAAATACCTGTTAGATTTTAGAGATTTTAATACCTTCTTTCAATATGTGAAACCTTATATATAAGAAATGTAAATTAATCAAACTATCAGAAATATAAAAGCAAGGTGGAACATTTTCAAAAATTGAATGTTCAGGGCCAAAATATATTCCATATGTAGCCTACATATATATTTTACCATAATGCAGTAATATTAGAAATCCACAAATATAAAAGCAAATATACATAGCTATAAATTCCACATGTTGAAAAAATTATATTAATTATTCACTAGAGAAGGAATACTTAATGAAATAATGAATAAAATAATTTTAATTTAAAAAGTATTGTATACATCTAAGGTTTTGAAAAAAAATACTTGTGCAACTTCAGAAAAAAATATAAGTAGAGCAACAAAGTAAATGCAAAGGATCAAAAATATAGAAATAATAAAGAACAATTAATAAAGATAATAGGAAAATCAATACTTTAAAAAATGAATTGATAATTAAAAGGTGTTTTTATGAAAAACTAAAAAAAACTTTTTAAAAATTCTAGCACAACATACTTTTAGAAAGGTTTCTAGAAATGAACAATATAGAATGGAAAGAAAAACTATCTACACTAATAAAAGACAAACATGTAAATTGACCATACCTTCGCTATGCCTTAAGCCACGTCCACCAGCCAATCAGAGTGAGCATATGCAAATTAACCCAAACAAGATGGCGGCCGGCAGCCACGAAGCTGTAGCAAGCAGGACACTTGGTTGCCCCAATGATGGAGGAAGGCAAGCTTTCCACCTGCCACGGCCGGCTCTGAGCTCCACTCAAAGCAACAAAGTTTCAATTATAGAAGACAAATAAACCCCAGATACCTGCTTTCAGCCGGCCATGGCCATGGAGCTGGAGCGAGCAGGAGGCTTCCCTCCCAACCACTCTGGCTGGCTCTGAGCTCCTCTCAAGGCTACAATGTTTCAATTATAGAAGGTAAATAAATCCTAGAATAAAAAAAAAAAAAGAAAAGAAAAAACGGAGATGCTGGGAGCTTCCGTCACCGGTGGGCTCAGCCAGCCTGAAAACGGTCTTCAGCCCCTCACACAAACTAGCCAGGCACCCCAGTAGGGACCCTTAACCCTAAAGGGGGTTTGGCCAGCCTGAAAACAGCCATTAGCCCCTCACCCAGGCTAGCCAAACCTCAATGGGTTGAGGGTCCTCACTGAGGGGGGCTTGACCAGCCTGCAAACGGCCATCAGCCCCTCACCCAGGCTGGCCAGACACCCCAGTGGGGACCCCCATCCTGAACGGGGTGTGACCAGCTGCAAACAGTTATCAGCCCCTCACCCAGGCTTGCCGGGCACCCCAGTGGGGACCCCTACCCTGAAGGGGTGTGACCAGCTTGCAAACAGCCATCAGCCCCTCACCCAGGCTGTCCAGGCACTCCAGGGGGACCCCCACCCTGATCCAGGACACCCTTCAGGGCAAACCAGACAGTCCCCACCCATGTACCAGGCCTCTATCCTATATAATAAAAGGGTAATATGCAAACTGACCCTAACAGCAGAATGACTGAGAATGACTGGTCACTATGACACACACTGACCACCAGGGGGCAGACACTCAATGCAGGGGCTGCCCTCTGGTGGTCAGTGCACTCCCACAGGGGAAGCTCTGCTCAGCCACAAGCCAGGCTGATGACTACCAGTACACCGGTGGTGGTGGGAGTCTCTCCCGCCTCCTCAGCAGTGCTAAGGATGTCCAACTGCAGCTTAGGCCTGCTCCCCACTTGCAAGTGGACATCCCCCGAGGGCTCCAGGTCTGCCAGAGAGATGTCTGATTGCCAGCTTAGACCCAATCCCCAGGGGAGCGGGCCTAAGCCAGCAGATGGTCATCCCCCGAGGTGTCATAGACTGTGAGAGGGCACAGGCCAGGCTGAGGGATCCCCCCATGAGTGCACAAATTTTGTGCACCAGACCTCTAGTTTACTATAATAGATTAAAAGTAATAAAGTATTATGATAATTCTGATATATTAAAACATGATAAAATAAAGTAAATGCAAATGAATTTAAAAATTTAGAAAAGATGAGTACTTTTTCTAAGAGAAAAAAATACTAAGTTAATAAAAGAAAATATTAGTTTGAAAACTAAAATAACTATTGACCAAATTAAAATAGTAATCAAAGACACTCTTCCCTAGTTCACCCCTAGAAATCCAGTCCAAAACCAGATGGTGCTAAAGTTAAATGTTATCTCACCTTTGCCCTTTCAAGGAGCATATAATTCTATTATAAAATTTGCTCAAGAAAGTAGAAAAATAAAGATAGCTGCTCATCTCATTTTGTCAAATTAATTTACTAGTATTAAAGTAGCAGAAAATAAACCTATGTGCCTTGTTATTTAACAATAATTGTGAAAAAAACCTAAATAAAATAATGTACCTTTTACTAATCAAACACATGCTCTCCAAATTCTCAATATTCTAGCTTCAGAAACAAGGAGATTTAGAAATTTTTTTCAGATAAAAGTCTCACAATTCAAACCCTGATCCTGTGTGACATTCCAAGGGCAGGGGTGCCTCACCCACAGTACAGGGTTATTCCAAATAAGACATCACAGTCTACAATCTACAGGAGGTAATGGGTTTGAGATCAATCTAAGAGAGAAACCAAGGAATCTAGGTTACCTACTTCATGTTTATGTATAAATCCTTCATTCCTTTAACTGAAAACATTACACTTCATCTACATCTATCTTCATAGCCTGGGTTTCCATTTAATTCTTTATATCTATGAGATGGTTTACTCATTTATAATACCTTAGAGGTAGGCATCAATTTTCCCCCTTGGCTGAGTGAAATGAGATATGTAATCAGAGCTATTAAAATATTAAAAGTTCCATTATTGTGTATCTATCTGAATGTGAAAAGAAGAACATAAACTATTCAACCTCCTGGCCTTTGTCAATGAGTACATGGCTGTCTATATTCATTATACATAGAATTTCTTAAAAACTCGTATTCAAATTGACACACATGGTACAAATGTTCTCTTGATTAACTTGTTCAGTGATTATAGACCGAGCTTTCCAGTAAATTTAAAACTTACTTGCTTCTGCTTTGGGTTATTTTGAACAGGAAGAAAACAGCCCTGGGAAACAAACACTAGAATCACTGTCAATCCTGGCCTGTGTAGCTCAGATGGTTGGAGCTTTGCTCTGTTCACTGAAGTGTCCCATGATTCCCAGTCAGGGAACATACCCAGGTTTGAGCCCTAGTCAAGGTGCATATGGGAGGCAGCTGACTGACATTTCTCTATCACATTGATGTTTCTCTCTCCTTCCCTCTACTTTCCCCTCCCTCTCAAAAATCAGTAACATAAAAAAGAAATAATAATAATAATAATATAAAGAATCAATGGCATCAGTTCTACATCATATTTCAGGAATAATTTGCTTTGTCCTCCTTTGTTATTTCTCAGCCTGCTCCCCTTGCTTTCCTAAATGGCAGTGATTCAGCCTTGGAATTTCTTGAGGAAAATAAGTTTGAATGTCAGGATCAAGACCAGTGATTAGGAGAGGTGAGGCCAAGGTGGCAAGTCCTTCATCCTCTAAAACAAACCCCTATGAAATCAAAAAGTAACTGAAAATTCCATAAGGATTGTGCTGTTTGTAGAGGTTTTAAGTTGTCAAGATGATATAAAATAGAAAAAGTGCAGTGATGTTCTTTAATTCCCTTGCTTGTCAAGGCATGTATCACAATGGAAATGGCAGAGGTGACATTTGCAGAGAGACAGTGTGCGCAAGCCTCTCAGGGGAGCACCCAGAGAAATGAGATGATATCAGCTGTGCACCCACTGCTGAAGCACAAAGGCAGTATGAGGCCTGGGGAGAAAGTGAGGAGGGAGCACTGCAGTGGTTCAGCAGTAACGGTAAGAATCACACTTGTCTCAGAAACTGTTTTTTCACCTGGCCGGCATGGTTCAGTGGTTGAGCGTCAACCAGGAACCAGGTTCAATTCCAGATCAGGGCACATGGCCGGGTTGCGGGTTCAACCCTCATTGGGGGCATGCAGGAGGCAGCCGATCAATGATTCTCTCTCATCATTGATGTTTCTATCTTCCTCTCCCTCTCCCTGTCTCTTTGAAATCAGTAAAAATATATATAAAAAATGATGTCTCACCCTAACCGGTTTGGCTCAGTGCGTAGAGCGTCGGCCTGCAGACTCAGGGGTCCCAGGTTTGATTCCGGTCAAGGGCATGTACCTTGGTTGCGGGCACATACCCAGTAGGGAGTGTGCAGGAGGCAGCTGATCAATGTTTCTCTCTCATCGATGTTTCTCTCTATTCCTCTCCCTTCCTCTCTGTAAAAAATCAATAAAATATATATATTGATTTATATATAAATGATGTCTCTTCCAAGGTCTTTAAAAACATCATTGCTCATTTGGTATCAATTAATGAAACATTAGGTTTACTACATTATTATTTGTATGCATAATAGTTTTACACGCATGCGTGCACGCCCACATGCACACAGAGAAAGCTAAAAGTCCAATGAAGAAGCAAAGTTAAGTTTCATAGAAAGGCCGGTTCCAGTGAGTTTTTTTTCCCCTCTGGGACCTCCTTCCCTTCATCTGCAGCATCCACCTGTGCTAAGTGCAATGACACTCGCACCTGAGCTGGCTTCTCCCAACTCCTTTTCCCCTTGCTCAGAACATATCTTCAAATTTTTAAAAACTTGCCTGGTTAATTATATAATCAATCCTTATAAAAGTTATACATGTTCACTATTGAGAATCTGTCAAATCTCATGAAGTTACAAGGTTATTTTCCTGGAAATCCCACTTTTAATAGTATGCTTTCTCAAGGTTACATCCCACACACACACACACACACACACACACACACACACAAACATATATCTATACATGTGGGTATCTCATTTTATATCAAAGTGATGTTCTACATTCTTTACATGTTATCCTTCAAATATGTTCTCACACCATTAGCTATTTCTTGAAAACACAATTATAGCTGCTACCTAACATTTCATGATGTAGATATACCACAATCTACTTGGCTGTTGCTCCAACACTGGACACATTCATTTTCTCCTGATGTCATTTATGTCTACTTTGCCACTTAGAATTGCCAGGACCTTTTCTCTAGCATATAATTTTATCTCTGAGGTGGGTGAGTTGCTTTCTAATTTTACATTTACAAAATTAACTAAGGTGTCTGACTCCAGGCAAAAACCTCATGTGTGATTTTTCAAGCTTGACCACAGGTAATAAAGGTTTGGCTGGCAGATCTCACAGGACAAGCCTGTGCTCCCCATACCAGACTCGGTGCCCAGCTAGTGAATAAAAGTTTCTGGGAAATATTTGCAGTTGAGAGCCCCTCAGTGCACATCCCCTCACCCCACATCCACCTACCAGCCCTGCTCATATGCAGGTCTACTTTCCTCAGGGCGGGTCTGAGACCTCCTTGTCAGGCGGCTTTGGATGAGGCGCGATGATCCACTTTGACTCAGTCCTTTTCCATTCCTACCCTTTCCCTGTCCTCTCCTCTCCACCCCTGGTCCTCTGGGTTCATAAAAATACAGGAGCCCTTTTTTAGTGAATCTAAGCGGGGCAATTTCCTGCACCTGAGCTGCATGTCACTTGACCCTCGACCAGTGCTGTTCCAGAGGAAAATGAAACACTAGGGAGCTGAAGCTTATTTTTGCCTCCCGATTACACTAGCACAGTAAGTTGGAAAGGGCCGGATTGTTATTGTCAGTTTGACTCATTGTTCTCAGTGTCCAGCTCATCACCTGGCAGTTTAACACTGGTAGGTGTTTTATTCATCTTTTTGATTTACAGGTGAGCAGTCTCATTTTTTTTTTTCAGTTTCCCAAAAGAAAGAAAGAAAAACAAATATTTAAAAATTGAATGAAAGTAAAAAAATGCCCGGTAACTCAGTTGATTAAAATGTCATCCCAATAGACTAAGGTTTCAGGTTAAATCTCCTGTCAGGGCACATACAAGAAGCAACCAGTATATGCATAAATAAGTGGAACAAAAAAAATGAATCTCTCTCTTTCTCTCTCTCTCTCTCTCTCTCTCTCTCTCTCTCTCTCTCTCTCTCTCTCTCCCCCTTCTAAAAAATAAAAATATGATTTATTATCTCATACAGCTTGCACATACATTTATATGGAAGGTATTATTCACCCATTTCACAGATAGTAAAAATTAGATACCTAATCAAAATAACCTCTTGAAAATATTCAACTTTCTTTCTGCATCAATAAATCTGAATATATTTCCTTTTGGAAAGCAGTGAAATATTTTAGAATAGAGCCAGATCAACACACATCTACTTTAAGTTCATGGCACCAAGTACAACATTCTCCTTGATTGTTCCCTCAGAAATGCGTTTTGCCCTTGGAGAGACAAGATTTCCAGGGGAAGTGAAAATAAAATCCCAACTTTCACTGTTACACAGTGTTCACTCCTCTGGTTGGAAGTGACTATCAGGAGAACTTTAATTCTCATAAGGAAGAAAGCATATTTAATTCCTGTCAAGTTGAACTCAAAACTTGAACAGAAAGACAGAACACTGCAGCATAGTGTAAGAAATCCACCTGATTTCTGGTCTCACATGCTTTTACCATTTTTAATTATTCACCTTGGGGACAATAAAATGCCAATAATAAAATATAACTTTATTATGTAAGAAAAAAAGAACTAAGACAAAACATAATCACCTCCCTTTAGAAGATACTCATAAAAGCAAAATAAAAATATTTGAGTCATGGGTTTTGGAGAGGCCTCTGAGATAAAATATAACACGGATGCATTAATTATGAGGAGGCATGTTTACTAGTCTGTAGCTCTAACACATGTTCATCTGTGGGCTGCGTCTTTACACCTGCTCTTCTATTTCAGAAATTTATATCTGATGGGATCTCAGAAAAATGACATAGAAAATGATTTTTATACCTGTTGCTGAAGGAAAACACTGGAGTTACATAAATTACTCCTGTGCCCCATATTTCAGTAATTAGTCAAATAAGTTCCTTTGCTCTTCAACGTTGGCTTGAGCGTGTCTTGTTTAAATATGAGTTAGACATCTCAGGGTTTTGTTAGATTAATTACTTTATCTATTACTCAAATATGTTTGAGAGCCAATATTAGCTATCTATTATACCAGCTTCAAGGATTCATCTGACAATGAATAAGAAAAAGCAAACAAACAAAGAAATCCAAGCCTCTAGGAACTGGGCCAATAATATAAAAGCGGTCATTAGAGTGCATGGCTAGAATATCAGAAATGGAAGCCACAATGTTTTATAAAGTGCTGTGAAAACACAGGGTGGGAGAGGCTGAAACCCCATGAGCGGAACCAGGTTTTTCTGTCTTTCATAGTAGCCTGCTGTGAGTTAAAATGTAACAAAATCAGGAGTGTTTGGATAGGAAAAGTAAAATGGTAGGACGTAAGATGACGCCAGTATATTTTCTCAACATGTAAACACTTAGGAGACACTCATAATGTCTGTGTTTGATGGGCAAAGATAAAATGTTTGTATTTGCAGCAAGTAAGATCACACTGCTTATAATTCTATCAAGGCTAATTATGTTGTGTTGGCACTTGCAGATGCATTGGTTAATAAACGTGCATTTGAATTCTCATAAATTCATTTTCATTACAGACATTTTATATTTCAAAGAAAGGATTGCTGCCCAGTTAAAATGATATATGCTGACATTTGTAATAGATAACTCCTGAATGTGATCTTGATTACAGAACGGTTTCTAGGTGAGCTTAATTTACAACACTCACCACACAGTTAAATGTTGTGTTGTTGTTGTTGTTTTAATAGTAGGTACTTTAAAGGTGGTGAGGAGACAGGAAATGAAAAGATAGAAATGTCCCTGTCACCATAAAGTGCTTGGGAGTCTCCCCTATCAGCCGAGATGGTGGCAGGCAGAGGTTCTAACACTGAAGGCACCAAAAGCTAGAGATATGAATAGATAGGGCCTCCAGCACACTGAAAGCCAGGAAGATGAATGGATAGGGCCCTGAGCATGCCAAAAGCTAGCAGTATAAACGGATAGAAAAAAAAAAAAAGCCCTCCCCTCCCTATCCCTATAAGAACTGTAGGCTTGAGCAGGAAGCGAGATTGGTCTTTGAGGTGGGAGCCCGTTGTTCTCTCAGGTTGTGGGCTCCTGAATAAACCTCTTTCCTTTTATACCTGCCTCATGAGGTTGCCTTTCGTTGAGCCAGGTAGTCAAACCTCCATTTTTGTTTGTTTACAGCACTAACCCCTACCACCTTTAATGCCCACACAAAATACCAAAGTAAAAGGGTTTCATAAATTGGATTTTTTTTCTCAGTCATGAATAGAAATGTTACCTCTATTGGGCCATGGTTATGCTGAGCTTCCATTGTTTTTTATTTGGCATATTTTTATAGGGAGAATGCCAAGGACTCCTGGCGTCTCTTAAACCATCTTTAACAGAAGGAGATATGCTCTACAGCAGGGGTCCTCAAACTTTTTAAACAGGGGGCCAATTCACTGTCCCTCAGACCGTTGGAGGGCCGGACTATAGTTTTAAAAAAAAACTACGAACAAATTCCTATGCACACTGCACATATCTTATTTTGAAGTAAAAAACCAAAACGGGAACAAATACAATATTTGTATTTGCATGTGGCCCGCTGGCCATAGTTTGAGGACCCCTGCTCTACAGCGTCACGAATCCATGACCAGCAGTAGCTTCTGTTGGAGCTTCCCACATGCCTATCCAGAGCAGGGATAGCTCTCCATGTGACTTTGACTCAAGGCTATCACTTTAAAAGTAAAGTTCTTTACTTTAATAACATTTTTTTCTTAATATCCAGTTGGAACAAGAGAGAGGCATGTCTCAATGATATACATTTATAGAAGCAAGTTTTGGCATTACATATGACTTTAATATTTACATTACGCTAATCAGCACAAAATTATCTTAGAAAAGAGTATATTTTATATCAGTATAACATCTAAAAAATAAATATATCCTTACATTAGTTTATTCTGTTTGAAAAGGCATAAAAGTCGTATTTGTTCAGGAAATAGTTACAAAGTTACAACTTTAAAAATACTTTTCTTTTGTTCAGTTGTATGAGTTCCCTGTAAACAACCCAATCAAAAAATGGGCAATGGACCTAAACAGATACCTTTTGAAAGAAGACAGAAGACAGACCAAGAGACATATGAAAACATGCTCAAAGTCACTAATCATCTGAGAGATGCAAATCAAAACGGCAACGCAGTATCATCTCACACCTGTCAGAATTTGATCATTAACAAATCAAGAAATGACAAGTGCTGGCGAGGATGTGGAGAAAAAGGAACCCTCATGCACTGCTGGTGGGAATGCAGACTGGAGCAGGCACTGTGGAGAACATTATGGAGTTTCCTCAAAAAATTAAAAATGTAACTCCCATTTGACCCAGTGATCCCACTTCTAGGAATATATCCCAAGAAACCAGAAACACCAATTAGAAAGGATATATGCACCCCTATGTTCATAGCAGCACAATTCACCATAGCTAAGATTTGGAAACAGCCTAAGTTCCCATCAGTAGATGAGTAGATTTAAAACTATGGTACATCTACACAATGGAATACTACGCTGTGGCAAAAAAGAAGGCGTTCTTACCATTTGCAACAGCATGGATGGAACTGGAGAGCATTATGCTAAGCAAAATAAGCCAGTCAGAGAAAGATAAATATCACATGATCTCACTCATTTATGGAATATAATGAACAACATAAACTGATGAACAAAAATAGGTCCAGAGACAGAGAAAAACATTGATCAGACCATCAAACCTCAGAGGGAAGGTAGGGGAGGGGAGGGGTAAGGGGGAGAAATCAACCAAAGGACTTATATGCAAGCATATAGGCCTAACCAAGGACGCATACAACAGGGGGGTGTGGGCATGAGTGGAGGGGGATAGGGGGCTAATGTGGGGATAAGGACACATATGTAATAACTTAATCAATAAAGAAATTTAAAAAATAAAAATAAAATAAAAAAATACTTTTCTTATACTTCTCTGATATGGATTAATATTTATTTATAAACTTTTTCTATCATATATTATTTTATTTTATTAATCCACAATGAATGGCAAGCATTTAATAAAACAAATGTGGCTATTATTGTATGTTTATGTAAAATGGTAATTTTTTTCACAGAGGAAAGTTTCAGAAAAGGACATTTATAGAAATAGTAGCAGAAATTCAGAACTCCAAAAATTTTGAAAGCATCAAAATATTAAAAATTTCTAAGGATGAGCAGAAATGAAAATTTATAAGTAATACAATTACTGCTAAATATCTATCAAAGACTTTTTTATAATTTAAATATGTAAAATATATTGTGATGTACTTGATTTTTTATTGATATCAGGTTAAACATATTTAATATAAAAATATTAGGAAATATATAAATAATATGATTTCATTATAGAATAAAACCTAAATTGTCTGGTGTACATGACTATGTGTGCATATTCTATCTTTCCCTTTTCTATGGATTTTGTTTATACTCTGCCTAGTCCCCATGATTCTGCCTCTCTAACAAAAAAAAGTTTTAGATTATGTCATAAATTATTCTGGAATTTTTTATTTGGTCTTTTAAAAATAAAAATTGTGATTATTGTAATTCTAGTTCCTGCCATTTACTTTCTTTGTGTGGTTATTGAAACCATGAAAAAATAACACATGGTAAAATCACTGTTACTAAAAGTCTGCATGCTCTTAGAAGATAAAAGCAATTAGAATATATGTTTCTAGCCTCTGTTATTATCCATGTCATTAAAATTGGAATAGAGAGGCAAAATAATTGTCAAAAGAGGTGTCCCTTTGTGTGGATGAAATTACTCTTGCAAAATTATTGCTCTAAAATAAAATTATTCTAAACTATGCAAAAATACATCATCTAAAAATCTTCTATATTTCATTATTTTATTACTTTTATTCATTTCTAAAATGAAGATCAGCTATGTATCTTATTTTTATGATGCTTTAGATTATCAAGCATAATGCAAACTCCAAATGTTTACTAATCATACTAATATGTACCTTGCAAAGATGAAAATAGTTTAGATCATATATTTCTTTAAAAACATCAGTCATTTTTATACTACATTTAATTTTCCTGGTATGTTGACTGGGAAGTGAACTCTTTTTTAAATAATCTCAATTTAGATATTTCTCCCTCAGCCCTTTGGAATGCATTTTATATGAGTAACAAATACATAGCAATGATTTATGCTTTTGTTACACATGCAAATCTTATATGTGGCACAGAGAAGAAAGAATTATAATGATTCATCACAATATATATTTGCAAAGATACAAATGCCAACAGTAGTCTTTATAATCTATAGAACTGACATAGAACTAGTTGCAAAAGTAACACAACTTAAAATAATACAAGAAAAGAAAGCTGATCTGTAATGGAGCAAATCACTTTGTATTAGGAAAGGAAAAGTAGAAAAAGTATGTGTGTGCGCATGTGTGTGTGTGTGTGTGTGTGTGTGTGTGTGTGTGTGTGTGACAGATTCATGAATATCAAAATTATGAAGGCTGTAATAGAGGAAAGAAAAAGTAAAAATAAATCAATTAAATGGCAAAGTAATGCCCTATAACTGTGGAAATTATACTTTAAAAATAACCCACTGATGAACATAGATGCAAAAATTCTCAAAAAATATTAACAAACCAAATTTAACAATGTATTAACAGGATCATACACCAAGATAAAGCAGGATTTATTTCATCATGGTGGCAGGGGGGCCAGTTATGGGGGATCAGGCAGGCAGGCAGGTGAGCAGTTAGGAGTCAGTGGTACTGAATTGTTAGAGGGATGTCCTCGGGATCGGTCCTAAACCGGTAGTCGAACATCCCCCAAGGGGTCCCGGATTGGAGAGAGTGCAGGCTGGACTGAGGTGACCCCCTGCCCCCAGACGAATTTCATGCACCAGGCCTCTAGTATCTTATAAGTTGTCATGACAAGAAAAACATTTTTTGTAAGTATGTATGGTGATGGATTAGACTTGTACTATTTATTTTGTAATATATGCAAACAGAATCACTATGCTATAAAAAATCTTAAAAGTATAAGAAATATTAAATATACAAAATCATAAGGTTGGAAAAGGGAAGTGCATATTAATATACCAGTTTTCTGTTTTTTCATGGCAGGGAGTTAATATTGAAAATGTTGGAAATACTAGAAATGCTTGAAGTGTTTGGCTAAAACACAATGTACACTGACTCCAATCTTTGAGGTATTTCAGAACTTCCCTATCCTCAGCTTCCCTAGAGGGATGATTTTTAGGGGATTACTATTTCATGAAGAACTTTTCACCTTAAATTCTGCAATATTTTTCTTTTTATGTCAAGTTTATTTTATTCTCTTATATTTATAAAAAACTAAATATATTTAACTAAAAATATCATAAAATACTAATAAATGCTTTATCTATTAGTCATATTTCTACTATCTTACTATCTATAACAATAACTGGAATGATGTCAAACAAATGTTAATGAATTATATTTATGATTCCTCTTCACATTTTTATTAATCTTGCATCTATCAATAATAAAACCATTGCCTTATTTATTTATATTATTGTTATTTGCTGCAGTTAAATCTTATTGAACACCTTGCTGAAAAATACAAGATTCTTAAGAGAAGATATAATTAAATTTAATGTTAGGTTAGTTAGCTCTCATTGAATTCAAACTCTTGACAATTCATGCAAGTTCAATTTCTCACTTGTCACTATGGAATCAGAAAAATAAATAATAAAATCGGTTAAAATTGCAGTCATCCAAGATAAAGAAAAAAATATAAATCAATACACTGAGAAAAATTACTAAGCTATAGAAAACAAGTTTAAATGGCAAATATTAGAGTTGTAAGATCTAAAAAAGTAATAGAATTTTTTTTTCTCTTTTTCTCAAAAAGTATACATATCAGTGGCACTTCTTTATGTTTCCTTTATGTGAGTGTGTGTGTGTGTGTGTGTATGTGTTAGAAAATAAATGTAATATTTCTAAGCTACAGTGACAAAAAAAGATAACATTCAGGATGCTGGTATAGTTTTATTTATCTTGACTTTTTAACCACCAAGATTTCATTGATCTCAAAGAGATGATTATATGTTTTCTTCCATGGTTATTGGGCACAAAATGTAACATGTGATAATAAAACCACTTTGTGTGTGTTTTCAATGTGCCTAGCTCCTTTTGCTAGAAATAATGAGGCTACTTCTGCGAATTCTTCAGAACCTGCTTCTAACACCTTAGTAGAAGAAAGCGTCTCTATTAATAGTCAGCTGAATGCATAAAAGGGCTTTGAACTCCCGAAGCAGGCTTTTTCACTGTGGAGCTTCTTTCTCTTTGTTGCTTCAACTCGACGTCATTCCATGCACTTTACAGACGATTAGACATTTTTCGTGTGCTGTGGTAGAAACTGAATTTCAGAGGCTGATGGAGATCACAGGAGATGTCCAGAGAGATGCAGTTTAAGTATCAAAGATTCTCGGACAACCCTTAAAAACTACCAATAGCTGGATGAGAAAACATTCCAGCACTCAGGAATAGATGCATAAGAAGTGTAGGAAGTAGTATATAACTAAATAGACACAAAGGAGCTTTTTCCAAAAAAGATGAGGGAGTGAAAAGAATACTACATTAGGGTATAATCAGAAATATAAACAAGAAATAAGAGACTTTTAAAAGTGAGGATGCTATATTGATATTCAACAAATACAGGGTGGGGCAAACGTAGGTTTACAGTTGTTCCTCTGGAAAATAACTCAATCTATACTAATAAAAGGGTAATATGCTAATTAGACCAGGAGACCTTCCAGATATCCTTCCGGACAAAGCAATGGGGGCAGGGCCAAGGCAGAGGTGGTTAGGGGATATCAGGCCAGGAGGGGAGGGCAGTTGGGGGTGATCAGGCCAGTTGGGGGCAAGCAGACCATAAGGGGGGCAGCTGGGGGAGATCAGGCCTGCAGGGGGGGCAGTTGGGGGCGAGCAGGGCAGCAGGCAGAGTGGTTTGGGGCAATCAGGCAGGCAGGCAGGTGAGCGGTTAGGTACAGCAGTCTCAGATTGGAGAGGGTGCAGGCTGGGCTGAGGGACACCCCCTCCCCCCATGCACGAATTTCGTGCGCTGGACCACTAGTAATTAATAAACAGGAATACAAGAATAAGCTCGGTATTGCACATACTCTCAATTTTTGCCTAACCTATATTATACCAAACACTTTCAATTTACATCATTTCATGGCCCCAAGGATTTATCTTTCACCTTATTCCATGTGCTCAAAGCATGTGGGGATGGAGAGTCACTGGATGAAGATTCTGAGTTCACACTAGTCTCTGACTTTGAGATTGGACATGTTGATGAGCAGATAGTCCCTGGGACTGTGCTTTTACTTCATAGGGGAGGCCATAGAGGCTGACAACATTTTGAAGAAGGTGAGGAAGGAGAAGAGGGGGTGTTAGGAGTAGATGAGGAGCAAGGACAATGTCAAAGTGAACCCCAAGAAGAGCTCAGTCAGCACTCAGCATTCAAGCAGCAGTGAGAAGTAAGGACATGGAACAAGGCTGGACCACCTACTGCCAGTGCTCACACCTAACCTGTTTTTAAGTGCATGGCTTTCACTTTTCTTATTAACTTTTCCTTTTCCCTTATTAACCTGTACAGTGGCAACTTACATGCATTTCAGAAGTAGGAGGCTTAATTCCAGCTCCCACCAGGTCCTAGGGACTTGGGTGCAGCTCAGTAGAATTTCCCAGGCCTATGTCTGGGGTGGGGTGGGCATGCATAGACATTCGGGGGTAGGGGTGGAAGGTCACTGGAGAGCAGTTGTCTAGGGAGCTTCTGCTTTCATTCTTTTTAAAATTTATTTCATTTTATTTTTATTTTAGACAGAGAGAGAGGAAGGGAGAGGGAGAGAGACATCGATTTGTTGTTCCCCCTATTTATGCATTCGTCAGTTGATTCTTGTGTGTGCCCTGACCTGGGATGGAACCCTAACCTTGGCCTATGGTGAAGATGCTCTAACCAACTGCACTATCTGGCCGGGGTCCGCTCTGATCTTTCTTTTGAAGACACCACATGCGTCATTTCCAGCTGCCAGGTTTCTGTGTCTGGGAGGAGCTGTAGAGTAGAGTCCCCTCCTCCTCAGAGTGTTCTTTCTTTGGTTTATTTTCTTCCGGGTGAGGGTGGGGTCGTGGTGCCCATGGAGCTCATATGCTTCATCCTCCTATTTATTTGTTCTTCCATGCAGTGAAGGCTTGGGTTGCATCCGCCGCCTGTCCTTGAGTTTCTAAAATCATGTTTGTGACCAAGACCTGGTAACTTGACCAGGAGGAGGTGGTGAACTGCCCCCCTCAGGGAGGTCTGTGTGGAAGGAACCCACTGACTGCAGGTCTCTCAGCCTCTGCCAAGTGGGGTTGTGAGCAGAACGCTGTGGCCCGCTCTGTGGAGAGGGCTGGGCAGGGACACAGCTCTCCTTGTGTGTATCTTAAAAGCCCTGTGTTTGGGGTGAACTGTTCCTGCTGGCTCGGGTTTCTGAGTGTGTGACTGTGGTCCCTGGCATCCCTGGGCACCCGGTCCATACTGTGACCTGGCTTGGACAGTGCTCAGACTTAGTTAAGATACATTTGTAACTGAAAATGGCATTTTCAATTTGTACAGGATAGTTAGAATATTCTATTAAAGTTGTGAAACGTAAATAATGTATTTCATTTAAATTAATATTCTTGTATGTGCTGCCAGGTTAGAAGGTATTAAACCGAGAGTCCTGACTGACAGGAAGCAGCGTGCAGAATAGATGAACAAGGGATCATTTAGAAGCAACTTGGAAACATCCTGAGTGTGTTTCTGGTGGGGAGCAGGAGAGATGGCAAAACCTCTAGGTACTGTTCATCCTCATTGCCTGTTCCCAAACCCCTACTCACTCCACTCCTGAGATATACCTGCACTCCTCTGTTTCCTTTTCTGCCTTTTGAATACTTACTAGTAGATATTGTCCACTATTATTTTAGGTCATATTTTCTTCTTCCCAGAGTGCTTGGTCTTTGACCTTTTGGTTCCATAAGGTCTGGTAAGGAAACTTCTCCTAGAAAAATTAGCTGATATCCAGAGAGTGGCCGCATGGAAAGGATGGTGTATACTGTTGTCCAAGTGGCGAGAAATCCAATAAAAATGAAGTATCCACCTATAGCGAGAACATTCAAGAAGAAAAACTTTTCACGTGTTACTTTTGTTTATTATTTAATAAACTGAAAGTCGAAAAAGAAAAGCAATGCTAGCCGAAACCGGTTTGGCTCAGTGGATAGAGCGTCGGCCTGCGGACTGAGAGGTCCCAGGTTCGATTCCGGTCAAGGGCATGTACCTGGGTTGCGGGCATATCCCCAGTGGGAGATGTGCAGGAGGCAGCTGATCGATGATTCTCTCTCATCGATGTTTCTAACTCTCTATCTCTCTCCCTTCCTCTCTGTAAAAAATCAATAAAATATATATAAAAAAAAAAAAAGAAAAGCAATGCTATACTTGAGCCAGAGTAGAACAAAGTAAATTTAAATGAGTCAAAAATTAGAACTGAATTTACATTTTGTTCCTAGTGATCAACAGCCTCAGATAATTGAGATATTAATTGAATTATGATGCATGTCTTTTTTTTAGTTTCTAGACTTAGAGAATCAAGAAATTAAATTTGCAGATTCTTGCTAAAACAGATCTACACCATTGAGTATGTGTGTATCTTTTTCCCAACCCACAATATAGATCACAAAGTAATGATGCATTTTAGCTAAAAAAGAAGGTAGAATTTATCATCAAAAATCAATTGGCAACAGCTAGATGAACACCAGCTACCTTGTACTGGGGAGTAATAAATAAGACTGTATAAAGAATGAATCATGTCAGATTAATCTAATTTCCTTATATGTCACAGTGTCTTTGGAGATCAAAGAGAAGCAATAGATTAAATATATCTTGATGTTAACAAGATTTTCAGTGCTGTTCCATTTAACACCATTAATCACTAACAAACGAGGAAAAATGTGGCTGAGTCTCTACTTATTAGATGGGTTGACAGATATTTGGTAAATCTTTAACATAACGTCAATGGTGACAGGGTTGGGAGATAGGGTCATTGCAATCTCTACCCTTTTCCATGGTGGCCTAATATTAAGCAGCAGTCACTTATGTAAATCCGTTGTTTTTCAATAGATCATATTTTCCATATGTTGATAGAAGACACCAGAACATTTTTGCTTCAATATGGCCTTACAGATTTAAGAAAAATGGGAGAATTTTGCCTTAGTTTTTTTTCAACTTCAAAATGAGAATATTCATACAGCAAATTCAGAGTGGTGCTGTAATGATTAAATGAATTAATGTATATAGAATGCTCATCACAATGCTTGGCATTTGGTAACACTTCAATAAATGTTGCACTTTAAAATTAGTATTATTTCCATCAGTAACAAATATTTATTACCTATGTTTACAGATGTTGTTAAAAGATACAAAATTATTTTCTAATTTTTTTGTTGTACATATGTATTATATTTTTATTAAAAAATAAAAATAGCCAGCACTGGTTTGGCTCAGTGGATAGAGCGTCAGCTTGTGGACTGAGGGGTCCCGGGTTCGATTCCGGTCAAGGGCATGTACCTTGGTTGCGGGCACATCCCCAGTAGGAGATGTGCAGGAGGCAGCTGATCGATGTTTCTCTCTCATCAATGTTTCTAACTCTCTATCCCTCTCCCTTCCTCTCTGTAAAAAATCAATAAAATATATTTTAAAAATAATTTTAAAAAATTAACTTGGAGGTTTTAAAACATACAATATGGTTTCTAGATGTTGTGTGACATACTTTTCACACTTCGTTCACTGACCACCTGATGTGAGATGGTTTGATTTTATGTGGTCTAGCAAACTCAGAGAGTAAAAAAAACTCAACACAAATATATTGTAAATGATAGCTCTGATTAAATTTATAAATTTAAAATGAATCTTTCACACCTAAGCAAAGTTAAACTGTAATAAAAATTAATCAATGAGAATTACAGTTGTAAATACAATTATTAAGAAAATTATTTTTAACTATAGGGTCTCATTTCTGAGAGTTTAACAGATGTTTTTTCTCCATCTATCAGAATTTTTTATAGGATTATATTTCAGATATGCACAAAGTCTGTCAATACTTAGTTACATTTAGTAAGTAACCCGACTATTTCCTTCAGTTTAAAAACTCTATAACAAATAAGATCTGTACTAACTTACTTGAAATTAGTCCACAAAGAAGGACTTTTTTTCCCTGCTCAAGTCTAACTTGAACTCGATCCTTATAATACAAACTCAATTATTTGTGAAAGGAAAATTAATTAACATGACCTTATTTTTATAGATATAATGGCCATCTTATTTGCGTTTTATGTTCATTTAAAACAAAATACTTGTTACCTATGTTTACAGATGTGCTTAAAATATACAAAATTATTTTCTAATTTTTTTGTTGTACGTATGAATTATATTTTTATTAAAAAATAAAAATTCTGAAAAAGGGAGAAAGCACTACTAAAGAATGGTTTACTATATTGTTCACTATAATAATGCTGTGTAACAACAACGACAACAAAACAAACACCAAAATCAGTGTTTCAGAATAGTAGGCACTTTCTTGACTGACAGGTATGGCTCAGTGGTTGAGCGTCAACCTATGAACCAGGAGGTCATAGTTTGATTTCCGGTCAGGGCACATGCCCTGGTTGCAGGCTTCAACCCCAGTAGGGGGCAGCAGTCAATGATTCTCTCTCATCATTGTTTCTATCTCTCCCTCTCCCTTGCTCTCTGATTTCAATAAAAATATATTTAAAAACAGGCACTTTCTACTGTAGGTTTGCAAGCCAATTGCAGCCTTGTTAGCCTAGGCTGGGTTCACTTGTGCAGCTTTATGGCAAGGTTTTTGGCTACAGGTTTGCTGGGCTTGACTGCAAGCAGCAGCTTGAGTCCATATGCCTCTAATTCCCCATTGGTCAGAGGCTAACTGGTGTATATTTTTCTCTTAACAAATTATCAAGTGTAAAAGGCAAGTCAAAATGAGCAATTATAATCAAGCCTCTGTTAGTGTCACGTCCACTAACATCCCATTGACTAAAACAAGTCACATAGCCAAGCCCAAAGTGAAAGTGTGTGTAATTTTACCATGACATGGCAAGTCTGTGGATGCCCAATTTTCAAACAGGAGAGTGAAAAATTGGCACCAATAATTCAATTTCCCAGATGATGTTTAATGAGGCCAAGAGCAACTAAAGGCAATATTGAAAAGGAATGCGAGAATATTGAACGTTATTCTATGTTTCTATGTTCCTTCTCTTGGCATCAATCTTTGGATTCTGGAAACACTTCCTTGCCAGCATCACCCAGTCTTGCTTGTTATCCATACCTGCTCTCCCAAATGAGACCCTAAGCTCTTGCTATATTGTTCATCACACTGCCATGTTTATGTCCCATTTTTATAGTCAGATTAGTAAACCACAAAAATTAATTTTCAATCAAGTGTTAATGACCAACTAGAGCTTCTAAATACCTTGCTCAAGGATGTTGGCATTTTACCCTACATAGCTGAAAATCTTAGCAACAGTCTGCAGCATCACCTTAGTCTGAATTACTGTTAGGCCATTAAGGAACTATGATATTTAAATATGACCACGACCACGTACCAATTTTTATGCTAAATGAAGTAAGCTGAAAACAATTTCGGACTCTTTGCATATGGTTTTTGAAATGCAAGTAGTTTAAGAGTACTTCTTTAGTTATCTCCCACTAAAGATAAGTTTGACAGCTTTAAATAACATGTGCAATGCATCATGTATTTACTGAGTTCCTTGTTATTTACCTTTACTGGCAGGTCATTCGCTCCTATTGATATGAATTTGTTATAATAGGCCAGTGATAGTCAATACCAGGGACTTTTTCAGCCTGTATTTAATCATGTTGCCAAAAAGGCAGTCGTTAAAATACAGGTTTAACTATTAGATAGTCTAAGATTTTTTTCCAGAAGATAATCAGAGAAAAATATAATTGTTTAATTTACCATTATATGAACATCAAGTATATAAAATTACTGACTTTTCAGGCCAGAAAGCATCTTATAAATCAGTTGTTCAAAATCTCTCTTATTATTTTTTTCAGATAAGCAAAAAGAAGGAGTTATTTGCCCAACCAAATCTCTTTATGAATGGCAGAGCTAGGCGTGACTCCAAATCATGTCTTCTTCCCGTCATGCCATGCTTTTACTCATAGTCATGGTGGCTAATCTGTAAAAAAGAATCAATTTATAGATAATTGATATCTTTAAATTTTTATAATTATTACACAAAGAGAGTTGCCTTAAATAGTCTTGCGAATTCGGTGGTTTAAAGAAGAAAAAATAAAAGAAGAAGAAGCAATAAGTGTTTTCTCAAATGAGGAGTTTGGCCAATGAATTGACTGTGGATCTAGTACGAGTATATCTTTATCTCAGCCCAACTCCGGCCCTGAATGATCGCCCTGGGTAATTTTCTGACAGGTGTTTTCCATACCTGCTCCAATGTAGCACTGAGCAGGTAGTAACCCACCTCACAATTCTCAGAGAGCCCTTGTCAGGAATAGCTGATTGCAGAGCATTTTAGAAAAATATGTCATATAAATACTTTACAACCAATCTTGTACTCCCAGTGGATCTGTAATGTTTAGACCTAATAAATACAATCCTTTAACCAGTCATTCTATGGCTAAAATGTGGGGCATTTATGCTAGGAGTCAGCAGCTTTTCCAGTCTATAAGCAAAGTCAGGCTTTTACTACATATTTATATTATGTTCATTTGTTGCTTGTCAAATTTTTAAGAGAAGTTGGTCTTTAGGTTGAATAGTTGCTATTTAGTTTGAATAATGAACACTCACTCTTACATTTTGAAAATGAGCAGAATGAGCATCCACAAAAAAAATGGACATTTATTCGACTGCCCGGGGAGCTATTCACAGCAATGGGAAGTATAAGTCTAGACTTGATGCTCTACATATAATTCAGGTTTATTAAAATAAAATATTTTTCAAAAATAAAAATCTGATAGGAGAAATGAACTATAAATAATTGGTTTCATCCCCAAACCACTCTCCTTAGCATCCCTACTCTGTTATGTTTTTAAGGGCAAAAGAAGCTGCGTGAAATTATATGTACTTTTGTCCACCTTTAACCCCTTTTAGTGGGAGCTGTGCCGTGTCTTCTGGCTGAAACATTAGCCAAATGAACCTGCTGGCAGTTTGTCTATTTCTTTTCATTACACTAATATAGAAAATTAACTAGGAAGCATGCTTTCTCCCCCATTAGGCCAGTGGCACATTTATAAGGACATCATCAAGACTGTTCTTTTCATTCCATTCTCGGATTCTCTCTGGGTAGTTGCTGCTCTCTACCCACTTGTAATTTCTCTTCATTATACTGCAATATGAGGCTATGGAGAGTCTTTTGTTGCAAGTGGCTATAGACATAGCTGTCATTTTGTCCATTATTAGGTCAGTGGTGTGAGTTTTGAGAACAAAGGCAATGGACATAATAGTAGTTGGTATTAGATATTAAAGTCACTAAATTATCCCAAAGGATCCACAGAGAGAAGAGATCATTGCCCTTGTTTTCACAGATATATGAACAGATACGGAGTGACTTTTGCAAGGTCAAGAAAACCAGCGGTATGGAGAGAGAAGATTAAAACAACTTAAGACCTTACAGCCACATAATTTGTGAGGCTAAAAGCTGTAAGCCTTATTCTTTTTCCTTTACAGATACCCCCCACGGAGACTGGGGGTTATTTTTCTTTTTTATCCTTTTTTCTGTGCTTTATGTAGTTTTTCATTCTTTAAAAATTAAATTTATTGAAGTGACATTGGTTTAAAAATTATATAGGTTTCAAGTATCCAATTCTATGATACATAATCTTCATATTGCATTGTGTGCCCACCACCCAAAGTCAAATCATCTTCCACCACTGTATATTTGGTCCCCGTTACCCTTTACTAACCACCCACCCCCTTCCCTCTGGTAACCACCATGCTGTTGTCTGTATCTGTGAGTTTCAGTTTTATATCCAACATAGGAGTGAAATCATATGGTTCTTAGCTTTTTCTGAGTGATTTATTTTGCTTAGCTTGATATTCTCAAGGCTTATCAATGTTGCCTTATTTGCTCTTTGTATACTGATATATATATATATATATCTTTTAAACCAGACAACTCTTCTTGAAAGAGAGGATTTTAGAGAAAGTTTCCCACCATTGTTTTAAAATTATGCCAAGTTTCAGAAGAATTTTGTTGGAATTTTTATATAAATTGCAATGATTCACTATATCAATTTGAGGGAAACCAATACAACTGCAATATAAGTGTTATCTTATTCTTTATAGAGATATAATTTTATTTTAAATAAATTTATAACAGTGATAAGCTAAATACTAGATCTCTAGTAAAAATTTTATTAGAAATAATGATAAAATTCTTGTCTTATATCTGATTTTAAAGAAAATACTTATAATGTTTTCATTAAATACATTTTGCTATAGATTTTGACAGATATATTTTATCAGACAAAGGAAGTTCTGTTCTATTCTTAGTTGCTTATATTTTTATCAAGAATTGGTGTTTTGTTTTATCAAAAAGCATTTCCCCAAATCATTAAGATGATTTTTGTTAATTTTGAAATATATACATGTATACACCTATATCATGCAACTATGACTAAATACAATGTACATAAGAACCTGACCATTATTTAGTTGTCTTAGACAATAATTACTGATGGTTATGCTATAGGAAGCAGCATGGATATTTTTTGTCCTCAGAGTTAGATATACCTAATTTGAAGTAAATTATTAAAAAACATTTTTTTAAGAAATTAGTCAAATTCTTGATATAACTTACCTTATTTTATTAAATGGAATTAATGATATCTTTATGATGAGAATATTTTGAGGATGGAATGATATGTTTGTGTTTAATAAATAGCAGTAACTTTTTGTCTTCCCTTAACTTCATCTCCGTGAACACTAACTGAGATAAATAACTTTAAAATCTTGGCAGCGCATATGAACTGCAAATGCAAATACTCAATTAATACAGACCAGCCCCACTGAGACGTGTCTCGATTTAAAGTAGTTTGACTTAAATTAGTGTGAAATTAAAGAGCTTCTAAATTAGAAACTTAAAAAGCAAACCCTTCACTCATCTCTTATATCAGAATTAATCCTTTTGAAAGTTCGCTCAGGTCATGTTTAATCAGCTGCCATCTGGGATGCTTATAATATAACAGAAAGCAACCTTGTGATTTTAATGTTAATGGAATTTTACCAATATGGTATCCCAGCTCCAGGGTTAACATCCTAGTTGTGGCTTTCTCCTCTGTTTCCATGTGAATTGTGTATAACTTTATTCATGGCACTTAGTTTGTATTGTAATTATTTGATTATATCCCTCATTCCCTTTCTTAGCCATGAATTTTTTTGGTTGGTCTTATGTCTAATTTGTCTTTGTTTGGTCTTTTATACCATTTTCAAAATTGTTGAGTAATAATAATAATAAGAAGAATAGCTAGTACTTTTACAACTCTTTTGTGTTAGGCACTCTTCAGAAATTCACATTACTAATTTATTGAAAGATCACAACAACTCTATGAGGTAGGTGGCATTAATACCATACTTACATATGAATAATAAATGGTTAAGTGAATGATGAATGTTCTTACTTATTGTACATTCTGTAAGCCCTGATGTATAGCTTCCCAGTTCTTAGAAGAGAGGAATAATATATATGTAGCTCTCTTTGCCTGGGTGCTTAATAACTGTCTATTGAAAACAACTGTAAAAATATTTTTGTATTTTTAACATGTGACATGCCCTCAAACATGGATGTTTATGTTGTTTTATATGTAAGAAAAATCTATGGGTTCCTAAAGAGCTAATGGGAGCCCTAGCAAGTTTCTCTAAAATTCTTTATCATCTACCACCTATTTGGCTTATTGTAGCTCTCTGATAACCTGTCTCTCAAGTCCACTACCATTCACAGAAAGTCATCCCACTCCACTTTTGACAGCTTATCATTATTCCTTCATACTAATCAAATTACCTTCAATTTTCTCAACCCCAATTTAATCTTTGGCTCCATGGAAATTCTGTTCAAAGCCACTCCTACCATTGTACTTTATTAGTGCCCTTTCGATCCTTGCCAGAATAAACTCATATCCAGAACGAACTTCTCATGGAAGGGAAGTAAAATAATACTCTTGAGAGCAACCAGTACTGGGGTTATACCCATCACTGCCCCAGGATGGGAGAATTGGTGACAGCGGCTGACATGGCAGCTCCATCCAGGCCCTGACTTCCTTATCATTTTTTATAATACATGCACAAAGTGTTAAAACAGATCTTGTGACTTCTTGCTTTATGCTCCTAAATAATTAGCTCTTGGCCTTTTTGTCATTATACCTCCTCTGTGGCCCCTCTTGCCTTTGAAGACTTTTTCTACCTAGTTCTGAAAACTGTCCTATTTTTTGTTTGAAATTTGTCTATGGGACTGAATACACAAGTAAACAATGACCAGACCAAATACGTTAGTAAAATTCTGACCCACATTCTCTGAAGGAATCAGCCAAGACATTCAAACTTAGTCAATGACGGCCAGCTTCCTTATATTTTGCCCCAGTTTTCAACTCAGGGCCAACCAAAGAAAGACAGATATGTTCTCCAAAACAATTATGTGAAATTCTACTTCTAGTTTGTTTGTTTCCTGCCTCCCCATGCGAATGACCTCCAATCAGAGCTTAACCATAACCAATGATGACGTGCCTTTTCTTCTACTATAAATCTTTCCCAGTCCCTTGGGTGCCTTTGAGTTGTTGCCAAATGCAAGTGTCCATGGCTGACTGCCTTGTGGTAAGTTCTGAACAAATAACCTCTGTTTGTATTTATTTGGATGGATTTCATTTATTTCCACATCTGCATAAACAATCTCTAATTTCGATGTTTCTATACAAATTGGCAAGTTACAGTACTTGTTTCTAACTTAGAGAAAGCTATGGGAAACTGAAAATATCATTACTTAAAGACTACATGATTTTCCTTGTATTTCTGAGACCTATAATTGTTAAGCTTACCTGCCCCTGAAAGGGCGAGGGCTACGCCCTCCATCTTACCCTGGATCCTCCATTTTTGGGCAGCAGCCTTAGCCATGTGCTCGGCAAGGAGCTTCTTCCCAGAAGCCCAAGCCTCTGCTAGCCACAAACAAGACACCGACTTGCGCCCGGCCAATCAGCAGGGCCCATAGTCCTCTCTCCTCCCCTTACTCCAACCCTCCTATTAAACCCCTCTTCCCACGGGGCTCTCGCGCTCTCTCGGCCGCTTGCCGCTGCGTTGGGGCTGACGGGGAGGCCCAAACTAGTTTGAATAAAGACTCTCTGCTTTTGCAACGGACTCGGCTGGCTCCCTGGTGGTCTATTGGGATCTTGAAATCTGGGCATAACACCCCACACTGCTCATCAGCATTATTCACAGACTTTTGAAATGGCTATGGTTGAAACTTTATTTTCGTAATATTTTTATTGATTTCAGAAAGGAACAGAAAGAAGGATAGAAACATCAATAATGAGAAAATCATTGATTGGCTGCTTCCTGCACATCTCCTACTGGGGACTGAGCCCCACGACCCGGACATGTGCTCTTGACTGGAATCAAATCAGTCCATAGGCTGATGCTCTATCCACTGAGCAAAACCAGCTAGGGCTGAAACTTTATAATTCCACTGAATTTTGCTCCTAAAAAGGCAAAAATTAAACAAACTGTCTCCATTTTCTTGATAATGGCTACCCCTTAAAGGGAAGGAAACTAATTCTTTTCCTCAAGTAGATAAATATCTTGTAATGTTCTAACCCAATCCTTGCTGGTGTAACAAATTCTTTTCCTTCTGGCATATCTGAGCTATGGTGTTCCCTGTCCCTGACACTATATTAGGAAATATTCATATTGAGGGGAGAAGCAGTATTAGTGAGGTGAGATGTAGTGGTTAAAAGCACAGACTGTGAAAATATGCCACTTATGTATAAAAGCCATCTTTACTATGTACTAACTGTTTCAGATTGGGCAAATACTTGGGGAAAATTACTTATACTGTCTTTACATTTTTATCTTCATCAATGATAATAATAACATACCTAAACCATAGAGTTGTTATGAGAATTAAATGAATAAATTCATATGAAGACTAGAGAAGGCAATGTGTCATAATTAAATTTTCAATAAGTGCTTATGATAAGATAATGATGCTTTTCTTAGCTGGGGTCAATTATATCAAATTATACAGTGCATCAAAATAGATATGTAGGTACTGTTTTGACATAGCTAGCATTTGCCTGATTGTTTCAATGTGGAACACTTGAGATCAAATTAGTCATACTATATTTTCCCACATGATCTCAATATTTATTATATGTGACCCCAAGGTTCATGCCATATATATTGGTGTGCACAATGTTTTGGAAAGATGTCTGCTATATATATTGAAAAGGCTACCTGTTGTTTATAGAACACCATCATTTCTGAGTATATTGTCCTTCTGTGTAAAATTATTTAAGAAGGATCAATAGCTAATGGTGAATACAACCTTTTTGACTTTTATGTAATTGATGTTGATGTTGGTATACAGATCCTAATGCCTCTTTTTTTCCATGCCAATTCAAGAAACAATAAGATCATGTGATTAGTAAAAACAATAGTACTTGCCTTAACAGAATCTGCATCTGCTTGGCCTAATTGTGTTTAAACAATGTGAGATAATTGAGTAGGTAAAGAAAGAACACCTTTACTTAGCACCAAGTAGAATGGAAATTGGACCTGCTATACCAAGCTGCCTAATTTCTTCCTGGGTCATGTTTTGAAATAAGTAATAATTGCAAGGCTTGTACTGAATTAACTTTAAAGCATGTTGAAATTGCATTTTGGGAAGATATGCAATGCACTGATTTTTATTTAAATTGTAATATTTTCAGGGACTGTTAACAGGTTAATCTGTCAATTTCTGCATGACTCCTTTCTTTGCACCATTTCTTATCTAGCATAGCTTATGTCAATCACAACTGTAAAATTAGTCCTTTATTTTGGTTTTTAATACAATACTTTTTTTTTTACCCACATATTTTCTGCCCACATTTCTTTCTGTTTCACCTATTCTCCTGATCAAATTTACTCACCTTCATGGTTTAAAAATTCACCGTGGTGACATGACTTAAAAATATCTATCTTCAATTTTGGCCTTCAAAACTGAATATACAACCACCTGTCAGACATGTTGAGTTAAGTAACCATGGTAGACATTAGACTCAACATGTCCAAAATTGTGTGTATCTTCTTTACCTAATCTGTGACTTTCTGTTATCAGACTTCCTGTAAATGTTTTGTCATCCAGTAGCACCTGAGCCAGGAACTCAGGACTTATCCTAGATACCTCTCTATCCTGCACTAGATAAAATCCAACATTATTTCTTGAAAATATTTTAAAATCCTGCCCATGATGTTATGCTATCCATATGCCCTTCCATTTCAGACACTCATAATCTTTGATCCAATTAGATACTAGCTGATTTCACTGTTTTCAGTATAAGCATTACTTAACTTATTCTCTGCTTTCCAGACAGAGTGACCTTTTTAATGTTGGTTAAGTGATATGGCCATGTAGTTGCCCAATATCAAAGGATATCAGGCCCAAGTGACTCCCATACTTCAAATCCTTTGTCCAATCTTATTTAATCCTTTGCTATAGGATAAAGTCCATTGCTCTATAATGTTGAAAAAAAATGCTATATGATCCAGTCCTTTTTAACCTTACTTGTGATACTAGTTAGGAGAAAATGACACTTGTTAAAGAACAAAAAGACAGGCTTTATTCAGGGGGACTAGTACAATGGGGTTTTGTGGTAGGGGAGAGAGATCGGATTGAACCTCAAATATAAGAAAATGTGAGAATTTATAGCCAAGGAGCAGAATGTGTGGGAGGAGGTGGGGGGAGGGAGGTTAGTGGATAGAAAATTAACAAGAGGAAATGTCAAGAGTAAGGAGAGATTCTGGCTAACCTAATAAAATAGGATTTTTGCTGAAAGTAGGCCAAGGTGATAAGTATTCAACTAGGGAATGGTAGAAGATGGGGAACCTAATCAGATATGGATGGTGGGAAATTATGTCCAAACCAGCCTAGCATGATTCTTGCTAAAATTACCCAATAAAAAGTAGGACACATAAGCACAAAAGTCAAGGCATAGTCGGGAAAAGAATTCAGAAGAACCTGATTAAAGTTTGGTCAAGGAAAGACCGTCATATTTTACGGAGTGTATGAACTTAGAATGCTACATCACTTGTAATCCTGCACTGAATGCTTAGCTAGAAATAGGATTTTGCATGCGCTCTTCAGCACTTTAGTAAATGACCTCACACTTTTGCTCTTGCTATTATATCTGCTGATTCTCTTTGTGGGGCTTCTTAGTATACCTACTAGACAGAGCTGAAGAATTCTCTTCTCGTGGATTGCCTTCTCCCCCAAAATGGACATAGTGTTTTTAAGAGGAACACCCCAAAATTCTGGAGAATAAAATAATAGCAATTTTATAATAATAATAATGCTTTAATAAAGTAAATGTAATAGTAATGTTATAATAATCATGTAAAACTAAACTGCTTAACTATGGCAACTACCATAAGGACTCCAGCTACTACCATTTATTAAAGAGATACCACATTTTAAACACTCTGCAAACCTTATCTTATTTACTATTCAAGGCAGCTTTGCAATATAGGTACCATTCACATTATAAGATGAGTAAACTGAGGCACACTAAAGATAAGCAATCTGTCCTACACCAGGGTTGGTAAAGTACAGCCCATAGACCTAATATTCCACATAACCGATTGTTACACAGTTAACAAATTTAAAGGATTGTGAACACACAATTTGTGTCAGAGATCTAATGTGGTTTTAAAAGCCTAAAATATTTACCATCTGATAATTTATAATAAAAGTTTGCCAACCCTACCTTAGACCACAAAGCTTGTAAGAAATTACACTGGGGCCGAAACCGGTTTGGCTCAGTGGATAGAGCGTCGGCCTGAGGACTGAAAGGTCCCAGGTTCGATTCCGGTCAAGGGCATGTACCTGGGTTGCGGACATATCCCCAGTAGGAGATGTGCAGGAGGCAGCTGATCAATGTTCCTCTCTCATCGATGTTTCTAACTCTCTATCTCTCTCCCTTCCTCTCTGTAAAAAATCAATAAAATAAATTAAAAAAAATAAATTACACTGAGTTTTGAATGCAAGTCATTTTGACTACAAGGTGAAAGTCCTTGATTATTAACCAAAACTTTCTCATCAGTGCTATTATGTGCATACTGCACCTTATTACCTATCTATAGAGTATGTTGTTAAAGTAGTTTAGCAGCCAAAAAATATTCATTCAACTAAAATCTGGTTGAACATTCAGTGATGTTCCATCACAGTAACTTTCCTGCTAGTCTTCTGACCTTTCATTCCACTTTTGAAATCTAAGTTATGATTATTCTCTGTGCTGAGTATACCATGTGTGATATCCCCATATTGTCTTCTACAAAGTCTGCACAATTTACAATCTTTTTAGGTTCCACACTAAAAGGAAAAATTCCTCCGCTTCCCCTCTACTCTCAATAGTTCCCTTTTGACACCAGATCTGTGGAAGGGTTTTCCACATCAAGCAGTTCTCTGACACCAGCTGAGTGTCCTACAGTTTAACTCAACTCTGATACTATCTAACTGGAGATAGCTTCAGATCTCACAGGTTAAGGGCGCAGTCCCACAAGACTGTCTCATATCAGATACCAATTACAAGTCCGGGTTGTCACCTGGGTTTCTGACTAATTGGCTATAAATCTAAGGTTCACAACCCCTACCTTGGGTTCCATCATTTAGTCTAATAGTTCACAAAACTCAGGACAAGTCTACTTACTAGATGGCTGATTTATTTTAAAGGCTGATGTGAGATGCATAGGACGAGGTACTGAGGAAGGAGGGGGTGTGGTGCCTCCACTTCCTCTCTGGGTATGCCTCTCTTGGCATCTCTACCTGTTGACCAATGAGAATGCTCTCCAAATCTTGTATTTTGGGAATTTTTTTATGAAGCTTTCTTATGTAAACATGATTGATTAAATCATTACCATTTGGTGAGTAAGTCAACCTTCAGTCTCTGAAACTTGGCTTGAATGTTCCAAGATCCTAATCACACTTGGTTTTCCTGGCAAGCAGCCCCCATCCTGTGGATATCGAGGAGCTTTTCAAAAATCGCTGTATTAACATAAACTCAAGTGTGGTTCAAAAAGGGCTTCTTATGAATAACAAGGCACCTTTATTGGTTTTATTACTTAGGAAATTCCGAAGGGTTTAGGAGTTCCGTGACAGGAGGAAGACAGAAACTAAATATATACTACTTATAATTATAAGTCACGATATCAAAAGTGCAATCAGAGATTATTTTGAAGAAGAGTCTCCCTTGCACTTTGAAATAATTTTACTATTCATCTAGCATGCCTGTAAGGCTGTCCTTGAATTTTTTCATGTCTGCTGGGATTTGCTTTATCTGATTGTTTAATGTAAATGTAATTAGGTTCCTTGAATTTGTCCCACTGCACATTGATATCTATTTCTCTCAAAGCCTTGATTGCCTGTTAGTCTGGTGTATAAATTACCTTCTGTGTGAAATATGCTGCCATTTGTAATGAGTTACAGAATGCTTAGATGGCATACCTAGTGTTTCTTAGATGAGAAGACAATCATTTGTATTCTCCAACATTAATGCCCATTTGTATTGAGTCTAGCTCTTTTCACCTTTTTCTGAAATGTGTATTTAAAGTAATTAAATTCTGTGACGTTGTTATTCCAAGCTAATGAGTTATATATAGTATTCTTTATGGGCTTGCTAAGAAGCAAAAGGTACTAGGATCCGTAACATCAGTCATTAGCTGATGATGTCCAGTGTGAGCCAGATACCTTACCTATATAAACCAGAGTGCTCACATCTACTTGATATTGTTAGCTTGCTCCCTTCACAAGAGTGTGCCTATACTACAAATCTTGACACTGAGCTATTATCTGTTTGGAATTCTTCATTTATAAAAGAGAGTTGTGGCCCTGGCCAGTGTGGTTCAGTTAGTTGGAGCGCCATACACCAAAAAGTCACAGGTTTGATTCCTGGTCAGGGCACATAACCAGGTTGCAGGTTCAATCCCCTGGTCAGGTTGCATGAGTGACGCAACTGACTAATGTTTCTCTCTCACATCTCTCTCTCTCTCTTCCTTCTCTAAAAAAAGAGAGTTACGATAGAATACAACAAAAGAATACAAAAACAACTTGTATGCATGCATATAGGCCTAACAAATGGACAAAGACCCCGGGGGGGGGGGGGGGCAATGGGGTGGATAAGGACACATATGTAATACCTTAATCCAGTGATGGCGAACCTATGACATGCGTGTCAGAGGTGACACTCGAACTCATTTTGTGGTTGATTTTTCTTTGTTAAATGGCATTTAAATATATAAAATAAATATCAAAAATATAAGTCTTTGTTTTACTATGGTTTCAGATATCAAAGAAATTCTATATGTGACACGGCACCAGAGTTAAGTTAGGGTTTTTCAAAATGCTGACACGCCAAGCTCAGAAGGTTCGCCATCACTGCCTTAATCGATAAAGAAAATAAAAGAGAGAAAAACAATGTTTTCTGGGGAAGGATTATCTGTCATCAAATGAGTGGTAGAAAGAAAACAGAGAACTCTAAAGAAAATTATATGATATCATTTTTCCCCTAATTCCCTCCAAAAAGAATTTTTACACTTGAGAATTTTTTAAATTACAAATTTAATTTTCTGAATAAGACTAATAAATTTACATTGAAGGAGATGTGGTAGTTTATGGTTTTAAAGAAATTGTCTATTTCATCTAAGCTGTCAAATTTATTTTTTAGAGTTGTTTATAGAATATCTTTACTATCTTTTTCATGTCTTCAGGGTATGTAGTTTTATCCCTGATTTGTGGGGGGTGAAGTCTGGAATTTCCACCTGATTTTCACTGACACCACAGGACTGGGGAGTCTCTTTAAGGCTCGCAGACGGGTAAAGCATGGCTCTCTACCTGCCTTCTCCAGCACCACTCCAACAGAAATATCACTGTGCCTTGTTACAACCTTATGACGATGGAAGTCCGGTTCCCCAGTCAACTTTTGCTGGTGTGGGGCACAGTTTATTCTGTGCCATTTGATTGGGATGGAGTCATTATTGTCTAAGAATGTTTCTGTCTTGCATTTTTCCTGGTCTTTTGGCTAAAGATCACAGGCTTCTGTTGGGCTTTGTTTGTTTACTTGTTGTTGTGGGTTTTTGTTGGTGGTGGTGGTTTTCATTTTGTTTAGTTTAGTGTGTGTGTGTGTGTGTGTGTGTGTGTGTGTGTGTGTGTACTCTATCCCATGAACACTTCCAGGTTTCCGTGTTCTTCAACCAGAAGGAAAAATACAATGTCAGGAAATTTACCACCATACCATTCCTTAGTTTCCAAGATCCCTTCTTCTCTCTGATTTTCAGTGCATTTTCATGTTTGTTTAAATAATAATATATAATTAATGTATGATTCAGTTGTACTTAGTGGAGGGATAAGAAAAAGAGTATGTTCACTTCATTTGTGTCTTGTATTTCTATGATTTTAGTTTGACAAATCTGTAGGGCAAAATCAAATGAAACTATTCACCCTAGACCTCACCTCCTAAGAAACAACTGTGGACACGTATAACTACACTGCCTCTCAAAAAGAATCCAGGGAAATAAACAAAAGCTGAAAGAATATCAAAAATCAATCTCGCTGAACTGGTTTTTCTCAGTGGTTAGAGCATCGGCCTGCAGACTCAGGGGTCCCAGGTTCAATTCCGGTCAAGGGCATGTACCTTGGTTGCGGGCACATCCCCACTGGGGGGCGTGCAGGAGGCAGCTGATGGATCTCTCTCATCAATGTTTCTGGCTCTCTATCCCTCTCCCTTCTTCTCTGTAAAAAAATTAATAAAATATATTTTTAAAAAATCAATCTCTAGCAGTTTGGCCAGACATATACTCCCCTAGCCTCTATTTAGACTTACTTGTAAGGGCAATGGTTGAGGTAAGGAAACATTAGCCTCTCCATGGAACAAAGAAGTGCAAGTATAGGTATATTAATTACTCAGTGGTGTGTGTCTTCCCATTAATGGAGAACATAAAGTATAAAAAACCATTCTGTTAAATTTTTGTCACCACTTTTAGTTTCTCTAAAAACATAGAAAAAATTATATGAACCCCTAGGTCCTTCAGGACACTTTATGAATATCTTTTTCTTTTGTACCCCAAATCTCTGAAATCTATCAAGATAGTTTATTAAGTTTACCCCAAAGCACATACTCCACTCCAAAGAGAGGCCCCTGTCCAAATTATGACAGCTCTGCTGTCCAATAAAGCCTTGGAGACAGATTATACAAAGTGCCCGGATGAGAGAGAAAGCCTTAATAATAAAGTGCTGACAATATACAATGCTGCCAATTTACCTGCAACCTATAAGGTTTTAATATGTCAGCTCTCCCATCAACATGTCCATTCAGTTCCCAGAGAGAATTAAATTTAAAACAAAATTAACTGTTCTCTTTTCTCCCTATAGATAAATTTAGGGACCAAATATTGACAAAGCATCCCATCTCCTTCATCATTTTCTAATTAGACTTACTCCCACTTCGAGGGATCTCACTCACACCACAGAGGGGATGTGAATTACTCTTCAGGGATGCCCTCTTCACCAACTGAGATATATCTTTAAGAACCACTCAAGTTTTCTAAAGTTCCAGGATAAACACAAGGAACATCCCAACCATCCAGTCTGAAACACCATTTCCCTCTGTTCTGTACCATTCATTCTCCAAAGATCCAATCTTATAGAATCTAGCAGTACATTAATATTACCAGACTAGAGCAGATAGTGTTTTGGGGGACTAGGATGGTAGACAAAGAAAAATGAGGAAAGACAAAACATGTTTTCTTGTTGTTGTTTTTTTTTTTAAGTTTGAATTTGACCAATTGGTAAGCAAATCTATGCTGATTTAGTTAGAAATTGATACCTGTGAACTATACCTTTAATTGGGAAAAATATGCTATCAAAATTCTAACTTTCCATTATGCTTCCAAAATCCTTAAGGGGTGCAGGACATCACTTAGAATGTTTTTATCTCTCTAAGAGAGCATGTCAAACACACTTGCTTTTTTTTTTAATTTAGACATCAAACTGCCTTTATTGTCCATCCCTTAAATCTTTATGGAGATCTCCTCCTTCCTTTCAGTGTTGGTACCAAACATTTAAAACTTCTATTTCCTATTAAAATTGCAATTGACCCTTGCATTTTTAGTGCCTCAGTGATTAATAATGAGGTCTGGCTAGAGAGACGTCATCTAATCTCTATGCATATAGAGTTCCTCATGCCAATCACAGGCAATGCTTCAAGCAAATGTCATAATATTAAATGTCCCCCATCCCTGCTTTATGCCCTTAACTCACTGTTTTTCCATCCCCAGACATATCCTAAGGCTGCCATGTTTCTGCCTTGGAGGCCAATGCTTTTGTTTCTACTCTGAAATTCCTTCAATCTGAGAACCCCGCCTGTCATCAGATTGTCACCTTATTCTTCCAGTTATTCCTTTTAGAAAATCCCTCTCAATAGGTAACTGGACAGGAAATTTTGAGACAACTGAGGATTGCATTCTAGAGGTGCTATTAAGAAGCACTACATCATGGGCTATGGGTCCCTTTCCCAAATTGGATCTCTTAACAAGAGTTCTATCCCTACATGATTATAAAATATGGCTTAAATTTGAATACAAAATTCCAGAGTATTGACTTAGGGCTCCTTAAAACCATACTGAAAGATATTATATAAGGGCAGGGATTAGCATATATATAAGCCTTCTGGTCTATTTGGAGGGGAGAGAAAGAGGCGGTGCTTGTTAAAATATGCTCATATTTTAGGGTCTATTGTGATGTCTGCAACTCCGCAACTGCTCTCATTTTAAGAACTCATTTATACTTCCTTGTTCCATTTCCTTAGCTGGTCACATTATTGTTTTAGATGGCATCAGAAAATGAATGGCATTGACAACTACTGCCCTGGTACACAAATTACTTCAAGAGACAGAATTTGTTTTAGATTTGTTTTAGAGCTGAATGAAATATTCCTATCCATGTAATCAATCCCATTCCTGTGATAGGCTAGTAGAGGCATGCAGGGAGAGGTTAAACAGATTAGCTTGAGGTGTTTCAGTAATTTGGTAACAGGTTGGTGTTTAGGGAACCACCCTGGCAAATTTTTATGGTTGAGAAGTGCTAAATTTTATTTAAATCCCAGATCTCTCACTCATTCAAAAAACATGTGTTTATTGAAAAATCACTTAACATTTTGCATGTATGTCTTGGAAGCAAGCTTTTGGCATCAATATGCCTGAATTTAAATTTCTGGTCTAACATCCCTGAATTATATAATCTGTGAATGAGTGTGTAAACTGGTATAATTGGACTATCATTTCTTATCTCTTTTTCATATTGTTATAAAGTCAGTTTCCATAATGCATGTAGAAGTGTTTTGTAAACTATACCATAGAAATGAAGCTGAGGGGCATTTTTGTGCATTATCTCATGTGATAATATGGGCAACAATTTATGTTTGTTGTGCATAAGTTTAAGGTGTATGTTGTATGGTTGTGCCTTGATTTGTTTCACTGAATAACATTTATTTAATATAAGATATGACTTGAGAAGCAGAATAGAATAGAGAAGAGAGAGCCAGCAAGACACTTGCCTGGACAGCCTTTCTATAAGACATGTTGAAATGAGTCCAGGGAACCAAGATATCACTGGAAATATGATCAGTAAGACAAAACAAAACCCAAAACAAGTGCCTTTGTGGCTGAACATTGTACACGTTTGGAAGAAACACTTGATGGGAGTGTAGGTAGGAAATGCTGAAGCAATACAATGCATGATTTTTACAGACTTCCTTTTAACTTTTCTTTTTGGAGTATCATTAGGGCCTTTCAGAGATTTAAATTGTTCACACATTTTCAATAATAATATGTTTCTAAAATTGTCAGAACACAACCATGGGGCTGTTCCCAAGCTGATCATTTGTTCTGAGGCACTGCCCCCAACCAAACCTTGTAATTATTCTTGCTTGTGGCAACCTCAGGCTATTCCAAGTTCATTCTGGTATTTTCCTGTGGAAGGATATGGAGTCAGCTACTCTTTTTTATGTCAATGAGCCAAGTATGTCACATATCAGTAGCAGGACCCAGGGGAGCCACCAGAGGTCCTGGTGAGCAAATGGCATGCTGATACTATTACTATTACTGAGCTGTTTGGTGACAGGACTGGGAAAGATATTTCTTTTGAGGACTATAATTTTATTTTTATATGTTCTATAATTTTTACCTTTCAAATTTAAATAATTAGTTACTCTACCCTATGTCTCTTGTAATATGAGGTTCAGGTAACCACTATGATGTTCTAGTACTCTGACAAATAAAACTAGAAGTAAATTTTAATTTTTTCCAATTGAGAACATAAAATCAGTCTTTGGTAATGGTTTATTCAGTGATCTTCACAACTGAAAATTTCTATTCTGTGATATGACTAAGATTTCTTTTCAAAAAGAGAGAATAGCTGAAAGAAGGAGCACCCACATATATTTCAGAAAATTCCTTGTTTTGGAACAAGTAAGAACAAATACAAAAGATAATTTGGAGTTGATGAGAATTGTTTAAATGTTATTTACTTTCAAGGCAACTCTTTACAGATATTTTTAAAAACGTCTTTTTTTCATCTTTTATTACTAAGAAGATTTGCATGAAAATAGAATCTTTGCTGTTTGAGGCTTTAATTTTAGTCTAATGACCTGATAAAAATAAAAGCTATAATATGTACAACATTGTCTGACTCACCACATGAAGCAATGCTGTTTAAAAATAGGACAAGAGGAAACAAAATTATCTTCTTTTACTTCAATCGGGGCACCCTATTTCACATTGCCTGGAAAACTAATTTGATAACATTCCTTTTGTACTCAATATGCTGTTTTGTGTGTTCTGGATAAAACTGTATGTTTTCCCAGCAGTGGGATACCTGCAGCTGATTATTTCAATTAAATTATTGTAATTCAGGTTTTTCAGTGAGAAAGATAAAATCAACAGAAGTGCTGATAAATAAATAAAAGTATAATTCATTTTAGTTTAAAACAAGTCAATATACAAATAAAACTACTCATATTTGCCTTCTATTTCATTGTGTTTTGATAAGGCGCAGAATTGAAATAAACCATAGTCTGCGTGCATTTTTTATTATCTTGAAATACTGTTAATTTTATCATTTTATTTTTTCTGAATTTGGTTAGGTTGCCTAGTAAGGACTCTGGAAGGAGTCTATGCAAGTGAAGGAACTTGGGGCTTAACTTTTATTAACTCAGGGAAATGATCTTTTTGGCCTTTGGTTGAGAAGTTTGAGAACTATAGAGATTATAAAGGCAAGATGATATCCTGGTTCAAATATTGTGGATATTTACCAGATCCACATGGTAAATTGCCTTCAATGCAGCCTTATACATAAACAGACAAACACTCAAAATATGAAAGATGTTTTTTCAGACCATCTAGTGTTACAAGACCTCAGACCCTCTGGAGCACTGGACTGTAGTTCCTGCTGAATTTTCAATGTATATCTGTAAACTGAACAGAAAATAACAAATATCCCCATTCACATCCCTCTGCATTGTGTGTGTGTGTGTGTGTGTGTGTGTGTGTGTGAGAGAGAGAGAGAGAGAGAGAGAGAGAGAGAGAGAGAGAGAGAGCAAAAAGAAAGGAACAATAACAAGAACCAAGGCAGCTTCTGGAGGTCAAGAAAGCGTTAATGACTGCCTGCTAAATGTCATTGCTATCTTGGTTTACAAGAAGGAATTCAATCCTTTGTAGAGCTTTTAATTGGCTATCTGATTAGAAGAGTGACAATCTCCATTGTGGAAAGGGAAGCCTTGCCTTTCACCCAAACCATACAAAATGGGGGATTATCAGAATTAGGAAAGGTGAGATAGATATGAAGATCCCTCAAAATGATATATATTTTTAAATTTACCTAGTTTTATTTTTAATTTAATTTATTGGGGGTGATGTTGGTTAATAAATTTATGCTAGAGTCACTTTACTGGATAAAGAACAGTAACCAGATGAAGGGTTACCTTAAGATGAGCCTTTAGAGTAGAACAGGGAGGTGGAGAAAAATCACTAGTACTTCATGGAGCTCCATGAAGACTTACAGATCAATATCCATGTGTTGGCTCACCTTCTAAGCCACTTTTGTGATTTTCCTCCCTTTAAAATTAGAGTAACTAGGAAAATCCATACTGTCTTCCATAGTGGCTGCACCAGTCTGCATTCCCACCAGCAGTGCACAAGTGTTCCTTTTTCTCCCTGTGATCCCACTTCTAGGAATATATCCCAAGAAACCAGAAACACCAATCAGAAAGGATATATGCACCCCTATGTTCATAGCAGCATAATTCACCATAGCTAAGATCTGGAAACAGCCTAAGTGCCCATAATTAGATCATTAGTGAATGATGAATGGATTAGAAAACTGTGGTACATCTACACGATGGAATACTATGCTGCTCTAAAAAGGAAGGAACTCTTACCATTTGCAATGTCATGGATGGAACTGGAGAGCATTATGCTAAGTGAAATAAGCCAGTCAATGAAGGAAAAATACCACATGATCTCACTCATTCATGGATAATAGAGACCATTATAAACTTTTGAACAATAATAGATACAGAGGTAGAGCTGCCTCAAACAGATTGTCAAACTGCAGCGGGAAGGCCGGGGAGGGTTGGGGGGCAGGAGGTAGGGGGGGTAAGAGATCAACTAAAGGACTTGTATGCATGCATATAAGCATAACCAGTGGACATAAGGCATTGGGGGATAGGGGAGGCTAGGGGACTGTCTAGGGCGGGGGGATAAAATGGACACATATGTAATACCCTTTGTAATACTTTAAGCAATAAATTAAAAAAATAAAAAAATAAAAAATAAAATAAAATAAAATAAAATAAAAAATAAAATAAAATTAGAGTAACTAAAAATATTAAAGTCACCTCCCTACTTTTTACAAGAGGTAGTCTAATATTTTCACTAATTAGATCATTCTTTTTGAGTTTGATTTACTCCCGAATGCAGTATATTGTTGACTTGGTCCTGATTTTCACCCAGGTTGGTGATCTAGAATCTACTCTGGACTCTACAAAGTCCCTTGTTGCCTAGCACCAAATCACTTTCACCCTAAGACTCTATGGTTTATTCGTCAGCCCATGTTCTTCCTGATACCAGGTTACAGTCACATAGAGTAACAATCTTCACTTTGGGTGGATTTAGAGCATAGACTCTGGGAACAGACTACCTGGGTTTGTGACAGGATGAGTAGTTTACTCATCCTGGGTTCTCCGAAGTAACATTCACCAGCATTTTGGTTTTTGGTAAAACCTGACTTCCACCAATTACCATGTTTCTAATAAAAGAGAAACATGGTAATTGGCGTACGACTGCTACCCTTCCCATTGGCTAATCAGCGAGATATGCAAATTAACTGCCAGTCAAGATGGTGGCCGGCAGCCAGGCAGCTTGAAACTAACATGAGGCTTGCTTGCTTCAGTGATGGAGGACTCCAACATCCCTACCTGCCTGGTCAGCCTCTGAGCTTGCAGTTTAAGAAACATTGTAACAGATATAGAAGCTAAAAAAAAACCCCAGAAACCTGCTTTCAGCGAGCTGGGGATCTCAGAGCTGGAGTTCTACATTGTTTCGATTATAGAACCAAAACAAACCAGATACCTGCTTTCAGCAGCTGAGGCCTCAGAGCTGGAGCCAGAGCTAAAGCTGGCCCAGAATAAAAAAAAAAAGAGAGAGAAAAAGGAGCAGTTGGGAGCTTCAGTCGGCCTGAAAACAGCCCTCAGCTCCTCACCCCAGGCTGGCCAGGCACCCCAGTGGGGACCCCCACCCTGAAGGGTGTGTGACCAGCTGCAAACAGCCATCATCCCCTCACCCAGACTGGCCAGGCACCCCAGTGGGGACCCCCATCCTGATCCAGGACACCCTTCAGGGCAAACCAGCCAGCACCCACCCCTGCACCAGGCCTCTATCCTATATAGTAAAAGGGAAATATGCCTCCCAGCACCGGGATCAGCGGAGCTGCGAGGCCTCCCGGCACTGGGATCAGCATGACAGGGAGCAGCGCCCAAACCCCCTGATCACCCTGTGGCTCTGTGTGTGACAGGGGGTGGGGCCACAACCTCCCTACCCACCCTGCTCTGTTCGTGACAGGAGAAGGTGCCCAAACCCCCTGATCAGCCCTGTTCTGTGCCTGATAGGGGGGAGCTCCCCAACCCCCGGATTGCCCAGCGGCTCTGTGTGTGACAGGGTGTAGCGCCCCAACCCTGCCCCCCCCCAAGGGCCCTGCTCTGTGTGTGATGGGGTAGAGCCATAACCTCCCCATCGGCCCTGCCCTGAGTGTGAGAGTGGCAGCGCCCCAACCCCCTGATTGGCCCTGCTTTGTGCATGACAGGGGGTGGCGCTGCAACCTCCCCATCGACCCTGCCTTGAGTGTGACAGTGGGTGGTGCCCCAACCCCCCAATCGGCCCTCCCCTGAGCAAGACTGAGGGTGGCATCACAACCTCCCTATCGCCCTGCTCTGTGCATGACAGGGGGCAGCACCCCAACTCCCCAATTGGCCCTGCTCTGAGGCCAACCGGGGGCTGTACCTAGGGATTGGGCCTGCCCTCTGCCACCCGGGAGCAGGCCTAAGCCAGCAGGTCATTATCTCCCAAGGGGTCCCAGACTGCGAGAGGGCACAGGCCGGGCTGAGGGACCCTTCTCCCCCCTGAGTGCACAAATTTTTGTGCACCGGGCCTCTAGTTTATAATAAAGCTTAATTATTGCAAATAAGCTAAGTGTCTAGAAATCATTATCAATAAAGCAAAACAGTATGAATGAATTCACTCAAATCCGTTTGAGATATTTCAACATTTTAATTTGTTATTTAAGCCAGTAGAACTTACAAAAAGTTCATAGAAGACAACATAATACCTTATTTATGTCATTCGATTAAATAAGATTCTGTGCTATTTTGCCTTTAGTTCTTCTGCTGAAAAGTATAAATTGAGAATAGACAAAAGGAAATTGTTGTTTACCCAAAATGCATGTATAAAATATAGGGCCAAATTCTTATTTTAAGGTTTGAAATCCAATGCCCTGGAGATATGGAGAAACACTGATTATCCTTTGGGTACTTGATAAAATAGATTTTTTTAAACTACTTAATATCTACATGACTCAAAGTCTGCCTCAGAATTATTTTGAGAGACTCTCACACTATTCATTTTAACCAGGAACCCCCTACCTACTTAGTTAAAAGCAGAGCTTTTCTCTGTAGCAACCTTGAAAGCGTAGACTCATTTGTGAAGCATAGTGATAATAAAAGAATTGAACTGTTATGGACACACACACACACACACACACACACACACACACACACCCCTAATCTATATTCACTGCACTTCTCATTATCCACTTCACCAGGCTAGAACTATTTGGTAATTACACTACTCCTACAACTCCTGTGATAATGCTAACTGACAAATAGGAGTGGCTGCTATTATAGAACTCCTCTATGAAATATTCAATAAATAAAATGATACTAACATAATTAAAAGAAGGAGGAAATCTGCCTTTAAAGCACCTATAACCACTCCCTCTATGCAGGTGGTTTAAAATACATTGACTAAAGCATGGAATGGCCTGCTTTCTTTTTAGTTGAAGCTGATAAAGGGATTGAGGGGACAATTCAATGAAAGCAAAATATTTCAAAAAGAGAAGACCAAATGTACTAAAAATTATAACAATCAGGTTTGATTCAAAATAGCATCTGACCACCAACCATTAATAAACCACAAACTCAAATATGCAGTGATTTTTGTTTTATTTTTTTGCTTTTTTATAACTGAAAATTTAATTTCAAATATCCACTTTTAAGAGATGACGTAGACTTGATTTGAGTCAGTTTGGTTCCTGCCTCCCTCTTTTCCATAGCATTATGTTAAATTCCCACAGGGCTTTATATAATGTCCACGAATTAAGGTGCTCGGATAAGGCCAAGCTAGTGAGGGTTGGGGTTTCTGATTATTGATATCACATTCTATTTTAACATCTCCCAACTCCCCTTATATTTTGTTTGGATTCACACAGGTCAGTCATGGAATTTTCCATATATTCTGTCCTCCAATACCACTTTAGATACAATGACTATGAAATCTGTGCCACTGTTAGATGCACAAATTTTATTGTGTTGCTCCTATACTATACATACAATGTTAAAGCAAACTTGTTAGCTCTCTAAGACCCTCTCTTCTATAAATACGGATGGAATTATTTCTTTTCTGAGGTCTTTATTCTTTTATAAACTTAACTAGAGGCCCAGTGCATGAAATTCATGCAAAGGGAGGGTCCCTAGGGGCAGCTGGCTGCCGCTGGGGCCTCCCTTCATTCCGCACTGCCCACTGGTGGTCAGTGTGCATCATAGCAAGCGATCAAACTCCCAGTAAGTCAAACTCCCAAGGGAACACTTTGCATATTAGCCTTTTATATATATAGATTGTGCACCCCCTTTCCAATTCCAAAGTTGAAGTCCTTACCCCCAATGTGATTGGATTTGGAGACTAGAACTTCAGCTGGTAATTTGGTTTAGATGAGGCCATGAGGATAGGGCCTTCATGATGAGATTCAGTAACCTTATAAAAAGTGATACCAAAGAGCCTGCTCCCTCTCCACCAAGTGAGGACACAATGAGAACATGGCTTTCTGCAAGCCAGAAAGAAAGCTCTTACCAGATGCCAGTCATACTTCTCCACTGAACTTGGATTTCCAAGTGTCCAGACTGTGAGAAATAAATAGCTTTGTTTAAGCCACTCAGTCAGTGGTAGTTGGTTATGGAGCCCACATTGATTAAGACACTGCTGAGTAGCCAACCTGAGCTAGAAGTCAGGTTTCCTCTATGTTCCAATTTCATAAACTTATCCTTGCCATCTCTCTGGGGCTTGACCAAGAAAGCAAGATTCAGGGACCCATTTGAAGGACACAAAGTCTCCTCACATCTCTCATGTTGCCTCTCTCCATAGCCTTGAGAATTGTTTTCTATTTTAAGGGTGGTTAAAGGTGATCACCCACAGGGGCACTTGAATTCTGTAGGCATTTGTAATTGTAACATCACAGACAGAGCACAAGTGGCTTGGACTCATGCCTGAGCAGCAGAAGGCAATAGCAAATCACTGCTTCATTTTCTTTTCTTACTCCCTTTTTTTCTTTTGTTTTACCCTAAAAAATCATATAAGACACAGTCCAATATGAAACCTGAGATAGTGTTGAAAGATGAGGCTCCCCAGTCTCCCAACATAAACCAAGGTGAACTGGAAATGGTACATCAAGAAATGGACTATCTAAATATTGACAATGAGCACATGGAAATTGTTAAAGATTTTGCTTACCTTGGCTCAGTCATCAATTCAAATGGAGACTGCAGCCAAGAAATCAAAAGAAGCCTGGGAGTCAGAAAGACAGCAATGGAAGAATTAGGAAAGATCACCAAAAGCAAAAATGTGTCATTAGAGTTCAAGGCTATAATCATCCACACCCTATATTCCCAATTACCATGTGCAAATGCAAAGTTGAACAGCAAAAAGGGCTGATGAGGGGGAAATTGATTAATTTCACATATGGTGTTGGAGGAGGCTCTGCAAATACCCAGGACTTCCGAAAAGATGAGCAAGTGGGTCCTACAGTAAATTAGTCTTGAAACGTCCCTGGAGGCAAAATGACAATACTGAAGTTGTCCTAATTCAGCCACATGATGGGAAGGCGGGATTTTTTGGAAAAGACAATAATGCTGGGAAAAATAGAAGGCAGCAGTGAAAGAGAAAACCACATACGGGATGAATTGACTCAGAGCCAGATCAATGGCATGCAATGCTTTCATGCAATGAATTTAAGATACCAATGACTTCTATCTCAGGTTGGCTGCTCAGCAGTGTCTTAATCAATGTGGGCTGCCATAACTAACTACCACTGACTGAGTGGCTTAAACAAAGCTATTTATTTCTCACAGTCTGGACACTTGGAAATCCAAGTTCAGTGGAGAAACATGGCTGGCTTCTGGTAAGAGCTTTCTTTCAGGCTTGCAGAAGGCCATGTTCTCACTGTGTCCTCACTTGGTGGAGAGGGGGTAGGCTCTTTGGTGTCACTTCTTATAAGGTTACTGAATCTCATCATGACCACAAAGGTGGTCAGTGATAGCATTTTTTTCTCTCCCTCATCCTAATGTGGTGTGCCATGAGTTCTTTCCACCTAATTCTCTCTAAGCTCTAAATCTCAAAAAGCAGGAAGATATATATATATTTTTCTTTTCTCTGCTTTCCATTTTCATGTTTTTATCAAGATATCACACATTTCCTGTGTCACAGGGTACTGGGAATAGATACAGATAGAAAGAACTAGAGATTGGGAGAGTTGGGAGAGAAAAATAGCCATAGCTACAGTATAGTTTAGTAAAGATGTTGATATAGAAAAAAAAGATTTTTATCTATCTATGTGTGACTTCTTATTTAAATCTATATCAATCTGTAAATATGCATTATTATCTTGATTTTATTGATAGAGTTTTATTGAAGTGGGGTCTCTATAAAATAGGAATACCAGTATGATTGAGGATGAATTTCTGGACTTCAAAAACCCCAAATCTTGCCGAAACCGGTTTGGCTCAGTGGATAGAGCGTCGGCCTGCGGACTGAAGGGTCCCAGGTTCGATTCCGGTCAAGGGCACGTACCTTGGTTGCGGGCACATCCCCAGTAGGAGATGTGCAGGAGGCAGCTGATCGATGTTTCTCTCTCATCGATGTTTCTAACTCTCTATCTCTCTCCCTTCCTCTCTGTAAAAAATCAATAAAGTATATTTAAAAAAACAAACAAACAAACAAAAAAAAAACCCAAATCTATCTAATTTTAAATATCATGTTTCCAAAACCTAACTGTATAGTTCTGCAGTTTATTTTGATATAAGGTATGGGTAAGTTAGAATAATATCTATTATTCTACATATGGAATAATGTCTATATTAAGTTTATGTTTTCATGCAATGAATTTAATATATGAAGTTTGGCATATATCATTTATGAATGCATAATCTGGAATCTAATGAAGTACAATAAAAGTCCAAAAAAAATCTGCAAATCAACTGGGAGAGAAATATCAACAGTTTTTTTAGATAGGAACCAGTAGATCTGCTTTTTGCCTGGGGTGGTGTAAAATACAGGTGCACACACTGAAATCTTGAAAGTTTGCATAAACTTCCAGAACCACTTCTGAACAGTATTGGTAAGTTTTTAATATTGCCCTCATTCCATTGACTTGGATTTTTTTATTCCAGCTGACAAAAATGTTTGCTTCATCCTTTACATAACAGAATACAAACTTTTAGCAACTGTTTATGCGTGCGGCCTCTTGATTGTAGCAGCGAACACAGGCACATAGTCTGAACACCAATGCTTCAGTCATAGATAACTTAAGATGGAACAAAACACTTCTTAGGGAACGATCAGAAAGAGAAATTAAGAAAACAATCCCACTTACAATTGCATCACTAAAGATGAATAATGCCTGAGGGCCTAATATAAAAGAGGTTGGCTGTATTGATGACATTGTCATATACAATTGAAATTTGTATTCGTGAAATAACAGATAAATGTACCAAAATGTAACAGAAGGACAACCTAGAAATAGACCTAAAAATAAAGTCAACAGATCTTTGACAAAGGACAAAGTTAATTCAATGGAGAAATTAGTATTTTTTCAAGAAATGATGTTGGAACAACTGGGCATTCACATGCAAAAAAATGATTTTAGACGCTAACCCTACAGATTTACAATAAGTTAGTCAAACCAGGCCCTAGACCTACAAAACTATGAAAATTCTAAAGGTAACGGGAGAAAAATCAAGATAATCTTGGGTTTGGCAATGAGTAACAAAAGCAGACTCCATCAATGAAAAAAATTGATAAGTTGCACTTCATTAAAATTTAAAACTTCTGCTCTGTGAAAGACAATAGCAAGAGAATGAAAAGACAAGTCACAGACTGGGAATAAATATTTGCAAAACGCATATCCTTTATTAATATACAAAATAAAGAACTCAAATCTTAACAGTAAGAAAACAAATAATCCAATTAAGAAGTGGGCAAAAAATCTGAACAAACAGCTCACCAAAGAAAACATACAGATGGCAAGTAAACATTTGAGAATATGTTCAACATTATCTGTCATTAAGGAATTGCAAATCAAAAAAACAATCAATGCGATACTGTGTCATTATACACCTATTAGAAGGTCTAAAATGCCAAACATTGACAATACCAAAAGCTGACAAAAGATGTACGAGCAATAGAAACTTTCATTCTTTGCTGGTGGGAATGCAAAATGATATGGACACTTGGAAGACAATTTAGCAGTTTTTTTATGAAACTAAACAGTCCTATCATAAGATCTAGCAATTGCAATTCTAGATAATTGATTCCTTGAATAAGTGGGAAACTTGTCCATACAAAAACTTGCATATGAATGGTTATAGGAGATTTTTATTAGTAATAGCTAACAATTAAAATAACTAGAACATCATTTAATGGGTAAATGGACAAATATACCACAATATATCCATACAATGGAATATTATTGCTAAAGACATTGAGAAACCTTAAGTGAGCATTGCTAGGTGAAAGAAATGAGTAGGAAAATGTTACATAGTGCCTGGCAGGTGTGGTTCAGTGGTTGAGCATCGACCTATGAACCAGGAGGTCACAGTTCAATTCCCAGTCAGGGCACATGCCTGGATTGTAGGCTCAGTCCCCAGGGGAGTGTGCAGGACATATGCTACATTTTTTTTAAAATTTCTATTTTAAATATTCTTGTATTTATTTTAGAAAGAGGAAGGAAAACGGAGAGAGAGATAGAAATATCAATGAGAGAGAAACATGAATCTGCTGCCTCCTGCATGTACCCTACTAGGAATGGAGCCCCAGGGGCCTGGCATGTGCCCTGACAGGGAATGGAACTACTGACCTGGTGCATGGAACGGCGCTCAACCAACTGAGCCAAACTGGTTAGACTATGGTTCTTTCAGGATAGACAAGTGCAATTTTCCCACATTTTGCACATGTGTTCATCAAGGATGAAAGATCTTTGCCAATGGTTATGAAGATAATATGAAACATACAAAATTATAGCCATGTCATCTCATTTCTCTGGGCAATCCTCATTTTACCAGACCATGGGGAGGCTCCAGATTTGGAGGGTTGGCAGGTGGTTCACTCTTGTGGTCAGTAGTATGAACTCTGGGTGGGGTCAGACTGCCTGGTTTGGAATCCTGGTTTAAACACTTACTAGCTAGGTAACACTGTGTAACCTATCTTACCCATCTGTACCCCACATTACTCATTTGTAAAATAATCTGTGCTTCTTTGACAACTGTGAGAATTAAATGAAATTTTTGCAATGTGCTTAGGAGAGTACTTGTAATACACCACAAATACTATGTAAATGTTAGCTACATTAGATAGGTTGAAAGCCAAGAAACCCTGGATTACTATTCCTCATCCCTCTTGAATTTTCCTCTAAAAAATAAAATAATAATGAGGTTTTCATCGATAATGTCACTTTTCTAGATCATTCTTTCTCTAGTTCATAATGGCTTTAGAGGTCACAAGGTCACTGGTTGAGTCAATCAAAAATGAAGACATTATTGCCTATCTAAAGCTCATTAGTTCTCAAATGACACCAGCCACCATAAAATGGGGGACAAAATAGCCCTAAAGCACTTATTCACTAGTTAGTCCCCCCTGGAAGATCTTGGAGGAATTTTAAAATGGCCATTAAACTAGATAATGGTCCACACAGTTTCCACATTACATAGGAAGGAATTTAAATTAATTTTAATTGTAGAGGTTTTGTAAAAGATTGAAGTATTTTATACACATTAAAGGAAACACGATATTTTTCAGTTTTGATTATCTATATGACTTTATTATTGTATATATTCTTTTTAATAGCATAACTATCTTTACCCATTAAAATGTAATAATTGGTTATTGTGGAATATTTTGAAATTTAAGGAATGTATAGAGAAAAAAATTAAATAATTCACAATTGAACATCCAATAATATACTTTAGAGATTTTTTTTCCTTTGGGTATCTATAAGCACTTAGAGATATGTTCTTATAAATATGCACATATATAGGTAATATATACATATATTTAAATTACATACCCAGTGGTATTTATGTGTGTGTCAGGCTCTGTTCTAGGCACTGAAAACACAGAATTAAACAAGTACACACATAGGCCCCAGTATCATGGAGCTTTCACTGACCACAAACAAAAATATAACTACATAATTTTAACAAATTTTTACCACGCTTTTAAGACTTGCTTTTTCATTCATGTGTGAATGTCTAACCTAGTTTTAAAAGTGATACTTTTAACCACCACGCAATTTTAAATTCAGCTTTTTATGACTGAAAAGCCATGTATCTCTTTTTGGAGTAATCCATGCATGTGAACAAAATTAGCATTTCATAGCTAAAACTATTTAACAAAAAATGTGGTTCTATCCAATAGATATAAAAATGTGATTGCTTTTCCAAAGTGGCAAAAGGAAAAATGCACACTATTCTACTGGGGACATGTTGGATCATTTAAACTTAAAGTGTGTTGAAATACTTTTTTATTATTATGTTGGATCATTTAAACTTAAAGTGTGTTGAAATACTTTTTTATTATTATGCAATTAGGTGCATTCATAGATAATTTTATTGCTGAAATATTTGCAAATATGTGTGCAATTTTGCAATTTTTTTATATCTCTAATGGTGTTATGCAGAGCAGACAAAGTTATTTAAGTTGGCACAAAGTCCAGATGTTTAATTATAATTATCTTAATCTCAAATAAATATATTGTGAGCCTTTTGTCCCCTAAAATACCCTTTATCTAATACAACATTAGATGAGAAAGAGCATTTGAATGTATATTCTCTACCAGCATCTCTGTAAAAGAACAAATTTTAGTAACATGGTTAGATGCTTATATTGAAAAATTATGTGCTTTGAACATGGAGACAAGGAGTTGGTGTTGTCAAAGTCCTTTTCTGGCTGCCCACCATTTTAAAGGTCTCTACTTTGTTTTGTATTTTTTAAAAAAAGATTTAATTTAATTAATTTATTTTTAAAATCTTTATTGTTGAAAGTATGATAAATGTCCCCTTCTCCCCTCATTGACCCCTTCTATCCTGCCCTTGAACACCCCCCCGCACCCTTCACCTCCCTATTGTCTGTGTCCATGGATTATGCATATATGCATACAAGTTCTTTGGTTGATCTCTTCCCACCCACCCCTGCCTTCCCTTTAAGATTCATGCTCTACTTTATTTTTAAATTACAGACTCCCTTTGATATTATTTTATATTTATTTCAGGTGTACAGCATGGTGATTAGACAATTAGGTCCCCCAATAATTCTAGTACCTACCTGTAATAACCATACACAGTTATTACAGTTGTATTAACTATGTTCCCTATACTGTACTTTATATACCCGTGACTATTTTGAAAATGTTAAAGATAAGACATCTCACCTTCCTCTTTCTTTCCTTGCTTCCTACCCTTTAAGCAATCAGTTTTCAAGTCTAAGTTATTCTCCTGTGTTTTTGTTTCTTAAGTTTACCCTGTCTTTTTTTAATAGTTACCATCAACTCACATAATCAGCCCACATTTAAAGCTTCCCAAGTGATCAGTTTTCCCCCTTACAGCTCAATTTTTATTGAACCTCCAGAAAGAAAACTATCAGCATATGTTTTAAAAAAAAACCACTTTAGTATTTTTTAGGCAATTTAAACTCTTCTTACAGGTATCTAATATTACTAATTTAAATGTGAAAGACTCTTTATTTAAATTTTAAAAACCTAAGAATGATAAACTTTAATGTATTTTCTTTCTTCATGAATATGAAAGAAGGGATAATTCATATTTCTTCTCAATTGGCTTCAGGAAGAAAACCCAGAATGTTCAGAAAAAATAAAGTCTTCGGTTTTTGGAAGGATGAGAACCAAAGCCATGAACTGCCATTGGACTTGGGTCCTGGCCTCACCTGAGCTGCCTTAGGGTCCACAAAGCAGAGCCCTTGGTCAACAGGGACTGGGGTTACTTTGGGAGGGAGTAGGAAAGCCTAGAATGAGATCAGTTTAAGTTGTGTCTCCAGAGGGTCAGAAGCAAATGCCATCATAGCTTTTCCTGACAGGCCCAAGGTGGGCAGGTTGAAAGGTGGGATTGCCTTGCCCCTGTCTCCGGAAGGTCATCAGCAAATGTCTCCAGAAACTTCTACCGAAAGGTCCTGGCCTCTCCCTAACTTCACCAGAGGTGGCCGGTCCAAGAAACTGGAAAACAAAGACATCAACTGAAACTTTCTTAGGAGTACAATCTAAGTATTTAATAATTTCAAATATCTTAAAAGTTAAAACTTAAGTTCAAAAGACAGAGCAATATTCTGTGAAGTGTGAGTACCTTCAAAGTCATCTCTTTTAGGTATAACTGTTGCAAGGAAGATGTTATGAGAAAACAGGATCTTCAGTTTTGAGGAGAGAAAATATTTTTTGGGGTTTATTATTTTTTAATTAGCAGTTTAAAGAACTATCATTTTTAAGGCAAGGTAATAGAATCACAAATGTTAGAAGTGAGAGATAAAAATAGGCTTGAAAAGCTCAAATTTACAATATAAAAAGAAGCAATAATCTTAACAAATGTAATATATTTCATGTTTTCATCTAGAAGGTTTTCTTCACAAATCCAGTCTGCACACTCTGTATTGTTTTCCTTGTGCCTTATCTGCTTTACACATAATAGCTTTCCAACAATAGAAATGTTGAATAAATGATGAACCCTCCATTGCAACCACATTAATTTGGTTACTGTTCTCCCAACACAATCATGAACTTCTCCACATTTATGCCTTTGCTTCCATCATTTCACACGGCCTATATTATATTTTATCAGTTTTATCAGTCGTCAGTGACCACTCTGTTTCTTGGATCTTCTGACCATTCTCTAAACTATTGTCCCCTCTATTGCTCATTTATATTTCTCTAACTCAGTTGTCTACTAACTCAATAGCCCCTAGCCCCTTCTCTCCACAAGTTGTAACACTACTATTTTAATAATAATGCCGAAACCGGTTTGGCTCAGTGGATAGAGCGTAGGCCTGCGGACTGAAAGGTCCCAGGTTCGATTCCGGTCAAGGGCATGTACCTGGGTTGCGGGCACATCCCCAGTAGGAGATGTGCAGGAGGCAGCTCATCGATGTTTCTCTCTCATCGATGTTTCTAACTCTCTATCTCTCTCCCTTCCTCTCTGTAAAAAATGAATAAAATATATTAAAATAATAATAATAATAATAATAATACTGATAATCTATAATAAAAAGCATTATATGCTAATTAGACTGGACATCCTTCTGGATGTCCTTCCTTCTCGACAAAGCCGCAGCAGGCAGGGGCTGAGGCAGAGGCGGCAGAGGCCCCCGGACACAGTGGTGGTGGGCGAGGGCCGAGGCCAAGGCCCTTGCACTTGAGCAAATTTCATGCATCGGGCCTCTAGTAATAAATAAAATATTACATGTAAATTGATTAGAACAGTAAACATTCAGCCAATTTTAATTATTAAGTCTCTCTCTCTCTCTCTCTCTCTCTCTCTCTCTCTCTCACACACACACACACACACACACACACACACACACAAATAAAGCATCTTTCCTCTTTTTTCTCTTCTATTCTGTTTTCTGTTCTGCTGTTCTGGCTGCCACTGTGAAATAACATTAAAAAAAATCATCACTCAAATGGTAATAATTGGAAGAGTGAAATTTCTTCAAAGATGCTGCCTACAGATGCCCCCATGCATTCCATTCAATGGGCTGTCAGTGCAGAGATGGGCTCTGAGCAGTGGGAGAATGCCCTCGTCCCCTGCTCAGTTCTACTACTGCTATTTCAGCCCTGATCATCTGTGACTGTGGTTAGAGCTCATAGTTCAAGGGACATGGGAGTTAGTTTATCATCCCCAATCATCCTTCTTTTGTTCCCTCAATCCCTTTACTAACCTCCCCAACAACATTTATATCTCCTGCCAAAATTATAAAACTAGACCTCTTATGTATATTGATGACTCCATTGTAAACAAATATTGCTGTGGATATGGTGACATTCTGTGTGCAGGAGGGGTGGGGAGTGTTATATTCATGAGCAGCTTCCAAGCTTCACATCATTCAGGAAAAATACCGGATGACCTTATCTCTTCTTTTAAGTTGTACCTTTATACTTAAGCCTCCTGTTACTCCAACTATGAAATTACACACTTTCTTTTACATTGGAAGGCCATATATGTATCTCCCGGAGTTCTTAAAACCAAGACTTTGACATAGGAAAATATTGCTGCAGTAATTTCCTGTGCGTCTCTTCCATTTCTGCACATCTTGTATCAGCTTTTGGTCCAAACTATCTTCACAAGGATGTCCATACAGTAAACAACCTTGGAAGACAGAGATAGTGTCTCCCTCCAGGTAGAAAGCAAATGTGTTTCCTTATCAGGCTATCAAACATAATGTCTTCCTTCAGGGAAATGGCGGCGCAGGTTTCGTTGCAGCTCATTAAAAAAGATTAGGGTTTCCTAAACTGAGGTTCCCCACGGTGATACAAATCCACTGACTAATTTTACCCTGACCACTCTGCATTGCCACAGGCCTGGAGAGCAAGGCAACCTGGTGTGTTCTGTGCCGTGAGTAACAAAAGTCCTAATCTCTGACCCAGGAGTCCTGTGACTCTTGCCAGCATCTATGAAACTGTGACAGGTTAACTTGTGCACTTGCAAATAGGGTAACATCTCACACCCTTCGTAGTTCTTGAAAAAGACTGAAAAAGCCTTAGTGGATTGACTTATTTTTCTAATATGCAAGATAAAAAGCAGTAGTTTAAAAAATAGTGAATGCTTACATTTGCATTTGACACAGTGTTTCAGTTTTTACATATGGGCATTCGGGTTTCCCTTCTTTGTAATGCAATATTTTAGCATCTGTTGGGCAGATACATTTAGCTCTAGTATCTGACTTCACTCCAGAAAGTTAAAGCACATGTGGTACTCAAGTTTGTCCATGGACAACTCAGGAAAATGAGGTTACATGTAATTACCTCTAAGGCTTGGCCTTCCCTCTCTCAGTGATGAGTAAATATCGTATATATTCAACAACTATTACAAAATTTAATTATGTGATGAGGGACAAAGGGACTTATTCATTAGAAAATTTTATGCTAATAAAAGGCAAATCAAGTGTGATCCACATGCTTGTACAAATGAAAACCTGTGGCCTATGGATTACACCCAAAGAAATGCACCCCCCACCATCACTATATTTCAAAAGCATTAGGTTTATCCTATAAAGTTGCCTAAGCTTTGACACATGGACAAGATGGTAGCAAAATTCTGCACATGAAGGGTTTTGGGTTGTTTTTTTTTAATCTTTAACACAAGAAAGCAAAGCTTCAATTAATTGAACCATTCACTACAACAGAGATGCGTGCATTCTTAAAACAGGAACATTTGTAATGATGGGGTTCTGAACTAATATTAAGTTTTTGCTCCTCTCCCCCATGGGGTTTTTTAAAGCAGGTTTCCAGTTGCTAAAAAAAATTACAAATACAATGAGAATAATCTGTATGTATTGGTGGTGATTATGTGTTTTTGTTTCTCCTACTTGCCTAATGCTGCTTCATTATTAGATTTTTTGGTCAGTGAATGTTACATACAAAATAGATCACTGTCCACAAAGATTAACTATAGATACAAAATATTATCTATGGTGAAATGTTTACATTGCTAATAATGTACAACTGTGCTATATCTACTTTCTTCAGCAGAAAAATATAAATCTATTGATCAATATCTTTAGTCTATACTAAATATCTACACAGACTGCAAAAGGTACATAGTTCTTTCTCGTCCATCCCAGCACTTTGCTTCTATGCCTGTGACCATTGGTCTTTACTGGTATGAGCTGCCTGCGTTGAGCTATCATGATCATTAGCATTGTGGTCTATTAGGCTGAATAAACATGGATTTACATGCTATTTCCAACAAGAACAAGATCAGACTACACATTTTTTTTTTCTTTGTTCGACATTTTTGGGCTTCTGAGCAACAAAATAATCTTATCATGATTCAAGGACGAGAGGACACAGATGTTTCTCAAAGATGCTGTTTTGTTAGTTCCACACGTGCGGCTTGTGTTTGGGGGCTCTGCAGTCAGCCCTCCCTTTGGATAAAAACCTGTTACCCTTCTTCTCAGTCAAGTGCATGCTGAGCCACCAGATGAGAATTAGACTGGATCTTTTCCCAGAGGTCCCTGATACTAAAATGCTAATTGTATTTTGGGGGGAGTTTGTTCTTAAAAGCAAAGAGTTAAGCTTAACTTTAAAGGGAAATAGAAAATAATATGATCAGGAAAGCTCTGGAACTGAAATCCAAAGATGGAGATACAAGATGATAATAAAGATTAAGGCCATATATATACATATATATATATATATATATATATATATATATATATATATATATATATAAAATCTCCTATCTAATAATAGAGAAACATGGTAATTAACCGTAACTTTGCTACCCTTCCCATTGGCTAATCAGCGAGATATGCAAATTAACTGCCAACCAAGATGGTGGCCGGCAGCCAGGCAGCTGAAGAGAACATGAGGCTTGCTTGCTCCAGTGATGGAGGAAGCCAAGGTTCCCCGCCTGCCGTAGCCCAGCTCTGAGATCCAGATGCAACAATGTTGCAATTATAGAAGCTAAACGAATCCAGAAACCTGCTTTCAGCCTCCAGCGGGCTCAGTGCTTAGAGTGCCAGTGATGGCAACAGAGTTTCAATTATAGAAGCTAAACAAACCCAGATAACTCCTTTCAGCCAGCCACGGCCTCAGAGCTGGAGCCGAGCCTCAGAGCTAAAGCCGGATCTCAGCTCCAGTGACAGTCATAGAAGGTAAATAAATTCCATAACAAAAAAAAAAAAAAGAACAAAAGGAGAGGTTGGGAGCTTCAGTCACCCGCCAGCCTGAAAACGGACCTCAGCCCCTCACCCAGACTGGCCAGGCACCCCAGTGGGGATGCCCACCCAGACAGGGGTGTGACCAGCTACAAACAGCCATCATCCCCTCATCCAGGCTGCCAGGCACCCAAGCGGGACCCCCACCCTGATCCGGATCACCCTTCAGGGCAAACCAGCTGACCCCCACCAGTGCACCAGGCCTCTATCTTATATAGTAAAATGGTAATATGCAAACTGACCCTAACAGCAGAAAGACTGGGAATGACTGGTCACTATGACACACACTGACCACCAGGGGGCAGACACTCAATGCAGGAGCTGCCCTCTGGTGGTCAGGGTGCTCTCACATGGGAGGAGCTCTGCTCAGCCACAAGCCAGGCTGATGGCTGCCAGTACAGCGGTGGTGGTGGGAGCCTCTCCTGCCTCCTCAGCAGCGCTAAGGATGTCTGACTGCAGTTTAGGCCTGGACCCCGCTGGCAAGTGGACATCCCCCGAGGGCTGCCGGGCTGCCAGAGGAATGTCTGATTGCCAGCTTAGGCCCGCTCCCCTGGGGAGCGGGCCTAAGCCAGCAGGTGGTCATCCCCCGAGGTGTCCCAGACTGCAAGAGGGCACAGGCCGGGCTGAGGGACCCCCTACCCCCGAATGCACAATTTTTTGTGCACCGGGCCTCTAATATATATATATATATATTGATATGGAGTATAAAACTGGTGACTCAGTAGTCCTCATTTTTCAAGTTATTAATTTTGAGAGAGAGAGAGAGAGAGAGAAAGAGAGAGAGAGAGAGTTGGGCTACCCGACCAGGGCTCAGCAGTCTTCTTTAGAACCTTGGACCTCAGAAGTCACAGTGGACTTCAAAGTACTGCACTTCCATTATAAAACTGGCTGCTGTCCAGTTCTCTCTCCCCATTCTGTAGTCAGAGACTCTAGAGCAGCCGTGGGCAAACTACGACCCATGGGCCGGATCCGGCCCATTTGAAATGAATAAAACTAAAAAAAAAAAAAAAAAGACCGTACCTTTTTATGTAATGATGTTTACTTTGAATTTATATTAGTTCACACAAACACTCCATCCATGCTTTTGTTCCAGCCCTCCGGTCCAGTTTAAGAACCCATTGTGGCCCTTAAGTCAAAAAGTTTGCCCACCCCTGCTCTAGATGATTAGACAATAAAACAGTACAGAGAAAACTGAAATAAAACTCTCATCTCAGATCCTGTAGCTGCTCTTGGAACTTTATCCATGTTGCTCAGAAACCTGGGTTGATTCTGCTTCTTGTTGCCCAGACCCTTTTTCTCATCCTGACCTTTAGTGCCCAACACTTAATTCAGTGGGTCCTGTTGTGTGACATTTGCCTACCTCCTTGTTCCTGAACGGCCAGCCCAGGACACAGAGCCCTGGACCCAGCCAGTAGGCCTGAACCTATGGAACCTACTTCTTCAGCATTGCTCTTGTTCTGAGTGAACAAGCAGGACTTGTTCATTGTAGAGTCAAAACCTCAGGAGTTTCCCAGGTGAAATCAGAAAGCGGCCCCATACACACACAGAGGGCAAGGGAAGAGTGGACACTAAGAGGCACTGCAGATTGGTAGGTGGGAGGTTTGATAACCAAGTACTTACAAAGCTTGCCTTGGGCAGCTACAAAATAGATTTCTGCACCTCCCTGCTGGAATCTTAAAGGTTTACCTGGAGGCTTTTCTTAACTGGGTTCAATCACAGATACAGTCCAGATGGTTTCAACAATCTCTTACTCTCTCGAGGCTATGTCCTTGAAATAGGTCCTACTGTGGGAATGGTGAGCAAAGGAACATTTCAAGAACAGAAAACAGGTAAGAAGCCTCTGATAGCCTGGGTTCAGCTCTCAGGTCAACTTGTGATCACATCCTCTCAATGACCTCTCCCAGCACTCCAGCCTCTGTGACACTCTTACACCCTCCTCAGCAATATTCTCTGAACAGTCAGCAAGGAGTTTTACTGGCATGGAAGTGGCTTGTTGGGTGGCTATCTGGCTGAATTTGAGGCAGATATCACAGCAACAATTGAGGCACTTGCAAGAGAAAACAGAGATCAAGATAATGACACCCAGAGTAACAGTTGTTTCCACCAAGAGCCATGATCTAAACCACTGATTTAAGGCTGCTAGGCTGGAGATCAGATAACTAAGGACCTCACCTTGTGTCCTCATGTGACTTAATAAAGATAATACATTAGCACACTCATTAGGTATGAACACACAACATTATGTTTAATAATAGCATAGATGCCTCCTTTTGAGGCAGTAATAGTGTCCAAGGCCATCCTTGGATATTAAGGTTTGCCATGTGTGCTATAATATCCTCCAAGCCAATGGAAGGGACAAAGACTGCGATCAAATGTTAATGCAAGTGGGAAACAAACATGTCCACCTGGACTTGAGGAGGGGGAGGGTGGTAATTTTTGTCACCATGAAGTGGATTTCCCCCTGTGCCCAGAGAAAATCCATGGTGCCCAATCATCCAGGTGGAAAACACAGCCAAAATTTTATACCACACTACCACTAGGTCCCACTGGGAGATACATAATACCTGGGTGGCACAACTAGTCAGTGCCAAACCAGTAGCTATATTTTAAAGTGACACAATGACTACACAGTTCTGGTCACATCTGTTCCATATCCCTGGTATAGTTGCATAGGTTCTGTTTAGAGTCATTTTTCTGTTCCTGAGATATGGATGTCCATGTGCTCAGATGCCCATAACACAAGGTGAACCACATTAACCTATCCCAAATCTGAGCATGTTCTGATGGTAATATTTTTAGAATATTTCTGGTCAGTAGTTTGGTCAGCTGCTGGTGTAGTTTGATGAACAGGAAAAGAATACCTATGCCCAGTATTACTGATGGTATGTGCCATAGCCCAGTTTTCTGGATCAGTATTGATGATATCAAATGAATGAAGAGTACTAGTCCTAGCCTATTCTTCCTTACCACACTGCTTTAGGGCTTTCCAATCCCTTCTCTGGGGTGGTGATACCCACCATAGCAACCCTGACGATCTAAAAGAGGCAGCTGCCCATACGCCCAACAGCTGGGTTGATTCTTCTGTTGGGCATATATCTAAGCAGAAATCTAAGATCAAAGAACAGATATCTACTAGGAATTTGTATGGGAAACTCTTCCCTCTCTATCCTTACAACCTCCCCCTCAGATGTTAATGTAGTTGCAGCTTTAGGAATTTGACCTGGTTGTGCATACCATACATGTTGGCTAGGGGATGCAGCACTGTCAGGCATGAAGAGATATGTCAGACGAGGACCCCCATTTTCTCCCCTTTACAATGCTGTGTGTTCCATTTCACTTTTAGTGCATTTCCACAGGTCCAGTTTGCAGCAAGACTATGGGATCCCAGTAGGAAATGAGTAGTTTCCCCCACTTAGGGTTGAGTAGTAACTCCATCATCCAGGGAGGACACCTCATTACAAATTTCAGTATATAATGCCTTTCCCAGGTGTGATGGAGCTTAGAGGTCTCTGCAGCATAACATGTTGATACACGGTGAAAGTCGAAGCAATGGCTGTTTCTGGCAACTTCCATACTTTATGCTGCTTGTGGTCTTAGCAGGGGTTCTCAGTCTGGCATATGGGGCAACCGGCCCTACTGGTTAACCATTCAAATGTATGTAGTTTTACTTGTTAGTAATTGAATCTACCAATTTAATATTTCATTCTTCCTTTCTCCCAACTCTGCTGCTTTTGGGTTATAGGGGAAATAGAACCTCCATCCAATGTCATGTTCTTCTGCTCAGCCTTGCATATCATGACCTTGGAACTGTAATCCCTGATCACTTTCTATCTGACAAGGGTATCTATAGGTGCTACTCAGCTTCTCTTATCCCTTAATGGTGCAGCCTGGTTTTCATGGCCACAGGGAAAAGCTTGGATTAGGCCAGATGCACTGTCCACTAAAACCAAGGTATATTTAGAAACCTCACTCAAAGGGAGGGATGCAATATAATCAATTTGCCAATCCCTTATGAGTTGGATGGCCCCAGACCTCTTGGTAATCGACTTGGGCATTATTGAGAACACACAGGACATGCTGTAACTGAATTAACCAAGTCATTGTATTTCAAGGGCGATGTGGCATCCTGTGCAATATGGCACCCCACATGGCTCTACAGTGGCCACTCTTTCTAGGCACCTAATATGCCATATTTTTGGAAGGCTCAGTGGCTAGATCTCATACCCGAGTGAGGGCAAAGGGGGTTTCTGATTGCCAGGAGATCAATACCTTACGAACTGGAATGTGGAAAACAAAGCGTATTCTTAGGCTCTTACAAGTGAACTCAGTCTCTTTCCACATATCCTGACCACACAAGGGCTAATTTGTGATCATCCATTCCTTTCCCTTCCATTCTACACCATAGGGGTGATCCCTTTTGAATAGCCCAACTGTTGGTGGGCAGGGTTAATGGCCAGGGTTCATGAAAGGTCATCAGCCAAACCACTCTGAGTTTAGCTCACTGGAGGCTGTAATTCATTCTTGTTTTCATCCAGATGGTACCAGTGTGGGACTGAATAGTGACTGCAATCCATGTGGGTGGGTTGCCCCAACTGAGCATCAGTGGAAATTTCTCTCACTCCTCCACAGGCCACAGGAGCCTCAGAATAGAGTTGGGGCATTTGGAAGATCTACATACTCTATAGAGCCCAGTAGCACCCACATTTCTAGAGATAGTGGACTGGCAGATAATGTGCTCCTTTTTGCATATAGGTATGCTACTTAGTCAAAATGGGGATTTGAGTCACGGCAAAGGTGAGTTTGTTACCTGATGGAGTCTGGGCCTGGGGCATGTTTGCCTTGGGCTAGCTGGTAGTGTGTGGGTTCTTGACTTTGTGTAGGAAACATTTTACAATATGTTTCCAGGTGATTTTGAGGATATGTTTATTAAAGCTGGGGACAGTAAAACAAAGGAAGGGCTCAAAGTAGAAGAAGCAACAGGAAAGAGCCTAGGCAGGGCTGTTTTGCCTCTTTAGAAATATTATAGGAAAACAATGAGCCTAGACGGGGCTGTGTTGGCTCATCATGAAATAGGAGTCACTGTGAAGAAGTGAGCCAGACAGAGATGCTGTTAGCTCAACGAAAAGTCATAGAAAAAAGGGGCCTTGAGACAGGTTGACGTGCTAAGCTTGGGGTGAGCTGCCTCCACCTGCTGTTCTCCTGGTTGGAAGTCTCATGTAGACCCTTAAAGTTTAGGAGAAAAAAGTAGAGAGATGCAGGTGTGGGCATGCGCTAGAGCGTGCTGTGGGCCCTTTGTCTTGAGACTTTTTAACTTTCTTTGGCCAACTGGAGTCCTAGGGGAGATCTCAGAGGAGGGTCTTAACAGACTATTCATTAGCTTTCCAGGTGTGTCCTTCAATATGTTGATTCATCAAAATGTGCACATAGAAGTGTCAGGAGTTATTTTCTGATTAGTTTTCTTTTTAAAGAATGCCATCAAGAACATCATTGAAGAGGGACTAGGACCAAGGCCCATCTGTCCTGGGAAGGTCTGGAAAGTGTAAATCATTTGCTCCTAAATGGCTTTGGTTAGGGAAAACAAAACACTGTGATTCATTAACTGGCTGTTCAAATCATTTGGTCTTGTTTAATTATTTTGTCTCAATTTCCCTTATCCCACTTGTCAAGGAGTTTCCCTGTCTTCTTACTATCCTGCCACGGGTTGATGGAATTTTCTCGTGTGTGATAAAAAGCCCTTGTAGGAAGGGGAGTTTTTAGCATGATAAGCCATTCCTTTTGGAGAGGCTCTACCTGGAGGAGCACTGTGTACACAGCTAGGAGCTGTTGCTCTATGGGGCTGTGGAGGGGTTTCTGTCCCTCCAAAGTTGGGGTCACAATCCTAGGGGCATGCTCTTTTTCTGTTGTCTCTGCCATGGTGCCTGACTCAGACCTTCTGGAGTTACAAGTATATCTAACTCTAATAGGAGCCTTGCTTGGGAAATGTCCAGAGCTTTAATCAACTTCACTAGTACTTTTGTCTTCTCAAGGAGGTTTGTTGCTGTGATGCCCAGAGCCACATGGACCCTTTCTTTACCAGGTGGTATAAGGAATGGAGGCACTATGCCAGGTGCAAATAAAAGTCCCCCAAACTCCCAAATCCCTACAAATGCTTGCACCTCTTTTATATTTTTAGGGGTTGAACAGGCTTGCATCTTCACAATCACAGATCCTGCAACAATGCACTTCTTACTTTAACAACTGACTCCGGGCAGTGCCTGGGTCTTGAATTTTCTGTAGGTTCCCCACTCATCCTCCCCCTCAAAAATGTTGCACACACACACACACACACACACACACACACGCACGCGCGAGCGCGCACACGCACACCAGTTCCACCAAAATCTGCAGTGTCCAGCAGGAGAGGCAAGACTTAACATGTTAACATTATATCACCAATATAAAGTGCCCATTTTTCTGATGTGGGTAAGAAGGACAAAGACAGACCTTGGACTACCATCCCATGACAAGTTGTGAGGCTGTGTGGATAGTCTTGACAAAGCACTTTAAAGGTCCATTGTTGCCCCTCTCATGTGAAGGTAAATTGATTTTGTAACTCTGCAGCCAGGGGTACACTAAAAATAGCATTTTCTACATCCAGTACAGTATGGTATGTTCCTAGAATGTGGCCAAGGTATCTAAGATGCTGGTGATATTGGGCACAGACACGTAGATGAGGAGCACTGCCTTATTCAGTGCTCAATTGTCCACAGTCATTAGTTATGAGCAATCTGTCTTTTCTCCAGCCATATGGAGATGTTGAAAGCACCATGGGCAGGGTGTGCAATACCCACTCAGTGCATGCCGGGAGCCGGTCCATGCTTGCTGTTTCAAGGGACCTGGCATATATGGCATACTGTTCTTAATATGTTTGCTCCCCTTAGCGCTGTGTGTTTTAACCAAGGTCACCTCTCCAAGAAAGGTTGTTTCCCCAGGTAGGAATTTTTCCCTGAAGTCAGGGAGGGGATGCCTCTCCTAGAAAGGTTGTTTCCCCAGGTAGGAATTTTTCCCTGAAGTCAGGGAGGGGATGAAACTCCTTAACTAAGTGCCAGGTGGGTAATTAATCACTTTGACTATGAACAATCATGCTTAAGCTACATAATCTTTACTCCCTGGAATGGAGATAAGAAACGCCCTAACCTTTGTAATAGAGATTGATAGGATTGGAATCAACTGGTATAAATACAGATGTAACAACACAGAACTTAGAACACAGAACTAAGAAGACAGAACCAAGAGAGACAGAACCTACACTCAGAACCTCGACACAGAACCTACACAGAACGTCCTCTAGAGACAGAACTTCGCTGGAGAGAACATGGCAAAAGATCTTGGACAGAAGCTGACCTCAGAACCTAGAGACAGAACCTAGCGAGAGAACATGGCAAAAGATCCTGGGCTGAACCTGACTACAGAAATTGGCAAGAGAACCTGACTAGAACCTGGTGACTGAACCTGGCTGGAGAACCTGGACTGAACCTGGCTGGAGAACCTAGCAAGAGAACATGGACACAGACCCTGGCTGGAGATCCGAACCAGAACTTCGCTGGAGATCCAGACCAGAACTTGGCTGGAGATCCTGGCTAGGCTGCTGATCAACTGAACGCTGTCTCTGTGTCATTCCTTCTTCGCCGACTCCGTCTACACCTTTGGGAACCCCTGGACCTGCTGGGGTTGGACCCCGGCAAGTGCAGTTCTTGAATACTTTACCCTATTTCCTATGCCCCTCCCCCAAAGTCAATTTTTATTTTTTGAAAGTTACTCCTCTTGTGAGGGTGGCACACTTACTGGTTCCCAGTTGGCTTTTCCCCTCAACACTATTTTTTTTAAATATGTTTTATAGATTTTAGAGAGAGGGAGAGGGAGAGATAGAAACATTAATGATCACAAAGAATCATGGATCTGCTGCCTCTTGTATGTCCCCTACTGGGGATCAATCAATCTTGCAACCTGGGCATGTGCACTGACAGGTAATCAAACTGTGTCCTCCTGGTTTATGGGTTGATGCTCAGCCATTGAGCCACAGTGGCTGGGCTCCTCAACACTATTTTGATTACTCTAACTAGGAGGTGGATTTCACTGATAGATTTGCAGAGTTTGACCATGTAGGATATCAATATCTAAAAAGTTCTCTCATGCTGGAGAGATAAAATACCTCATATTCTAAGGGGGAGAACACTCAACTTGCAATGTCAAAGTTACCTTCCTGATTTTGTCCTCTATAATAATCAATGGCAATGAGGGGGGCCAGAAACCTTCTGAGCGTTAGTAGAAGGAAGGAAATAACAGATTAGAAGGGAATAAAATAGAGAGTAAAAAAAAAAAAGAATTTAAAAACCTATAAAATTAAGAGCTGGTTCTTTTAAAAGATAAACAAAATTGAAAAACAATCCCATTTAAAATTGTATCAAAAAGAATTAAAGAAGTTAACAAAAGTGATAAAAGACCTATATACTGAAAACTATAAAATATGGAAACAACTTATATGTCTATTGATGGATGAATGGATAAAGAAATTGTGGTGTACATATACAATGGAATATTATTCAGCCATAAAATATAATGAAATCTTGCCATATGAGAGGACATTGGATGGACCTTGAGAACATTCTGCCAAATGAAATAGATCAAACATAAAAAGAAAAATACCATAGGAACTTTCTCATACGGGAATAAAAAGTAGACAAATAAAAACAAGCTAACAAAAAGAGTCCATAAATATAGAGAAATTTGTGGTTGCCAGATATGGGGGTAGGAGTGGGAGAAATGGATGAAAAGGGTCAAAGATTGAGTATATAAACAAGCAAATAAATAAAACAAAACCCCCCTACTGGAAAACTTTTTTTTAAAGTATTAGCTGTAGTAAATAAAATTGTCAGGGGAAAAAGAAAAGAAAAATGGAAAAAGATGTATATTAATTCATGCATTTTTGGTTGAGTGATCAACAGAGGAGTAGTAAATTTCTACTCTTTGTAGAGAACTATCTTCTTTGGAATTGCTTGTTCACCTTTATGACACCTTCCATATGGAAGACAACTTTGAGCTGAATAATAATAGTCTTAGCTCTATTTCTCCAGCTGTTTGGCCAACGCTGAATCTTTTGGTAAACATCACTGGTCTATTGAGACCTACCAGAGTTTCCCATTAGACATTTAATGAAGATTATATTACCTCCCCAAACGCCAACAAAAAGTACTTTGTTATTTACAAAGTGTTTGCTCTGAAAAAATACCTGAAGGGAAGAAAGCAGTATATTTTTCATGTTAAGAAAAAACCTAAGATGAAATTTGAAGTGAAAGAGTAATTAAATGGCATTCCTTATGGATAGTTCAAATATTCCATTAAACAAATACCAGAAGACCATCCAAATGAAGATTGTTGAATCAAATGTCGTTTAACTGAAGTGTCACTAAGGTCAAAAGGTGGGACGCATTATATGTATCGGGTTTCATGTAATCTGATTCCCACTGCTTGATCGTCAATCAAAGCTTTTGTCAGAGTGAGTATGGAGGGGAAAGGACACTGTTTTGGGGAGGTAGAAGTGAGGCTCTCAGGTACAGTACAGAGCCTGGGAAAAAACATTTTGCTCCCTCTCTTTCTAGCTCCTCAGTGAATGTTACCACACTGAGAGTCTATCAAATAACCTATAATGAGAAAGGAAAAGGAAATTCATCTTAAGAATGGAAATTAAAAGTCCAGTATAAACATTTTTGTTATATTTCCCTGCATCAAACATTGTATTCTTTTTACTCCCTAGCTCGTGGTTGAGAATTACAAATCACATACAATGGAACCTTCTTCAATGCTGTCCCTGGCAGATTTCTTAATATTATAGATAGATAACCAATAGTGACTGGAAGTGATTACATTTATAAATATTAACAGCCTTTTAAAGGCTTAACATTTATAAATGCGTTTTCATTCATACAACTTGTTTATTACTTGTCTAGTTCCCTAAGTGTATTGTAAAATCTTTGCAATCGGGGATTGTGCTTTATTCTTGTCTATGTTTCTTATACTCAGAACAATGCCTGGCAAATGAAAAATAGGTGCTCAATACGGGTGGAATAAATGGATAAGTCTGCCTTTATTGCCTTGGGATGCAACAGGGCCCCACTAGCTATACTACTGTATTGGCTGTGATGCCCTCTAAAAACGGCACATTAGATTTCCCCTTCGATCCAACAGATACTGCAATTAGCAAGTGACAAAAACGAAGCTAATCTTAGCAGTTATTTGATGGTGACCTTGTCTGTTCTGATGACGCTCAGCTCATATTTTAATATTTTAACATTGCAGCTTACAGCTGCAGCTTTGTGACAAGCAAGGCATAATTTGGAGTTCAACATTGTTTATCTATTTTATAAAGAAATGTGCCATAATAAATATGAAGCATGGAAGTGTTTAATCTGGAGGAAGTGAGAACATTTTCATTTAAAAATAATTGGAATAATGAAATAGTCCTCAACGTTTCAAGAAATGGCAGGGCGTGTCAGCTGATGTGACAAACAAGCCAGTTGAAGAGCACAGAAGTCAATGGAGATGATAAAGACCTTCTGAGGACTTTAATCTTGTTTGTCAAGAAAAGCATCACAGCTGTTCTTCTAGATCCAGAGAAGATGATCCATGGCTGTGGTACATAAAGAATGGATGACGTGCTAGAGTGTTATTCTCTGAGATACCAGCACATGTTATGCCAGAACATGTGGACCGTTGAGAGGCCATAACACACAATGACATGATGAGCTGTAATTCAAATGAGGTGTCAAATGGACATGTTGCTGCATTTCATAGTCACTAAGCACTGGAGCACAGAGGCTTGGTGGAGAATTTAATCCAAACTTTGCTACACTACACAGATTTCCACAGAGAGCCCACGGATCTGCCACAGTTTCTACCAGTGTTCTTGCCATTGTTTCTACTACATTAAAGAGTTAAAGCTTCTTTTGACTTTTGAAAATGCGACCAACTGTGCTACCTGGTTCATAGGCTGGGGGATTTTGTATTTTATAGTGATGATCTAAATGTCTCAGAGATGTCCAATTCATCCTAAAAGGATGGAAGATAATTACCGAGCTTTTCCCAAGGACTATACCTCGGGAAAAGTTCAGTAATTATATATCTTATTATGTAGTTCATTATAACGAACTTTCAGAATACTTCCAATTTTCTTCTGAAACCTTCACAGAAATTCAGAAAACAGGGAATACATTTTATGTAATCTCAAGTTTTCTCAATATTTCATGTCCAGCATTTCTTATTTTATTTAAATGGTAGCAGTGCTGTGGTGTATAATGTGTGTGTATATGTGTGTGACTTTCTTTATGTTAAGAGTAATTCATTTTCCTCTAAATCATTACACTTCTTCAATGAATTCTTTCAGAATATAGCACAAATTAATCATCAGAAGGATGTCAAACACAAATTAAATGTTTTCCACCCTGTTCCTGAGATATAAAAAATATTCATTGAAATGACCTCAAAGTAAGTAGGAAAGATTTCCAAATATCTCCCAGGCCTGAAGTTGTTTCATCCTTCCAAATTTGTCACAAATATATTTGCCTGAAAAAGTACAGAGAGAAGAGAACTTCTTGTAGCAGTAATTGTAGTATGAAATAGAAGACAGCTGTACTTCTGGGAGTCCTTGAATTTGCATTCATATATTTGTTAGATACCTAGAACAAAAATAATGGTAAGTATGACAATGCAGTTAATAAGCATTCCGTATTCCAAAATGTAGACTTTTGGTAATAAAGACAAATGATTCAAATTTTTTTCAATATATATCAACCTTTATTTAAGGAAGCAGAGAGACTGATTTGAGTAGCACATAAACCATCATGGGGTTAAGGAAGTGGCTGCATCACTGAAACTCAGGGATACACTGAGCCAGCAAATCATGGATGATGTTCGAGAAGCAAGGGCAGAAAGATTTCTCTTACCCTTTCCTGTATCAATGACATGTTTGGGTGGAGAAATTGATAGTTAACATCTGGTCTGCACTATAATTAGACCCATATGTTATCTGTAAACTACTGCAAACTTTTCTTAGGATTAATTGTTTCTCTAAGTGGTATACTAGTACAGCTGATTATATAATGTTGCTTTACTTTCACTTCGTCACTTTCTGACCTTTACCAATCCTTCAAATGAATGAGCCTTTGTAAACAGAGGTAGCTGAAATAAACTAACATTAATAGTCAACATGGTGATTCTACTTTGAGCAATCCTGCTGTGGTGGAGACCCCTAGCGGTCCTTTAATAATACTCCCCATGCTTCCTTTTGGTAGCGGGATGCCCAGTTTTAGCTGGATCTATGGCTTCTCAGTCATAGACAGGATTTATCAGCCTCCCTGGTAGTTAGCTATGGTCTTGTCACCAAATTTGGACCAAAGGTGCAACCTCTAGGCTACATTCTTTAAAGGAAGCAGTTTGCCTTTAGTTTTACTCTTTCTCCTCAGAGACTGGGATGCTAGCAAGTCTCCATGTGGGCAAGGAGAATATACCTTAGAAATGGCAGAGTAATAAGAATGACCCCCAATGAATTTAATTAAAAAATGAGAGGAGCAATCTGGGTGCCTAGATGTCCTAACTGAGAAGAATCCAGCCTAAAAAAATCAAAGAGTTTGGCCTTTTAATTACAGATATGTAAATCCTAAAAATATTTTATCTTCTTTAAACTATTATTATTTGATCTCTCTTAAAACAGGAAAATAGATAACTTGCATCAATTTGTAGGATTTACCTGAAGGAAAACAAAATCATATCGAAGCTAAGAAGGATAGTCTTCATTAAGCAACTTTTACAGTTCTACGAACAGGCAGATACTTTATGATGCCAACTCAAGCACAGGCAGTACATACTTTATGATGGGGAAGAGATATATAAATTCAAGCCAAAACTTTACTGAGAATAAATATCGATTACAGACAGGTTGCCTCTTCTCCTAGGATGCACATAAAATGGCAGCAGAGAAATAATTAATTCAAAAGAAAAATTGAAATAATAAAAATTGTACAACCTTAAATGCTAAGTACTATCCTATGGAGGGTGATGTTTTCAATAAATGAGCCTTGATATTATTGTAACACATTTGGAATAAGTTTTAGAATTATCATTGAAACCTAAACCCAAATATAGTCATGGAGCAATTATTTTGTCCCAGAGAAGCAGAACTTGGAGGCTGCCCTGCTTTCAAGGCAAAGCACTGTTGTTCAGACACAAAGTCAAAGCACATATATTTGTTTGTATTCATGAATCTTTCAAGTTTCTGCCTAGGCTGGATGGCATGGATTTCTGATGCAGCATCAGTAATTTTCTACTAGTGAAATCTGCAAAGAAGCAACAGCCTTATCTTAATTAGGCAAAATATATTAATCCAGCCACTGACAATACCAATATATAGTCTATCACTGCATGGAAGTTGGTGAGGATATTTTATCACATTCTCTTACATAATTAAGAAATTTGCTTTGACATACATAAAGCAGGACTGTTAGAATATAAACTAAGAGTTTTAAGATGCCAGCTTATTTTTACATGTACTGATAATTTGAAATGCCCTGTTATCATGAACAGGATCCTATCTAATAATAGACAAACATAGTAATTGACTGTACCTTTGTTATGCCTCCTATTGGCTAATCAGCACGATATGCAAGTTAACCGCCAACAAAGATGGCGGCTAATTTGCATATACTGGCTGGGAGTGAAGACTGAAGACACCATAGAAGGAAGCCAACCAACAAAGCTGAGGCAGCAGAGACTGGCGGGTAGGAGCCACAGAGAAAGGCGGGGTAGGAGCCACAGAGATGGGCAGGGTAGGAGCTGCAGAGATGGGAGCGAAGCCCTATTCTTGCAAGAATCCTCCTGCAATGGGCTTCTAGTTTAATATATAACTAATGAATCTCTTGATCACTAAGAGGTCATTATTGAAGTAAAAAAAAATTTATAACCAACTTTTACCTACATAATAATTGCCTATTGGCAATGTAAGACCTGGGAAAAACCTGTGTTCCTTCCAAATGAGAAGGGAAAATAAAATGTTATATTTATGCCCTGGCTGGTGTGCTAAGTGGTTAGAGCACTGGCCCATGCACCACAGGGTCATGGGTTCGATTTCCAGTCAAGAGCACCTACCAGGGTTGCAGGCTTATTCCCCACCCCAATTGGGGCATGTGCAGGAGGCAACAGATCCAAATCTGTCTGTCTGTCTGTGTGTCTCCACCCCACTCCCTTCCACTCTTTCTAAACTCAATGGGAAAATATCCTCAGGTGAGGATAAACAAAATAATAATAATAATACAAAAATAATGAAATGTTAGAGTTATGATTTACCTAATACATTGTCAAGTGTCTTTGTATTTAGCAAATCAGATGATTTTCACAAGTCTGTAAACTCAGTAAGGAATAAAAAACATATGTTCATCATATGGAAGATAAAATATTTGTGCCTCAGAAATGCTAGGTGTCGCTTTCACATTCTTAGATCAAATGATTGTGAGAAGTTAAGATCAGAAGTCAGATCTCTTGAACCTTGACTTTTACATGGACTCACTTATGACCCCATTTAATATAACCTATGGCAATACCTTAGTCCTCATTTGCTTAAATTTTGGATTATTTTTTTAAAAACATATTTTTATTGATTTCAGAGAGGAAGAGAGAGATAGAAACATCAGTGATGATAGAGAATCATTGATCAGCTGCCTCCTGCACTCTCCCTACTGGGTATCAAGCCTGGAACAGGGGCATGTGCCCAGACAGGGAATCTAATGCTGACCTCCTGGTTCATAGGTCTACGCTCAACCACTGAGTCAACCCCACTGGTTGTCTATCCAATCTCCAACCCCCTATTCTGTAGTACTAAGAGAATAGAATCCAGATTTTATCTGAGGCAATAATAAATCTAAGTTTGAAAAAAATTTATTTTTAAAATAGTAGTGGTCCTGTAACAGAGTGACATGGTTATGGCAAAAGCAATGTTACAGAAGTGAACTAGGATTTGCAGGAGTGTTATTATCTTCCTTATAAACAGAGAAGGACCATCCTGCACATGCTTTTCACTTTGGGTCTTTTCATTCATTCTGCTTGAAAAATAGACTTAGTATGTGGGGGTGCAACAGATATCTTTGAACAAACTACATCAACTTGTGGTCATCTGCTTCTGGACTTCATGTTACAGAAGAAAACTAACCTCTTAGTCGTTTAAGTGACTAGATTTGGGTTTACCTTGCTTACAGCCAAAGATGCAAGTCTTTCTAATCTCAGGGAAATTATATTTAATAATTTTTAATGTCCCTTTCCTACTTTCCTTCTGTGTTTATTCAGGAAAACACTAAAGAGATTTCTTTTTAACTTTACTCTATGTCTGGCACTATCCTATAATGGGGAATACAAATTTAAAAAAGACAAGTTTCATACCTTCATAAAAATTACTTTCTTACAGAAAAGGTGAACCGTAAATAGGTGAAACATTATCATGTAATTTCAAATCATGTTAAGAGCTGTGAAGGTAATGCACAAGGGCAAAACAGGCAAAAATGATGGTGGAGCGACGATAAGTAAGGCTGTCTTATTCTGATAGCACATCTCTGAGGGGAAATTTTGAGCAAGTTTTTGACCAATGAAGGGCAATAAGCCTGGAAGAGGAAATGAAGCATGAAGAAGAGTAAGACAGAGGCCTTCCTTAAGCATGGGTAAGCTCTAACTGACGCTCTGCTGTCCCTGGAATGTATGTTTCATCCGTTGTTCCCATACCCAGAACTGCTTCAAGGAAGCAACCTTGGGAGAGCTGGATGCTGTTGAGACCATCTGGAGTTTACACTGACTGAACCCAATTAAGGCCTCTATATAACATTTAAGATTCTTACTTGCAAGTACAGAAATCTACTTGTTTTGTGGCCACCGAAGACAAACCACTTCTGTAAGTTCCCTTCTTATTAAGCCTGTCACCAACCAATTTAGAGTGGTCTGCCTCTTTCTTCACTTTCTCCTTGTCTTGTGTATGGGGCCTATTTTGGGTTTCACTTGCGGAACTCCCAAAGTTGTAAACCAAAAGCTGGGTTAAGAATAGAGCCCTAGCTGGTTTGGCTCAGTGGATAGAGTATTAACCTATGGACTAAAGGGTTATTCCGGTTAAGGGCGCATGTCCAGGTTGTGGGCTCGATCCCCAGTAGGGGGCATGCAAGAGGCAGCCGCTCAATGATTCTCTCTCAACATTGATGTTTCTATCTTTCTCTCCATCTAGCTTCCTCTCTAAAATCAATAAAAATATATATGTTTAAAAAAAGAATAGGCAATTCTTTATGGTTACTTTAGGTCTTTGAGTTTGCAAGGCTGCCATGCAGGCCTTCCCTGAGTTTGACAGGTTTTGTCCACACATCTCCCTTTTGATCATAAATCAAACCAAAGGATGCATTGATGACCAAACTTTTGGTTGGATAATGGAGTCCTATGGTGCTAGAAAGGCTCATCCCTAGGAAGTCTCAGTGTCAGCATGTCTTGCTAAACAGGGCGGACCACTGGGGATGGGGAAAACCATAACCTTAGATGGGACTTAAGGTCAAATTATTATTATTCAAAATAAAAGGCAGGTAAAAGACAGTCTGATCCTATTTTTCTTTGTTAAAAAGTATCTTGGATCATTTCTAATTTTTGAGTTACCATGATCCAAGTATTTTTTCTGCTTGTCTTAAGTTTTGACCTTCTGCATCTAGTATAACATTTATATACCAGGAACAAAAGCAATAATATTAAACCAGTAAAATTGATTAGGAACAGAAAATGTCTAATATTAGACAAGGAAGGATCTGAGAGGAGAAGTTCTAATTTTCCTTTAGAGACTGTCTCGGAACTATTCTGAAGCTATAAGGACGTCTTGAGGACCTTTTTTTTTAAGTGAAAAGAAGATCCTATAGAAGGTAATTTTTAGCTTATATTTTACTAGCATCACTTTTGTTGCAATATAGAAAAATATTTCTTTGTGCTTGTTTTGGCTCTTAAGAGTATAAACTAGTTGTGCACTAGGCCAGACATGTGCTAGTGCATCACAGAGCTGTAGGTAGATAAACCCACGGAGCTAAAATATCATATTTTTTTGGTTCTATCTCTTAGATTGAACAGCAGATGTCATATGGAAGAAAATAAAGTGAAAAAAGATCCACAGGGGGACTCAAAAGATAATACAAGGTGAGTTTGCTCGGTAATGAAGTCATGGTCACAGTAACCTTCCACTGCTCTTAACAAGGTGGAAAAAGTCTGCTTAACACTTCACCATACAGCTGTTATTTTTCCCCCTCAGCAGGCTCATTTCTTTAGGGCACAGAGAAAATAGACTTTTCACTCTCAAGTATGCCCTAGACTACTTTTGTACATGAAGAATGTAGAAGTCCATAAGTTCGAAGAAAAATATTATATAAAACCTATTGAAATAGTCTAAGACAAAAATGAATCTTTGATGACATTTTAAACATTTATGATGAATTCAAATCAAATATTTAATGGATAAGGATCACTGTAATATTTGAATGAAAGTCCTTATTTTCTATAATATTCCTTAAAAAGTCTTCATTGATGTATATCACGATGGAACAAAAGTAAAAATGGATATATCTCAATTTTGTATAAATAAGTGTATTCAATGCAACAGTTTTTCAGAGCTGCCAACCTATAAGTCCTCCCAGAAAGAAATATGCCATTGGGGCAGTACTATGCCCATCTGTATTCCACCCGACTGTCAGAGAAAAATCTATGTATTTCAAGTTTCTGTTGGCAAATTGTAATGACCCAAGAATGAACATATTTTAAATTAGTCATCCATAGTTATGAAATTAATAAAATTTCTAAAAACCCTGACAGTGTCTTAGATTTTCCTTGGTTTTCATGATCTTCACAGTTTTGAGGAGTACTGGTTAGTATTTTGTAAAATGTCCCTAAACATGTGAAATTTTGGTCATGACTAGACTGAGGTTTTAAGGTTTAGGGAAGAATACAACAGACACTGATGGCATACATGAGGTCAGGCGGTACATGAGGTCAATGTGACTTAACACTGGTGATGTCAAGGGGGAGCAACCACTTGGCTAAGGTCGTGAGTACCACTTTCCTCTACTATACAGCACTGTTTTCCACTTTCTGTGCTCTATTCTTTGGAAGTGAGTTACTAAATAGAACCTTCACTCAAGGAGGCTATTGTCAGTACTGGTGTCTACATATGCTATTTGTGTGTCTATAAGGATTATTTGTATCTTCTTTAGACTAAGCAGTTTTCATTAGGAGCTTAATTTTCTTCCTGTTTTCTATGGGAATAGACTCAGTTTTCATGGTTTCTAATTCTCTTTAATTGACAGAAACCCAGTATGCCTCCTGAACCTCAGAAATGTGTCCTTACTACAGAATTCCTGATAGTGTCTGGAGGCAGATCTGGAAAACCTTTCTTCCAAACCCTAAGTGCTTCTGAGATTTTTAGACATTTCACTGAGCCATTTGAAGGTTTTCAGATACGGTGTTTTATTAACTTAGACTTAGGTTTGAATAATTTAGACCTGGGTATTTCCCCTTTCTCTGAGCTCAATTCTCAATCTATGTAACATATTTATTCACTGAACAAACATTTTGTGAACACCAACTATATTCATGCCACTGTTCTAGGACAAGTAAATAATACAATCAATATTATTGCCCTTTTATTTAAGTAGTTAGAGATGGAGAAAATCCCATAAGCAAATAAATAAATCTAAAATAGAAATAAAATCCACAGAACTTTTTATATGGGCCATAAGCTACAAAGAGTAGTACAAAGACTGTGCTTTCACATTGGAGATAGTCAATTCATGCTTAAATGTTAAAGATTGAACATATTATTTGAAGAACAACTTTAAAATTCTCCTGCAATGATGCTGCATGCTTGTCAAGCAAATGATCAATTACATTAACATCCATATTTGTATTTAAGACAAACATAATTGAACATAACTTGCCAGCTAGATTACTGCATGCACAATATGCCAATATCTTTGCATTGCTTCACCGTTCTGACTTAGACTTACTTACATACAATACCTTGATATGAGACTAACTCTCAACTGTCAGAAATTGGGCAATGTTGCCTTCACAGCACAGTTGGAGCTCCCACCAGGGAGATAAGAACAAATTTGGAGTCATAAAGGGGGGCCTAGAAAAAATGGATCAAGACAATGCTGATAAGACCAAATACAAGGAAGAGAGATAAACCTACACTTGATCCGTACTAATTTGCAGTGGTGAGACAAAAGGAGCAGGTCTAATTTAATTGAGTAGAGTTTTAAAACAAACAGGTAAAGAAGTTAAAAGCAATCAGAGGTTGGTAAAGCAGAAAAATGAGTGGAAAGAAATAGGCTAAGAAATCACTCTTCCAATCTAATGACTGAGATTTAAATGTATTCCAAAAGGAAAACTAGAGGAAGAACAGACAGAAGGATGAGTTAAGTCTACTGAAATCTTATAATGGAGGATCTAAGAGGACTGTGTTGCCTCTTCACCACTAGGGGTGGCTCAGGGCCACCAGAGCTTACTAAAACCCTGAGGAACTTTGAACATGGGAGTGGAGAGTAAGCAGCTATATACCTTCCTGTCATACTGTCATTGGCCTATTGAAGGTTTAATCCAGCCGGGGGCAAACTACGGCCCACGGGCCGGATCCGGCCCATTTGAAATGAATAAAACTATTGAAAAAAAAAGACCGTACCCTTTTATGTAATGATGTTTACTTTGAATTTATATTAGTTCACACAAACACTCCATCCATGCTTTTGTTCCGGCCCTCCGGTCCAGTTTGAGAACCCATTGTGGCCCTCGAGTCAAAAAGTTTGCCCACCCCTGGTTCGGAAAAAGTTAATCACATGAGCAAATGGCAGAGACACAGCAATAGTTGCCTTTCTGTATTTCCACTTATTTATCACGAATGAGGATTTTAGTATTTATTTTTTACTTTATTCATTCCTGCATTTGTCTGTCCAGAAAACACCTGCAGATCTATTATGTAAACCAAGGCTACGCTATCTATATAATTGCGTTAACTGAAAACTCTAGCATACAGCATTCTGCCTTTTGTGGTAAAACAGCTATTCACATTTTAGCAAACTGCTAAAGCTGTGGATATAATACCTCTGTGGAAATTAAATCTATGATGGACATAAGCCCAGAGCCAGCCTGAGGCAAAACAATCACACAAACGTACACATACATAAACAGAAGTGAGGTCTATTTGAGCAAGCTTGTTTTTATAAATATGATGTGAAGTAAGTTGTGTGGCTATTGCATATGAATATATTCTTGAACTACAAATAAATTTTAATGGTGTTTGAAAAGTTCATATTGGCACGGGACTTTAGATAAAGTGACAAATACAATTTTTCTGGCCAACAAAGTGGGCAAAAACAAACCTTTATTGATTGTCTACCTTGGGCAAGATACTATGTTAGGTGGTTCATATATGGTATCTTCTTTCATTTTCATAACCATTATATGGATAGAAATTAAATCCCTTATCATTAACTAATTTGCCACTAGAAAATTGAATCTCCTGTAGGAAATCCTCATAAATTACAATAATGCTTAATTTTGCTGTGACATATTATGATTCTGGTATGCTTTGAGGTCAGCATCCATAATATAATGATTTCTTCAGTTGATGACTCAGCATTGGCTCTCATCCTTCACCATTGCTCTCCTCTCCCCTTTAAGTGAAAGAACTCATATGAAGTGAAAACAAACCCACACTGAAGGAGACAAATGGAAACATCATTTGTGTTTGAAAATGGCTTTGAAAAATATCTCATGAGATATTGGTCACTTGTGTATAGAAACATTAAGATAAGAATGTAGCACTTATATGTTGTTTATGTTTTATATGCCATTTCATATTGGAGAATATAAGCGGCAGTGGTCTAACAATGGCAAATCCCAAGAAAGCTCCATGACTCTCAGAGCCTAGCTGCATTATCAGTCCCATTTTCCAGATGACAGGACAGAAGCTTAGGACAAGTAGAGAGAACATTGGTCACAAGGCTAGAAAATGGATGCAAGAAACCTGTCTTTCCCCACAGTCTATGTCCTTCATGCACTGCTGGTGTGAGCTTTAGTTGAGTTGTAGTTGGGCTCGAAACAATCTTTCATTTCAAGGGCATGTCTTTCCTTCCTTCCTTCCTTCCTTCCTTCCTTCCTTCCTTCCTTCCTTCCTTCCTTCCTCCCTCCCTCCCTCCCTCCCTCCCTCCCTCCCTTCCTTCCTTCCTTCCTTGAAAAAATGCACCAACTTTGGGGGCACCGACAACCCTGTGCAGTTGCAAATCTATTTATAACATTTGAATTTCCCAAAATTTAACTACGAATAGCCTACTGTTGATCAGAAGACTTACTGATAACATAAACAGTCAATTAATGTTATCTTTTGTTGTCATATGTATTATACAGTGTATTCTTACAATGAAGTAAACCAGAGAAAGAAAATATAGTGTGCAAAAATAGGTTTACAGGAGTGCATGCATTCTTTCTGATTGTTTCGTAGGATATTGCCGGGAGCCGGTCCATGCTTGCTGTTTCAAGGGACCTGGCATATATGGCATACTGTTCTTAATATGTTTGCTCACCTTCTTGGCACTATGTGTTTTAACCAAGGTCTCTGAGAAAGGTTGTTTCCCCAGGTAGGGATTTTCCCCTGAAGTTAGGGAGGGAATAAAACCTCTTAACTAAGTGCCAGGTGGGTAATTAATCACTTTAACTACGAACAATTGTGCTTAAGCTACATAATCTTTACTCCCTGGAATGAAGATAAGAAACGCCTTAACCTTTGTAATAGAAATTGACAGGATTAAAATCAACTGGTATAAATACAGATGTAGTAAGACAGCAAGAGACAGAACTTAGAATACGGAACCAAGAGAGACGGAACCTAGGCACAGAACCTACACAGAACGTTCTCTAGAGACAGAAGAACTTCGCTGGGGAGAACATGGCAAAAGATCCTGGACTGAACCTGACTACAGAAATTGGCAAGAGAACCTGACTAGAACCTGGCAACTGAACCTGGCTGGAGAACCTGGACAGAACCTGGCTGGAGAACCTAGCGAGGGAACATGGCTACAGAACCTGGCTGGAGAACCTGGAGAAACTAGCAAGAGAACATGGACACAGAACCTAGCTGGAGATCCACAGCAGAACTTCGCTGGAGATCCAGACCAGAACTTGGCTGGAGATCCTGGCTGGAGATCCTGGCTAGGCTGCTGATCAACTGAACGCTGTCTCTGCGTCATTCCTTCTTCGCCGACTCCGTCCACACCTTTGGGGACCCCTGGACCCGCTGGGGTTGGACCCCAGCAGGATATATTCCTAGAAGTGGGATCACTGGGTCAAATGGCAGTTCCATATTTCATTTTTTTCATAGAAGCACAATTTATAATAGCTATGACCTGGAAACAGCCCCAGTGCCCATCAGTAGATGAGTGGATAAAAAAATTGTGGTACATTTACCCAATGGAATACTGTAAAAAAGAAGGATCTCTTATCCTTTGAGTAAGCATGGATGAATCTGGAGATTATTGTGCTAAGTGAAATAAGCTAGTCAGAAAAAGACAAAGATCACAAGATCTCACTTATTTGTGGAATCTAATGCACAAAATAAATTGACCAACAAAATAAGTCCCAAGGCATGGAGGCATAGAACAATATATCTCAGAGGGAATGGGGAGAGATAAACCAAAAAACATATACTTATATGCATAGCCTATGGACACAGAAAATAGAGTGGTAGGGGGTAAGGGCTGAATCGAAGAGGGCACAGGGAGGAAAATGGGAGACATATGGATACTGTCAACAATAAAAAATATATATAAATTAAAAAAAAATAGGTTTACAGTTGTGAGTACATGAAGCAGTTTATTATTGTATTGTTATAAATATGGCATTATTTTTCTATACACAACTGTAAAACTACTTGGCCCCACGTGTATTAAGAAGAAAATCATAAAGAGGAAAAAATTCATTTACTGAAAAAAATCTGCCTATAAGTGGACGAGTGCAGTTTAAACACATGTTGTATTTATTGAAAAAAATCTGCCTATAAGTGGATGAGTGCAGCTTAAACACATGTTGTTCAAGGGTCAAGTGTACTTTACTTGATGACAATATTGTCAAAAGGAGCAGAAAGACAATCCCAGTGTGGAAATAGATGAATAAAAACATAAGTGAAAATTCAGAATGAAAACCTTTAAACAAAGAGGCACTTCCTTGCTTGGGGACATTAGAGGTCTTGTCTATAAATGCCACAGACAATAAATTGAGCTGCACTCACATCATTCACCTTGGGAGAATGAGTCAAGCCATGTGTGAACCTTAAGCTGTCACTTTCAAAAATTGTGAGGCCGACCTAAGACTTCACCTCCAACAATCAAAATTGAGAAGTAAAAAAATTAAATGCAATAGCTTGATGTTGCTTTTAGTGGAATTGATGCCTTTACTTTAAATTATTGCTGATAGAAGACTATACAGAAAAAAATACAGCACTGATTTTTATTGACTTGAACTACATCTTAAGTATAGGTCTAACAGGCTACAACTTATCTATGAATAAAAATACAAACTATTAAGGAATCTGAACTGTATTCTGTAGGTGAGAGTTGGTGTAAGGGCATCATTTAGAATTTAAACAGGGGCAAGTCTTCCTAGAACAGATTCTATTTCACTTCTATGTCTTTCCATATTACCCTATACTTATCTCTCTACATTATTAACTTGTGTGTTGTAACTAGAGGCCCAGTGCACGAATTTGTGCACAAGTGGGATCTAGCTGGCCTACCCCAATAAGGGCCAATTGGGCCAGCCAGCCAGGAGGAGGGGATGCAGGTGGTTGGCCAGCTGGCCCCACCCCCTGGTCGAACTCCCTGTCGAGGGAACAATTTGCATATTAGCCTTTTACTATATAGGATAACAGACTCCTCTGAAGAGCCATTAGACTGTTAAGTTTTGAGGGTGGCAACTGGTTTTCATTTACTTTTATATCAGCGTGTAGTGTGGTACATGCCACATTGTGAAGTTTTAATAAATGTTAGCATGAGTAATTGGAATTTTGTTTCAGAAAATTATCATGTCATCTTGGAACCTAGATTGAAGGCAGGAGAAATGGACAAAGAAGATCATTTGGGATTATGACTGTTAAGGAGGGAAGACAGAGAGCTGGCCAATTTAAGGCTGTGGCAGTGAGGTTAGGAAGAAGGCAATATATTTGAGTATTTCAGTAAGTAAAATCAAAATTGTTTGTTAACCAGTTAACAAAGTAAGGAGGGAAGAGAGTGAAATTGAGGCTTGTGTCTGTTTCTTTCTAGGCTACTAAATTAGTGAGTATGCAATTCATCAGTATCAGGGATACGAAGGAAGAAGCTAGTTTGGGAAACAATAATAATTATTTTTAACACATAATGGCTCTATGTCTTATTTCCAGGACTATATCAGTACTCATGGCCTGAGTAATATTTCTCCCTGAGTAATATTTCACCACACACCACAGCAGATTAAAAGAAGGACTTAGTAGTTTGGGCATTAATTTCTTATCCTTACCTCTTTTCAAAGTCATTCTTTCATAATTAGGTAGCGCATTATTCTTTTAGGATGAGTTGGTTTCCTTGCCAAATATATTTTCCTGGAGCAAATCCTTCTGAGTTCTTTATATAAAATATATTTAGCTTTGTTGCCATGACTGAAAATAACTTTTGTTATTTTCTTAGCAGTTTCCAGGGAAAATGTACAGCTAAATACCAGTGAACGCACAAGTCACTTCCCTTTGGTGGGTCTTGACTTAGTGACTGAGGTGCTCGCTGTGCATGGTCATGACTATTATCTTCTGAATGTCCTATTTCTAGTGCCAATGTACAAAGGAGAGGGCAGAGATATTGGAGAGAGATGCATTTTGTGTTTAAATCCCAGCCTTACTGCATTCGCTTAATTTCCATGGGCTTCAATTTCTCCACCTGTAATAATACCTTTATCATCATGTTGCTGCACAGAAGAAATGAAATACTGTAAGAGGAAGTTTCAGTTATAGATTTCCAATTATCTGCTTACATGCCGGTTCAGTTGCTGCTCATGCTTGTGTTCAAACATATTTTTTCTTATATAAATAAGATGTAAAATCCATGAGTAACTGTAAAAGGCAAACAGAGACCTGCTAAAATTAAGAAATGGAAAACAGTATGATTTTTTTTATGTGAAGGTATTACTAAGCTTGTAAATGGTTGAAAATATTTTTTGAAGGTATCAGAATTCAAAAGTATTTCAACAGACTGAAATAGTAATCTGGAACCACTTAAAGATTTAATGGGATAAAATGTGGAGTTGGCAGGTATACTGAGAGGCCTAGGGACTTTTAGCTGACTCCTCAGCTAAGTAAACAGCGATACAACTACCCAAAAAGGAAACAGTCCTAATCGGCATCAGTTGAGTCCAGAACAAAGAATGTGACAGCCCATGGTTGAACTTGCCACTCATCAGACATCACCCATTTAAAAAGGAGAGAACTAACAAAAATGGTTTGATAATAAAATATTATATTAGAAATAGTAAAGAAATTGTGGCAGCTTAAGACAAATATTAATTTTATCTTTTATAAAATGAGATGTTCAAACAAGATATGCTCTATGCTCTATTCTTTCTATTTACCAAGGAATATTTATCTATTTACCTATACTATTTATCTATTGCAGCATAACAACCACCCCAAAATTTAGTTGTACAAGACAAATATTTTGTTATGTCCATGAATTTTGTGGGTCAGGGTTAAAAAAAAAAGCACAGCAGGAATGGTCCTTCTCTTCTCCATAATGTTAGCTGGGATGATGCCTTAGTCAGTATATACCACTATAACATGCTATAAAGTGAGTGGCTTATAACAACAGAAATGTGTTTCTCACAGTTCAGGAGACTGGAAGTCTGGGATCAGGATGCCACCAGCAAGGTAAGGTTCTGCTGACGGCCTTCTTTGGGCTGACTTCTTATTGTACCCTCACATGGCAGAAAGCAAAAGCACCATCTTAGCCTCCTAGCATAAAAGTACTAATTCCATTCATGAGGGCTCCCCCTCATGACCTAAGTGACTGACAGAGACCTCCAACTTCCAAATATTATTCCACTGGGAATTAGATTTCAACATGTGGATTTAGGGGTAACACAATCATTTACTCCGTAACAGATAACTAGAATAGCTCAGGGTTCCTCAAATGGATGAGTGATAGAATACTAGTGAGCTAGAGGAGCGGTTTCCAAGAAAGCTTATTACTAATGGGTTGGATGCCTGGTCTTGGGTGGCAAAAGAAAGACTCAACTACATTGTCAACCTGGCAGCTCTCTGTGGCCTCTGCAGCACGGTGACCTCGGGGAAGCCACACCTTTAACATGGCAGCTCTTGGCTCCAAGATGAGCCTTGGGAGTCCCAGTGTCACTTCTGCATAATCTATTGTTTGAAGTGGTCATAGACATAGAGCCCACCCAGATTCAAGGGATGGGGACATAATTCTAATCATGCTTTTAAACCATCACACATCCTTTCAAACTCTATACTTTCTATTTTCTATTTAGGCAAAAGTGAATCTGATTTTTGGCTTAAAGTGAAAAAGAACTCATATTATATAGAGAATAATTGAATATGGAGATGGTATGACCTATCAAAGAGGGATGGGATTTAGGAGTATATTAAAGACAAAGTTCTCATTATTCAGTGAATCTCAGGAAAGTTAAAAAAAAATTGAATTCGAATTACTACCACTACCTTGTGACAATGTTTAAAATGGAAAAATCACATGCGATTGTCTTTAAAGTAATTTCTAAAGCATGGATGAGAGGCCAAGTGTGAGCAGCTCAGTCTTCACAGGTGGGCCATCATCAAAGAGAAGGGCGGGAAGTCACAGCCTGAGGCCATGTGTGATATCCAAATTAACTGGAGATTTATGTAAGGGGACTGTCTGTAATTCTGTGTGAGGGTTTCTGAGCAATCACCACTTCTGATATTAAAGGATGGCCAGTCCTTAATAAGTAAGGGGGAAACTGAAATTAGGAGATTATTATATTCCTTTTTATGGAAGGGAGGCTAGGCAGTCTGATAAACGGTAGTAGAAGCATCTTTTACTTATAACTGTGAATTCATGGATAAAGTTATTTAGAACAAGGTCATATCTAAAGAGAGAAAGAGTCCTCAGGGTTATGGGTGGAAAGCAAAATTCTGGTCTAAATGGGCTGTCAATTCACTGAAGGTCTGAATTGTGTATCCAGAGTTGACATGTAAAATCAAGGGTCAGAAAACCTAGAAATAATGAAGCAAAACTACTAGGTAAAAACTGAACAGACTTCGGATAAACACATACTTGAAGATGGGCTTTTAGCCATTCCATGCATGTATTCAGCCTAGATCCATGAGTTTAGGCAACAGATAGAGCACATGGAAATAGAATCTGATGGGATGAGGTGAGGAAGTCGCACATCCTTATTCATCTTTTATCCACCTTTAGACATCTGTTCAGCATGGCTAGCTAAACCTATGAGCTTTGCATGGAAGAAGTGTCAGTAATGGGTAGACAAATAACACATTCACCAAATCTATATCATGTTCCAAGTGTTAGTAGAAAAATATCAGGCAAAAAGAATTATGAATAAAATAATTTCCAAGCAAATCTTTGTGAGAAGGGTGGCTGCTAATATTTTAATCTGGCTTTGTATGTGACTCCAGAACAGAACAGTTAAGAAAAGTGAGATTTTTTGACAGAGGCAGAGCAGCCTCAAACAGACTGTCAAATTACAGTGGGAAGGCCAGGGAGGGTTGGGGGAGGGGGAGAGTGAGAGATCAACCGAACGACTTGTATGCATGCATATAAGCATAACCAATGGACACAAGACACTGGGGGGTAAGGGAGGCCGGGAAGGTCAAGGGGGGAAAAAAGGGAGACATATTCAATACTCTTTGTAATACTTTAAGCAATAAAACAAAATTTAAAAAAAAAGAGAAGTGAGATTGTGGACATAAGGGACATCTGTGCTGGGATGGAACAGGTGACAGCTCAGAGAAGTGATAGGACTTTTAGCATTAAGAAATATTGCTACCTGCTTCATATGCATTCAGGAATTTTGCTAGAGCATGTTTACATGTTATCACATGGAGTTGTTATAAGAAACACAAAAGTTTAGCATCTTCAAAGTAGAGAAAAAGTCTGCATAAAAAGGAAAAGATCTAAATAAATATAGATTGAATAAAATATCTTTCCAAAATTGCTTCCTATTTACTTTCTAAGCATCTTTACCTTTTTCATCCATGTGTCATTCATTACAGAGATATTTACCTTTGGCTTTTATTTTCTGGTCACTACAGTATTTCAATGTTTTAATTGATTCCTTCCACATGACAAGGTGTGTGAGTCAATCATTACTCCCAGTTAGTGTATGTTCATTGTTATTTGTTCTTCAAGGTGTAGTGACTTGACTTGGTTGGTTAAGTTTGGTTAAAACAGACAAGCCTACATTTCTCAATATAAATTGTGTAAGAAAAAAAGAAAATTATTAGTATCTGAAAGAATCTCAGATTAATGTACAAGTAAAATCTAAGTGTAAGTCAAGTAATATTACTAATTTATAAAGTTTAAGACCAATAAAATTGACAGTATTTTAACTTTGGCCTTGCAAAGTATCTTTTTTCACCCCCACCTCTGAGTTTTTTAAATTTGTTTTTGTATTACCCATGGAAATGCCTTTAATTAAGAGGAGTTTTAAGTTTTAAAAAGAAGGTAATCAATATGTTAGTCTAAGTTAATTGGTTTAATGCAAATTGGGTTTTATTTTATCCATTGTTAAAACTAGATTCTTTGAAAGTTAAGCAAATCTATAAATTTTGATGATCCACACACAACAATGCTTAATTACCACAGATAGGCTAATAAAGTACAAATTTTTTTTTTCAGTTCATATAAATACAAATTAATTAAAAACATCTTGGAAAATGGATATAGCATACAAAAGAAAATAAGAAACACCTATAATTGATTTTTATAATATAAATGTTATGTGTCTACCTTGATATTAAATATAAACACACACATATATATTATATTCATGCATATATAATATATAAGTATATGATATAAATACAATACTGTGTATTATTTTTAAAATTTAATATATATGTATAGCTCATAATTGAAGTCTTAGAATATTTTTAGTTGCATGACCCACATTTTTATTTGGTACGTTAGATACTTTACTAAAGGTAAACCTGTGGTTAAATATATTGAGTTCATGCTTTTTAATAATTCTCACCTATGTTGTCCAATTGAAAAGGTCAGGGATGGTCATAAAGGAGAAAAACCTATATATTACTGAACTCTGGTGATAGGTTCCATCTTTGTTGCAGAAAACATAAAGACATTCTGTAAAAGACTAAGATAAAAAATTCAACCATCAACAAGAAACTCTAGTAGGGGATACAAAGAAGTGTCTGCCCAGTGGCATAAGTCTCAGGTCTGAAGGTGATAAATCACGCTCCCACTTGGTCCATGACTTCTTTCTCTTTCATTTTTCTTTTTTGCTCCGTCCCTCCACCCCTTCTCACCCAGCTTGCTCCCCAACAGTTGTCAGCCTGCTTTTTATCTATGAATCTGTCTCTATTTTGCTTGTTAGTTCATTTCTTCATTAGATTCCATATATGAGAGAAATAATATGGTACATATCTTTCTCTTTCTGGCTTACTTCAATTAGCATAATATCCTCCAGGACCTTCCATGTTGTCACAAAGGGTAAAATTCTCTTCTTTTTAATAGCTAATGTACCATACCCTGTTTTATCCATTCATCTACTGATGGACACTTGGGCTACTTTCAAATCTTGGCTATCGGGTACATATATTCTTTTGAATTCGTGTTTGGGTTTCTTCAGATAAATTATCAGACTTGGAATCACTGGGTCAAATATAACTGGTTGTGAGCCATTGAGTGTGCGGAGTTGGGAGCAGAGTAAAGGATTACTTTTTTAAAAATCATTATTATTTTTTCAATTGTATTTTTTATCATTACTTTTTCTTTTTTAAGTTGACATACAATATTATTAGTTCAGGTATATACCCTGGAGATTAGACATTATAAAACTCATTAAGTGATCATCCTAAAAAATCTCAGACCCAACTGACACCTTACATCGTTATTAGATTATTATTGACTATATTCTCCATGCTGTTCTTTACATCCTCATTAACTACACTATTGTACTTCTAAATCCCTTCACCTTTTTCACCCATCCTCCCATCAAAATGTTCTCTGTATCTATGAATCTCTGTTTTGCTTGTTTGTTTATTTTTATATTTATTTTTAGATATGTATTTATTACCATTTATTGATTTTGAACTAGGTCCCTATGCTTAAAATATCAACCTGTATCTTTTTTCCTTAATATTTTCTCAAATTTATTTTTAATATTTTTGCTGATTTTAATATATTGATCTTAAAGTTATGTTGTAGAGAAAAAATTCATTCATTGTTCTATATTTTATCTCCATTATTATCATGATTTAAAGTTTGTCTGTTCCCCAAATTATATAAGTAGTCACTTTTATTTTCTTATAGTATATTTATTTAATAATATTCAAACATCTAATTAATTTATAAATTAATTTGATAAACATGTGAGAAAGGATCCTTAATTTATTTTTGCCAAATATTGAGCTAAATGAACCCCAAACTATTTATTAAATAACATACATTTTATGTACTGATTTAAACTGCCAACCATATTATAAAGATAAATATGTGGAGAATTGGCAGTTATTCTCATCTTTTCCGTTTTCTTTGTTGTGTGTGTGTGTGTGTGTGTGTGTGTGTATGTGTGTGTGTGTGCCTTTCTTCATCCTAAAATGAGGCAACAACTGGACACACTTAATTATGTTTAACAGATAGGGAAGTGAAGGCTCCTTGGTCTTGGTATGGGTCACTTTCTATCTCCTGTGGTGACTGGAAACTTTCCTCACATGAACACAAGTGAATATGCACAACACCCATCTGATTTCAGGATCTAAAAAGCTTCATTTAGGGATCTTTCATCTTAACTGCCTGATCTTCTGATACTCTGAACACATGCATTTTGGGAAGACTAAAACATCTAGGGTGTGTCCTCAATATCCTTCTGGAAGTTTCAAGGATCAAGTAAAACTCTGTGTCTTTCCCAGGATGGTACCAAGAGGATGGAGAACGGTTCCTGTCGGCTTCCAAGTTAGTTTTCCTCTGTGTCAGTGAGTCAGGGGAAAGAATGGGAGAAAATTATAAAGGAATTTGCTATGTTCTTTTTCTAAGTCCCCTATTTACTAAAATCAGTTTGGACTATGAGTGATCTGGAACCCAGAATCCTCCACTTAATTCTTCTTAGTCAGCTCTATCTTCTTCTTCATGTCACTTCCCCCAGGTACCACTGTTGAATAGTTAATCAGAACATAGCTTATTAAACTTAGTTTTAGTTTTCTTCACCTTCTGTTCCACCCATGACCTATTTTGGTATTATTGGAAGAATTTGAGTAATTACATCGAAGTATGTTCACTGTTGTGATTTTGAGCCAGTAATCTATAATTTCTTGATTCAGTTGTTGAGAATTGATTAACATTAGATAGATAATGGAAGTGTTCAATATGTTAAATACCTATGTTATATACTTTTAATGTTTAGAAAATCCATTGTTAGAGAGGAAAAATAAATCAATATTAATTCTTTTAAGTTAATACAGAACATAGAACAATTATTATGGGTCTTTTTGTTAAATTTCAAGGTTTGGGACTTGAACAAACTGGATTAAAATCATGTCTTGACCCCTTATTATTGACCTCACTTTGAGAAATTTTCTTCTGGGTTGCAGTTTCTTCACCTGTGAGGTTTAAATGAGTTCAAGGTCAGATGCAGAATAAGTGCCCAACAAATGGGAGCTAGTGTTTTTATTATTGTTATTAGTTTTCCTTCATATGACCTTTTATTTACAGCAGTGCTACTCAAAGTGTGTTCTCTGAACCAGAGGCATTAGAAATGCCTCTGCTCTGGCCTCAACCTGTACCTACTAGATCAGAAATTTTGGAGCCCAGAAATAATTTAAGATGCATGCCCAAGTTTGAGATCCACTGATTTACATCATATCGGTGCTAGTATAAACTTTTCAAAAATTATGTTTAATTTACACCCGAGGATATGTTTTTTTAATTGATTTTAGAGAGAGAAAGGGAAAGGGAGAAAAAGAAACATTGATCAGTCAACTGTTACCACCCTGACCAGGGTTCAACTGGGGAACCGAACCCATAACCTGGGCAAATGCTCTGACCGACCGGGAAATGAACCCATGATATTTTGGTGCATGGGACAACACTCCAACCAACTGAGCCACACCGGCCAGGGCACTAGTATGACATTTCTTATAACTCTTTTTACTGGACCAAAAATAAAATACAACTAAAAATCATCATGGCAGCCACACATGACAAAATTATTATATATATGTAAAACATTCTTTCTTAGTTTCTGTATGGACTAAACAGACATGTCAGTTATACCAAAATAAACTAATGATTGACAAGCATCATTCTAAAACTGCATATGCTAATTGTCAATGCTGGAACCACAGACCAAGCGGCACGTCATCGCTTTATATAAATAAGCTCTACTCTACTATATCTTTTCTAATTATATTTCAAATGTAGGCCAATAGTTTGGAATGTTTCCCTGTCATTCTCCCTTCAATCTCTTTTCTTTTGAAAGAGATACATTTAAATCGTTTTGACTATGAATCAGAAAATACCTCCTGGCCTAATACAACAAGTAGTTAACAAAGGGAGAGAGTTACGATGAATCTGACCTTTAACACTTTGCTTAGGCAGCTGATTTCTGTGAAAGGTAACGTGTGATCCCATGTTTCCATTTTCCTGCATTGTAGGTATCAGCTCAAGCTGGTGACTGCAGCCTTTGAGGTCAGCAGACAGTCTTAGCAGACAGGCTGTTAGCATTGCAGCTGTGTTAATATGACGTTGGAACCCACTGGTTTGAAAAAGAAGTCAAAATATATAAGAAACTTTCTGCAACTATGCAGGGTGAACTTTTATTCAGGTCTTCAAACCTGATTTCCTCCTCTACCCTGATCCCATTCTCACTGGATGTTTTTATTCATGTTTTTAAAATTGCAGGAACCTACTGTTCAACCTACGTAAACATTTCTCCTGAAACATCCTAAGACACAGAGTTCCCACTGGGGGACCATGAAGTTAACATTTTTTCCTTTGTTTCCCCTAAAGTAATACAGTGGTTTATCAGTCACTTTCTAAATATCTTATTTTGGTTCCCAAGAAGTAACCGTTTTATTTTCATTGTCAAATATCTGACAAGAATCTACTTTAAACTCAGTATGGTTCTCAATATTCCTGAAGGGTTTAAGTTTTGAAGGTTTCTTTCAGTGATTTTTTCAAAACTTATGTTTCTCTTTGGAATACAAGGAGAGCAGCTGTCAATGGAATGTTTTGAGATTTTATGACTACAGATTAATTTAAAATCCCAAACCACATCCTTTAAGCTTTTAAAAGCATCTGACAGTACGTATGATAGAGGAGGAAAATAAAAAAAAAAACAACACATAAATTAAGAGTGTATTTCAAGGGAAAACAGGTAATCTTACATTTTTAAATTATACACCCCTGACAGACTTCAGGTGGCAGGTACTTTAGAGTCAGCAGAGAAGCAACACAAAAAAGAATGGGGTTTGGAGCTGAGGGACCAATGACTGCTTTATCATGTATTAACTCTAAATTCTTGAGCAAGCCACCTGACCTTCGTGAACTTCGTTCTTAACTACAGAACCTAAAAAATAAGACCTGTTTTTATGTGGGTAATTTAAAGTAAAGCTTACATAACATTATATATATATATATATATATATATGTTATAGGATTCCAGGGCAGGAGGAATAGAGAAACTGAGACAGGAGAGTTAAAACAAAGCCAAATAATGTGAGTGTGAACAATTTGCAGCCAGCTTGTAACTAAAAAGCCATTATCTTCCCTAGCCAAAGATGCCTGAAAGCAAAGGGTTAATAAACCCCCCCCTAGCCCAGCCAGTATGACTCAGTGGTTGAGCATCAACATATGAACCAGGAGGTCAAGGTTTAATCCCCCATCAGGGTATATGCCCAGGTTGCGGCCTTGATCCCCAGTGTGGGACGTGCAGAAGGTAGCAATCAATGATTCTCTCTCATCATTGATGTTTCAATCTCTCCCTCTCCCTTCCTCTCTGAAATTAATAAAAATATATTTTTTAAAAAAACCTCCCTAGTCCAAGATGGTTTGGCTCAGTGGATAGAGCGTCAACCTATGAACCGAACGGTCCCGGATTCAATTCCAGTCAAGAGCACATACCTTGGTTGCAGGCTCCTCCCTGGCCCCGGGCTCTGGCGCATACAGGAAGCAACCAATCGATGTGTTTCTCTCACATTGATATTTCTCTCTGTCTTTCCCTCGCCCTTCCACTCTTTCTAAAATCAATGGAAAAAATATCCTCAGATAAAGATTTAAAAATAAAAAGCCTCCCTAATGAGAGATTGCAGAAGGGGATGGGGAAAGGAGAGAAAAGGGGAAAAGGGGACAGTCTCATTCCCTAAGCAGAAAAGCCAGCAGTCTCAAGGCTTGACAAGATAAAGTTGCCAGGTGCCTCTCATGAATTCTGGGAAGGCCGCACCAAAGTAAAAAGGAACCTTGAGAATTAATCTCTACCAAAATAGTCAGAAAAGGAATTTTCAAACCTGTAGACAGGAGGGTAGATAAGGCCTTGGACCCCCGCCCAACTGGCTCTTCAGATTAGCTGAGAGCCTGTCTGCACTTCCTAAACCAGATTGCATCGCTTCTTCAATAAAGGTTCATGCTTTAAGTACTTTAATTGCTTTAATAAATTGGCTTTTCTAGGTCTAGGTCTCTTGTATAAATTCATTTATATGAGAAGACAAGGATCGAAGCTGGGAACACAGCCCGCTCCCACTGACTCAGAGGGGCATGCAATAATACCTCTCCGGTGTCAGGAAAGGTGCCTCTAACGTATAGGAAACTTCCGGTGTCATGGTTGGTACATAGGATGATCTCAAGGAATGTATTTACATTCCCTTTTCCTGAACACAACAGTTCTCAGTGATGGATGCATGCTAGAATCGCTCAGTGAACTTTTTTAACTACTGATTCTCTGAGCTCTGTTGCCAAAGATTCTGATTAAATTGCTCTGGGCCAGATTCTAGGCATCTGTAGTTTGTAAAGCTCCCCAGGTGATTCTAACAAGCAGCCAGGGTTCCGAATCACTGCACAAAAGCATCAGTCCTATGACTTTCATGAGTTTTAGAAATACCTGTGGCGATTTTTCAAAAATGCCTGGTCTTTCACCTTGCAAGATTCCGATTCATTAGGATGGGACAGATTATCCTTAGGAGTATCAGGAAGATATTTTGGTGTACTCACTGCTCGAGAATGTCTAACGTCTTACAGCTTCGCACATCACCCTAATTCTGCCTCAGCTTCATAATGACTTCTAAGAGTCCTACATTTTTCTCATTTCATGACAACAGTTCTGTGAAGCAGATGTGGCAAAAGTTGTCACCCCTATTTGACAGATCAAAATAGTTGAGTTTAGAAAAACTAAACAGACTTACTGTTAACACACAGTAAATGACAAAGATCAGACTCACATTTGGGTTGTGCAATGACAACAATAATTATTACAATTTATCTAAGTTCTTACTATAACAATAGCAAGGCATTGTGCTAAGAGATCTGCATTAATTCTTGCATTAATTAACTGACATATGCAGCTACTATTAATTCACCCCCTCTTTATTCTATAAGAAAGAAAGCCACAGCTAACCAGTGGAGAGTAACTTGCTTGATACTGCACAGCTACTAAATGCCAAAGTTGTGATTCAAGTCATTCTCTGGCTGCAGCATCCTTATACCAAGCCGCCCTTTCTTCACTGTCTCCTCCTGAAGTTCCAGTGTTCTTCCCACTGCTCCACAATGCTCTGGCAGCCTCCACGTCATCACCAGATGTGTTTTCTGCTCTTCTAATTTCCGGGAAAATATGACGATTATTACAACTTCTTGAAAGAGCTAAGACTGACTTTTGTTCTGCTACCTAAAGACTCTCCTAGAGAGAGCCCTTTCCAAATCATTAGGACATTTTGGTTGCTACTGAGTCCAACTTACACTGTAGTTTTAAATAATTAGGTTTTGGTCTCAGCCTGTGTGGCTCTGAGGTTGAGTCTTGGGTTGTGGGCTCCATCCCCAGTAGGATTCTCTCTCATCATTGATGTTTCTGTCTCTCTCTCCTCTCCTTTCCTCTCTAAAATCAATTTAATTTTTTTTTAAAATTAGGCTTTGGGAATTTATTAGTTTATGTAAATTTGGAAAAATCCAAAGTTAGGCTGGTTTTAGGTTTGGCATCATTTAGTAAGAGATGAAACAACGCCAGCAGGACCTGAGTTTGTCCATCTCTTGATCAGCTCCTGTTCCCCTCCCTAATATGTTTGCTTTATTCTCAGACATATCCATCATTATGATTGTCAAGTGGCTATGCTCTAAGGCAAAGGAGAAAAGCCGCTCCTCACAATACCAACAGTTATCTGTAACTTCATTCTCATAACCTCTGATTGCTCAGGTACTCGCATAAGAAGCAGTCATTACTGCCACGGTAATGTGACACAGTGCCTGAGGCACATGCCCTCTCAGAGGCTGGGAATGCAGTCTGTTTAATGGGAATCCTAGGAACTCAAAGTAGAAAAGAAACATTTTCAAAATCAAAATTGAACTGTTGGTAGAAAAAACATGGGGTTCCCCTACATATCATAGGTACTCAATTCAGTTGTTTATTATTTTTATCACTATTATGTTTATACTAGAGGCCCAATGCACAAAATTTGTGCAAGAGTAGGCCTTCCCAGCCACAGCGGTTGCCTGGATCCCTCCCTCTCAGCTGGGCGGCTGCCTTTAACCCCAGGCTACAGCCCTGGCTTCATCCAGAAGGTTGTCTAGAAGGATGTCCGGAAGGACATCCGGTCTAATTAGTATATTACGCTTTTATTATTACAGATAAACATTTATATTTTACACAATGTTCTTTTACATGCATTAATTCATTTCTGCTACTCTTAAATTTATTCCCAATAATAGCAATACTGCATAGGTTCCTTAAGAAGGTTGTTTCTTGCCAATACATATCAATACTCACAATGGACTCATTAAAAATATAAAAGTTGGGTGGACAAAGTCTACTGGTCATCAAAAGAATTATAGGTTACCTGGCAGAGAAATTACATTAAGTTAGATATTCCCTTTTACTACTTAATAAACTGATCTTATCGTAACTACCTAAGAATGTGTGTGACATCTAGAAAGCACACATGCTGGCCTGTAGTGATTATTAACTGGTCTTGAAGACTCCAATGTCATCAATGATGCAGCAGGAAACTCCACAGATCAGAATCTTTTTATTCAAATGTGGGGATAAACCATACTAAATCTATATGGAAATTTCAGCTATTTTCTTACTGATTAGAATGACTCTTATTAGGGGCCCTTATAAGAAATGCTTTTCATACCCACTAATGAGTGCTCAGTTCACCTGAACCAAATCCAACATTCTCTACCTTTTTAAAAAATTTATCTTTATTGTTGAAAGTATTACAGATGTCCCCTTTTTTCCCCATTGATCCCCTCCACCCCACTCCCTCTCTCTCCCCAGACCTTCACTGCACTATTGTCTGTGTCCATGGGTTTTACATATATGAATATCAATTCTTTGGTTAATCCCTCCGCTTCCTCCTTCCCTCTTAAGATTCTTCAGTCTAGTGCATGCCTCCATGTCTCTGGATCTATTTTGTTTGTCAGTTTATTTTGTTCATTAGTTCCACATATAAGTGAGATCATGTGATATTTGTCTTTCTCTGACTGGCTTATTTCGCTGTACCTTTTTAGTCATAACGGTAGAGTATTGTTTTGATAAGAATATGATTAAAATTGTGAAATATCTTACCTTTTAAAACAACCGGAAAAGATTTAAAAGTTAATATTGTAGAATTTATTAACTGGTATATCTTTTTGGGGAAAAGAACAGGCATTTGAAGAATTTCAAAATCCATTTTTGAGGGGGTCATTACATTTTTAATTGTTTTAACAAATTTACACATGTATATAATATGGTCATAGATTGAATAGTAAGAAGAGCTTAGACTGAACACCTGCCTTTCTCACCAACCCTGGTCCACTCCTAGAAAGAAATTCCTTTATCTGCCTTGCATTCTCCTGGTGACAGCTGTCCTGACCCAAAACAATATTTCAGACCTTTGTTTCTTCATGGATCATATTTATGCACTATAATACATTTATATTTCTCTGTTCTTATTATACAATCATTTCATAGTTTGATAGTAATATTATTATTTTAAAATATTTTATTATTTACCTGAGTGATTTTAAATAATATATCTATAATTCTTTTTTCCATCAGTTTTAATTAGTATCATGACTTTCTTCTCTGAAAAATTTTAGCCACTTTTTTCTTTTCCTCCAGATCTTTCCTCATTTCACTTTTCCATTTTTAGAATTAAATTTATTAGGGTAGTGTTGGTAAATAACATTATGTACATTTCAGGCATACAACTTTATAACACAACACCTATACTCTCTATTATGTGCTCACCACCTGAAATCTAGTCTCCTTTCATTGCCTTGTATTTGATCATTATATCTATTACTTTCAAAATCATATCTCTTTATATGAGTTTTGATTGTGTAAAACTTTAAATAAGAAATATAATTTTGGGGGCTATAGAGAATACGTTGAAAGCGATCTGATGATTTTTTAGAAAACTGTTTCTATATCAAAATACTATTTTTAAGGTAAAGGAAAACATTTTTTCAACATAATATGTGTTAAAAATATTCAAAACTTTTTTGGCTTCCTCTAATACCATTATTAATGAAAACACAGGTGGTTTTTATCTTTTCCATATTAAGATTTAAATGATTTGGGCATATATATATATATATATATATATATATATATATATGCTTTTTTAGTGAGAGAATTAGAGTGAAAACTTAACCTTTTCAATATTCCTTGGAGACTATTTCCTATTCTAGCCCAGTCAGAAGTTTCCCCTCTACTCTCTGACCCGTTCCTTGCCTTTTTCAAAGCCTGTGTTTAGACCTAGAATAGTATAAGTTAATATTAGCTCTCAGTCGACAGAGGATATAAAAATTTATAGTTACAACATTTTTCTAGACTCACAAGACTCAATACAAATATTCCCTTTGTTTAGGGCCAAATTACAAGACTATTAATTCACCTAATTTATTTATTTATTTATTTATTTATTTATTTATTTATTTATTTATTTATTTTTACTAAGACACTAACTCTATGTTATTTGACATGCCGATCACTTTTACCTAGCTAGACATCTGTAGCTGTCCTAAACATGTTTCTTTTGTTTTTATGCTTTTATTACAAAATTATCCTTTCAACAACTTGAGTCAAAATTTTTAAGAGTTATCTTGCAAAAGAAGGAATTCTAATTTTTTTGCCTTTTATATTGTTTCCAATTCTGAAATGATTGCTGTTTATCCGTACATTAATTATCCAAGAGAAAAATATCAGTGTGATTATGGAATGTTTACTGTCAAAGAAAATTAAGTAACATTTATACTAACCCCTTTATTTCAAAATTGGAATAATTGCAATTAAAACAAGTGAAATGACTTGATCAAATCTGAGAAACTAGGTCATAGTTCAAAGGTGACATGAGGGAATTAAACTAATGGTACCCAATCTTCTATTGAATTGATTCAGCATTCTCCATCAATTAACATCTCTCATTTTAGTTATATAAAATACTTGTGGACAATGGAATATTTACCCTGGGCAGCTTCATGTTTTAATCCTGTGTTTATAGGGTGTGTAATTCTATAAAAGTATAGAAAGTCCTCACTTATCATTGATAGTTTCTGTCATTTTAAGAGAAATTATGTATAATGAAATCAATTTCACCATAGACTAATTGATATAAACAAGAATGAAGCTCCTGCAGTATCTCATCAACATTATAAAGAAACGGCATTGAACAAAATGAAGTCGGTCCATGACCTGCTGCATGAGAAATAAAACATTAAGATAAAAAGTGGAAAAGATGACTTCTGATATCAAGTAAGAACTTTAAGGAAGATGGTACTTGATCTGCATTTTGAAACAGAAGTGTTTCTAAGTGTAAATGAATGAATAGCGACTAAAGGTAAAGGCACATCATGTTTAAAGATATGCCTCTTCAGGAAAATAAGCAGCAATTCTCCTACCACAGTGTAAGTTGTATAAAGACGGGGAGAGCAACAAGATCAGGATGAAGACAAACAGATATGAGAGAACCTATATATCATGCAAAGGGGTCTGAACATTGGCCTTTTTTATATGCAACTGGGAGTTCAAATGATCATAGGAATTTTACACCAGGTTTTCTCTTCTTACTTTATATTCTCTGATTCTTTCATGAGGATGCCCACAAATGTTTATGTCTAGTCAGGGCCTCTCTTCTGAATCCCACAATCACTGGGCATTTTCATGGTGATGTTCCAACTGAAGCCCAAATTAAATATTAATAACACCGAACATATTATTTTTATCTACCCACTTTCTTATTATGAGCTATTCTTGATACATGTCAATGATAACAGTAGTCACCTGGAAAGCCACTAGATTTTTCCATCTCTTCCCATCCAGTCAAAAGGTATTTGGGATACAATAGAAGAAACCAAATTTCTCTTAGGTTTCCCTCTTAACATGCCCAGAAATGTGGGGTTGGTCTTCTTCTCATATGTATCTTTTTAAATAAATACTTTGTTATTTTTTGGTGTACTAAAATCAATAGAATTTTTTTCTTCAATGATATTGTTTTATCTAATTTCTAAGGGCAGTAGAAACACATCATTGAACAAACTAAAACAGAAAAGATCTATGCATGCCGCTAACCTTTGAGATCCCAAAGAATTTTATTTATTAAATGAGTTAGAGTCCTGTGTAATATTTGTTTGGTCAATTTTGTGGACAGGACCCAGTTACTACAGTGTGAAAACAATGTTAACAGATTGGTCATGAAAAATGAATCCAATGTCCTAACAAATGTGTTCTGGAGAAAATAGTATTTGCAAAGAATATGATTAAGACATACACTCTCATTTGAGCACAAAGTGAGGGAATTTTGGTATCACTGAATGCAGCTACTGGAGAGTTAACTTTGTCCAGCATATCATGGTCATAAGAAGGCCAAGAGACATATGAAAGCATGCTCAAAGTCACTAATTATCTGAGAGATGAAAATCAAAATGACAATGAGGTACCGTCTCACACCTGTCAGAATGGCTATCATCAACAAATCAACTAATGACAAGTGCTGGCAAGAAAGCGGAGAAAAAGGAACCCTCCTGCACTGCTGGTAAGAATGCAGACTGGTGTAGCCACTGTGGAGAACAGTATGGAGTTTCCTCAAAAAACTAAAACTTGAATTCCCATTTGACCCAGTGATCCCACTTCTAGGAATATATACCAAGAAGCCAGAAACACCAGTCAGAAAGACTATATGCACCCCTATGTTCATAGCAGCACAATTCACCATAGCTAAGATTTGGAAACAGCCTAAGTGTCCATCAACAGATGAGTGGATTAAAAATCTCTGGTACATCTACACCATGAAATACTACACTGCTATAAAAAGAAAGGAACTCTTACCATTTGCAACAGCATGGATGGACCTGAAGAGCATTATGCTAAGCAAAATAAGTCAAATGGAGAAAGATAAATACAACATCATCTCACTCATTTGTGCAATTTAATGAACAACATAAACTGGTGAACAAAAACAGATCCAGAGACAGAGAAGCATCAAACCTCAGAGGGAAGGCAGGGGAGGGTGTGGCTAAGGGGGAGAGATCAACCAAAGGACTTGCGTGAATGGATATAAATATAACCAATGGACACAGATACTAGGGAGGTGAGGGCATGAGTGGGGGTCTCTGGGGGGTCAATGGGAGGATAAGGACACATATGTAATACCTTAATCAATAAAGAAAATAAAAAAAAATAAATAAAAAGAGTGGGATAAGATAAGGGTACGTTTAAATATAGGGGCTGAAGATGTGTTCAGCAAAATGCTACTCTGATTGGAATGGAGTCCACCTGCAGTTGAATCTCAGCTCTGGTACTAATAGTTATTTACATTTTTCTCATCTATTAGATTATAGTAAAAAATAGTACCACACAAGTTTTGGGAGGGTTAATTTGATTTACACAATTAAAATACTCAGCATGTTTGAGTGCATATGTTCAAGAAAGTTTAATTCCCCTTTTCTTTCTGTACTTTGTTGGGAATTTCTAAAACCATAGATTAAATGCAATTATGTTGCAGATATTGAAAATATATGCTGAACAATATTAATAGACATATAGAGAATAGTTTAAAGGAACTACATATGAACATTTTCCACCAGAGTAGCAATATAAAGGTGACTCTAGGGAAAAAGAATGCTATTTTAAAGTGCTACTTTTAATGAAAAATTTGTAAATGATCGTTTGTGTACGTGCATATATAGCTTTGATTTAAGAAACCCAAATAAAGCTAATCATTTATTTTCCAATTTTATTCTATAATAAAATATATTAGTCTACACTGATATTTATTTTACTGATGACTTCTGGGTTTTCCATTTGTCTTTCGTTCAGTTGATGTGTCACCCATTTTCCTTCCTTTAAAATCCTTCCCATTGCTTGTAAACGATCGGAAATTGTTTGCTGAGCAACGTTTAATCTTTCTGTAAGTTGTTTTTGAGTTTGATACACATGTTCTTCCAATAATGCTTTAATTGTTGGTCTTCAAACTTTTTCGGTTGACCTGGACGTTCTTTTTCTTTCACATCGAAATCATCACTTTTAAAGCATTTAAACCAGTGTTCACAAGTATCTTGAGATGGAGCATGTTCACCATAAGCTTCCCGAAGTATACGATAACTTTTTCTTCAAAATAAAGTAATGAATTAAAACTTCCCACAAATGCTCTTTTTTTTTCACGAAATTCAACATTTTTAAGTGTAAAAATATCTATGATGTTAGCATCTTCAGCAAATTTGACATATGAAGTTTTGAAGCTTATTGTCAATACAACAAAATAGCATACACATCAAATCGCATATATATCAACATATGTGTAACTCCACCTATTGAAAAAAAATCCACATTATTAACCGGTACACCTAGTATGCAGACATAAACTTGATGATCTTCCCATCATGTGAATTTAAATATACTGAATTCAAAGTTATATGAAAAATCAATTATTTTATGAATGAGGCATAGTTAAAAATATCAAACTCATTGATTTGGGTTGATGATTTAGAAAATAAAATGTATTCCAGCATGGCTCAGTGGTTGAGCGTTGACCTATGAACCAGGAACTCACAGTTTCATTCCAACTCAGGGTATATGCCCGGGTTGCAGGCTCAGTCTTTCAGGAGGTAGCCAATCGATGATTCTCTCTCACCATTGATATTTCTCCCTCTCTTTTCTTCTCCTTTCCTATCTGAAATGAATAAAAATATATATTTTTTAAAATGTATGAGAAGGATAAATAATAAAAACTATTTCACTTGCTATAAAAGTATACTGATATATAGATATCTATCTGTATATGTACTAAATATATAATATATAATATATATATATATATACATATATATCACACAAGTTATAGGACATCATTCCAATAATATTTCTATCTAAGAGGGGAAGTATTTGTCGGCATTTCGCTGTTGTGCTTACTAATTTCCTGTTACTTCCCATGAATTATTTGAGGTGACAGAGGTGGACGGTGATACACTCATCCATGCATCATAGCTGTCCCTTCGTTAAACTGGAAAAGCAATCTACTTATGATGTTACAGATCACATTCATCCTTTGAAATCAATTCAGAAGTCCCATTGCTAACTCCTGGTTGTGTGATAGGATATTTAGGAATGAAGTATATCTCAAAGAGAAAAAAATAAACCACACTATTTCAAACCAAACTGATTCCTTCATGACTCACGACATAGGAATACATTTTGTTGGTACTATTACAGATACATTAACAATGACACTCTTCTACTATTTCCAGTACACTGTTACATCAATGTTTTTTGTATAATTTATGCAAATTGCTATATAGTCAGCTGAACCATTAAATTACTTTATTTCAAAATATCTATTCAATTGAACTAATGAAGTTGTAGAACACAGTCGAATAGTAATAGGCCCCAGAGACAGCTGTCAATATCATTCCACTCTGACTCCTTTCTCGCTTATACGCATTTTAACTGATATTTAGGTGCTTAGAAACAATGTGGAATAATTTTGCACAACTTCTGGATTCAGAAAAAGGAGTGTAGAACAGCCAATGATAACATTAATGAAATCTCTCTGAAATTAGGACAAATTATTTAGTTTTTGAATCCATCATTTCTCTCTTCCCGTTCCCTTTCCCATCCTGAACAAATCCAGCTACTATTTCTGGTTTCTGTATTCTCTTAAGAATCTGTCACTCTCTCTCCTTCACCAAGTGTAGAAGCCTACTGGTATCATTGGGCCCCTTTCTTCTTCATGTCCCAGGACAAAAATATCGTTCATTTGTGTCAGTTGTTTTTTTCAATCTCCCACAAACATCCTTTCTCCCTATTCCTAGTTGCCAACATATTACAAATTTAAACTCTCATTTGTAGATCTATAGACCATTTTAATATTGCCAGTGACTTCCCTATCACCAGACTCTAGCCCACTCGATCTAGTACCCTGGGACTTCAACCACTACTTTGATTGTGACCTTCCTCTGCTAAAAATCTTTTAAAGACTTTCAGGTGATTAACTGGTCATTTCAAATTTTAGATGAATAAAACTATGAAGCTGATTTAGGTTTAAATTTCTTGCCTTATATCTCACAATTCCATTAATCTATGCAAGCTGTTATATTCTCTAAAGCTGTTGTTATTCTCTAAAGATATCATTATAACTTTGCTCTTACCTTACCTGCTGTAAAGATTAGCCTAACCATACCTTCTACTTATAAAAGCTCTTCTTTAAAAACCCTCTTCTTAAGCAATATTTTAATATTTCTATAATAATTTAGTATACTCCAGACTAATCTTAGGTGTTTTATATTCCACTCAATTATATGTGTATTTTTTTTCACTCTGAGAACAGAATTAAAATGCCATTTTTTCCCTTACACACTATTTTTATAGCTATTATGTAACAGAATTTTATTTAAATATACAAATAGCCATCATATATATGTACATGCGTACACACACACACACACACACACATCCATACACACACTTACTTTTCTAATCATTCTTTATATTTGCTATCCAGGCGGATGAAAACCTTTGGCTTAATGCAAAACTTAGGTAATGTTCATCTTGTTAGAGTATGAGATCCCTCATTAACTCAGAGTATTAAATGAAACAGTTGAGTTAGTAACCAAATCGACAAAGAACCAGTTGAATATATGTATGATTAGAGACTTTATCATTTTGTTCTTAGATTAATTATATGGCTCATTATACCAGAACTTCTGCTTAATTTCAGAACGAGTTTTGTTTCTTGCCTTCTGGTTTTATGTACTTTCCTTTTAAATATAAGAACTGTATATAACGTTGTCTGACTTGTAGCAAAAATAAATAAATAAATAATAACCAACAGAAATAGGAGAATGAAGAAGTTTGCCCTAAGAAGAAGAGCACATTTTAAGAGAACAATGACACACACACAATATGGCTTCACTGGATTCAATGGTTTCACTGAATGAGATTGGGCCGAGAGTATTGTTCAATAGCACTGTGCAAAGCTATCGATTAACAAATTCTGTCTGAAGTAGTGAGGTCACCATGGAGAAAAATAAACATTATTTTTCTGAAATGTATATATTGATATATGAAGACAACCTCCTTATGAGTAAAAGAGCTCAAGGAAGTTAACTAACAATCAAAGCACAGGCATGTAAGTTAACTTTATCATTCTGAATGTCTCCTAATGCTTATTTTCTTTGTTTGAGTTGATGATTTCAGTTCATTTGTTTAAATATACTTTCTCTCTGCTGGGGCTGACCAGCAGACCCTGAGCGATGGATGAATAGATTACTCCGACACAGTTTCCTGTGAAAGAGAGGGCTAAGGGACTCTCTTTTTTAAATATATATTTTATTGATTTTTTACAGAGAGGAAGGGTGAGTGATAGAGTGTTAGAAACATTGATGAGAGAGAAACATCGATCAGCTGGCTCCGGCACAGGGGTGTGCCCGCACTCAAGGTACATGCCCTTGACCAGACCCTTCAGTCTGGGACCCTTCAGTCTATAGGCTGACGCTCTATCCACTGAGCCAAACTGGTTAGGCGCAGGGGTGGGCAAACTTTTTGACTCGAGGGCCACAATCGGTTCTTAAACTGGACCGGAGGGCTGGAACAAAAGCATGGATGGAGTGTTTGTGTGAATTAATATAAATTCAAAGTAAACATCATTACATAAAAGGGTACGGTCTTTATTTTTTTTTAGTTTTATTCATTTCAAACGGTGGATCCGGCCCCCGGGCCGTAGTTTGCCCACGGCTGGCTTAGGGCCTAAGGGACTCTTTTACTTTAGTGGTAAAAGCAGTCCTGTTTGCCTGCCTCATTGGCTTTTTATTATAACAATAGCTTGAACTAAAATTAACCTTTAGGTACAATCAGCAGGATAAGTTTCCTTGAGAAAGTATATGCTTCCACAAGGTCAGGTGGTAGAGACTAAACAGAGATTCTAGCAAAACACCCCAGGGGATGGGACTTGTTTGGAAAAGTCAAGGTCCAGGCTGCCACCTTCAGCAAGGTCCCCTCAGAGGCCCCGACCTTTCAGTCATTAAATGTATTAAGGAAACAGGGAAGAATTGCATACCAACTGGACATCAGGAAATGCTGGCATCACCAAGTTGATCGTTTTCTGTAAGAAACTTTGAGACCAGTTTGGGGAAATAAAGACTATAAAAATAAAGAAAGCAAAAGTCTCTCGGGGAGATTAGTGGGCAGAGTTCCCAGCAAGACCCCCTCAGGTTTGTGGGAAGGGCAGAATATGAGGCAGTGAAGTGGGTGGATATGGGCAAGACAAGGGATCTCAATTGTATAAAGAACTTGGGAGCAAAAAAAGCAACGAAGGAGACATACTCATTGTCTTTCCTGCATGACTGGTGTCATGAGTGGTTTGCCAGTAGCACACACATCAGCTTCCTGCTTGATTTCTGCTTGACAGGGTCTAAACACATAGGGCTGGGTGTCCTCTGGGTCCACTGTAGGCTTTCTTCATTGCTCATCAGGGCAAGTACCACATTTCTTGAATCACATCGATTTTCTTTCTTAATTTTCTCCTTTGTTTTATTCGAGCACAGGCTTGAGGAATTTCCTATAGAGTACTTGGAAGGAATTTTTTCTTAGTTCTCACCTACCCGAATGTCGTTACAATTTGTGGGCCAAGTATGGAATTAAACGTGGAAATAACTTTCTTTTAAGACGTGAAGGCTTGATTCCAGTTCTTCTAGTGCGCATCGTGCTGCTGGTAAGAAAATAATTACCCCTGCCTGATTCTAGTCTCTGCGGCTAACTGCTCTATTTTCCACTCACTTCTTTCAATTTTTTTTCTCTTTCAGATATTTTTCTTTAATTCTATGACAGTGATATGTCCAGCTGTTTATCTTTTTCATTCATTAGGCTACAAACACTCAGTGGCCTCTTTTGAATCCTAAGACTATGTCCTTAGGCTCTAGGAAATTTCTTGCATTATACCTTTTAAAATGTTCCTCCTTATTGTTATCACTATTCAATTCTTTAGGCAGCTCATTAGTAGAAAGTTAGACCTCCTATGTTATATTGATTTCAAGTTTATCTCTTTTATTTTCCCTCACATATGCTGTCTTTTCTTTTTGCTGTACTGCATAAAATTTTTTCTTCAGCTTTATCTTCTGAACATTGTGTGGCAAAAGTAGGTTCACAGTTGTTTGTATGGAGAACTCAACACTTAATAAATAATAAGGATAAAACCGTCAAGCCTCAGAGGGAAGGTAGGGGAGGGTGGGGGTAAGGGGGAGAGATCAACCAAAGGACTTGCATGCATTCATATCAGCCTAACTAATGGACACAGACACCGGGGAGGTGAGGGTATGAGTGGGGGAGGGGGGTATTGGGGGGATAAAGACACATATGTAATACCTTAATCAATAAAGAAAAGAAAAAAAAGGTCACTTTTTTTTTTACCATTAAAAAAAAGTATAAACTCTGTGTTTCCAGCACTCACATCTGTAAACCTACTTTTGCTCCACAATTATTTTGTTGTTTTTTTTCCTCATTTATTTTGCAATCACATTTTAATTTTCAAGAGCATTTCTTTGTTCTATTGTTTAACAATTCTGTCACCAATTCCAATGTAGGGGTGGGTGGGAGAGCAGTTCCCCACACTACCATCAAGCAATTCTCCAGCACTATCTGACTATCCTACAATTCTGACACTATCTACCTGGAGATAGCATCAGATTGCACAGATTAAGGGCTCAGTCTACAATACTGCCCATCCACCAATTTCAGATGTCAAATTGCAAGGCCAGGTTGTCACTTTTGCTTCTGACTGACTAGCTATAAATCAAAGGTTTCCACAGTCCCTTCCTTGGATTTGATTAATTTGCTAAAGAGACTCACAGAATTTAGAGAAATATTTTACTTACTAGATTATCAATTTCTTTTAAGATATGGCTCAAGAGCAGACAGATGAAAGAGATGCATAGGGTGAACTAGGGGGATCTCTCTGAGGGCACCACTCTCCTCAAATTTCTACCTTTAAACCAACCCAGCTCTCTGATCCCTCTTCTGGGGTTTTTATGGAGACTTTGTTACACAGGCAGGATTGATTAAATTATTGAACATTCAGTGATTCAACTCAACCTCCAGCCTCTCTTCTCTCCCTAGAGGTGGGAAGGGGGACGTCTTAAAACTCTAATATTCCAATGACTGTGGTTGGCTCCACTGGCAACCAACCCTCATCCATTCTTAGATATTTCCCAAAAGTCAATTCCCTAACATAGCAAAAGACATATTTATTACTCCCTCTTACCATAGAAAATTCCAGGGTTTTGGGGAGCTCTGTGCTAGAAACCAGGAAAGACAAATATATATATATATGTATCAAATCATAATATCACATTTTTTTTATTGCTTAAAGTATTACAAAGGGTATTACATATGTGTCCATTTTATCCCCCCGCCCTAGACAGTCCCCTAGACTCCCCTATCCCCCAGTGTCTTATGTCCATTGGTTATGCTTATATGCATGCATACAAGTCCTTTAGTTGATCTCTTACCCCCTACCTCCTGCCCCCCAACCCTCCCTGACCTTCTAGCTGCAGTTTGACAATCTGTTTGAGGCAGCTCTGCCTCTGTATCTATTATTGTTCAAAAGTTTATAATGGTCTCTATTATCCATGAATGAAAATCATAATATCACATTGTTTATTGTTCACCTACTTTTGAGTCTCTCAGGATACCAAATAGAATATTAATGTTTATGTTAAGTTTTGCGTTTTTTTCAATCATGAATTTTTTTTCTGGATCTTCTGATGTTTATGACTTTGTCCTATTTAATTGTACTTTTATTTTTCAGTTCTTTGAAATGCCTTGTGGTTATTGAATATCCATTAATATTTAAGATTTTATAACATCACATTTAATAACCTACTTTAAAACATTAAACTATATCCCTCAAAGTTTTGAAATATTACAGATAGATAATGATGATGATGATGATGATGATGATGATAGATGATAGGTAGATGATAGATAGATAGATAGATAGATAGATAGATAGATAGATAGATAGATAGATAGATACTGACTTATTGCAAGGAATTGGCTTGCACAATTGTGAGGGCTGGCCAGGCAGTCTGAAATCTGTAGTCTAGGTCATCAGGACTTCAGTAAGAGCAGACTGGAAGCTCTCTGTCAGAAGCTGAAGCTGCAGTCCACAGGTACCATTTCTTCCTCCTCAGGGAAATCCTATTTCTGTTCTCAAAACCTTTAAACAAATTGAACCAGGCCCAGCCAAATTATCAGAGATAATCTCCTTTCCTCCAAATCAATTTATTGTAGATGCTAATTACATCTACAAAGTACCTTCACAGCAACACTCAGATTAGTGGATGATTGAAGAACTGGGGACTTCAGCCTAACCAAATTGACCTGTAAAACTGACTACCACAAGTGGCCAGACAGGATACCCACCTTTTTTGCTGCAAGGGGACAGGCAGATGAGAGTCATAAATATGATAATATTTAACAATGAACTCAACTCTGGAGTGAGGCTGACTGGGCTCAGATTCTAGTTCATCCACCTATTGTCAACATTATGTGATGTTTCTATACATCAGTTTCCTGAACAATAAAATGGGAATTCTAATAACAATAACTTCCTTAGCAAGATGTGTGAAGATTAAGTTTAATGTATATAAAGCATTAGAACATTGCCTGTCACATAGTAAGCACCTGAGGAGGGTTTGCTGCTATCACTACTGATTTCTCAGAATTGTATGGAGGGTATGAGGAAAAGTAAAGTGAAGGGATCAACTGATCCCTATAAATTCTTGATTAACTTTTCTCCCTAATACCAATGTTTTTATGTCCAAGTCTCTTTGAGGTCCTGGAAGTAAAGCTAACTTTCTCCTTCACTATAACCCACTCTACACTGGGGACTTCAGCCTAACTAAGAGTAAAAGAATCTCTGGTTGTCTCTACATTTTTTGTGTTTCAGAAATGTGTTTATATTTCTTATTTGAATACAGCCCATCTCTGTTCACTTTATTGTCTGTTCATCTATGTTTTATTCCTTTTGAATTATTTTAATAGAATTATAAGATGAGATAGCACAAGTATCAGATTGTCACATCAGAGTCACAGGAATCAGAGATGAAAATACAATTTGCAAGCTTGAATGAACACGAGTATAATAAACACAGTATATACTTCATTTTTAATGGTCATGCAATGTTACATATCTTTATTGCTGAATGGTATTCCACTGCATAGATAGATGTACCATAGTTTCAAGGAAGATATAAAAAAGGCAAATAAACATATGAAAAAATGTTCCATATCATATATCATCAAGAGAAATGAAAGTTGCCGAAACCGGTTTGGCTCAGTGGATAGAGCGGCGGCCTGCAGACTGAAAGGTCCCAGGTTCGATTCCAGTCAAGGGCATGTACCTGGGTTGCGGGCACATTCCCGGTGGGGGATGTGCAGGAGGCAGCTGATCGATGTTTCTCTCTCATCGATGTTTCTGACTATCTCTCCCCCTTCCTCTCTGTAAAAAAATCAATAAAATATATTTTTTAAAAAAAAGAGAAATGAAAGTTAAAACAAAAGTGTACTGTTAGGACGGTCAAAATCCAAAACATGGATAACGCTGAAGGATGGCAATGAGAACTCTCATCCTTACTGGTGGAAAAGCAAAATGATATACAGCCCTTTAGAAGAGAGTTTGGCAGTTTCTTATAAAACTAAGCCTTCTCCTTTCATACAATCCAGCAATCACGTTTCTTAGAATTTATCTGAAGGAGTTAAAAATGTCTGTCCACACAAAAGCCACCACATAGGTGATTATAGAAGTGTTTTTCATCATTGCTCAGACTTGTAAAGAACGAAGATGCCCTTCAATAAGTGAATGGATCAATAAACCAGGGTATATCCAGACAAGAGAATATTATTCAGTATTAAAAATAAGTGAATTATTAAGTCGTGAAAAGAGATGGAGGAAATTTAAATGCATAAGTAAAAGAAGCCAATCTGGAAAGGCTTCATACTCTATCCTTCCAACTATCTGGCATTCTGGAAAAGGCAAATTATGGATAAAACAAAACAATCAGTAGTCACAGAAGTGAGTGGTAGAAGGGAGAGATGAATAGGCAAAGCACAAGACAGTGAAAATACTTTGTATATGATAGTGATGGATATATAGCATTATACGTTTGTACACACCCATAGACTACGTAACACCAAGAGTGAACTCTAAGGTTCTATAGATTTTGAGTGATTTTGATGTGTCAGTACAGGTTCATCCTTAGTAACAAATGTGCCATTCTGATGAGTGATGTTAATAATGGGAGAGGCTATGCATGTTTGGGAGCAGGAAGTATATGGAAAATCTCTGCACATTTCCCTCAGTTTTACTGTAAGCCTAAAACTCCTCTAAAAAAGGTAAAATCTTTTAAAATAATCATAGCATATTGTATAAAGAGCATGCTTTTTTAAATACATAAGCTATCCTACCTAATAAAGAGGGGATATGCTAATTGACCCTCACGCCATCACAAAGATGGTGGCGCACACAGCCAATAAGGAAGGAATATGCTAATTGACTGCCCCGCCCTCAAAGATGGTGGCACCAACAGCCACAAGATGGTGGTGCTCAGTCCCCTCAGCCCCGCTGGGGCAGCAGGCACACCTGCCTCCAAAGTCCCCCAGTCCCCTCAGCCCCCCAGCCTCCCAGGGCCGTCCTCAGGCACAGGCGAGCCTCGGATGGCAGCTGCCCAGCCGCCTAGGGTCACCCAAGGCTCAGGTAACCAGGGCCAGCTGAAGCTTGTGCTGTCGGTCATGGCAGCAGCAGAGGTGTGATGGGACATAGCCTTCCCCTGATCACCAAGTCGCCTCCCGCCCCTGAGGGCTCCCAGACTGTGAGAGGGGGCAGGCTGGGCTGAGGGACACCCCCCTCCAGTCCATGAATTTCATGCACTGAGCCTCTAGTATTTTAATAAATGCAAACATTCAGAAAACAGAAAATTTGGATAGAAACAAAATTTACCTTTATAAATCTAAAACGAAAAATGGTTTTCTCTTTTAACAATTAAGCCAAATTCTATTTTTTATGCTTTATAAAAATTGTGGTGTCTTTTTTTGTTTTTGTTTTTTTTTTATCTTGTTTTGTTTTTTGGCTAGGTTGCTTACTGTGTTAAGAGAAGACAATGAAATGAAAAGAACTAACACATCTCTGTTTTGACTTCACTACCTTTTCTAGAACACAAAATTGTAAGTTAATTGGGAGGTATAATTAATGAGAAGAGAATAAATGTATTTAAATAGTTCTTTCACTGAAAATATTACCTTAAGCATATGTGTTGTTTTCCACTGTCAAAAGCAATTATTGAAAATAATAATAAACTTTTGAACCTCCTTTCATATTTCTTCCTTTATTCATATATAGTTTGTTTATTTATATATAGCTTAGTTTCTTATAAATAAATGATATTTATTGAAATCATACTATGAGTGATGGGAAATTGGCCAATATACCAGCTCCTTCCCTTTCCACACTTCTCAAATATTATATTACATATATGTGTGTATATATAATTTATTATAATACAATATACTCCATCAGATAATAATTCTTCATGGACTCTCACCTGCCAGGCCCTGTCAATCACTATTATACTTTCTGTCTCTATACATTTTATTATTCTAGGCACATCATGTATGTGAAATTATATAATATTCATCCTTTTATGATGGCTTACTTCACTAAGTGCAGTGTCTTCAGTCACCGGTATTATAGGATGTATCAGCGCTTCCTTCATTTTAAAGATTAAACATATTCCATTGTCTGTAGATACCACATTTTAATTATCCATTCATTCATTGATGGACATTTTGTTTTCATATTTGGCTATTGTGAATAATGCTGCTATAAACATGGATATACAAAGATATTTTCAAGTCTCTCAATTATTTTAGGTAAATACAAAAAAAGTTGAAACACTGGATCTCTATTACAGTCTTTAATTTTTTAATTTCTTATTTTTTAGAGAGAGAGGAAGAAAGAGAGAGAGAGAGAGAGAGAGAGACATTAATGTGAAAAAGAAACATCTATCCAACGTCTATCCACAAGCTCCCTGCATGCCCCCCACTGGGGATTGAGCCCTCACCCTGGTATTATTTATAGTAGCATTGTTTGCAATAACTGATAATTGAAAGCAGTTGAAATTTATTAGTGGAAATGAAGTGATGGTAGGATAGACAAAGGAAATGTTACATTTTTAATATTATATAGCAATGAAAATAAATGAGTTGCTACTACCTAAAACAATAGGAGAAAAAAAATGTCAGTTTCAAAAAATAATAAAAATTGTGTATTGTATGCCCTCCTTCAAATTCAAAAACAAGGAAGTCTGGAAATAAAAGTTGTAATTAGTTACTAGAAGGAAAGGATATTTCTAGGGTGTTGTAATTATTCTATTTGTTTACCTGGCTTGTGGTTACATGAGTATATTTACTTTGCTATAATGTTTTGAGTTTGTTATTTAAAATTAGTGCACTCTTCTGTATTTATGTTACATTCAAGGTAGTATTAACTGGCAGTTTAAACCCACTTCCCAAAATCTCCAGTCTACTGGAATTAAGACTCAAGAAGAATTTATTAAATTAATAAGATATTAAAAATAAGTAAACTATAATTTTAAAGTACAGGAGAGTTAGGTACATGGGTTATAGCACCTATTCTGTTGTCATCTCCTATTGTTTCCTATTAACACTGATTTTATGAATGCTTTTAATTTTTCTCTTCTTTCTCTCAAGAGATTCCTATTAAGGTAGCAAGATAAATATATGTATTTACCTTCAGCTAGGATAGCACTTAGGACCCAAATTCTCCTCTAACTCTCTATGTTTCTTATATTGAGAATACATTCATTTGAATTATTTCTTATTACTTAGTGAATGTTGTTTTCTGATCTGAACTATGTTATAACTGTCTATTTGGCAACATTGCTTTTATCCCCACTTCTGAATATTAAGTAAGCTCCTTCCTGTTGTGAATTTTCATGCTTAAGCATATGCTGACCTCTGCCAGGAATGTTTCCCCTTCTCCTCTACCCAGATGGGTACTCCGCAGCTCACAAGTTTCAATTTATGTGTTGTAAATCTTTGTAACAGAATCTCTTTGTGTCCTGATTTCCTTAGTAATAATTTTCATAATAACATATTCCCTCTTCAATACCCCTGAAATGAGGACTATTAATAATCACAAACACAGGGGCAAGCAAGATGCCTTGCTCCTTATAGATGTTCAAATATTTATTGAATAAATAAATGTTAAAAAAGTTAATCAATTACGAAAGTGTTTAGATATACGTAATAAAAACTAGTGAATTATGGCTTAAAAGATAGGAATTTACTGTTTCCACATAATGTCTGGGGGTAGGGAACACTGTCGATGGTTCAGTGGCTCAGCAATGCACTCAAGAGCTTGGGTTCTCACTGTCTTTCTCTTTATTATTCGTAGCCTCGTGGATCTTATTTCTCACTAGAAGCCTGGTGCATGGATTCGTGTACTGGTGGGGTCCCTCAGCCTGGCCTGTGCCCCCTCACAATCCAGTACCCCTCGGGGGATGTTGGACTGCCAGTTTCAGCCTGATCGCCTGGCCTGCTGGGATCATGCCGAAACCGGCAGTCCAACATCCCCCAAGGGATGTAGTAGTGCATGACTTGGCAGGCGGCCAGGGAGGAACCCGAGCCCAGGCCCAGTGCCACGTCACTCCCGCTCATCCCAGCCCCACTGCGCCTGCCGCCACCACCATTTGGTAGCACTGCCATGGAGGCAAGAGTGCTCTCACCACCACAGTGGCGCTCATCATTCATGAGCCTGGAGTCTGGCACCCATCAGCTGAGCAGCGCTCCCACTGTGGGAGTGCACTGACCACCAGGAGGCAGCTCCTGCTTTGACAGTCTGCCCCCTGGTGGTCAGTGAGTGTCATAGCGACCAGTCAAACGGTCGACTCATCGAATGGTCAGTCAGTTAGGGTTTTATATATATAGATGTGTTCCCCTTCACATGAGGTTTCAAGATGGCAGCCACAATCCCAGACATCGTGCTATTTCTAAGCCCATGTGGAGGGTGCATATAACCAAAAAGAAAAAGATTTTATTAAATCTTCCAGAAAATGCCATTGTCCAGAACCGGTTCACATCATCACCTCTATCTACAAAAGAAGATGAAAAAGTCAGTATATTACTCTTTCCTACTGTATAGTGCAAGATAGATAAGGGAGATAAATGGGCATGCCTTTTGTGTTAATCAACAAACCTTGTCTTCTACAAAATGGAAATGTAGATTTTCATAAGTCAATGTGGACATATAGCAGAGTGTATAAGTACTTATTTGTGGATTAATGGATCTTCAGCTCTTTTATTAATATACTAGTGGCCCAGTGCATGGATTTGTGCCCATGGAAAGGAAATTAACTAGAAGAAATATTTTTATATCACTATTCGCATCTTGCTAATGAAAAGAAAATAGGATTCTACCAAGTCTCCTATCTACCTACTCCAGGACTTCTGTGAGGATCAAATGAGATGAGGCACAGAAAAACGCTTCAAAAACATTTGGTTAAAGTGTGAAATGTTTGCACCTGGTATAAAGCAAGTCGAGAGAGATCCTGAGCTGAAGAAGCTCCAAGGAGGCTAGTCTCTAGGGAGAGGAAGCTGGGCCTTGCTCATGACATCATTACCCGGTGCCACGTTGACCATTTCAGGATTGGGCTGGGCTGTGGGCCGCATTTTGCACTATGGTTTCTTGGCAGCATTAGCTGCAATTTGGTAGGGTGTCACTCCAGGATGGTGGCGGAACCTGTGTCCCACTTGGGGTAAGCCTAGTGTTGGTTTGTTGGCACCAGGTCCATGGTGCCGTTTATTTTTAAATGGCCAGTGCGCATCATGGCAGCTCCTGTATTGAGTGTCTGTTCCCTGGTGATCAGTGAGTGTCATAGCTACCAGTCGGACAGATGGATACTTAGCCTTTTGTATACATAGACTAGGGGACCAGTGCATGAATTCGTGCACCTCGAAAGGAACTATGGGCCATGGGGCTGTCGTGGGCACAGGGGCAGGTCTCGGCCCATCCTCTGCACACCCACCTGGTCCCTCCCACCATGGCCCCTGGTCACCTCTCTGCTTGCAACCCCGCTCCTGCCGCCATGGTTCCCATGTGCTGACGGTGCCGGCCCTGCTCATACCCATTGACAGTGCTATCAGTGGGTGCGAGTGGCAGCTGCTGCCCAATCACCCCCCAGAAGCAGGGTGAGGTGGAGAAGTAGGCCTGGCAGCCGCTGCTCACACCCACTGATGGCACTGAGAGATTGGGGCCGGTGCTGGGACCAGCAGTGGGTGCGAGCGGTGGCTCTGGCACCAGTAGCAGGTGTGAGCACTGGATGAGACCAAGGCAAGCAGGAGCAAAGAATTTTCAGTAACCACCAGAGGGTCGCCTCAATGACAGCAACCAGCATTTTGCCTTTATCTGACGCTCCCGCTCACCTGCTCCACCATTCTTCCGCGGCCGACACCTGTCATGGTCCATGCTCTGCCTCCTGCTGCCAACATCCCTGGTGGTCAGCACACATCATAGCGACTGGTTGTTCAGTTGTTCCACGTTTCAGTCTATTTGCATATTAGGGTTTTATATATATAGATACCCAGCAGCATCAAACCTACTAACATTCCCTAAAGATAAGGAATACAAACCCTTTTGTATTCAGTCACACGAATATGTCTGAAGTGATAAACCATGCAGAGGAGATCAAAAGTTTCCATGAAAATGAAACAGAAAAACAGGAAATAAAACAGAGTACAGCAAGATATCATGTGATTTCTGTCTGGCTTTTATCAAACTTGATAATTCCTTTTTGCTCTGGCACATATATCATTCATTTTTCATGCAGCACAGACAAATTGAGCTACTGGACATTAGATAACAGCTATAATTTTAAATCATTTCACAGTTTATAACCTTAAGGGCTAATGTTATGACAGAATCAATTAATCTATCTTGTTTATAAAATAATAAAAAAATTTACTATTACCTTTGTCTATTGCTGGACATCTTCTACCCTTAGATCCTGATATTACCCAGACTCCAAAAATGTAGTCTTACATGGAGTTATGTTTATCATTGTGGAATTAAAGGTTAGACAAACCATTAAGTAATTTGAGAGATGTCTGGATATTATGACACAAGAATCCAATATATTTTGACATTGAAAGACCTACTCTACTTAAAACCATTGAGAGTAACTAATGCATTAGTTTAATAATTCAAAATTACACTATTGAATGACTCACTAATTTTGCCTTGTCATCATCACTCCTCCATAAAATATCAGAAAAAAATCGAGGTTTTTATGTAGAATAAATTCACTGCTTAGATAATTCTAGATTACTAATGAACAGTGGCCTTGCCTACCTGAACAGGTATTACTATCTTTATAAGACACAAATAAGAGCCCAGCTGGTGTGGATCAGTGGTTGAGCATTGACCCATGAACCAAGAGGTCACTGGTTTAATTCTCAGTCAGGGCACATGCCTAGGTTGCAGGCTCGATCCCCAGTAGGGAGCATGCAGGAGACAGTGGAGAGATGATGTTTCTATCTCTCTATCCTTCTCCCTTCCTCTCTCTCTAAAAATTACTTAAAAATTAAATAAAAGCCCTGGCCGGCTTGGCTCAGTGGATAGAGCATTGGCCTGCGGATTGAAGGGTCCCGGGTTCGATTCCAGCCAAGGGCACATGCCTGGGTTGAGGGCTTGATCCCCGGTGGGGGGTGTGCAGGAGGCAGCCGATCAATGGTTCTCTCTCATCATTGATGTTTCTATCTCTCTCTCCTTTTCCCTTCCTCTCTGAAGTCAATAAAGAAATATATATTTAAAAATCAAAAAAGAAATTTAAAAAATTAAGGAAGTAGGTTTTTTAATGTTCCTCACTCATTACACAATTTTTATATAAGAAAAAAATAGACTATATAGTCAATGGAAAAAACAATTCATAATCCCACTAGTGATAGGTAATCACAGATTGTACTTGGACACAATACTAACATTGTGATTCTCCCAGAACTATTATCTTGTTCTGGATCTTTGTGAGTGTGTGTGTGCATGTGTGGTTGTGTGTACACACATTGTCATATCTATCTCTTGTAAGCTGTTTATCCTCTATATATGAATAAATATATTACATATTTCTAAAACTTATTTATTGTACAGTTTTTTTGAGAGATGTCTGCATATTATGACACAAGAATCTAATATAGTTTTACATAATTAATTTCATGGGTTTTTTTTCTTTCTTGGGATGCACTTCCAAAATCAAATGATTTTATATTATTTTGAATTTTACTAAATTTCAGGCCAGAAAGATTTTACTAAAATAACTTCACACCAAGTAACCAATTTTGCAAGTTATGACCTATTCCATTTATCTTCTTTTTTATAAATTTAATTTGGGAAAGAGGGCATAAAATTAATTATGTAATTTGGACAATGAAATTAAAGCATGGCTGAAAACATTTATCCAGGTGGTTAACGACTTTCAGTAAACTTCAGGAGGTCAGGGAACCTGAGTGTATATTACTATCCAGTGTATACTACTATCCAGTGTATACTACTATTCAAGGTCTAACACAGTACAAAGCACATAGTGAAAAAGTTAACAAACGTTTATTGAATTCATGGATTAAATTTAAAAAAAATTTTTTTTCTAATTCCTTATTTATACCCTAGGCTCAATCTTCTCTATTGGGATATTTATTTTCTTTTTTATTTTTGAAATAAAATATTTTTTAATATATTTTAGCCTATTTCCTTTTATTCATATTATAAATATTTTTACAGACTACTTTTTTTCTTGTTTTCTAAATTTAATTCTAACTGGTACAAAATTTTCCAACTTCAAGAGTAATAGAATCACAAAAATAAAACATATGTAAATATTCACATAGTTTTAATCCAGTAAAGGGCTGATCCAAAGCTCAAAACAATAAAAGAAAATATTATTTTATGTGACTATAAGAAAAAAATGGTCAAAAGAACACCAAAAATACGAGTTACAAAAGCAATGACAAACATAAAAATATATTTTGAATACCTGTAAAGAAGATAGTGCAGTGGACTTAAAACACCAATCTCTTAAAAATCAAACAAAACATAAAAGAGATTTCACAAAAAAAATATAATTGCCAGTGAATTACTGGCTTTACTGATGAGTGCAAATAAAATACAGATGCTACAAGACCACTCCCAACAATCTTTCTCATTGCTAAAGTCTAAAAGAATCACATTCTTCAAAATGACTATGGGTGTGCAGAATTTAAAAAAAACAAACAAACATGTCCATTTACTATTGTTGACAGCCAGAAATAAGTAGCATGAGGGTGACAGTAGTTAAAGAGATGCACTAAGCTTTCATAAATGGTGAGGGGATACTGAAGGAAATATATGAAACATAATTCACAAGTGTGGGTAGTTAAGAAAACTTTGAGTTCTTGAAGATATGAATAAAAAATTTGCCCTAACCGGTTTGGCTCAGTGGATAGAGCATCGCCCTGCGGACTGAAGGGTCCTGGGTTCGATTCCGTTCAAGGGCATGTCCCTTGGTTGCGGGCACATCCCCAGTAGGGGGTGTGCAAGAGGCGGCTGATCGATGTTTCTCTCTCATCGATGTTTCTAACTCTCTATCCCTCTCCCTTCCTCTCTGTAAAAAATCAATAAAATATATTTTTAAAAAAATTTAACTGTGTTCCACTAAGGGTCCAGCCATTAATGATTGGATCACCACATAGTTTCAAAGGATAAACAATAATTCTCAGAAAAATGCAATCAGCCCACGAAACCCATAATTTTCCTAATTACACAGTAGTTTTTAAGGCCATCTCACTCACAGAATAAGAACTACTATACTACTTGTTACAGGCAGCACTCTAGATTCTTCTCCCTTGCTACTGGAAATAAGAAAACTACTGTATGTTGTTCCTTAATGATTATTCCCTTAGCTACACAAAAATCTGTGGAAGCTTTAAATTTAAATTTACAAGGGGCCAATTAAAATTTAAATATACCATCATTTGCCTCTAGAACAGTGAATCTCAATATTGGCTGCATATTAGAATTACCGAGCAGCTTTTACAAACTAAAATGTCCAAGGCTCTCCCCATTCAATTGCATCAGTTGGAGGAGGCCAGACTCCCAAGTTTGTCTGTTTGTTTTTAGCTCAACAGGTGATGATGCAAGATAAATGTAAAGAATATCGCTCTATAGAAAAGGGGAGAAGTAATTTTCTTCAAATTATTTATCTAATGTCAATCTATTGTCAATTCGCTTCTACCCCATCTTTAACATGACAAAATATACACATCAAAATTTTCAGTGGACTCAAGTTGTCCTTTACTTCTCACGAATCTGTCTCTTATTTTAGCCAAAATATTTCCTCAATGGGATCTGGTTGACGCCATCTGGACAAAGTCCACCTGTATGTGAATACAGTTTATTTTACGGACTCATGGAAACAAGGAAGAAAACAAACCATAGGGAACCATGGGGTGGGGGTGGGGTCTTGGTAAGAAAGTTAGAAAGAAGGTATTATAGGATTTTGTCTTATATCAGGATTTTGAAGAGTGTTTAAGAAAGCATGGATTTGTTCTAGGCCAGATGTGTTCAGTAAGCCAGGTTGATTCTATAATTGGGTATCTGAAGGACTCTCATCAAGGAGGCAGGAGGAACAAAACAGGGTTCAAGTTGTGATGGGTGAGAAGCAGTAGCCACACCTGTTAGCCAGGAAAGATGGTGATGCTTCATTTTTGTGGAGTGGACAGTGTTCTTGTTTTCATCTGTGATCAGACATAATTACGGAGTGGTCTTGTTTCTGTTTTTCCTCCCTTATGATCACCTTGCTTGAGATTGGTGCTCTATAAAATGGTGCTCAACAGAAAGACACCACAGCCTGGGGTGAGTGCCAAGCCAGCTTCCATTGTTAGGGGAGTTCCCATGGCAATCTCATCTGTCTTAGTCCTCAGCCTCTGTATTTCAGCCACCCTGGAATGACTGCTGGCCATCTGCACAGAATGTTTATTTCATACCACCGTCTCCGCCCTTGCTGCCACTCCTGCTGGGCCTTCACACGACTGATGTTTCCCTGCTCAATCTTAAGTTAACTATCAACTCTTCAGAGATACCTCCATGACTACCTTAGCTAAAGCAGCCCCCTCCCCAAACATTTCTAACAGAGTCTATCTTCTGCAGTGCTCTTAACTCAGAATGCAGCTTTTTCTTTCATTTTTACATTGGTTACATTCCAATCAGCCATCAATAAATATTGGTCGACCAATTGGAATGATTGACTTAAAAAAAAAACAACAAAAAACTGGCTCTGAAATACGATGTTTTAAAAAAGTAAAGCTGCCCAGGCCCGTGTGGCTCAGTTGGTTGGAGCATCGTCCCGGTGCACCAAAGGGTCGCAGACTTGATTGCCAGTCGAGGCACATACCTAGGCTGCGGGTTCCATCCATGGTCCGAGCGAGTAGGAGAGGCAACCGAGCGATGCTTCTCTCTCACATCAATGTTTCTCTTTCTCTCTCTCTCTGCCTTCCTCTCTCGCTAAAATCAATATAAATATATCCTCAGGTGAGGATTTTAAAATAATAAGAAAGAAAGAAAAAAAAGAAAGAAAGAAAGAAAGAAAGAAAGAAAGAAAGAAAGAAAGAAAGAAAGAAAGAAAGAGGGAGGGAGGGAGGGAGGGAGGGAGGGAGGGAGGGAGGGAGGGAGGGAGGAGGAGGAAGGAAGGAAGGAAGGAAGGAAGGAAGGAAGGAAGGAAGGAAGGAAGGAAGGAAAGAAGAGTAAACCTGTCTGGCGAGCTTGCATCTCATTGGCCTCTGACGTGGCCTGTAAGGCGCAGCATCCTCGACTGTCACTGCGGCTGGCAGCACATACAGATCAGCACTCACACCTCTGTGCTCCTTTCCTATACACCAGTGCAGTTCTGGTGAACCACCAATCACAGCTCCCTCCTGTATGAGTTTTACCTTGATTACTCCTCTCAACACAGAATCCCATCTCCATCCTTCCCTCCTGCCTCCAGACCATTATCATCACATATAACATCAGGGCTACATCAAAATCCTGTCCCTACCCGCTAAGATCGTGCCTTTCCACTTTGCCCAGATTGCGTCCTGTGCTGTTTCCGTCCCTGTGAACAGAGGCATTGGGCTCAATGATTTCTGAGGTCCCTTCCCCCTCTGACATTCTGTGTGTAATTAGAGAGCCGCACTGTGACCCCTCTACTACTATAGCAGGAGTTCAGAGAAGGTTGGGGTCATTGAAGAAAGTTTCCTAGAGGAAATGTGGGGATTGAATAGGGTCTTGAATGATGGGAAGAATTTAAGCTGGTAAATGGATTGTCTCGGGTTGGAGAAACGGCATGACTCAAAAGCAGGGAGGTGGGAAGAAAAGATGCGTGCAGAGTGACTGATGAGAGATAAACTTGACTGGTATAGTATGTGCAGATTGCTGGATACTGAAAAATAAGCCTGAATCAAAAGCAAGTAATAATAAATAGGAAATAAACAAGCACCTGAAGGTGACTGAAATGAAATCTGAGTTTAGTAACGGCAATAATATTCTGACCTAGACTTCTAAAAAGTGTTCAAAAGCCAAAGAAAAGTCTGAATTGAGGACTTTGTGATGAATTGATAACTCTGTTGTAACCTCATTTTATGGCAGTGAAGAATCACGTTAGTGGGATTCAATATACCAGAACCTAATGATGCAGCATGGATAAAATAATCTGTATGAATTGTTTTCAGGGCTTGACCCATACCTAGAGGGAGATACTTAGTTGGGTAGTGTTATGCCAGAAAAGGGTCAGTATCATTCAATCTTCAGTGTAATTGTGCTAAAAAGAATTGGATAAAAGGAGGCTTAGTTCACAGTTTAAATCTATATTTAGACCAGTTGATGAAAGGAAGGAAGGAAGGAAAGAAAGAAGACTGAGAGAGGGGAAGAGATAAATGAAAGGAAAGAAAAAAAGGAAGAAATGAAAGGTCTTTTCCAGCTATCCCATACCCCTAAACCTTATCCATTTATATCCATTAGACAATTTTTATGACAAAACAAGTAAAAGGAGCTGGTGGCAGCAAAGGACTAATAATTATTTTGTAATTTGAAATTTATGACTAGCTATGTAGGAAAAAAACATGTTTTTCTTATAGATATCATCTCCATGTTAAGTATCTAAATATATATGAAGAATGTGTATGCTGTTTTTAAAATAAACTGAAGAAACATCTATTGTCCACTATATGCTTGGCATAGTTTCATGTGCCTAGTAAAGATCACACCTTTAATCAGCATAGCATATCTCAAGACTAGGTATAATCATTTTTCTCGCAGGAAGAAGGAAACTGATATTCAAAGAGTTTAAGTGATTTTCAATGTATTGCAACTTGAAAATGGCAGAACTGGGATGTGAATTCAGTGTGCGTCATCCTCTCTAACCCTCACCACTACCACCACACACACTCTACCCCAAAGTTCACTTTTTCCAATAAACCTATGCTTTTAATATATGATTAGAAAACCACTTGCATTCAAATCATCTGGGAGGCTTATTCAAAACCAACATCTCAGAACCTACTCAAGACCATCTTAACTGTAACAGGTCTCCAGGTGGTCTTGGTGTGCACTAAAAGTTTGAAACAGTGCAAAAGTCAAGCTACTTCCCATAAATTACATCATATAAATGCTATTGAACTTTTAAAACTAATTCTTCCAAACCGTATCCTTGGTGGATGAGCCTCTATTTTGATTAAAATCAAATGCCCTACAATTTAAATGGAAGCCATGGCCCCATATTGGACTTTCCCAAAACAAGGCATTTAAAGACAAGTGAAAACTGAACTGAACTGAAAGATTGAAGAGTAGTCCATGATTGAGATGCAAATAAATCAAATTTTCAAAAGTTCGACAAGTTTTGAAAGACATGGAAGATTAATAGAACATAGATAAGGCAGAAAAAGGAAAAGGATGATTGAGGATTAGATTGGTCAAGGAAGAATCTTGGGGACTCAAGTCATGTGCTCATTTTTAAAATCAAATTTATTGAGGTGTAATTTACATAGAAGCAAAGTGAATCAATGTAAACGTAGAGTTTGATAGGTTTTGACAAAGCACACAATTCGGTAATGCCAAACATAAAGAATATCTCTATCACCCTACAATGCTCCCTTGTACCCCTTTGCAGGCAGTACTCTAAGGAACCCTTGGCTCCAAGCAATCACCAATTTGCTTAATTATGTCTCTTCTAAAATGTCATATAAGTGGAATTCTAGAGTATGTGAAATATTTTGGGTTCATGTTATTGCATGTATTAGTAGTCTATTCCCTTTAACTAATGAGGTAATGGAATTGCTAGGTTTTATAATGGTTGTATTTTATCTTTATAAAGAACTGTCAATTCCTTTCCAGAATGACCGGACAATTTAACAATCTTACCAACAATGAATGAGAATTCTGTGTGCTACCCATCCTCACCAACACTTGGAATTGTCAGTATTTAATGATTCTATTGAGTGTGTAGAGATATCTCAAAATATTTTAATTTGCATTACATTGATAATCAACAATGTTGAATATCTTTATGTGCTTATTGGCCATTCATATATCTCCCTTGTTAAAGTGGATGTTCAAAATTGTTTGCCATTTTTTAAATTCAATCTTCAAATCATTAAAATATTTTTTAAAATAAACCTGCATGTAATATCCTTGCCAAATTAAGTGTTGCAAATATTTTTTCCTAGTTAGTGGCTTACATTTTCATTTTTTAATGAATTTTTCAAAGGGCTAAAGTTTTAAAATTGATAAATTTTAATTTATCAATTTTTTATAGTTCATGTTTTTTGCACATACCTAAGAAGTGGTTGCTTATGTTAAGTGACAAAGATTTTTTCCTAAATTTTTTAGTTTTATTTTTTAAATTATTTTTTACATTTCAGTCTATTATTAATTTTTAACTTTTGTGCATGGTATTCAGTAAGGCTACATAATTGTTTTTATGTATATAACCAGTTGTTCACCACATTTTTAAAAATTTCCTATTGAGTTGCCTTGACACGTTTGGAAAAAATATATAGGAACAAATTTATGTGTAGCATTAAATCTGGACATTTTTCTCTTTTCTTGATCTATATGTCTATTCTAAGGAAAAATTACATTGCCTTGCTTAGTGTCCATTTATTTATACTACACCTTTAAATGATTTAATGTTGTGTCTGATTTCTATTCTTTTTAAAAATATATATTTTTATTGATTTCAAAGAGGAAGGGAGAGGGAGAGAGGGATAGAAACATCAATGATAAGAGAGAATCAATGATTGGCTGCCTCCTGCAAGCCCTCCACTGGGGATCGAGTCTGCAACCTGGGCATGTGCCTGAACTGAATAGAACCGTGACCTCCTGGTTCATAGGTCAATACTCAACCACTGAGCCATGCCGGTCAGGCCTGATTTTTATTCTTGATTCTGAAAACTGTTTTAGCTATTCTAAATTCATCTCATTCATAAAACGTTAGATATGACCTTGGCAAATTCAATGGAAAAATGTCTGCTGGAAATTTGATTGAAATTACATCATGTTTATAGATTAATTTGGAAAGAATTGGCATCTTAACAATATCAAGTTTCTAACATATAAACATCATATATCTCTCCACTTATTTGTGTCTTCTTTAATTTATCTCAGAAATGGTTTGTAACATTAAATGCAAATATTTTATAGATATTTAAAGAAATTGTTTCTAAGTGTTTCATATTTTAGATGCTATTATAAATTATATTACTTCTTTAAGTTTTATTTCTAATAGTTTAGTATTAGTATATAAAAATACACTTGATATTTGTGTGCTGTAGACTTACTAAATTCCTTTCTTAATTTCAATAATTTTTTGGATATCCCTTTGGATGTTCTACATATGTGATCATGGATTCTACAAATATAGAAAATTTTGCTTTTCTTTCTACAATCTGTATGCCTTTGTGCCTTTTTCTTGCTTTATCACACTAGAGAGGACTTTTCTAAAGAGGTATTTGTATTCATACATTCTTCGTTTTTTCTTTTAATGTTTGACTTTTTTAATTATTTTTTTTAAATCCTTACCTGAGGATATGTTTCTATTGACTTTCATTTTATTTTTTAATACATTTTTATTGATTTTAGAGAGGAAGGGAGAAGGAGATAGAAACATCAATGATGAGAGAGAATCATTGATGGGCTGCCTCCTGCACACCCCCTACTGGGGATTAAGCCCACTACCCTGGCATATGCCCTTGACCGAATCGAACTCGGGACTCTTCAGTGCACAGACTGATGCTTAACCACTGAGCCAAATCAACTAGGACTTTTAGAGAGAGAGGAAAGGAGAGAGAGAACATCAATATAAGAGAAACATCGATCACTATCTCCTACACATGTCCCGACTTGGGATTGAACCCTCAACCTTTTTTTGCACTGGACAAAGCTCCAACCAACTGAGCTGCCAGGCCAATTGTTTGATTTCTGAAAATTAAACTAACCTATTATTTACCTGGCAAACTCCTCTTGTTCAGGTATATTATCCTTTTTACATATTATTGGATTCACTACTATTTTGTGAAAGATTATTGTGTCTTTATTCATATTAGTTTTAGGGATATTAGTTTTTTATTTCCTTTATATACAATGTATTTTTCAGGTTTTTATTATCATAAAATAAGTTGGAAAGCGTCCCTTATTTTATTTTTGAAAGCACTTGCAGATGATTTGAGTTATTGTTTTCTTGAATGTCTGATTGTGTCTTTAATTTGCATTTCTCTGAGAACCAATGTTATGGACATCTCTACGCTTTTGTGATTTGTTCAAGTCGTTTGGGTTGTTTCTCCTAATACATTGATTTTTAGGAGTTCTTTATATGATCTAGATTTGAGTATTTTTGTCATGTATGTATTGCAAATATTTTTAAATTATGTGTTTTGCTGACTTTTTTTAAAGTAAGGCAGTTCAGGAAGTCCAATTTATTATTTTTTTTAACTGTTAGCATTTGTCTGAGAAATATTTGGTAAATCCAAAATGACAAACATAGGGTTCTGTTCTCATCAAGAAGTTTTATGGTTCTAGCTTATACATTTTGATTTAATATAATATAATTTATATCTAAATTATATCCATTTTGAGTGAAGAAAAGTTTAACTTTATTTTCACCTAGTCTATCTGTATTATTTATATTTGATTGCTGTATTTTTAATTTTTATTGAATTTATTGGGGTGGCATTGGTTAATAAAATCATATAGGTTTCAGGTGTACAATTCTATAACACATCATCTTACAATATTTAAATTTACATCACTGTATTGGCTTGCCTCCTTAGTGAAAAATCAGTGCTTATCTCTGTACTCTTTTTTTTTTGTCCTTAAACCTTTTAAACCTTACCCAAACACCACATTGTTTTATTACTATAGCACATTTTGAAGTTGGGTAATATAATTTCTTCAGCTTTGATTTTTCTCAAGACTATTTTTATTATTATACATCTTTTATATATCCATATAGATTTTTAAAAATTAAATTTATTGAAGTTACAATGGTTAATAATGTTATGTAAGTTTCAAGTGTAGAATTTTATGATACATCATCTGTGTATTGCATTGTGTGTCCTTACCCCAAAGTCAAATCTCCTTCCATCACCATATATTTGACCCTATTCCCCCTTTTCTACCCCCACCCCTCATCTGTTTGTTGTTGTTTTGTTGTTTTTTCATTTCTATGGGGTTTTTTTGTCCAAACTTTCTTTTAGATATTTTGAATTTTTTTTTATTATTTTATCTATTGTATTATTGACTATAATTTTTATAGTTTTTTTAGTGGTTGCCTTCAGTATTATAATATATTGCATAACTTTTAACAGTTCACTCATTTAACTTTATTTTACATTTCAAATGGAATGTAGAAATTGTACCACCAAATAGAGCCCATTCCCTCCCTTTTTATATTATTGTCTTATGTGTTATATCTACTGGCACTGAAGATCCATCAGGTGATTTTACAATTTTTTTTTTGCTTCAACTCACAACCATACTTTAAAAAACTCAAGAAGAGATTAAAATGAGTCAATTTCATTTATATCAATATTTATCATTTGTCTTGCTCTTCCACCATCCTGATATTTCTTTTCTTTTTTTCTTCCTTTCTGGTGTCATTTTGTTTCTGTCAAAATAACTTTCCTTAATAAAAAATTTTTTTAAAAGTTATGCTGGTCACACATTCTCTAGATTTCCTTTATTTAAAAAATCTTCATATCATTTGTATTTTTGAAGAATGTTTTCACCAGATATAGTTTTGGGTTGACTGGTTTTTTCCTATCACCTTACAAATAACAAGCTGCTTTCCTTAGTCCTCACATGTTTCTGATGAGAAAACTGTTGCCACTCAAATCATATTTTCCTATTGGTAATACGCCATTTCTCTCTAGTTGCTTTCAAGATTGTTTCCTTGTATTTAATTTTTGAAACTTTGGTCATGATTTCACTGGTGCATCAATTGCTTTGTTTTTATTTGGTGTGTGATCTTCTGAAATTACTCAATCTAAGCATTTCTTATTTTATCTAAATTTGGTAAGGTTGTTTTTTATTTTTATTTTTTGTTGTTGGTTTTTGGTTTTTGGTTGTTGTTTTTTGCCATTTTGTCTTTAAAGACTTTGGATGAACTAGGTATTTACTGGGAATTTACAAAAGGAATTCTTAGAATACAATTGCTAGGTTGGACAGGCAACCAATAAACTGTAAACTTTGAAGTTATCTTTTTCTGCCAATCAAATATTCTTTGCATTTCTACCACACATAAACACACACACACACAGATACACACACACTCACACACACACAGACACACACACACACACACACACACACACACTCACACACACAAAATCCACAACTTAAATGTAACTTCACTAAGTCTAGTAATTTTGAAGAACACACATTGAGTTGAAGAAAGTGCATTACACTAGACAATCCTTAAGTAATTTTTGCCCCATACAACATTGAAAGGACATGCTGCCCATTTATTATTTGCCTTATTGACAATTTTTGGATAAGTTTTTTAATAGCAGGAAAGAAGTAATAAGATTACTGGCTGGAGAAGAAACACTGCATAATCACTCACAAGAAAGCCAAGAGTTTACACAGCTAGAAACCAATAAAGTATGTGGGCCATCCAGTTACATTGAACAGCTATGCTACGATGTCATCCACTTATCAGCTGTGGTCATGGGAAACTTCTGGTCTTGGGAAGATGGATTCAACTCTTATATATATATATGTATATATATTTTATTGATTTTTTTACAGCGAGGAAGGGAGAGAGATAGAAAGTTAGAAACATCAATGAGAGAGGAACATCGATCAGCTGCCTTCTGCACACCCTCCCTCCCACTGGGGATATGCCCGCAACCAAGGTACATGCCCTTGACTGGAATCGAACCTGGGATCCTTCAGTCCGCAGGCCAACACTCTATCCACTGAGCCAAACTGGTCAGGGCTGGAATCAACTCTTTACAAATATTGAAAAGCCCAACACCTTCCATGACATTTCTGAGAATGCTACTTGGCCTTACATTTCCATGTGCTTCTCTGCCTCTGAGCTCCTGCTTTGGCTGAAATAGTTCAATATAAGGATCCTGTCATTTTCTTTCTATTGTTACCACTAACAGAAAATTGTGTCACTTTCTTTAACTCATATGACATAAAAATAAAATAAAACCCACTCACATAAAAGTTTATAGGAACTTCACTGTAAGGTTTAGGAAGATGGAAAGATTTGTATTTCAAGTGCAAACAACTTAGATATTAGCAATTCCGTCCATTTTTCCATTGCTCTTGCTTTCTCAGCTATTTCTTCCTCTATTCTCTTTTTCTTTGCTCATCAAACAACCTATTTAATTCCATCTTTAAAAAGTGTCATATTGTTGCTAATAACTCAGATGCTCAATTTCACTTTAGCCAACTTATTAAACAATGTTATGAAAAGAAGGTTGATCCCTCTTCAAATAAAATTTCTGGTGTCAGCTAATAAAGCAAAATTTGTATCCAGTTTTATAATGAAGCATTAAATGTGCGTAGCCATTTCTTCCTGCCTTTGATACTGTTCATTCTGTCCATGCTTCCACTTCCCAGTGGTTTAACATATTTTTTTATAATGGCCAGGAGCTAGTGTCTTATTCATCCCCCCAGGCCCTCCTTAATAGGTGCTGTACTCAGGTTGGGGATCAGGGTGAACCAGGCAAGGTTCTTCCCAAGCACAAATCCAAGAGTCGGCAAAAAACTTAGCAATCAAGGCAAACAATATTTCAACAATGCACAACTTATTTATAATAATTAATGTAGTCAACAAATGCAAAAAAAATGTCTGAGAAATAGAACATCAAAATTCCAAATAATAATAAGGGAAATATTTTTTTTGTTCAAATTTTAATATGGCCTCGCCTAACAATTAGTGATTTTTTCTTTAAGTTTTTGATATTTTGTTTATCATGGACCTCTTTGAATTAATTTTGACTTTTAAAACTAGTGCTTCCAAATACAATTTATCTCAATCACTTAACCTTCTGACGTCCTCCCAAATTTCAGGCCAAGGCAAGTGGCCCACATGTCCCAAGCTAGCACTCAAATCAAGGTGAAAAATAAAGCTAATTGCAAACTGTTCTGAGAAATAAATACACAAACAAAAGAAAGCTTTCTGAGAAATAAAGGAAGATAGAAAGCTGGATTGAAAGACCATTATGAATTAGATTGAAAGTTGAGTCATCATACTGGCATGTCCGGAGAACAACTGGTAGTAAATAGTATTCAGAGTCTAGGTGGCAGAGAACGTTAATGGTGGAAATTATGTTCAGCCTCAGCTTCCTCATCTGAAAGCAAAGGGGACTGCACTAGACCAAAGGTGGGGAATGTTCGGCCTGTGGGCTGTATAAGGCCCGAGAAATCATTTGGTCTGGCCCTGTCAAGACATTAGGGGTGAGTTAATTATATGTTTGACCTACTATAGCAGGCTAATTTTAGAGTTGATAATTTTGTATGGCCCTCAAATGATGTTATAAATATCCAAATGGCCCTTGTCAGAAAAAGGGTTCCCTATCCCTGCACTAGACCAATGATTTTCACCCTCGGCTGCTCAAAAGGATGGTCTTTTAAAAACAATTTCTTTCGAAGATTTTTTTTGTTAATCTTTACCCTAGGATATGTTCTCCATTGATTTTTAGAGAGACTGGAAGAGAGGAAGGGAGGGGAAAAGAGAGAGAAAGAGAAACATTGATATGCTAGAGACACATCAATTGGTTGCCTCCTACATGTACATCCACTGGGGCTAGGAATAGAACCTGCAACAGGCCCTTGACTGGGATTCAAACCATTTACCCTTCAGTGGGTGGGCCAATGCTCTACCACTGCATGCACGGGTCAGGGCCAGGGCTAAAGATTTTTTTAAATTTAATATTTACCCTGGCTGGGTTGCTCAGTTGGTTGGAGCATCGTCCCATACACCAAAAGGTTGCAGATTTAATTCTCCATCAGGGCACATACCTAGTTATGAGTTTGATTCATCAGTCAGGGAACATACAGGAAGCAACTGATTGATGTTTCCACATATCAGCAAATTGATTCCACAGTCTTCTCTCTTAACCAAAACACTACACTGTCTTTTATGTATATGATAAGTAGTATGTAGTATGCTCCGAGCTGAATTGTACCCCCTTCAAATTTTATATGTTGAAATCCCAATCCCCGTTACCTCAGAATTTAACAGGGACTTTACAGAGGTGATTAGAGTGAAATGAGGTCATATGGGTAGGCCCTAATCTAATATGGTTAGTGTCCCTATAAGAAGAAGAAATTGGACACAGCTATAGACAGAAGGAAGACAACATGAATATATAAGGAGAAAATGGCTATCTATAAGGCAGAGAGACGGGACAATAACAGATCCTTCCCTCATGGACCCTCACAAGAACCAAACCTTAACAACATCCTCACCTCAAACTTCTAGCCTCCAGAACTGTAAAAACCTAAATTTCTGTTGGTTACCTTCCAGTCTGTGGTGCCTTGTTATGGAAGCCCTTACACACTAATATGACAGTATAAACTCGATTCTCAAAATATCTATGAACAAAGTGCCTCAAATATTAAAAATACTCATTAAGTATATGTTGATCCATTAAGATTTGACTAATTTCGGTTGAGGTAGGCAGATAGTTCAGTTTTGATCTTAAGAAGGTATTGTCAATGTCATTTTCATATATAAATAGGAGTTTAGTTCTGTAGAGTGAGAGCTAGGAAATATTGAGACCCAAACAGAATAGGTAAAAAGACACACTAACAAGCTAGAGGGACTGTAGACACAGATTTCCACAGGGGAATGGGCCATGGGAATAGGATTGGCTCATCATTTTTTTTTTCCTGTCACTTAAACCATTTGTGCTGAAAATCCAAGTGCATGTTACAATACATAAATTTTCTTTTTTGCACAGTTTAAACATACTACCATTTCTTTAGCACTTTTTAAGTAGTTCGAGATCTACTTCCTTTGTCGTTTAAAATTTAACTATCTTCTATAAAACTAAATGCTTCTTTTAGTAACACTTTGGTGTGGTTGCTTGCTCCTAAAAGATATAGCTAGGGGAAATGGGACATGAGATTGTGGATTTTAGAATAAATCTCTGAACATGTTGGCTTGTTCCAAAGACTGACTAAGGCTCAAGGGGAATGTTGGCTACAAATTATGAAGATTAGATCTGGTTGCTTGCTCTAACATCATGGCCAGAAGCAAACCTTACAAACTCTGAGTATCTTTTCTTCCTGTGAGAATTAGCTATTGTGCAAGAAGACAATGAAAATGAAAGACAGGGAGCCTCTGTAAAAGATGGAAACTTGAACATAATCACTCCTCTCCTTATCATAGATGCTGACTTAGACTGGAAATGAAACATATGCAAAGAGGAAAAATACATAACAAATGAAGAACTGGGAAATGGGGCCATCAATGTGCAATCCAAGTCAAATAATTTGTATTAAATCTAGTATATATGAGGCCATATTAGAAGAAAAGCGTGATAATAAATCTCAAAAGAAAAGAAAACTTTGCTTTCCTGAGAGGAGAGGGAAAGCACCATAATATTGCAAGAACTGATCCAGAAAGAAATCCAGAAGACTTCAAAATCAGAGCGGTAAGTGACATATGGAAGATAAAGGATCATAAAAGAAATGAAGAAAATATAACACTGAGGATTTTTTATATGGCTGGGATCAAATAAAAATGAAACCAGCTGCTCCAAAATGGCACTGGGCAAGTGAGGTCACACCGATAGAACCCCAGTGCTTCTCCCTAGTACAGTGGTCGGCAAACTCATTAGTCAACAGAGCCAAATGTCAACAGTACAATGATTGAAATTTCTTTTGAGAGACAAATTTTTTTAAACTTAAACTATATAGGTAGGTACATTGTTATTAACTTAATTAGAGTACTCCTAAGCTGGCCTTTGCTAAAAACGTCCTCAATCTGATTGAGGTACGTTCACTGAGGTCGACCCCTTCCAACTCTCCCATCCACACTTGTCTTGTATACTTGTTTCGTGGTTCTTCTCAACTATAGGGAGCAGGAGTACAAGAATTAAAAAGGCCATGCCCACAGCTAATGCCAGGACTTTGAAGCCTAGGCAAACAGAAATCGAGTATGCACACTGAGTAGAAGAATGACATGAAAGAGAAAAGAATATGTGTCAGGAATAAATTCTTTTTTTAATAGAGCTCAGAATTTGGGCTCCCTTCCTCCACCAATCCATCCCAATTTACTTCAAAGGGACTGACATATCAACAAAGTGGTGTTGCAATTTTTTTTTTTTTCTTCGTAAATCCTTTAGTTTAACAACAGAGAGGATTCCAATAGCATTTGGGAAGAAAGATAGGGGATAAAAATAAAAATCGGCACAGCCTTCTTGGGAAGAATGTGTCAGTCATGGAGAAGGGCTGTGCTCAAAGACAACTTAACAGAAAAAGCGTAACAGACTACTCGTGAATAGTCTGGTAAAATGTTTTGTAACAAACAAGAAATCAATCTAACAAAAAACAGAAGAAAAGAAAATTTTTATTTTATTTTATTTTTAAAATATATTTTTATTGATTTCAGAGAGGGAAAACGATATAGAAACAGCAATAATGAGAATCATTGATCGGCTGCCTCCTGCACACCCCACACTGGAGATTGACCCACAACCCAAGCATATGCCCTGACCAGATTGCAGGTGAAAGGGATAACTTTTAAAACAAACAAAAACATGGTTAAGAAAATAGAAATAATATTTGTAGACTATCTACTTTATAATCTTAATATGTTGGCTTAAAGAAGTTTTGGAAAAATAGTTAATAAATACAATAGACAACTGGTTACTGTGTAAGGGAATGTAAAGAAACAATTTAATAGAGTTTTAAAATATTACAGTAGAAACAATAAAATGACCTACAAAAATTAGTGAAACTATGATCAGGACATAGTGAACAGTGAACAAAGGTATGAAAAAAGAACAATTGATATTGCTAAAAAAATGCCCAGAAGAGATCAAACAAATGGTAAAAAACAACAACAAAAATGAAGTCAATTGTACTGAGCTGAAAAATGACCTAAAGATGATCAAGAGAATAATATAAATCCTGCTAAAAAGAAAAAATCATTTAATTTTTATCTGCTCATTTTTGTTTTTAAAAATGGATAATGTATCTACTACACCCCCAAAATAAGAGTCTGAGCCATAATTTCAATTAGTGACATGTGCCCATCAATAGGCAAATCAGTATTTTTTGTCTTCTGTTTGTCCTTAGGAAGGATGACTCATTGGAAGATACATTGCTCAGTAAGGTTTCTGGCATGGGAAACAGAGCTAGATCTAGTAGGGGCTCCTGCTCTAACACAGAGAATAAAATAAACAGGAAACCCCATCATGACCCAGCAATTAATTTGTCTGAACTTCTTATCCCCACTAAATCCCTTTATATTTCTCACAAAGAATGACAACTCTTACATATATGCGCAATCCAGCAGAGGCTGGAAAAGCCTGCATGCTGGGGAACAGCTGATGAAAAGTAAATCAAGGAACATAGGGAACCACACCAAAACCTTTCCGTTAGAGAAGGAGCTCCTGGATTGAGCCCAGGTCTGAACTTGGCAGAGATGAGATAGTGCTAATTTTAGAGACTGGCAATCTTCCACTTTCCTTAGGGAAACCCTGGCCTAACATCTGCTTCTGATCTTTGAACTGCAAAGGGAAGTTTGCCTACTGCCACAAGCAAAACTGTTTTATGACTATGGGAGAGACTTTCCCATGTGCCCTCATAGCAGCTTTCCATGAGTGGAATAAGGGAGCTAAAGAAAATTTCCCTGAGGAAGAAAAATTATGCCCTGGTAATTGCTATAGAATGCACACAACTAGTGATTTTTAAGAACTTTGACAGTTGAATGTATCTAGAGTTGAGTCAGCTAAAGTCAGCACCCTCAGAAGAAGAAACATAAATATACTCCCACTGCCGATGATCCCAGAGATGCCCAATATCCTGGCATATTATACCTTTGATTTCATGAACTCCTCCAATGACATTACATGAATCCTCTCTTATCCAAATCAGGCAGCATCAGTTTTTGTGGATTCCAGTTAGACAAATCTTGAAAAGATGTTGATACCAAGCACACTAGTATAGGTCCATAGATTAGGTGTTAGTCAATTACATTATCACCCGTGTTAATTTGTGACTATAGCGATGAAGAGGGAAGCTTTGCGAAGACATGTAGGTGTTTAGAACAATTGCAAATATTTTTCTTAGATGTGTATGCTAAAGATTAACAATTCTCTGTAATTCCCTCTAAACAGGTATAGTCTGTTCTTTCTTACTCTAATTCTGAATTTCAGAATCTAGATTATTTTAATTTTTTTCAATTTATCTTTATTGTTGAAAGTACTATAGATGTCCCCACTCTTTCTCCCATTGATTCCCTCCCTCCCCATCCTGCCCTCTCCTCAGACCTTCACAGAACCATTGTCTGTCCATGGGTTATGCATATATGCATGTAAGTTCTTTGCTTAATCTTTTCCTGGCCCCTTCTTTCTGAAATTTATCATTCTGTTGCATGCTTCAATGTTGCTGGATCTATTTTGTTCATCAGTTTATTATGTTCATTAGATTGCCCATACAAGTGAGATCATGTGATACGTGTCTTTCTCTGACGGGGTGATTTTGCTTAGCATAATATTCTCCAGATCCCTCCATGCTGTCTCAAAGGGTAAGAGGTCCTTCTTTTTATAGCTGCATAGTATTCCATTGTGTAAATGTACCATACTTTCATAGTACTAGTTATCATATTATACTACAAAGCCATTGTAATCAAAACAGCCTGGTAATGGCACAAGACCAGGAATATAGATCAGTGGAACAGAACAGGGAACTCAGAAATTGACCTAAGCCATTATGCTCAATTAATATTTGACAAATGATGTAAGAGCACACAATTGAATAAAGACAATCTCTTTAATAAATGATTTTGGGAAATTGGACAAGTACATGCAAAAAATGGAACTTGACCTTCAACATATACCATTAACAAGAATAAACTCAAAATGGATAAAATACTCAAATGTAAATCATGAAAACATAAAAATCCTAGAAGAAATAATAGGCAGCAAAATCTTAGACATCTTTTTTAGCAATATACATTGCTCTTATTGCTGATACAGCTCCTAGGGCAAGGAAAACAAAGGAAAAAATGAACAAATGGGACTACATCAAAATAAAAAGCTTCTGCACAGCAAAAGAAACCATCAACAAAAGGGATCCCACTGAATGGGAGAATATATTTGCCAATGATACATCTGACAAGGGAGTTAATTTGCAACATATATAAAGAACTCATACAACTTAACAAAAGGAAGACAAACAATCCAATTAAAAATGGGCTGCAGACCTAAATAGACACTTCCCCAAAGAGGACATACAAATAGCCAAGAGACATGATAAATGCTCACTGTCACTAATAATCAGAGAAATGCAGATTAAAATGATAAGGTACCACCTCACCTCTGCCAGAAAGACTACCATCAACAATCAATAATAAATGCTGATGAGGATGTGGAGAAAAGGGAACCTTAGTATACTGTTAATGGGAATGCAGACTGGGGCAGCCACTATAGAAAACAGTATGGAGCAATAAGTTCCCTACAAATTTTGCAAAAATATACGGATTGTTGTGGACAGGGCATAAATCTCACAACAAATACAGGACATTATCACCTCAGTGAAGTTTCTGTCCATTTACACATCTGAACTCATCTGAGAGATACATTCCAAAGTGAAGACAGCCTATGTCTTCTTTGGTGAAGAAGGATATATATAATGTCTCCTGCTTAGTTGGATGATACCATATTTGAATGTCCTTATTCTATTCATCAGATGACCAACAATGTGTTATCATCTGTGGTAGACAGCCTCTAAAATAATTCCCAATGATACTTGCCTCCTGTTTAAGTTCTTTTTAACCTCATCCCTTTGAATGTAGACTAGATCTACTGACTTGCTTTTAATAAATGGAATGTGGTAAAATTGATGGAATATGACTTCCATGATTAAATTACAGAAAAAGGACTCTGGCTTTCTTCTTCCTTTCTCGCCTGTTCACTCTGATAAACCCAGACATGATATTTTAAGCTGTTAAAGGAAGAGAGCCACGTGTCCAGTTACTAAGGGAGACCTTTGGCCAACATTCAGAATGGAACTTAGACCCAAAATCCAACGGCCTCCAAGGAACTGAATTTACTAACTGCCACAAGAGTGAGCTTGGAAGATCATCTCCCTATTCAAGCCTTCAGATAAAACCATAGCCCTGAGCAACACCTGGCTCAGCCTCGTGAAAGACATTGAACTAGGGGACACAGCTAAACAGTTTCCAGATTCCTGATCTATAGAAACTGTAAATGTGTTCTTGTTTTAATCCATTAAGGTTCAGGGCAATTTTTAAAATGTAGAAACAGTTATTTAGTGCACTACCTACTATGAGTAAAAGATCTGGTGCTTTTGCCCAAGTAACTCATTATCAAGTTGATATTCAATATATTGGCAGCAGACTGGGCAATATGTGCCACCTGGTACAAACATACAGCAGAACAATGGAGCAGAGGATCCTAAGATCAGTTTTCATTTCACAAAGAACTTTTTTTTTAAAGAAACAGTTTCTGATCATAAAGGAGCATATGACTATTGGACCTGATGACAACATCGACCAGATGTTTTCTGAGCTTTCTAGGTAGCATATCGAATAGCATCCCATCAGATAGAAGCTTCAAACAGAACCTGAAGAGGCAAATAGTTATACAAATACAACCCCAGAGCATCTCTCATTCACTATATTATGATGTATTCATATACTGACCAGCTGCTGAGGAGGAAAAAAAAAAATGAGCCTGATATAGAGATGGCATTACACAATGTAGTAGCACCAGCTAATGGGTTTTGCGGCAGTGTTAACACTCTCTCAGGGATTATCAAATAATGGAGAAAAACAATGTTTCCCATTGGCATATCTTCAAAAACTACACTTCGTTTTTCACTTGGCCTTCAAGGGAGAGATGGCATCAGCTCAAGATATACACTGATTTTTAGACAGTGACTAATAGTGCAGTCACATAGCTAACAAAGGACTTTGTATGGCGATATTAGAGGATTTTGTGACGAGGAGTTCTGGTGAAAATGATGGTGGTTGCAGATCTAAGAATGCACTTAGGGCAGTGCTACAAATAGCTGGTTTCCACCAGATTAGACTTTAGTAAACCAAAACAGATCTTTCACTGCAGATGTCTTAAAAGGTATTGGCCTAAAGTCTGAAAATATTTGTATCCTCAACCAAAAGGCTACCATTGCAAAACAGCCTCTCCGGATATAGAAGGGCACAAGGAGCCTTTATTAAGTTTCTTTCCCAGCCACACCAGTGTTTATGCAGTAAGTCCAAGAAACAGAGTGAGTAAAGGGACAGAGATGGAATGAATCCATAGATTTAAGCATATGAATTTCCTCTCATTAGGTTTGGCTTGGTTATGCCTCTTGCTGAGACTTCTCTGAACCTATGATATGACATGATATGACATCTCGCACTAGGGGCTCAGCCAGCTCTCCAGTGGTAGGTTTATTGCATGTGACTCTTTCTGTAATGAAGGGTGAAAAGATTTCTTTTTACCAAATTGACACCTAACCTAGATTTGAAGTCACTTTTCCTTCTGTTATCAATATCATTCATCCATGAAATTACTTAATGCTTCATATTCTGCATTAAACTAAGAAACCAATTCAAAATAAAGGAAGTGAACAAGGAGCTATTGCCTATGAGATTCACTGGTATTATTTTCTATCACCTGTAAGCAACTGGTTCTCTAAATGATAAAATGAAAGAGAGAAAGAAGAAAGAAAGAAAGAAAGAAAGAAAGAAAGAAAGAAAGAAAGAAAGAAAGAAAGAAAGAAAGAAAGAAAGAGAGAGAGAAAGCCCATTGGATGCTGTGGGACAATACATTTCAATGATAAGATGCTCTTTCTCTCACAGAGATAAACTATCTCAACCCCACAGTGCTAAACGCAGTGCCATAAACAAAGGAGTGGTGATAAAGGGCACAATGGTATCTATCAAGAGTTCAGCTAGTAGCTCCCCTCAAAAACTTGAACTTCCTTGGGATATGTCAGGCTAGATGCAGGGGTGGGCAAACTTTTTGACTCGAGGGCCACAATGGGTTCTTAAACTGGACCGGAGGGCCGGAACAAAAGCATGGATGGAGTGTTTGTGTGAACTAATATAAATTCATAGTAAACATCTACACTAATAGAAGAGAAAAATGGTAATTGGCGTACGGCGATACCGTTTTCATTGGATAATCAGGGCTATATGCAAATTAACTGCCAACTAAGATTGGCAGTTAACTGCCAACTAAGATTGGCAGTTAACTGCCAACTAAGATTGGCAGTTAACTGCCAACAAGATGGCGGCTAATTTGCATATGTAGGCACAGTGCAGGGAGGCGAAAGGGAAAGCAGGAAGAAGCCCCCTGCCACTGACAGTGATCGGAAACCCAGGGGGGAGCTAAGAGCTGGGGGGCAGGGCAAAGGCGGCCTTGGGGCCGCCTTTGCCCTGCCCCCCAGCCATGATCGGAGAATCAGGCGCCTTTGCCGCCCTGGCCAGTGATAGCAGGAAGTAGGGGTGGAGCCAGCGATGGGAGCTGGGCACGGTCGAAGCTGGCAGTCCCAGGAGCTAGGGGTCCCTTGCCTGGGCCTAAAGCGAAGCCCACGATCGCGGCGCCCCCCGCTGCCACTGCAGGTCCCCGCTGCCTGGGCCGGACGCCTAGGCCAGAGGCGTTAGGCCTGGGCAGGGGCGGAGCCTGCAACCGCGGGGAGCTGGGGGTCCCCTGCCCAGGCCTGACACATCTGCCGGAGGCCTCAGGCCTGGTCAAGGGGCCGATCCAGTGATTGGTGATTGGAGGGTGATGAGGGTCAACTCCTCTGGCCGAGGCATCAGGCCTGGGCGGGGGGCGGAGCTGGGGATTGGGGGGATATGATGGTCCCCTTGCCCAGGCCTGAAGCCTGGGTCAGAGGCGTCAGGCTTGGGCGGGGGGTGGAGCAAGCGATCAGAGGGAGATGGGGGTCCCCTGCCCAGGCATGATTCCTGGGCCAGAGGCCTCAGGCCTGGGCGGGGGCCAGAGCCAGTGATCGGGGGGGAGATGGGGGTCCCCTGTCCAAGCCTGACACCTCTGGCGGAGGCGTCAGGCCTGGGCAAGGGGCCGATCAGGCGATCGGAGGGTGATGGGGGTCAACGCCTGAGGGCTCCCAGTATGTGAGAGGGGGCAGGCTGGGCTGAGGGACACTCTCCCCCACACACATACCCAGTGCACGAATTTCGTGCACCGGGCCCCTAGTCATTACATAAAAGGGTAGTCTTTTTTTTTTTTTTTTAGTTTTATTCATTTCAAATGGGCCAGATCCGGCCCGCAGGCTGTAGTTTGCCCACGGCTGGAGAGGCTTTATTACGCTAAGGAATGGGCCCCCAATCATGATTTCTCTTAACTGGAAGCTAAAAGTGTGACCTGGCTTTATGTAACTCCTAATGTAAATAGGGGAAAATTGTGTAAAACAAATAGGTGTTGAGGTTATTAAATCTGGCCATCCAGAGCAAATATGATGATATTATAAAGTAATATCCAGAAAAAGAATGGTTCCTGTTTAGTTGCTGCCCGTTTTACCATCTCAATAGTCAAATGTCCAGTTTCTTCATATGAGAACTTTCTTTGCTTCTCCATACAAGCAAAGTTGCCAGGTGAATCCATGTGGAACATAGAAATCTAGTATAGCAGAATAATAGTGGCGGTAGTAAGTCATGGCCACACTTCAGTTGCAAATTCAAGGACACTGGTATGTCCTTGGAGTTTTACAGTTTCCATTGAAAAAACAACAACAACCAAATTATATATTTTAATATGTTTGTTTCTTTTATTCCTCTGTCATATATTAGGAAATATTTGTAAAGGGAAACTAATATTCTTCCCCTCATAGATACAGTAAACTAAGAAATGACCAACATAGATATAGAGGAAAAATAAGCATTCCCAACATATTTTGGAATCAGAGAAGAGAGTACAAATTAGAATTTGTTCAGCTGTAAGTAACATCAAAATATTTTAAGTAAGTCACATAACTGAAAGTTCAATGGCAAGCAGGCTTTGCTTCATTTCCCTCAGGTCATTTTTGTCTTCTCTTCTCCTACATCAGCTTTTTACTCAATGACCTTTAGTAGAATGGACCTCACATCTAGGCACAAAAAAAGTTCAGAGTAAAAAATTGAATGTTTATTTCCCGTATCTAAAACCCAGGATCCCAAGGAACCTCTGGAACTTTCTTCTCATAGCTCAATAGCCAGAATTAAGTTATTGCTCCAATCCTAGGCAATCTCTGACAAAGGAGGTGCTAGTACACATGGAGCAGCATAGCGGAGCATGTGGTCATCCCTGAGCATTGTATAGCTCTACAGAAAGAGATAAAATACATGATTTAATTATGGGGCGGTGTCTGAAAGGGTGAAGGAGAGACACACACTGAGAGGGCTATGAACAATGTACACTACAGCAGAGACCACATAAGAAAATTTAAATGCAGAAATTAGGGATAAGAATGGCTTGTCTCCTATTGGAAAATATGTGAGTGCATTTTTATTGTACATGATAATAGATGGCTCGTACAAGAATCATGCACTAGAATCATCAATAAGTTAATCACATTGATTGAATGTAGGGAAGAATTATTTTAAATTACATAAGGGTGGAGCCCTCCACTTCATGGCTATGTCTGTGCTACATGGTCCCATACTTTGGTAATAGCTGAAACCCTAATGGGAGGCTATTGACTCACTGGGCCAATTTAGATTCTCTTTCTGTAGAATTTGAAGTCTTAATGGAGTTAAGCAAAGACTGAAAATGCCTGGGGCTGTCATCCTATTTGCAGTGACTTAGAGAAAAATATCTACCAACTACAGTGAGTCACAATTGCAGAGCTTCCCTTATTCATGTCCTTCCAATGGTTTGCTTGAGTAGCTATTCCATCAGTGTTGTGAGCAATTCTAATACTCACCCAGAAAATACTATATTTTTGCTAAAGTTTTTTTTTTTTATTTCCGTTGTTTACAACCTAATATAATTTTAATGAATACTGATATGCTATCAAATTGGAAAGCACTGATATAGTTCAAACTCTGAAATTTATTAATAAAGAACGTGTAATATAGAATGTATAAATTGGTTTAGACAAGGACACTAGGCTTCTTAGGAATCAAGTTGTAATTAGAATCCATGTCTCCCTGACTCTGGCCAGTGATCTTTAGAGATGGATATAAAAATGCTGAATGCAACCAAAGCTCTTGTTTAGAACTTTTTAAAAGAAAGTTTTTACCTGTTATTTGGTAGACACCTTGGGAGATTGCTGACCCCACTGAAAATGCAATGACCTACTTCTTGATATTTCCTAGGATTTAGTAACCTTTCCTTCTCCACCAGACACATTTATTTTGACAACTCCACCCTTCCGCCATTGCAAGCTTTTCCCATTTTAACCTTAAGACATTTGAGAAATAAAAAGAGTTCCTGATCGTAAACCATATGAGGCCCCCTCCCTTACAGTGCAGTCTTATAAAAGATATATAACGGTAACTGTCTGTTTTCTCAGATACAGTGATGAGGGAAGAAGTCTGAAAATACCCTTAAAATATAATACAACAAAAAGGACAAATGAAAAGCAACCCATGGGGACAAAAAAAGTTAAAACTTGTTATGTAAAATTATCAGACCAATGAATCCTCAACTTTGAGTTCAGCCTGAATTTATTTGGATTCTGACAACATGTTTACCTTCAATAAATTTGTTTTATTTCCTTGAAATAACCTTCTCTGATCTCCATCAGGTCTCATTCAATTCAATTCACCTTGGACTTGAAGTATGTCGAACTTCTAGAAAATGTAGCAAGGATATTTACATCTATGATGCTTTTCTATATTGTATAATTTAAAACAATCAATGCTCTTAATCTATGAATCCTTCATTTTCAGACAAAATAAGCAAAACACCAACTAAATCTTTGAGAGGGCACTAACCCATTCTTAGTTCCTTAAATTGTGGAAGCAAACAGGATAAATACTACTTGTCTGCCCCCTTATCCTTCAAAAAAAGAATTGATTGTGATTCCTGAGCAATAAGCCAAAAGATTTTGGTAGGAAAAACGTTTTCTCGGTGTGTTTGAATACAGACTGAATGTATGACTGGGCCTGGCCAGCAATAGAGAACAGTCTGCTTTCTGGGTCCTGGTCATGGAGAATGGCCCAGGCTCTGTGCCTTTCAGTCCTTTCAGCACAGCCCCTGGAGCAAATCATCTCCTCAGTCAAGGGAATTTCAAGGATTGGATTCAATAACTCTGACAACCCACAATAGAGGTCGTTTTTTGTGTGTTTTTTTAAATCACTCTGATTTGTATCACTGCTCAGGTATTTAGGATCATGTGTTCCTTGAGCTAAGCCCTGTTATAAATTCCAGTTCTAGTGACTATGTTTTTGTCCTTTTTTTTTTTTTTCTGTTGCTTTCTCAATTTCCCAAATTATCTTCAAGAACTACAACCCAGTGGAGAGATCCAGCCCACTTATTGTTTTTGTAAATAAAGTTTTATTAAACAAGCATGCCCAATTTTTTATAAATTGTATGTGGTGACTATTGTGTAACATTAGTTGTCACAGAGACTACATGGCCTGTAAGGCTAAAATAGTTACTGTGCAACCCAAACCCTGCCCTCGAACAAAACCCTGGCTCCAGCTCTTGTCAGTTGTCCCAGCATCTCTAGCCAAATGTTTTTATCCTTATTCTGTGGCTCCTCTCTCTGATGTCTAGTTAAATGTTTTAAGCAATTTCCTCTGGATGTCTTTATTCCTGATATAAATTTAATGCATTTTTTTTATTTTAGAATAATTTTTATTTACTTAGTATAATTCTCTCCAGGTTCATCTATGCTTTCACAAAAAGTAAGATTTTGAAGTGAGATAATGGATATTAATAGCATATATTTGCACACAAAAAATAGCACATAGATGTAATTATTTTCAGAAAAGGAGATTTTTTGTTTTAATATATTTTTATTGATTCCAGAGAGAAAGGGAGAGTGAGAGAGAGATAGAAACATCAATGATTAGAGGGAATCATTGATTGGCTTCATCTTGTATGAACCCACTGAGGATCAAGCTCACAACCGAGGCATGTGCCCTGACTAGGAATCAAACCATGACCGCCTGGTTCATAGGGTGATGCTCAACCACTGAGCCAAGCCTGCCGGCTTTTTTTACATTTAAAAATGTTTTTATTGATTTTTAGAGAGAGAGGAATGGAGAGGGAGAGAAACACTGATGAGTGAGAGAGCAACATCATCGATCAGCTGCCTCCTGCATGCCCCCCACTGGGGATTGAGCCTGCAACCAGGAGTCCAACGGATGAACTCTTAGTTCCTGGGTCAATGCTCAATCACTGAGCCACACTGGCTAGTCTGCATTCATTTCTTTAGGGAATGAGGTAAATCTCAGATTACAAAATCAAGGCCAAAATAACTTTGCAGAATTAGAATGTGTTCACAAAACCAGGCCCACTTTAACTGGATCAGACTTCAACATCGAGCACGTGTGTTCCTCCAAATGTTCTTCAGCTCAAGAAGCCCACACTCGTCCAACATGGGGAAAGAGAATAAATACTCTTGCTTCTACTCTCAGTTGCTGGGGAGGAAGTTTCTCTCCGCACTGACCAACACTATTTCCTTTTTGCTGCTCTTTTTCCTTCTCCTTTCCTTGGTTACCCCTTTCTATGAAGTTTCTTCAGACGTCTCTGCTCATCCTTGAAGTCCTGATGCTCATCTCTGTAGAGGCCATAAAAATGCAGTATCCCCATGAGAGCAAAAATAAGTGTTGTGATTTGGATACCAGTCATATGTCTCCTTCCTCTTGGTCAAAGGCTGCTCAACTTAACAGTTTCACCACTTTCGTGGATTTGGAATCAGTAGGCCTGGCAATTTCAAAAGCTTATGATACATTCATTGGTACAGGAGATGTCATGAGTACTCATAAAGCAGAGAGAGTCAGGGTATATACCTCACAAAAATGTAGGTTTTAACCAATTCAAAATTGCAGATTTATATATATTTTTTAAAATGAGGATAAAGTGGAGAATTTGCTCAAACAAGAAACCTACTATTCCTGGACAAATTAGAATATAATATAAGCTTTGTAAAATCATGTTCAGGGTCAAGTGAATACTTTTAAGAATTGGAGATCATTACAATGCATGAAAGCATTTAAGCTGTTACTAAGCTGAAGGTTGGAATTTAAAGTACAGCCTGCCCTTGGATATATTCACAGAAGCTGGAATGTTTATTAGCATGTGAGAAACAGCCCTAAAGGTATTACTACCTCAATTTGCATCAGGACATATAATAAATAATTTAATTGCATATTAGTTTTTCAATTAAAACTTTTTTCAATTTAATCTCTGACCAATTTGAAATTCACTAACATTTTTTTTTTTTAACTAAACCTTCTAGTGTACAAAAATCTACATTTTAGTGACTACAAATTTTCTTATTTTCTCAGAGGGTGTTTGTTAGGTGTGTGAACTTATATTAAGAAAAGCAACCAATTACATAGGTAAACACCACAGTTAAGTGCCCAGGTCTGTGTTTTTTTCATCTATGAAAGTTTGAGAGGGGAAGTTAATCATGTTCTCCCTGCTCTTTATAAAGTGAAGTGTGGGAAACTGATATAGGGTTAAGCCTCTGGACTGACCTGTTGGCAAAGTCACAAACAAGTCCCAGCTTAGAGGGCACAGTCCTTTTAGCATAATTAGGCTTGACCTTATAACACTCCCTAGATCTTATCTGGGAAGCTAATGGGCTGAGGAAGTGCAGGAAGTGTAACCATGGTCAAAACAAGTGAAACTCACAAGAACTGTGTAACTATGGTAACCACTACCTTGTTTACCTCTCACTATAAAAAGCTTGGTGAGGCCTGAGCACAGTGGAAGTCCTTCCTCTTGAGTTGGACTTGCTCACCTGGTCCCCCAATATTCCCAAATTATCTCATGTCTTTTCTTTTTCATTTGTTGTGCGGCTCCTCTTCCAGACCCGAACCCTGAACCATGCAGGACGTGGAGGGAAACACTTATGACAGTGAAGCTCTTGCCTTTGAGCTGGGTGATAACTAGAAAAAGGAGTGAAGCATTTAACCCAAACATTTGACTACGTAATTAGATAGCTTTCGTTTTAGGCAGGTCATACAAAGAAGGTGCAAACTTCCTGAAAGCAATAGGCAGGCTCCCCAAACCTCCCTGCAGACATGCCCTTATAGGAGCTTTCCCTGAGAAAGGGCTCCAAGTGGGTTCCATTGATGTTGGCAGCAATGGTGGCCAGAAGATGCCTGTGATGACGGGATATGGCTCACTGTGCTGTAAGGCCTTGTTTTTATTCTCTTGCTTGTTTCTCAAAACATCCAGTTCTCTTTTTTTTTTTTCCTTTATTTCTTTCTTCTATGAAATTTACTGTTCCCAGTGGGAGTTCTGAGTGAAAAGTTAATGCTATAATTTGCCTTAGTGAAATATGCAAAATGAATGCATACTGTATTTCTCCAGAGGCAGGTCTGAATTCTACTGCCTTCAACATGAGAAAAAATGATTGGTACATGCTAGTTACTCATTGATCCACTTTTATTCCAAAAGGCACATTGATGCATAGATTTAAATGTTTTATATTTAAAATACTCAAATATTTGCAATCTTTTTTATTGTTATTGTTATTATAATTTATCGCTTGCTGGTCTTTTAATTCTGGACCTCTACTGCTTTTATCTTTTGCATTATTGACACTTGTTATAACTTTGACTTTAGGGTCACAGTGTTCTCATAATTACCTATTTTATCAATTCTTTATTGATTTGGAGATGAGAGTATTGAACTACCGGTCACCCTTGTAAATAGTATGCTTCTTAGGTTAGTTTCAACTAATTTTTCTTCAAACTTTTATGAAAAATGAACTAGACTGAAATAAGTGTAACAACTATCAAGCTAAATAATACATTCATCCATCATCATTTACTGAAGAATATGGGATACAAAGGCAGGGATTCAATCTTGAAATAATAGCTATATTTTTATTTGCATAAGTTTTATGCCATCTATCTCACCTCCCCCATCACCTCCTCCCAACCAAAAGTTAATGTTGGCATCATAGATGTCTTTAACCAGGATAGTATTGCAATGAAGGTCCAATGTGACATGTTCTAAGACTTCCCATGGAATAGGTCAGGTATTGTCTGGTCTGTATCACAGCGGTTTTTCCCTCTGTGCAATCACTCCTCACTCTTCCATATCCCACCACTAAACTCTACCTGACAGTCTGCTTTCAGAAGAATTTCCCTCGGGTGATTTGATTTGTAATTTGGGTGATAGGCCTTTCCAAACAAGCCTTTTAGTATGAGCTGCTAGCTGTACTACATATAGATTAGACGGCTGCACCCTAAGAAATGGCAACAATTCAAATATATATGGCACTTAAAGCATGACAGCAAAGACAAAGTTGTGGCAATATTATGTGGTGGCAAAAGCAATAAGTAATGGTACTTAAAATACTTAGAATGATTTTGCTCTTATGATGTGGTAGATATGGTCACTGAGGGCCTCTCTGTAAGATGGTGATTTAACAAGGTGAAATAAAAACAATGTAAGACTACTCATCATCAGAAAACACTAAGCAACTTATTTCCTCACTGTTGGAGAATCAGCACACTAGGAATGATCTTATAAAGATCTGGAGAAAAGGCCTCTTATCTTACCTGAAGTCTGAAGCCAATACCCAAGGATGTTTTGAAACTAACGCAGGACCCAGAAACTCCTCTAGAATAGACATAACATGAAGAATTTTCCCAGACACCTGTTTTGGGGTTCTTTCTGATGAGAGGACTAAAGTGAGATTTACTATGAGGAATGGAGAATGAAGGGATGTGTGACTTGATAAAACCTGGCCGTTCCAGACACAGTCTTCTCGGGGAATGGGTTGGCCCACAAGCACAGAGGAATCATCTCAGTGCAAGCAGTTGGCTCTAGAGGTGTATGAGCGAGGGGGGCAGATTGTAAACCTTCAGCAGAAAGCAGCTTTGTGAAGAAACTGAAAAATTTTCTGTGTGATTTGTTTAATTCAAATTCATAGAGAACCTTTTGCAGAGATGTAAATTCATCTGAAGCTAAGGATGATGGTTTATATAAAAGGACTTTGAAACTGGGAAGATACACAAAAGATGACTTAGCCGCTGACAGAGCTTAGAAAGCAGGCACTCAATAAATACACTCACTGCGTGGTGAGTGAAACACTTTATCTTTATTAGTAGTGGTATGAAAAGATCTCTGTGCCTTTGGTATGCATCAGTTTTTGCACAAAGCAATTAATGTGTAATTTGATATAGATAAATAGACCTTTGTGCATGTACCCATTGATTTCTAAGTCAACGTTCCATAGATACAATAGGTTTAATGTTACTTTTAGATAATTCCAGAAAAGCAATGGTTCTTTCTGGTCTCCACTGGAAGAAATCTAACATAAGACCCCTGGTTTTATTGTCTAATATTTTACAAAAGGACTATTTACCACTGCTCCTATCATTGTTAAAACATGTCATCTTTGTTCACTGATAAATTCAGAGAATGCCACACTTCAAATTTTCTTCATAAAAGATAATCTTTGATGATCTGCTTTCAAACTTCTATCTAAAACCCAGCACAAGGGAAGACTATTTATGAAAATTGGACATATTTGCAGTCTATTCATTTTATCCTTAAATGTACCTGATCTCCCTGAAGAAAATGTGTAAAAATCATATAATTTAATTTTTTTGTCTATTTGTAGTGCCCTTTCAAACAAGAATAATACTTTTAAAAAAATAGTAATGGAAGACATTCTAGTATGTCTTTTTTTTTCTCTTCATTTATTTTTAAACACTTTGCTTTGGATCTATTAGAAAATTTGGTCAGAGGTAATCTCCTGAAACTCTAAATCTACAAAAAAAAATGTGTATGTATACACACTTACTTTTACATTTACTTTCACTAGTATATAGACTCTCTGATGTTCATTCATGACTTCAATGGACTCACAGAAAGGAGATCCAAGATGGCATGGCAGAGGAGTGGGTGAAATTTACACACTCACTTCCTCCCAGGACCAAACCAGAATTACAACTAAATTACAGAACAACCAACTGAGTAAAGGACCCACAGATAGGAAGTTGAAACTTCGAGTATGGGTCCACTCTAATTTAGTGTTTATCTTTAAGCATCCTACAGACTGTTTGTTTCAGCTAATGTTTTATTGCTAGTTTATTAGGAGTTTAGAACAGGATATTGAATTTCTCCAAAGCATTCTTTACAAATTACTGCAGTAATTTTATTATTTGACCTATCAATATGATTATTCAAAATAATAGGTTTTCTGGCATAAGAACATTTTGGCATTCCTGAATTAAATCTACTTGGTCTTGTTTTATTTGTTGCTGTATTTTGGGAACTTTTTAATATAATTACTCTGAACAAAAGAATGCTTTTTATCACTGCCAGTTTTCCACCATTATTCTGGAAGTGTAGCAATATAATACAGCAAATACAAAAGCAAACAAACAAAAAGCAAACACATTAGCAAATAAATGCTGGTTAGAAAGATACAAAAAAAAATCATTATGTTTACAAAGAATATAACAGTCTCTCCAGAGAATAGTTTCTTTTCAAATGATTTGAATAAGAAATTTCAATGAGATGGCCAATTATAAACTAAACTAGAGGCCCAGTGCATGAAATTCATGGACAGGGGTGGAGGAGTAGCCTGGCCTGCATCCTCTCCCAATCTGGGACCCCTCGGGGGATGATGGGCCTAAACCGGCAGTCAGACATCCCTCTCACAATCCGGGATGCTGCATGCACCAGTGACCATACTTTTCATACAGGTGAAAGGCATCTTGCTGTTGTATGGGCAGCTACATTTTTTGCCCTGATTATAAAAAGTGGTACATAACATGATCCTTCTGAGGCAGTAGTACCTTTTTCCCCACATTATGGGTGGAAAAACTGAAGCAGAGAGAAGTTAAGTAATTGGCTTTGTCACATAGTTATAAGTGTCAGAATCAGGGCTGACCACAAAATGTGCAAGCCAGAGTCCATGCATGTCATCGCTGCATCATCCTGTTTTTCCAGTGTTAGAGTGGCCTTGCCAGGTTTTAATTTTTAAATCTGAGACTGTTCCCAATACATAGGGTAGGGTCCCTTGGCCTGACTGGTGATCAAGGCCACCTTGGCTGGCAGCCTGGCGCCGCCTGCTTGCCTGCCCCGCCCCCTGATCACTATAGCCATTCGCCTCCCTCTCAGGGGGCAGATGCTCCTGCATTGAGTGTCTGCCCCCTGGTGGTCACTGCATGTCATAGCTACCAGTCATTCTGCCAGTGGTTCTGCCATTTGGTCTATTTGCATATTAGGGTTTTATTATATAGGATACACAAATTAGTGTTTCCTACATGATAGCAAAAATTGTTTGAAAATACAATGAGAAAAAGTTTCTATTCACAAAAATAAATAATTCCTATTACTTGAAAAGAATTTACACAAAAACAATAATATTATTGAATGGCATTTAAAGATTTGTATAAATGAAAGGAACATATGTTTCTATGAAAGACTCCAAAGTACACTAGCTATTGTTATTTTAATGACTATAGTGGAACTTGCTGCTATAATTTTAATATTGATTTCAGAGAAGAAAGGAGAGGGAGAGAAAGAAAGAAACATCAATGATGAGAGAGAATCATTGATTGGCTGCCTCCTAAATGCCCCCTGTTGGGGATCGAGCCCACAACTCGGGCATGTGCCCTGACCAGGAATCAAACTGTGACCTCCTGATTTATAGGTTGATGCTCAAATATTTAGCCAGGCTTAACACTTTAATTTTATCATAGAAAAACTATAAAGGAGAGTTTATCACATATTACCTCAAAATAAATTTCATATGCATAAAGGTTTAAATGAAATAATTAAAAGGCAAAACAGAAATAAAGTAATTTAATATTTGTGTTCTGGGTAGGTGAGGTCTTTGCAATGTATATAAATGTAGAAATAAAAAAGTATTATTGAATTCTACTACATAAGAATTTAAAACATTTGTTTATCAAAACCACCTTTAAACAAATTAGGGAAAATGGGAGCATTTATGGTTAATGTTGTTAATATATAAAGCATTGTTTAAAGCCCTAGCCGGTTTGGCTCAGTTGAGCGTTGGCCTGCAGACTGAAGGGTCCTGGGTTTGATTCTGGTCAAGAGCACATGCCCAGAGTTGCAGGCTCAATATCCAGTGGGGGCGTGCAGAAGGCAGCCGATTGAGGATTCTCTCTCATCATTGATGTTTCTATCTCTCTTTCCCTCTCCCTTCCTCTCTGAAATCAATAAAAATATTTTTTAAAAAGAATTGCTTTAAGCAATTTGAAAGACAACATGACCTTGATGAAGCAATCTAAAAATATAAAAGGCAATTCAAAAATAAAAAAAATGGATGTTCTAAATGTTGTAAATATTTACTCTAATTAGCAATCATAGAAATGCACATTTTAAAAATAAGATGACAGTCTTATCTTTTATGATTAGAAAATAATAAAAAGAGTGATAAATTCTAGCATGGGGGGAACATGTGTATTATACATTCTGGAACACTGCCAAGAGAATAATTTTGTCATATATTTAGCCATATCTATGTCTACATCCCTATCTGTATGTATACATCTACTGAAAAACTTCTAATGAGCTAATATGATACCATTGCATTACCAGCTCAATCATTTGTACTCAAGTTCAAAATTTTGGGTTTGGTTGTATTTAAAACATTGTTTACAATAAACATTTTAGTAATTGTGTAACTGAAAGGAAAGAAGAGGTACCCATCAAATTATTAAGCTGAAATCAGTGTTTAATATGCCCTTACATTTGGAGTCTAAAGTTTGCTCTCCAAGCCAATGATCAGAATCATCAGAAGTTTGTTCCCATACTTTGAAATCACAATATTGTCAGTGAGCTTCCCTCAAATCATCACAATGGCCGGTTACTGGTTAGAACTGTGCTGTGAGTCCCTGTGAAGGGTGCAATGGAAGATGATCAAGGATTTTGTTTGCAAGGGAAACACCTGGACCAAAATCACAGTCCTGCTTCTAAGAATCTTTGGTATTAAACTAAGCACACTGCTGAGCATTGTAAATAATAGATGCTTTAGCTCTTTTAGCAATGAGAGGCAAATGAACCACAGTTTGACAAAAGACTTAACTAGCCGGACATGACCAAATGGTTTGGGGATCTATGAGAAAAAGTGTTATAGTTAATGAACCGGCAGGGAGAAAATGCTTATTTGCCCAAAATTTTCAAGAACAGATGGAGCCTCTTGTGGTTGGAATTGTTCATTCATAAATCCACTGGAAACAAAAAAATAGTTGCACTTTCCCTATAGGATAGATCATGGAAGGGTATTGATACTGTTTTGTATTCATTCATTCATGTATTTGTTTATTTAATACTAGAGGCCTGGTGCACAAAATTCATGCACTCAGCGGGGGGAGGAGGGGGGGAGTTGGGGGGTTGGTCCCTGAGCCTGGCCTGCACCCTCTCACAGTCTGGGAACCCTGCAATAGATCTCCCAGCAGAGGGAGGCCCCGCCCACCCTCCACAGCACCACCTGCCGGTAGCCTGGGCCTCCCTCTTTGGGGCAATCGCAGAGCCCCCCTGATTGATGGCCCCACTGGCTGGTGGCCTGGGCCTCGCTCTGCAGGGCAATCTTGGAGCAATGGCAGGGCCCCCCGACCAGTCGCATCACACCCACCTTGGCTGGCCTTGCACCAGTGCACGTCACAGCATGGTCGTCTGGACAGTGGTTCTGCTGTTCGGCTGTTCGGTCTATTTGCATATTATGCTTTTATTACTATAGATTATTATAGATGCATAAATACCAAACACTAGTCCAGCCACTATAAATAATAAATATTAAAAATTACCTCTGAAAACCAAAAGCATTACTCAATATTGTTTTTTTTAAACTAAGTGGAATTTTTTAAAATATTTTATTGATTTTTACAGAGAGGAAGAGAGAGGGATAGAGAGTTAGAAACATCGATGGGCTGCCTCTTGCACGCCCCCTACTGGGGATGTGCCTGCAACCAAGGTACATGCCCTTGACCGGAATCGAACCTGGGACCCTTTAGTCCGCAGGCCGATGCTCTATCCGCTGAGCCAAACCGGTTAGGGCTACTCAATATTATTGTATCAAATTTAATTCCTGATCATTGCACTAACACTGCCCTTCTCCAAAAGGTTCAATTGACACATAGGATTAATTTTCTGTCTCTCTGAAACAAGGCAGGGCAAATGTATATGCAGTCGAACGCATTAAATTCAGCCTAGGGCAAGAAAGACACCTTTTATTCAAAAAACCCTTAAGACCGTTGCCAGTTTGTCTCCATTGTCTTGTGATGTAAGATTTCTGACACTTTTCTTTGTGTCTCCACCCTTCATTTCTCAGACTCCTTTTTTCTGAGCAACTGTTGCATTAGTGCCCATCTTGCCTCGAAAGGGTTGAAGCTGTCTAGTTCAACAAATGCCTTTATAAAAAGAAACACTGGTTGGAAAACACAAGCCCAGTTTTTTAAGTTATCAAGTTAACACATTCTAAAAGTTGAGTAGATCCAATGTCACTTAGACTGACAAAAATTTCAGAATCAACTGATTTGGTGGCTCATATCTTAATAACATAAGAATGAACTGTCATTCCTTGTTTATGACTTTTCTATTGACAAGCTATTTAATTGTTATGAGTTGCAATTGAAAAATGTGTCACATTATGAAAAAAAAAAAAGCGTTTTCCAGGACTGAAGCTATAACCATAGAGAATAATAAAATTGGACCAAGACACTTTTAGAAAAGCTGACATACCCATATAGAGCAGATATTCTTTTTACCTCTAGTTTTAAGCTATTCATTGTCCATGTACTTTTTCTTTGAATTTTGCCAATTGAGATACACTTGTCTTATTATTTTCTTTAAAAAATATTTTAATAAGAAAGTATGTATGTGTGGCGTAGGTCTTAGCATCTGAGATTCTAATATAAATGCATGCTATGGTTTCAAATAATGTTTTTAAATTAAGTTAGACGATAAAATATATGGGCAAGTTATTTGTTATGAGGGGTAACACTTAGTTCCTACTCCTTGCGTTTCCAAGGAGAGCTAAGATGACTGTTATCTCTTAGGCATTTTTTACTTCTGCTCACAGAAAAGAAGTAAGCTACCTGATAAAGGGATGGTATCTTTGATTTATAACTTTTAATCAGATGAAGTCAATCCATTAAAAGTCCATAAGCACTGGTGCTTTAGTCTCTTTTATTCTCTCTTCACTCAGATTCTGGGTCAATCGATCAGTTACAAAATTCAAGTTTTCCCTCAGATGTGAGATCCCAAGTTCTAGAGTCTAGAATCCAGACTGAGGGCACAGGAGGACTGGAGAGTAGGAAGTATCAGCATGTCCATTTGATGGCATAGCTAAGACATGTCTGCCAACCTGGATTGGAACAATTAAATTATAAATCTAACACAAATGTAAATGGGCTCCACATTTGGGTACAAAATAGGGGCAATAAACATTGACAGCCTATAACCTCAACAGCGTCAATATACCATTTGTGGAGCACTCATTTCCCCACTAACTGATGATAATGAATTTTGTTATTGCAGGACCAGCTCTGTAAACTTTAGAACCATAAAAATCCATCCAAACAGGACACAAAGCCTATCTACATACATACTATTATTTCACCACGTTGGGAATTCAAAGGGACCAACTTAGTGATACAGAATTTTCCCCAGCTTTCCTTGTCATACTTATTATTGACTATTTTTTATTGGAACCTTCCCTGCCATTATTATTTCTCAGCATATTGTGCAATTTTTAATTTTTCTTCAAAGGTATTCAGGAACAACAAAATGCATCTTAGCTTTTGACTTATATTTTGTTTGCATTTTTAAAAATTTTAATACTCTTTTTATTGTTGATAGTATTACAGATATCTCCCCTCCCCCCTACCTTAACTTTACCCTCCCAGCCCCTACCCACCACCCCCATGTCTTCACTAGCCTATTTCTCATGTCCATGGGCTATGACTATAAGTATATAAGTTCTTTGGTTTATTTCTTCTCATTCCCCCAACACCACATCGAAGAATGTCAGTCTGTTCCATCCCTCCATGCTTCGGGGCCTTATTTTGTTGGTCAATTCATTCTGCCCATTAGATTCTATAAATAAGTCAGATCATGTTATATTTGTCTTCCTCAGATTGGCTTATTTCACTTAGCATAATATTTTCCAAGTACATCCATGCATTTTAACCTTTTTTAATAGGCTAATGCCAACATTCAACTGCTAATCCAACCCAGTGATACTTCATAGTCCATGATCTAGTCTTTCTTCTCTTAGGATACAGTCACCAGGTTTTGTTCATGATGAAAATAAAGTGTATGGAAACACCCAGAATTTTTATTGAACACCGATTTCACTGAGTGATCCTATACAAAAGACATCGATTTTTAAGGTTGCTTAGCACAGGAAATACAAAGCATTTCATACAGGTCAAAGTAAGTTTTTACTCGACAATAATTGTTTTGCTATTTAGAGTGCATCTAAGATGAGCATTTTTCTCTATCATTATGTTTCTATTTGCCACTTTCTGTTTCAAGTTAGAGCCAAATCTTTTATGAATATGAAACTGGTTCAAGAATAAGACAATTGAGCTCAAAAGTTCTGTCAATTGCTTTCCTCAAACTTATTTTCCTGGAAAAACATACCAATTTATATCTAAGAGAAATATCCATTTTCCCACACAAACAAACTGTGCAAGTTTAACCTTGATGAATAAAGATAGGAAAATACCGGATGAAATCAGCTATTTGGACAGCAAATGCTTGCAGCAATATAGCATGTTTAGTAAACCAGAAAGAGTTAGAAAATGTTTTGTCAAGGAGTGTGGATAATGGAATAAATCTTTTGTTTCTAAAATTGCTTAGTTTTAAGAGGTTGTGGCACAACCCATAACCACAGCTTTAAAATAGGTGAACAAGTCCTGGCAGGTGCAGCTCAGTTGGTTTGGGAGGGTCTTATACAACAAAAGGTCACTGGTTCACCCGGCTGGTGTGGCTCAGTGGTTGAGCATCGACCTATGAACCAGAAGGTCACAGTTCAATTCCCAGTCAGGGCACATGCCTAGGTTGCAGGCTTGATCCCCAGTATGGGGTGTGCAGGAGGCAGCAGATTAATTATTCTCTCTCATCATTGATGCTTCAATCTCTCTCTCTCCCGCTCCCTTCCTCTCTGAAATCAATAATAAAAAAAATACATTTTTTTTTTTTAAAAAGGTCACTGATTCAATTCCCAGTCAGGACACGTGCCTGGGTTGTTTTTTGGTCCCTGGGGCATGTGGAAGGCAGTCAATCGATGTTTGATGTTTGATGTTTCTATCTCTCTCCCTCTCCCTTCCTCTCTTTCTCTCTAAAAGTAAATTAAAAATATGTAAAATAGGTGAACAATAGTCCTAATAATCTCTGTGAGAGATAGCTAGTAACTCTGTCACAACTAGAACAATAGATAAATTAACAGATTTTCATAGTAAATGAGTAGGTAGAAATATTTTATTGGTACCCTTTTCTCTTCCATATTTTTAATAAATAGCATTTATTACAATTTTAGTTGAACTTAATATAAAAATGCAGTGAATCTGAGGTAAAACTGAATGATTCAATGATTTATTTTTTAAAATACTGTATATCTTTATATCAAAACACAATACCTCTTAAAAATATCAAGAGAGTGGCGGCCTTATTATTTGTAAAAGTATGTTAGGCATTTACATAGTAAGCTTTCCTTTAGAGGCTTTCTTTGACATTCTGATTAACTTATTTCTCCCCATATCTGTTGCTCTTTATATCATTACTAGAGGACTGGTGCATGAATTTGTGCATGGGTGGGGTCTGGCAGGCCCGCCCCGATGGGAGCCAATCAGGGCTGGGCCAGTGGGGGGGAGGGGATGTGGGAGGTTGGCTGACTGGCCCCACCCCTGATTGGGGTGGGAGGTTGATCAGGTGCAGGCCAGCCGGGGGAAGGTTGGGGGCCCAATTGGGGCTCCCATCGGGCCAGTTGGCTGCCACCGGGCGCATCATAGTGACCGGTCACTCCAGTCATTTTGGCCGTTCTGGTCGTTCTGGCAGCTGCTGGCCAGGTACTCCCTCCCTTCCCCCAGCTGGCCCTGCCCCTGGTCAAATTCCTGGAAGAACTCCTGGTCGAGGAAACAATTTTGCATACTACACTTTCATTATATAGGATTACTTCATTGATTCCTTTAAGGAATTTATCCACTAAATAAAATAATGTACTCATATTTTAAAAGTGCTCTCCACTGTCTTCCTTCACTAGAAAGTGAATACTAACCCTCCTGAAGACAGAAACTTCATAGAACCATTTCTAAGTGCTAAGCATTCATTGATTTACATAAAAAATGGGGAAAGCATACCATTTGCAACAATGTGGACAGATCTTGATGACATTATGCCAGGTGAAATAAGTCAGAGAAATACAAATACCATATGATCTCACTTATATGTGGAATCTAAAACGAAACAAAACAAAAAGCCCGTGTAACTCGGATAAGAAGAGATTTGTGGTTACCAAAGGCAGGAGGTGGGTGCAGGAGAACTGGAGGAAGGTGGTCAAAAGAGATAAATAAGTACTAGAAACGTGATGACTATAATGAACACTGCTGTATGCTGTATAAGAGAGTCGTTAAGAAAGCAGATCCTAAGAGTTCTCATCACAAAGAGAATTTTTTTTAATTTCCTTGTATCTATATGAAGTGATAGATATTAACTAAACCTATTGTAGGACAATCATTTAACAAAGTATATAAATCAAACAATCCTGCTGTACACCTTAAACTTATACAGTGATGTATGTCAATTATTTTTCAATAAAACTACAGAAAAAGAAATCAAAGGATTAGATGAGACCACCAAAAAATAGATGAGCTAATTAGTGCTCATATATTTCCACCTCTTCTCCTGCCAAATATTACTATTAATATTATGTTTTACATTGTCAAGGTATAATACAACTATATTTTGTTCTATAATCTCAATTATCACATGTGCTTACTCTTAATTCTGTGTGTAAATTAGTTAAAAGCTCATTATCACTCCCTCTACCACAGTTTCTCCATTTCGGGGTTCTGCATTTTGATTGAATGCTGAATTAGCTGCATTTGGCTACTGGCAAAAAATTCCAAGAAGAGTCACTGAATATTATTTTCCTTAAGTTCTGTAATGTTTAAGGATGCCTCTCCCTTTTATTCATACTTGAAATGCGTATCAGCGGGATATAGTATTATTGAGTCACATTTATTTTCTAGGTAATTTTATAGACATCATTTCTTTGTTTCCTGACATTTAAGTTGTAGTGGAGAAGTCTAAAACCAGCCACAAATTTTCATCCTTGCCGATAATGTGACTTTGTACCTGAATACATGAGTACTTTTTTTGTTCCTCATAATTTAATAATTTGCCAGGCCACTTATCAATGTTAATTATTCTGGATTAAACTTTTTTAAAAGAACAGTGCTCTCTCCATCTTTAGAATAATTTTTCCTTTCTTTCAAAAGAATTTTTCTTCATGACAAGTTTCTTTTTAAATTGACATACAATTGACGTACAGTATCTTTAGTTTCAGGTGTACATCACAGTGACTTGATATTTATATAGCTTGCAAAATGATTCCCACCATTCATCTAGTTACCATATGTCCCTATATAAAGTTATTATAACATTATTGAACAAATATTTAATGAACAAAGATATAACAAATAACCAAAACACTTAAAAATGCAGAATATTATTAATCATCAGGGAGATACAAATTAAAACTACAGGATAAATAACTACACACTTATTAGAATGAAAAAAAAAAAACTGACCAAGTGTTGGTAAGGGTGTGGAGTAACTAGAATATGCATGCATTGCTCTTAGGAATACAAAATGATATGGCCACTTTGGATAATGGTTTGTTGGTTTTATAATAAGTTCATGTATACTAGCCAGTTATTATATTGCTAGGTATTTACCCAAGAGAAATCTTATGTTCATAGCACTTTAGCAAAAACTGGAAACAGCCTAAATATCTTCTAATAAGTAAATAGAGAAACAAATCGTGGTATATCTATAATGGACTTACCACTTACTACTTAACTGCAAAATAGAATGCGTTATTGATACATGCAATAACATGGATAAGTCTCAGAATCATTCTGAGTTAAAGAAGCAAGATAAAAATGAGTGTTTAGTTTATGACACCATTTATAGAAAAAAAAAAAAGATTGTAATGGAAACTAGTCCATATTGATAGTATATAAACCAGTGGTTGCTTGAAGATGGAGTACACAGGGAAAGTTGAGGTGGCCAAGGGGTCTGAGGAATTTGGGTGGGCAATGGCATGTTCATTATCTTGACTTTAGTGATATTAATCTATCAAAATGGATCAAATCCAAGACTTGAAATATGTGCAACTTATTTTATTTCTATTATATCTCTTTAAGTGAAAAAAAGTCAAAGAGTATCTTTCCTTGACTCATTTCTATTGTAAATGCTATTTCTATGAAACCTCATTTCTAAATATCTCAAATGGATTTTGTCACTTTCTCCTCATATAACAATATAAGTAGTTTAAGAGGAAAATAGCTTCAGAGTGATATCTAAAACTCTTCTATGAATATTGTGTAAATAAATGTACTACCTTTTCCTGAGGGAGTATTTGCAATTATATTAACATATATTTTCCACTGTCCCTACTGATGGGATCCCTGAGAAAAAACATCTCTGATGAGTCATCTTCTCAGCACCAAGCACACTGATAGTCACGTAGGAGATATGCAATCAACACCTGAATGGTGAACAGGTAATGTTTATGACATTTGCTCTGCTGTTTGGAGGTTTTCTGATATGTTTCTGGGCTCTTGACTCTGTCCTCTACTGCTGAAATTGCTTTATAATCGAGTTGGTTTTGACAATTTTCATGACCCATGAAATTTACAATTCCCTGGGAAACATTCAAAATAAATGATATGGGGAAGTTGTCATCCAGCACCTTCAATGTTTACAACATGATAGGTTTTGTCTGCTGTGATACCAATCTTCCCCCCAAAAGAAAAATTCTTGTTAAGTTTTTTGTTTGTTTACAGAAATCATCCCACTTTCGTTGTCCTGAATCACAGCCATTTCTAATGCTGCCTCCTGAACTACAGCATTTACACACATAACCTATATTCAAAAGAATATAGTACACTTTTTAAGCCATTATCAACCCTGAAGGCATGTTTGTTACTACTTCCTGTGTCTCTATTGTCTTCTCAGCTAGAAATCCATAACACAAGTGTTTGGCAAAGCTTTTGTCAAAAATGCCATAAAAGAATATGTTACTATAGGAGATGTGAAAATTCCATTTGAGCTTATTTACCAATTGAGAGAGATATTCAAGGTAGGAACATTATTATCAGCAAAGACTACACTGCAAATAGTAATAGGGATTTTTTATTAGCTCTTTCTTCAGGAAGAGAGAAATCTAATAGAAAACATTTTTGCAAGCTAAGTGCATAAATAACCAGTTTTGTGCTAGGTTTGCTACTGTTATTATTACAATGCTGCCTATTAAGTGTATTTATGGAGTACTTAGTGACAAGAAAATTGTTTGATGGACATATCCCACATAATGAGATTTTTCTGAAATTGTAGTTTTATTTTAAGTACAAGTCTGGAAATGTCCACAGCCATATTTCCAGAGAAGAGGAGTAAAACCTAAGGGAATTCATGTAGATTCATTTAACCTTAGCAGCCATTGAAGTAACAGCATTTTTGAAATGAAAGAGAAAAAAAACAACCAAATTCCAAATCATTTTTATTTAGAAAAATACATCTAAAGAATATTAACAAATAGAGCTTCCCAGTGCTATTATGCTGCCCTGTTAAGCCATTTTAAATCCCTTGTTTCATCGTAAATTTAAATGAAGGCTGGAGCATAGATGTTTATTCATCTCCTAAATCCTAACTGAAATGGCTAAGAGATATATATAAATAGGGGAAATCTGCATCATACATTCAGTCAGCTTTAATTAAAATCTGCTTCTACCTCTCAAATGAAATTGATTTTGTCAAAGGACAAGACATTCATGATTCTAAGCTAAAGAACCACTTACTCTTCTAACAATACTGCAGCCTAAGACACAGTTGACTCCTTCCGCTCCTCTCGCCTTTTCATGATGTTATCCTGTTCAGTCTTCTTTGCAGCTACTTCTCTGTTAAAAAAAAAAATCCAAGGTTGGAGTATAACTGAGCCGAGTTCCAGTGGTGGACTGAATGCTGTGTCCCCTCAAAATTCATATGTTGATTCCTACTCTTTAATAAATAATTCTTGAAGGTGGAGCCTTTGAGAGTGATTGGGTCATGAGAGTGGATTCCTCAAGATTGAAGTTATTGTCCTAATAAAAGAGACCCCAGAGAGTTCTCACCCCTTCCACCAGGTGAGGACAAAGGGGAAAGACAGCCATCTCTGAACCAGGTACTGGGCTCTCTCGCCAGACACCAAGTCAGCCAGAGACGTCCCGCCTCTAAAATTGTGAGAAATAAATACCTTTTTGTAAGCAGCCCAGTCTGTAGTATTGTGTGATAGCAGCTCGAACTGATGGATGAAAGGAGTTCCCTACCCATTCATTTCTCCATGGACACACATTTATGAGGTGACTTCATCTAATGCCTAAGCTTTATGTAAGGTCTATTTGCTAATGAATTTCAAGTGTATATCTTCAACCTGACCTCTTCCTTAAGAGCCAAGCTTGTATCTCCAACCACCTATACAACGTATCCACTAGGATATTACGTTAGTTGGCTTAGACTAAGTTACGATATACTAATAAATACTCCCCTACCCGCAAACTCAGCCCATTATAGCAAAGGTTTATTGGTGCCCTCATTGAATATTGCCTCTTTGTCAACTAAAGAGCTCTAATAAATGTGTAGTTTTCATTGGGGACAACCTCTATCTGGGGTATGATAGAGGGGGAAATGATGAAACCACACAATAATTCTTAATGCCTTTGTGAGGAGTGGCATATGTCCTTCTACTCACATTTCATCAGCCAAAGCAAATCATACAGCCAAGCCTGATATCAATGGGCAGGAGAACATAACCTTCCCACAGATGGTTGAGAGCAATCAATATAAGGCAGCACATGGTTGAGGGCAATCAATATAAGGCAGCACAAATGTCTGATAAGAATCTCAGTGTTAACAGGAACAAAATTTAAATACGTTTTTATCTTTCTTCATGAGACATGCTCCTCTCTGATCCTTCCCAGCTCACCAAATGATATCTCCATCTATTTACTTGACTCAGTAAGAGATTTAGGAGGAAACAGTAATTCCTTAATTTGCTTCTGTCCATCATCCAATCCATCATCAAATCTTACTGATTCTATAGACATGTCAGAAACCCAAGTCTCTCCAACTGGTATCATACAAGCCTAAAACACCATTCCTTTTCTCCCAGACTAAGACTGTATGCAGGTGTCCAAACATGTCCTCCAATAACCCATTTACCAAATAATCACCAACAACATCTCTTTGAAATATAAATTGGATCATATTACATCAATATTTAAAATCCTTCAGTGACTTCCTATCACACATATAAAAACATCCAACTTCTTACAGTTAACTACAGGACCCTGTGTGACTTGACCCATCACCCTTGCTAATCTCAAGTGGAGCCATTCTCCTGTGCCCCATGAATCCTACCAGCCTTGAATCCTACAGCATATCGAACTCTCCCTCTCTGATAATGTGCAAGTGCTGATAATCTGTGCTTGCAGTCTGGACTACTTCCCTGTCTGGCAGTTTTCCAATGAAATTTCACCTCCTTAAAGAGACTTTCTCTAATCGTCAGACCCCAGCTAAGAAACTCAAACTGCTTACCCTGGTATCAATCTGTCTTCTCTTATTGCAACCTATTTCTGTTATTCATACAATGATTCAATCTTTTTCATATTGATGTAGTTTCATATTTTTCATATTTATTAGTTTACCAGAGGCCCTGTGCACGAATTCGTGCATGGGTGAGGTCCGGCCGGCCCACCCTGATTGGGCCTATCAGGCTGGGACAGCCAGAGGGAGGGGCCACAGGCAGTTGGCCAGCCGGCCCCACCCCCTGGTCAAACTCCCCATTGAACTCCAGGTCAAGGGGACAATTTGCATATTGGTGTTTTATTATATAGGATTGTTTGTCTCCAATTAGTGTAAGCTCCATGAGGGCAATGTCACTGTTGCTGTTACTGTTCTCTAGTGCCAGGCATAGTGTAGATATTCAAAAAGTATTTGTTAAATAAAAGACATTTTCCAGAAATATTTGAGAAATTTCTACAGACACAGCCAATGTGAGGGACCACTGGCTCCTAACCACTTGCCTGCTTGCCAGCCTGATCTCTGCCTAACTACCCTCCCCTGCCGGCCTGATTGCCCCTAACCACCTCTGCCTTGGCCCCCACTACAGTGGCTTTGCCCGGAAGGAAGTTGGACGTCCAGGAGATGTCTGGTCACCCCTTCTAATTAGCATATTACCCTTTTATTAGTATAGATTACTATTCTTATCTCCATCATATGTGTGCTTCAACATTGCCCTGTCTTTTGATCTCAAGCTGGGTCTGTTTAGGAACCTGGAAACAGGTATGGAGTGGGAGTGGGGAGAGCATTCCTTTCTGCATCCCTCTAGATTGGCTTAGATGACTTTTCAGCATCCTAAACCACTAAGATTGTGCTTGTGCACAGACCCAGATATATGTCAATCTTGTTAGGCAGTCAGTAGATAGAATGCTATCAGCTGTTATGGGAGGTCCTCATTGACTGCCTAATACTGCTTCTCCTACTTATTGATACAAGCTGTTCATTTAAATAGAGGGCAAATAAAGTGCAGCAGGTGCAGACTTCAGTCCTTAGAGTAGAATAACATCTCTCATCACATACATGCATGTTCATGCACACACGCAAACACACACACAGACAGACACACAAAGACACGTGAAAGATGGATTTAAAAAAAAGAAGAGACAAAGAGATCCAGCAAGAGAGAGAATAATACAGACACTACCGTTCCCTTCCTGTCCAATAAATTTGCATAGAGGATCTTAACAGCTTTTAAGATTGGAGACTATTTGTCTAAAAGAGGTGCTGAGGAAAGAATAGGTAATTTTTTTAAGTGTTCTTTTTATTTCCATTTCTCTCTTAATGTTAAAAACCTTTGTGTGTGGGGGGGGAGGTTGGGGGTTAATGGGGGGAATGAGGACACATTTGTAATACCTTAACTAATAATAATAATAAAAAAAGAAATATCAAAAAAACAAACAAAAAAACCCCCTAGTTTTATTTGGAAATCTGCCTTTAAGTGCTATAGTAAGAATGATACCTATTCTTACATGTTTATGCAATATTTTTTTAGAATTTGGTAGCTAAATTATATAATTTTCATGATATAGAAAATTTTTCAAACTCCAGTGACCATATCGAAAACATTAAAATTATGTGTTTCCTAAAAGTTTGAAAGAAGGTGTAACAACCCAGAAACTTTGTTAGGCCGGTGCCAAGGGAACCCCGCCGAAAGAAATTAAAAAGCAAAATTTGTAAAATTATTGTTACATCTGCGAAAAGAAGGGCTGAGACCAAAGTGGTGTCAGCAAGCCACAGTAGGCGGGGTGAGGTGTTTCCCAGTCTCTTCTGTGGATCGAGGCTAACAGTTAAGCCGGCTGCAGGTGCGGGTGGTTGCAGGGAGTCGGGTCTAGAGCTGCTCTTCGCTGCCACTCAGCTGTCTCTTGTGACACCTGAAATGAGACCATCAGGAAAAGCGCAGAGAGGACAGAAGCCTCAAGTGGGCACAATGGAAAAGTACTGAGAGCAAGGGAAAGGTCCAGATTATGCCCAATACATTTCTTCAGTATGACTTTTCTCCTTTCTTTCCTTTTGATTCAAACTGGCCTCATCCAGCACCCTACGCACCTGCCTCCTTCTCCCCGCACCTCCACTCCCTTAGTCATTAAGCCCTCAGGACAATGAGCTTCTGGTCAGCATCAAATAATCTTGGAACAAAGCCTCAGGTCTATTGACCACAAGTTTCAATCAAACTAACACCTAGGCCTCAGCTGTGTTTCAGCTCCACACCCCAAAAAAGTGGTGATTAGGGAAGCTGCACCATGGCTGACAGCAGGATCAACCAATCTGTAGAGACCACAGCCCTAATTCTCTTGGTCACCATGATTAATGATTTTCTCCCCGTATAACCCATCCCCTGAAAGCCATTGAGGAGCTAGGTCTTTGAGCTAAAGTAGCTCACCTGTGACTCCGGGCGTGGGCTACTTCCTTAAATAATAAACCCTTACTGTCTTTGCTACAAGCTCCTGTTCCTGTCTAACTGGGCTGTGATGTGTGCAGACAAATGCACCCCTTTAGTCTAGTAACAAAGGGCACCCTTAAGATCTTATCAGCCCAATTCCTGCGATTGAGACAATGGTTTTTTTATACTTTCTTGACATTAGTAATTTGTTTTTGTGCTTCCACTTCTTTTGGTGATTTATAACTTTCTACAATCTTGTCCTTTACATCTAGATTTAAATAGCTATTAATAAAGAGTTGGTGTTAGTTTTCTCTCACATGTGTAAAATCGGATCCACAATTATTCAACAAAGATTGAGTCAGGGCTGTTACGTGTTGAGACTGATCTCAGGTCTGGATACTGGCCAGCAAAAAGTGGACAACAAACCTCACACATGAAGCACAAATTAGCTATTCCATTTTTAATTATTTTTAACAAAAATGGATAATTTTTATTAAGATATTGATGTTATGTACCTCAGAATGTGTTATCTATAGCCTTTCTATGTTTATAATTGATATGGGTGAAATTGTTATTGATTTTAACACATTTGCCTGCATCCCGGGGTTGTTTCATGATTCTCCTGTTTGCTGGGATGAAAAGCCAGTCTTTCCTCCTGCCTTCTTTTCTTCCTCTCTCACTTCTATCCCCCCCCCAACCCCACCCCCCTCCCCCCCACCTCCCAGGCCCGTCTGTCTTACTTACAAAGAAAACAAGACAAGGCTTTGTGGTTACATTATAAACATTTTGACATAAAGATGGCCCTATTAACATGTTGCTTTTTTTAGATTGTTTATATTCACAATGTGTCCTCTTCTTTTACCCAAGAATTTTATTCTGGTTTGTCTTTTATTTTGTGAAGGAATTGTTTACAGTTTGTTGTCTAAATCTGTGTAAGAGAGCAAAATGCCTGGTCTCTATGACTCCATCTTGTTCAACTTTGCATTGTCCCCTTAGCCATGTGCTAATAGTCCTGCTTTAGACATGCTAATCATTAGAGGAATTCTGCTTGAGGCTTCAGTTTTTACAATAACAGCCCATCCACCCTAGCAGGTTTGGCTCAATGGATAGAGCTTTGGCCTGTGGACCTAAGGGCCAGGGGTTCCATTTTGGTCAAGGGCAGGCTCTTCCATGGCCCCGGCCCTGGTTCACATAGATATTTTTTTCTCTGTCCCACTCTCTCTAAAAAATAAATGGAAAAATATCCTCAGGTGAGGATTAAGAAAAAAACAAACAAACAAATGTTGAGTGTTTCCTTCCCACGTCCCGCGTGGGTCAGGGTTCAGGAACTGGAAGCAGAGCTGCACACAAATGAAAATGAAAAGACAAGAGATAATTTGAAATATTGGGGGACCAGGCAGGCAAGTCCAACTGAAGGGGAAGGACTTCCTCCCGTGCTCAGGCCTCACCAAGCTTTTATTGATCTGGGATGCACCCATAGCATAGCCCTTAGGCAGGTGACCCCCTAGTAACAAGCAGACTAGCCCATCAGCAAGGAATTACATAATAATAAATGGGGAAGTTGCTTCAGCTACCACTGTCTGGACAAACAGAGGTGGCGCCTAGCTCTGACCTTTGCTAGGGCTTCAAGGCATCCAGCCTTGGGGGGGCGGGGGGGTCTCTGTCTATGCTTATCAGCTAGTGAAGACAATAAAAGGTTTCCCACAAACAAAAGCATTAACAACCCCTCCATTTTTTTCTTCCCTTGACATAAAAGAAGCCTGAACTCTTTCTTAAGATGATTTTGAGAATTAGAACCTCCATCTTCTCAATCAGCAGTTCTGTGATCAATAAGCCTTTCTTTTCTTGAAACTGTGACATTTTGAGTTTTGTCATTTTGAAGCGTACATCAGGCACATGGACTTTGAACTGGTAAAAGCAATGTAATTCTTTTTATATTTCCAAGAAGATGTAGTCTGCACTAATGAACTTTTAGACTTTACTAAAGGTAAATATTTACTATAAATAAGCTAAGGGAATGTGAGAAGACTATTTTATTTTTATTTACTTATTTTTAATATATTTTTTATTGATTTCAGAGAGGAAGAAAGAGGGAGAAAGAGAAGCATCAATGATGAGAGAGAATCACTGATCAGCTGTGTCCTGCATGCCCCACACTGGGGATGAACCCGCAACCCAGGCATGTGCCCAGACTGGGGGAATCTAACCTCGACCTCCTGGTTCATAGGTTGATGCTCAACCACTGAATCATGCCGGCTGGGCTGAGAAGAATGAGCAATTTTCTGTGTCTCTATCACTATTTATTTATATTTTATAAGCATTTTGTTTTAAACGGCAGCAAAAATACATAAAATAGTTTATGCCTCCATACTTCTATCCCTATCATCATTCTGAATTAATAGTTGTTCATCTTTGTCATCTTTGCAGAAAACATTTTTTAAAAAGAAATAAAACATTTTAGAAAAAGCAAAATCCCTTTGTAGCCACCCACCTTGGCTTCCATCCTCTCACCCCAGCTGCCCTCCTGTGCCCAGTTAACTACCACCCTCATTCTAGTCTGCACTCTGCAAAAGGTTTTTGAGATATATTTTGCATACATATACTGTAAAGAGGGATGAATTTTTTTATAGCAAAGGTGGAAATGTATTGAAGAATAAGTACAGACTCCCATGTGAGGAGAGGGAAAGAGTCCCACAGAACAGACTCCCACGTGGGGAGGGGGAAAGGGTCCCCAGGGACGAATGTTTTAAACTTACATCGGGCACATGGACTTTGGACTGGTACAAGCAATGTCATTCTTTTTATTTTTATATTTCCAAGAAGATATATACTGTTTCACTCTTCATCTTATTACTCACCTAATCTTATATTTCTGAGTTTTATTTATGTTTTGAAATATATGTAGGCTGTATTCATTATTTTTTAAACTTTCTATAATATTTCCAACTTTCCTACTGTTAAGCTCAATGACCTGATACCACTTCTGTCTCAGACACTTAACACTTTTTCTCTTATTCTCATTTATTGAAAATTAAAACAAAGAGAAAAGAACCTCCCTAAGCGCCCATCACAACTACCTACCTATGAGCACCTGTAACTAACGTTATGCTCAGTCTTCCTCTTGTGCAATGAATGGGCTGCCCACAAGCCTATTGAAGGCCAACTGTCCCACACAGACACGGGATTGCATCTCCTTTTGGCATGGCAGGAACACTTATGTCACTACTTCCCTCTTTCTTTCCTGTATCATGTTTGTTTTTCCCCTCTCCACTGGAGATTCTGCAGGACCCCTTTATTCACTCTACTTTATCCTCCTAACCTCCATTTTCCTAGAGCAGTGGTCCTCAACCTTCCTAATGCCGCGACCCTTTAATACAGTGCCTCATGTTGTGGTGACCCCCAACCATAAAATTATTTTCGTTGCTACTTCATAACTGTAATGTTGCTACTGTTAGGAATCGTAATGTAAATATCTGATATGCAGGATGTATTTAGGCGACACCTGTGAAAGGGTCGTTCGACCTCCAAAGGGGTCGCGACCCACAGGTTGAGAACCGCTGTCCTAGAGGAAAATTCCATAACTGGTAGAATTCTTAAAAATAGTTACATTTTTTTATCCTTCCCAAGACATTTCTTATGTGGCACATCACTAAGTAGTCCTTCAGTTCACTCTTGCCTTTCTGGAAAACCAGCTTGCATACATTCCCCAACAAGTTTTGGCACATTGACAGCACACTTTTTTATAAGCTCCTCAGAATGGAAGGGTGTTTGTTTGTTTGTTTGTTTGTTTGTTTGTTTTTCTTGTTATTTTTATATTCCTTTGGGTTGTTTTCAATGCTCAATCTATCATTAACAAGAAGTTAAATGTTATTTTGAAAAATGCAAGGTGTATAAGTTGAAGCTTAAGTAAGCTAATCACTTTGAAGAATTGAAAATGTTTTGCACTGTATGATGTTAATGCTTAGAATTTACTAGCAAAATACAAAGCATCAGCAGCAATTAATATAATGCGTTAGAAGAAAGAGATATTTGGCTAAGGGAAATGGATATCATTTACCATGGCTGCCCACTCATTATAAGTCAGAAGGAAACAAATGTTCTACTCAGAGTCCTTTCATCTCAGCTATTTGCTACAGTGACCAAATCCGCAGAACAATTTGCCCGAGGCATAGTTTTCATTAAACATTGCTCTAACTAGAAAGACAACTTCTGGTACAGGAAAATTACTTCTGAAGATAAATTAGATTCACAGAACTTTAAATAGTATGACTACTCTTCATTTTCTTCCTGTTTTCTGCCTGACCTTCTATGTAAACAGTTTTCACAAGAGTCCTACAGCTTGGGGTAATTGTTTGCAAAGTCTCAAACTATATAAGTTATATTTTTAAAAAAATATTGCCCTAGCTCAGTGGTCGGCAAACTGCGGCTCGCGAGCCACATGCGGCTCTTTGGCCCCTTGAGTGCGGCTACGAAGTTTCAATCGCACTGTACGTGTGCACCCGCACGTGGTATTTTATGGAAGAGCCAAACTCAAGGGGCCGCAGTTTGCCGACCACTGCCCTAGCTGGTTTAGCTCAGTGGTAGAGCATTGACCTGTGGGCTGAAGGGTCCCCAATTTGATTCTGGTCAAGGGCATGTGCCCGGGTTGTGGACTGGATTCCCAGTAGGGGGCGTGCAAGAGGCAGCCAATCAATGATTCCTTCTCATCATTGATGTTTCTATCTCTCTCTCCCTCTCCCTTCCTCTCTGAAATCAATAATAGTAATAATAATAATAATAATAATAATAATAATAATAAAACTATTGGTAGAAATAAGGAAAGATGGGACAAATCTAATAGTTACAAAACCAACAAAAACCAACAACAATAAGTTTTCATTCAATAAAAAATATAAGGATTTCACTTGGAGCATAGAGTCGTTGCAACCTCTTATCAAAATCTTTCACCCTACTTCTGCTAACAAACCATGTTCTTTTACTTTTGCAAACATCACTACTCCTTTCAATTTTTTATTGCTTTTTTTTGAATACTACTTTTATGAATACTACTTTTTAAAAAATCATCAGAGCTATGAAGTAAACACTATCTTTGCAACCACCAGATTTTATCTTAATCCATTAGTCTTTACATTTTTCATTCACTTCAAACTGATCAATCCATTTCCACTCAACAGTGTTTGATATACACCAGGCAATGGAATCTAGAATGCACACGAGTTTTATGTGGGGGTTTTTTTCCCCCTATGGCATTTATGTTCTAATTTGAAATAAATGATCAAAAATGATTGTGAACGGTCATATAATTAGAGGCATATGGTAAGGAGGTCAAGAAATAACTTCCTGAGGAAGTAACATTTAAGGTAAGATTTGAAGAATGTAGGGATTACCCAAGCAGGGAGGAACTGCAGTCAACTGCAACAGAATCTGACAAAAAACAATACATTTAAGGAATTAAACTAAATCAGCATGTCTGGCTGGAGCAGAACAAATACAGGAATAAGACGTTTTATTTTAATATAAGGAAGGAGGCCAGGAGATATTACAAACGACTTATTTGACAATGTATGAAGAAGTGAATAATATTTTACTTAACAGGTATCAGTATGTCTTTTGAGAAAGAAACCATGTTTGCCTGGAGAAGATCCTTGATTAGTCACTTGGTGTGGAGATGAAGCCACTGAAGGGAAAGATATTCCCAGTTCTGCTCCACCTGTAAAGAGAGGAGGCTGGGTTATTTCCACTTCTTTCTTTCTTTTCCTCTCTGGCTGAATGGGGAAGAGAGGAGGAAGAGGTGTAGACAAGAGAAGACAGAGAAACTGTGTCATGTTGCATTATCCAAAGCAGAGTTTTTGACATGATTTTAGGCATGGGAGTTTGTTGGGGAGGTGATTTCAGGAAGCAGACTGAGAGGTTGGGAAAGGTGAGATGTCCAAGGAAGGAAATCCAATAAAAGGAGTGCTATTGACTTGGTAGCTATGATGAGTAGCCATATTTCATCCTGCCAACATTCTCTGAGAAACCTTGAAGAATCTAAGTCAAATGATCTCTGTTAAAAGTTGCCCTCAAAGGTACTTACACCCCACACTTTTGTTTGTTTCTGAACAAAGACTAAGCAGCTCCTGATGGAACTAGAGAGAGTCCTAGGCAGAGATTGTGATCTTAGAAAGACACACAGAACTATTCACAATACCTGCATAGAACCAGGTGTCATGAGGAGATTGCATAAAACACAGAAGTACCAACCAAATAATAAGATGTTGGAAACTATAGAGAATTATGAATTTGTGAGAACCTCAGGTATGAATTTGGGGAGACAACTTCTGAAAATTCAGAAGTATAATACACAACTGTAGTTACTCCTAGAGGCCAGGTGTATGAAAATTCATGCACTCAGGTCTTGGGGGGTGGTCCCTCAGCCTGGCCTGCATCCTTTCACAGTCCAGGAGCCCTCGGGGGATGTCTGACTGATGGTTTAGGCCTACTTCCAAGGCCTCCTTCTGTGGGAGGTGACAAGCAGGGCGATTAGGGGACAGCACCAGCCAGTGAGCTTCCCCTCTGCCTCCACCTGTCACTGCTGCACCTTGATCACCATCCCCTCCCTCTGCCGGCTGGCACCTGCCTTGGCTGGCCTGGCTCCACCTGCTCACGGGTCCCACCCCCCATCAACCTGTCGTTCCACCATTCAGTCAATTTGCATATTAGGCTTTTATTATATGAGCTGCTATAATATAAACCTTGATATGTATCACTACCATTTCTCACACTCATGAGAATCTTCAGTAAATTAGATCACAATTACACACACACACACACACACACACACACACACACACACACACACAATCTTGTAGGGGAAGTAAGGTATCTAATAGGAATTAAGTAAAGACTCAATTTTCACATCTGAGTGACCTGAAGTGAAAAAGATAAAGTCCCTGACAGAGTCAGATCTAAACCCCACATAATTTTGAAAGCATATATCCATTGTCCAACCTGGGGATTTTTCAGAAATTATGGAATCTTTGGACTCCCCATATTTAAAAGGGTGAACACTCCTGGTATCATCTAGTTTACACATATTTTGAACTAACATATATTCAAAGTTATTTAGAGTTTTAAATACAAATTTCAAATGACCTAATTTGTGTTAAAAATCAATTATTGTTGCTACAGGGTTGAGATTGGATTAGAATGGTGGCAATCGTAGATTAGGGAGAACAATTAGCCAATGTGATTCCACAGTTCCACTAAGATCTTCATGGTAAAGGAGACAGAATGCTGACTTTCCCCACTGCCAAGCATGGAGTAAACAGTGTTCACTGCCATGAGGACTTCCCCTTCTCCTGGCCATGTTCATCTCAGATCTGTTGTGTTCAATGATTATGGCTGCATGAAGTCTGAGCTACAGATAAAGGAAGAGACAACTTTGCCTTTGCTCATCCATTGTTGGCATGTGTTGACTGCCTGAGGAGCTTCTTCATTAAGAAAATAATGCTACTTATTGGATGTATTGGTTGATTTATGGGTCCAGTTCAGTGTGGTTTCTTTGATGTCCAGTAGCATGAAAACAATATGTGTAAACAGGTTATATCCAACTATCTGCTAATTTATGCATATGGAAATTTAGCATTTTTTTTCAGGGTCACAAAATGAGGAAATCAAAGTACAATCCCTTTGTTTTTCCCTGTAGATTACAAATAATACAAATTAAATGACTCTTAATGTTTCCCAAAATAAGAGAAAAAAAAAAAAAACACGTTTGCTGTTTTTGGTTAAATGCCAGCAGAAGCCACATTTTTAAATGTTTTTTTAAAAAATGTAAACTCTAAGGTCAATGATCTCTTGTATTAATAAAAGATTCTAAAGGAAAAGAGCTAAAATGAAATGCACATGTAAATTAGTAATTAACTTGAAACAATCAGATCAGGAGACAACTTAATTCCAATTAAATGAAAAAAGTATTTGCTCAATAGTTTCTCTAAGTTTTCCCAAATCTTTCATTGTACAAACTGTTTTTGTTATAAGTACTTCAAATCAGAGTCTCAATAATAAACCAAATACCAATGAAATAAATGGAATCTGAAACCAATTAAACTATTGCCTTAACTTGACTATTTTTTAGAGTAAGTTGTATTTAAGTGTTATACATTTTCACTTTTCTAACTTTAGAAAAACCTCACAGAGCCTCATGACTGTTTTTGATCATAATAATAGATAGACTGTAATGTTATAAACATAAACCAAACCCTATACATTTATACCCAATTTCTAAAAGAGGGTGCAATTTGCTAAATCCACTTTTTGGGAGTTATACTTATGTTTAAAGTTTCCTAAAAGCCACAAACCTTACATGAAAAGTCAAATATTTAGAGCGACCTGGATAAAATTCTGGCTTGATCTCCCACCTCTTTCATTGCCAATCCCCCGTTGTCTGGGCTATTGTAGTTATTTAAAATTCATTTACTTTGTCTCTTAACATTTTTTGTTAAACTACATACATGATACCATATTTGAGTGTTTATTTTGTTTTTCTACATGTACATATTGTCTTCCTATAGATGTGTGTGGATGTGTTAGTATAAGTTAATATCAGAACTCCAATCTAAACTTACAATTGGTACCAAGACCACTGAGTATCTCAGATTGTATACTTTGCCTTCTTAGATCTAATATCTAATATCACCTTCAACTTGATGAGCTGCTCACGTTTTCCAACACATGGAGATTATGGGACAAAGGAATATCAAGCAAGGCAACTCCTACTAAAACTCCTACAAAAGCAGTGAAATGAAAGCTTCCCCATCTGTCTCATTCAAATGTCTGCTCAAGGTCAGCCTACCAGGGCTCACTGCTGGGCCCAGTGCCCCAGTGGTCTGATACTCTGAACCATGCCATTCAAGAAGTAGCCAAATATGTAAATATAGTCTTGTCTCTGACTCTTCAATAAATATTATTTACCATTTGTCTTATTTTCTGAGGCAAACTTGTTAGCCTAATTAATTTCTTCATTACAAGGTAAATTTACTTTAATGTGAATTCAGCAGCACCCACAGAATGAATAAAAACTTCCAGTACTGATGTATTGTAGAATTATACACCTGAAAGCTATATAATTTTATTAACCAATTTCACCCCAATAAATTCAATCAAAAATAAATAAAATAAAATAAAAACTCCAGTATTTCAGAGATAATTTTTAAAATGCTGTTGGATATATGGAGCAGTAAAATACATCAAGACAAAATTAAACACTGGAACTTTTGTTTGTGGGAAAAATTTTTCAAAATTAATAAAAACACACACAAACAAAGATGTTTTGGTCAAGATTGGTGGCATAGGTAAATGCGGTACTTGGACCCTCCCACAACCACATCAAAACTGCAACTAAATTACAGAACAAGCATCATTGAGAACCACCTGAAATCTAGCTGAATTGATGCCCTACAACAAAGGATAAAAAGAAGAAGCTACATCAAGAAGGAGCTGAGATGCAGAATGGGATGGACCATACCTATGTGTGGTAGGTAAATTGGGAGCGATATCTTGACTGCAGAGGTTGTCCCTGAGGAGTGGAGATCCAAGCCCCACATCAGAACTCCCAGCCTAGCATTCCAGTGTCTAGAAGAGAAGTCCCAAACATTTCTGGCTGTAAAAACCGGTGGGGATTGAGGCTGAGTGAGACAAAGGGCTCCTGGGGTCCTAGTCATTCCTCTTAAAGGGCCAGAGTTAGACTCACTCTGAATTGCAGTGCTGAGGCACCAGAAACATACGGGGAGGAACTAAAATTGTCTGGCTTCAGGACAAGGGCTAGAGGGGCATCTCTCTCTGAGACAGAAGTGCTGGCAGAGGCCGCTGTTCCTTTGCTGAGCCCTTCCTCCACAGAACCAGCAGGCAGGCACCATATCTGAATCTCCATGAGCCTGGCTAACACTGTTCACCCTGCCCTGGAGATTCCCTGAAACCTGTCCCACCCAACTTTCGGGCCCAGCAAAGTCACCTCCAGTAGTTTTTCCACAAACCACTTATCTTGGCTCATGCTTCAGACTTTCCTAAAATCCCTCAAACATGCAGCATCTGGCCTCTGCATATCCCGTACCTTTTTTAAAAAAAAATTTAATAATTCTTTTTTTATTTTTATTTTTTATTACATGCTGATCTTATTTTATCATTTCTTTTTTTCTTATTGATTAAGGTATTACATATGTGTCCTTATCGCCCCATTGTCTGCCCTACTCCCCCCCAATACTCATGTCTTCACCCCCCTGTCGTTTGTATCCATTGGTTAGGCTTATATGCATGCATATAAGTCCTTTGGTTGATCTCTCCCCATTACCTCCACCTTTGCCTGCCTTCCCTCTGAGGTTTGATGGTCTGATCCAGGGGTCCTCAAACTACGGCCCGCGGGCCACATGCAAATACAAATATTGTATTTGTTCCCGTTTTATTTTTTTACTTCAAAATAAGATATGTGCAGTGTGCATAGGAATTTGTTCATAGTTTGTTTTTTGTTTTTTTAAACTATAGTCCAGCCCTCCAACGGTCTGAGGGACAGTGAACTGGCCCCCTGTTTAAAAAGTTTGAGGACCCTTGGCTCTGATCAATGCTTCTCTGTCTCTGGATCTGTTTTTGTTCATCAGTTTATGTTGTTTATTATATTCCATTAATGAGTGAAATCATGTGATATTTATCTTGCTCTGACTGGCTTATTTCACTTAGCATAATGCTCTCCAGTTCCATCTATGCTGTTGCAAATGATAAGAACTCCTTCTTTTTTTACCACAGAGTAATATTCCATTGTATAGATCAGGGGTCCTCAAACTTTTTAAACAGGGGGCCAGTTCACTGTCCCTCAGACCATTGGAGGGCCGGACTATAGTTTTAAAAAAAACTATGAACAAATTCCTATGCACACTGCACGTATCTTATTTTGAAGTAAAAAAACAAAATGGGAACAAATACAATATTTGTATTTGCATGTGGCCTGCAGGCCATAGTTTGAGGACCCCTGGTATAGATGTAACACAGTTTTTTAATCCACTAATCTGCTGATGGGCACTTAGGCTGTTTCCAAATCTTAGCTATGGTGAATTGTGCCACTATGAACATAGGGGTGCATATATCCTTTCTGATTGGTTTTTCTAGTTTCTTGGGCTATATTCTTAGAAGTGGAATCGCTGGGTCAATGGGAGTTTAATTTTTAGTTTTTTGAGGAAACTCCATACTGTTCTCCACAGTGGCTGCACCAGTCTGCATTCCCACCAGCAGTGAAGGAGGGTTCCTTTTTCTCATATTCTTGCCGGCACTTGTCATTTCTTGATTTGTTGATGATAGCCATTCTGATAGGTGTGAGATGGTACCGCATTGCCGTTTTGATTTGCATCTCTCAGATGATTAGTGACTCTGAGCATGTTTTCATATATCTCTGTCTTCTTTTGAAAAGTATCTATTTAGGTCTGTTGCCCATTTTTTGATTGGGTTGTTTATCTTCTTTTTGTTAAGTTGTATGAGATCCCTGTAAACGTTGGAGATTAAACCCTTATTGATGATAACATTGGCAAATATTTTCTCCCATGCAGTGCTTTGTTGTTTTGTTGATGGTTTCTTTTGCTGTGCAAAAACTTTTTATTTTGATGTAGTCCCATTTGTTTATTTTCCCTTTAGTTTCCATTGTTCTAGGAGCTGTATTGGTGAAGAAATTGCTTCAGCATATGTCTGAGATTTTGCTGCCTATAGATTCCTCTAGTATTTTTATGGTTTCTTGTCTTATGTTTAAGTCCTTTACTGCTCTTATATTTATCTGGAATAAAAAAAAGACCCCAAATAGCTGCAGCAATCCTGAGAAAGAAGAATGAAGTAGGTGGGATCTCAATACCAGATATCAAGCTGTATTACAAAGCCACTGTTCTCAAAACTGCCTGGTACTGGCACAAGAACAGACATATAAATCAATGGAATAGAGTAGAAAACCCAGAAATCGACCAGAACCAATATGCCCAATTAATATTTGACAAAGGAGGCAAGAACATACAATGGAGTCAAGACAGTCTCTTCAATAAATGGTGTTGGGAAAATTGGACAGATACATGCAAAAGGATGAAACTAGACCACCAACTCACACCATACACAAAAATAATCCCCGTACCTCTTGCGAAGTGGCCCCAAGCCTGGCAACAGTGACAGCCAGGCTTAGTTCACAGCCTGGCCTCTCCTGGGCACCTCCAAGCCCAGCATAAGTAGCAGTCATCTGCAGACTGCTCTGTAGTTCCTGCTGGGTGGCCCCAGGCAGGGCAAAGGCAGTAGCCCTTTACCACAAAATAATATTTACCACACACACACACACACACAAAAATAACAGGCAAATTTAATAAACCGCTTTCTATATGTGGCTTATCTAGCTATCTAAAATAACTACACTTGCCTTTCTATTTATTTATGTGTTTATTTGTTTGTAAATTGTGACAATAATAGACAAAACTAAAGCTTACCTGAATCTACTATAAAAATTTATGGCAGCTTTTTTCTTATATGGATCAATCACAGGTCTTAGTCCTGGTCATTAAAAATGAAAAATATCATTAGAAATAAGGGGAGAAGTATTAAATAAATTCAACTACTTTATGGCTAGGAATGAATAAGCACTCCTCTTATTAAGTGTCCGCTATGTGTCAGATAAACAATACAGATAGTTTCCCCTCATTTGCACATTGAGCCTCACCAAAGGCCATGTATTCCTCATTTTCCAGGTGAGGAAGCAGAGGCACACGTGGTTAAAGACTCCACCAAGGGCCCAGCTACCAGAGACATGATCTGAACTCTCATCTGCGTGATATGTAAACCCGCTCTTCTGACAAAGCAGTGCTGTTCGTTCTGTTACCAAATGTGAATTAAAATTTGACACTCTCCCTACCATACCATCAGCCAGGTATTTTTAACAGATTCTGTACTAGGTAGGAATCATTATAAAAATAGCATTGTTGAGACATTTCTTATTTTAAGAGGAAGCTGAGATTTGATTTATTTCACTTAATGACCTAAAAAATCTACTGGAGGCAGCTGGTATAGTCTGACATGTAGATCATAGTTAAAAATTTGAGTAATACACAAGCTGTGATGGGATTTGGCTGATACAGTGAAATATCGATGTGAAAAGGGAATATTTTGCAAATCAAAATGATTGCTTCAGCCAGATTAATTTTCATAAATATTAAAACCAATATTTACTGGCTTGGCTTACTTCTCTCATAGGGCATATTTAAGTTAAAATATTAATTTTGGCAAGGGGTTAGTTCATAACATTGCCTAATTGCCATTTGGCATTTTAAAGCAATTTGAAATATTGGAGATTTTTGTTTGTTTTTTCCTAAGATAATAAATGTCTTTAGCATCTGCATAGTAACTATTGTTTAAATAACATTTCAGGCTAATTTGATTGCAGCTAGCATGCAAAGGAGGCTGATGTTGTAGTCTATTTACCTGTTAAAATTTCCCACTGACTTAGATTTCCCAAAACTAAGCAGCTGGTATCATTTTTCTATGAAACTGGTTTATATCCAATGGGATTTTTCCAATAACTTATACATGTGGAACCAAGTAGACAACTAGCTGCAGATAATTATTTTTTCTACTTATTTGCCAAAATATTTAGTAGCATAAATTACATTGTAGGATGAATTAATACCAACCTAATAGAAGTAAACTACCTCAAATACTTTTCATGTGTCCATTTACATGTATTCAACTACTAACATAATAAATTTCATGTATCATTTGCACAAAATGATACAATTATATTAGGCTGATGTACATTAAAAAATACCTATTTTTTAAAATCAATTCTTTCTCCTATCTCTGTAAACCTCAGTGAAACTAAAAGTCTTGTTTATAAATTTAAAAATATTATTGCTTTTCTTTCTTTGGATTGCAATTGCTTTCATTGCTATAAGTGACATAAACAATATGCCTAAGCAGTCACGATTTTTGGCACGTCTATACTTATGAAATTCCACTGTATAGCTCTCAAGACCAGGCCACTTACGGTTGGAAGTCTGACACCCTTCCTAGGATATGAGTTTGGTCCCCAGGGTAGGGTAATGAAGGCTTGCATTCTCCTGATTGTCCATGGCCCTGGATTTGGTTTCCCCTTGTTGCATTGTCCCCTGAGCCTACTCTACTTTACCATTTGCCAGGGCGCTGTCACTCTTCCTGAATTTTTCAAGCAAACCATTGATAATGCAACGCTGTGGCATTTAGCAGACTATCGCTTAGGCTTTGGGAATTAACTAGAGGCCTACTGCTGCTCAAGCAGAAAATAATTCCTCAAACAGATACTGTATTTGATTCTTAAGTTTTTTAAATTCCTCGGACACCCACCCACAGGGGATTTCTCACTGCTCATCTTTCTCCTCTCCACCAGCCTGAGCATCTCTGTCCTGACCATGCACCACCTTCCTCTCCTCCCTGCTAGGCCTCACTCTGTCTCTCCAGCCAGCTGTAGGCTTTCTTCTTTCACTTTTCTCTTGTTCGGGTGAGTCGCTTAAAAATAATTTCATAACCAAATTATTGATTTATGAGTGTTTCTAAATTGAAAATATAAACCATATAACTTAGATCTGTAATGTTATCAAAGCAAAAAAAATGTATTATTTTCATTTCTCTTTACCTTGATTTAGTCACTTGTTTTTATATAGTTCTACTTAAAATGTTTTAGTAATCTATTTGAAATCTTTTGGAAGAGTGTGGTATATCAAATATCCAATATACATTATAGATAGAGATACACGCAGAGATACAAATGATGTTTTATCTTCACTTATTTTTTGTCTGATACATCATACATCAAAGGTCTGACACACATCTGCATCTCAGAGAAAACCAAGCAATTTGCTTCAGACTAGTAAATTATGCTTTTAAATGGGATAGTTCAAAGATTAAAAAATTACTTTTTCACCCTGGCTGTTGTGGTTCAGTTGGTTGGGTGTCAACTCATGCACCAAATGGTTGCTGGTTTGATTCCCAGTAGGTGGCATGCAGGAGGCAGCCGATTGATGTTCCCTTCTCACATCAGTGCTGCTCTCTCTCTCCATCTCCCTTCCCCTCTTTCTAAGAAAAAGCAAATTGATAAAAAAAATCTTTAAAAAATTTGTTTATTAATGCTGTAGAATTATAATATGTACTTGACTATATAAGTGCAATGTCCTTACTCTGGTGAATTTTCTTTCGAAATATGAACAGAATTTACTTGCAACCTTTATTTTTATTTTTTTAGTATCAACAGTGTATCCCACGTTGAAGTTAGCACATGTACAGCACAGTTCTTGTCCTAGAACTTTTGTTGTATAAATAGCTAAAAGAAAATGCACTGCAATTACTCTGCATTTCTTCGTAATTGTTCTAATTACCTTGCTTCTCTAGAAATATTCATCCCTCAGCTTTGATTTTGTTGCCTTACTGTTTAGAGAGGAAAAGAGCACTTTTTTCTTCACCATAAATGTCTGATTGTTTTGGGAGGGGAGATTTCTTTAGTACTGTGTACTAAGCAATGCATTTCCCATAAAGATTACTTTTAAAATCATCAAATATGTGACATTTATGGAATCAAAATGTGAAAGAAGGATTGTGCATGTGGGGTAATGACAGTACCTGCTGCTCTCCTTAAAGCACTTTCCATGATGAATTGACTAAATAGGCCAGGAGCAGAGTTCAACAGATTTCCGTGGATCTCATCCAGAGAGCATTTTTGCCAGCCTGTCCTGTGCAGTGCCAGGAAAACCGTAAATATGTTACTGACCCTTCCTTAAAGCAGACACACCCAGAAAGTTCTCTGAGTTTTAGCTTATAATATTTAAAAAATGTTTCATCACCATCATCATCGGCACCCGTTCATGATCTCCTGCTAATTTCCAGACAAAGCAGATGCTGAGTGCTTGACAGACATTATCTGGAAAATGCATACCAATCTTGAAGGGCGCATGATGGTATCTTCATTTAACAAGTAAGAGAATTGAAATTCAATACATTAAATCATGGTTGCACCTCTTTAGAATCATGTCTATTTGCTTGCAAGACCAGTATTCATTTTAGCGGCATTAAGATGTTTCCATAATATAACTTTAATAAACCACATACAATGGAGTTATGTTATTTTAAAATTGCTAGATACTACTAAGATGATCAAGTGCCACTCTTATAAATGTCAACATGCCCTAAAATATATGGTTCATATGATAAAACGTCAATTAAACATCACATTTTCTCACAAGTTCACCTGTGTTTTTGTGTGGTACACCTTTGGCTCCCCTATGCTTCCTTCCATTTCCAGTCCCTCCCACTAATGCCCATATATTTCAAAGGCCCCAAAAAACATGCAGCACAGAACTGTGATCCTAGGGAGAAGGGAAACATATAATGTGAGCCCCAAGATTGCTCCAGCTTTCCAACCTAGGGCATTTTGCTGCCACTGACCCAAACAGGAACAGACACCCCCAAAGCAGAACAGGTAGACTGAAGGAGCTGAATTTGCAAGGCAGAACACTGGAGAGGAGGAGCTGGGCAGGGCGAGAACTGGGGCAGAAATATGTGTGAATATTCACTGCCGATACTTCCATGGGGCTGAGTTGGGCATTTGGAACATGGGACTGCAGAAGCCATAGCAGAGATGGCTGCTAAGGAGATGAGAGCTGCAAGATATGTCTAAAGATTGTGTAGCAAGAGAATGTTGGAATTAAAATAAATAAATAAATCAGGAAAGCCATATCGTCACTTCAATAATGATAAAGCTCCCAGCAAACTAGAAATAAAAAATCTCTCAACATGATGAGCGGTATCAATGAGAAACCTATGGCTAATATTAGGTTTGACAGTAACTAAATACTTTTCTACTAATTTGGGGGGAAAATTCACTTTCTCTACTTCTATTAAACATTGTATTAAAAGTCCTAATCTGTGCAATGCGATGACAAACACAAAAGTAAAAGGCATAAAGTTTGAAGAAGAAGAAGTAAAGCTTTAATTATTTACATAAAGCATGATAATTTGCTTGGAAAACCTTAAGGAATCTACAAAGTTGGATTTAGCAAGACCACAGGATATACAGGCAATATGCAAAATCAACTATGTTTCCATATACTTGCAACAAACCATTGAAAAATAAATTTTAGTGTAAAAAGTCGTCTTATACTAATATCAAAAACATCACAGTCTAGAAAAAAATCCAACAAAATATATGCAAAATATCTGTACTGAAAATTTCAAAACATAGCTAAAGAAATTAAAAAGAACTAAAACTATATTCACAGACAGAAGAGTCAACATGATTAAAATCTCCAGCCTCCCTAAATGAATCTATAAATTCAATACAACCACTCTCAATATTCTACTAGGCTTTCTTGAAGAAAAAGACATAATGATTCTAAAATGTATATAGAAATTCAATAATATGGAATAGTCTAATGATCTTTAATAGAAAAACAAACTTGTTATCACTCAACAATAAAAAAGCAAATAATATACATATCCATCTAAAAAATTGAACTAATGATACATACAACATAAATTAAGTCTCAAAAACATATTGTTGAACAAAAGACAACGAAAGTACACACTGCATTCTTCCATTTATGTGAAATTCACAGTCAGACAAAACCTACCTATTGTTATAAAAATCAAGTATCTGTTGCCTTTGGGTGATGAGGATTAATTAGAAAGAGGTAGGAGGGAACTTTGTGAAGTGACCAAAACGTTCCACATCTTGATCAGGATATTTGTTATATAAGTGTTTATTTGTCAAAATTTAGCAAATTGCACACATAGTGCCCGCACATTTCACTATATGTAAGTTTTACCCCATCAAATGATATGAGGGGAATGTTTGTGTGATAAAACTATAGAGCTAGACTTTGGCACTAAAAAACAAAGAAAAGCGCCCTGACTGGGTGCTCAGGGGTTTGGAGCATCATCTCATATGTTGTCCATGCACCAAAAGGTGCCCATTTTGATTCGCAGTCAGGGCACAGACCTAGGTTGCTGGATTGATCCCTAGTGGGGGCCCATACAGAAGGCAACCAACTGATTAATGCTTCTCTCACATTAATGTTTCTTTCTCCTCTCTCTCTCTCTCTCTCTCTCTCTCGCTCGCTCGCTTTCTCTCTCTCTAAAATCAATAAAAATATCTTTGGGTAAGGATAAAAAATAAAGGAGCATTGACAATTGAAAAATGTGACAATAAAAACTGCTAATACATTGATCTCTTCTAGGGTCTCCAATGTGACCAAAACTAATATTGAAAATGTTGAACTCCACAGCAATTAATATCATATACTTAATTCCCTTTCTTATGCATGTCTCAAATTATTGAGTCTTTTCATTTTTTTGTTCTAAAGTACAAAAAAAGACTAAATTTTTTACTGTTTAATTAGTCTTAACACTTCAAATACAAATTTTGACAACAAACACACTATTTTTCAAATACCTAGCTGGAGGAAACATTTATTTTAAAAAGTGAAAGGCCATGAGGGCAGATCAAACAGGTAATTTGAATAGAAGTAATGATGTAATCTTAATTATAGTGATAAGATTAAACTACCAAGTGAAATGTTTTTCATAACTCATTTGACTACTACTTCAATTTGCCAAAAATCCCTACTTATATTTAGCATCAACTTACAATTGAAAAAAAATGGTATTTTATATCCATAAAGGTATAAAGAGAGTGAATTAATTTATCCTCAAGCGATAACATGATACTCTCACTTACAACCAAAAATTTTAAATAGAAATAAATGATAATTTACTATTCAACAAACAGTTATTGAGGATCCAGCATATTTTGAGGACTATGCTGTGCAATGTCTGAAAATACAAAAATTATAATAATAGAGTCACAACCTAGGACACAGCCTGGCATGAAAATATACATTATAAATGATATAAACACATTTGAACTTTGAGCAACGCTGGGGTTAGGGACACTGAAACCCAGACAGTCGAAATTTAAATATATCTTTCTAGAGTTGGCCCTTCTCATAGCAGATTCAACCAACTGCAGATCTAACACTATTTTCCATCCACAGTTGAAAAACCAGTTGGGAAGGTAAAATTACTGTGTTTTATTCATGATTGGTTGCATCCATGGACCTGAAACTAGCAGACATGAAAGGCCAACTCTATCTATTGGGGAAAAAATGTCTGTGTAACCAGGCCAGTGTAGCTCAGTGGTTGAGCATCAACCCATGAACCAAGAGGTTACCAGTTCGATTCCTGGTCTAAGTACATACGTGGGTTACAAGCTTGATCCCTAATAGAGGGCATGCAGGAGGCAACTGACCCATGTTTCTCTCTCATTGATGTTTCTATCTCTTTATTCCTCTCCCTCCTTCTCTCTCTAAAATTCAATAAAAACTTTTTTTAAAACCTGCGGATAAGTGGATGCATTCAATACAAACCCATGTTGTTCATGGATCAACTATATTTTAAAAGGTCTATATTCAAACTATTGAGGAATGTCTTGGAATTTTTTTAATCCGCAAATTCTTCTAGGAAAACACTTAAAAATATTTTAAAAAGGCCTAAAACATTCATTTATGTTTATATTCTAGTATCTACTAAGAAATTGAAAACCAAGTGTTAGAACATGACTGATATATGGGTCTTGATATATCTATATCATGGAATAATTTGCAACATTTAAACAATAAATCTATACAAGGTTACAAAAATCCCGAACTTTGGGCAAGACATTTTATATTTTCCATTCAAAAATAGCAGAAAAATATTTTCCTCACCTATCTTGCAGGATTATTGTGATTAATAAAAGCTAGAGTATAAATATAAGCACTTAAAATAATTAAAACCACTATTCCAATAAAATTTGAAATTTATATGTAAAAATACTTCCCCTTTATTACAAAATCTTATATTCCTAAATTAAGAATAAACCTATTAATTTTATGATTTGAAAACTGATAAAAACAGCATGATAAAAAAATTCTATTCTATACATGTGGGTTTTTCCTTTGCCGACTTTTCAAACTGAAGAGGTTTTCATAAGCACATTTACTTCACTACCATCCAGCTGCCTAAAGTAGGGAGCTATGTTATCCATTGCCCTGGTTTGCACATAATGATCCTACATTTTTCCCATGAGAACACTTCAGACTCCATTTTCATTATCACACCCACTTCATAATTCTTGTTTTAGTTCATATTATGGAAAAAGCAGAATATACAAACCTATTTCAATCTTACTTTAGTTTATAGAACAAAGCACCCAAGGAAGCATAAATACGTAACATACAGTGCTGGCACAGCTTCTCTCCACACAATTCTTGTTACCTCTTAATAAAATGGTAGAAGTAGGATTTATTCAGTCTTCAGATAGCAGGAAGTAAAAAGAATATCTTTAGACTGTAGTAGAGTCTCCAATGCATTGAAAAAGGTCATTTAATTAGACAGTGCTTTCTTTCAACTTTAGCCATTATGTCTAGCACTGTTCCAAGTTTCTGCATAGAACAGAAGTCTGCCTTTTCCAAATGAATTAGCAGATTATCTTTTAATCAATGAGTGAAAAGCTCACAGTAGTAAAAGAGAGACCTAACTAATATATATATATATTATTATTATATATATATATATATGCACTTAATTATATATATATATGTACTTAAGAGAATGAAAACATTAAAAATTAAAACCCACTATTTAAATAAAATGTGAACTTAATATGTAAAAGCACTTCCTCCCTATTACAGAATTCTACATTTCCAGATTAAGAATAAACCTATTAATTTTATTATTAGAAACTGTATATATATATATATATATTCCAGAAAGGTCTATTTAATATTCCTTAAAGTAATTCTGTGTAATAATCAAATATTATCATACCCAGTTGTTGAAGTTCAGGCAGTCATATGAAAAAACTACATCCTCTGCCCCTTACCTTAGATGAGATTCACAAAAAAGGTTTGTCTCCAGCCACACCCCTGAACTTGATCTTGTTCACTGCTGTTCTCTCTGCTTTAGACCCAGATGATTGATAGGAATGACGTCCAATCACAACTTGTCCTTTCCTTTTCAGGACTCTGAGAACCGGGCTTGCACTATTTCCTAACAATCCTATATAATAAAATGCTAATATGCAAATCAACCGAACTACCAGTCACTATGGTGAGTACTGACCACCAGGGGATCTGCCCCCTGATTGTCAGTGTGCTCCTACAGGGGGAGTGCCGCTCAGCCAGAAGCTCTGAGCCGGACTCATGACTGTCAAGTGCAGCAGCAGCGGTGGGAGCCTTTCCTGCCTCAGCAGCAGTGCTAAGGATGTCCGATTGATGGCTTAGGCCCGCTCCTGAGAGGGTGCAGGCTGGGCTGAGGGACACCCGTCCCCTCCCCCCCCCCCGAGTGCATGAATTTCATGCACCAGGCCTCTAGTAGTATTATAAAAGAGCAAGCAAAAAATAAATAAAATGTCTCACCAAGTTCACAATTTAGAATGCAAACTATCCCTTTCATGATTACCTTTTGGGAAGAGAGTAGTCTAAGCTTTGCTCTGTCAGTGAAACAAGTCTGCACAATCCCCCAGTAAAGCAAGCACTGCAACAGAGTAAATCAGAGAGCAGTACCCCACGCCTGCTTCTGCAGATTCCCTGAGTTTCCTGGCCCTTCAGATGCATGTGACCTACTGTTGTGACAGCGTGGCCTGTCACCCCAAAGAGAGAGTAAAGATAATTCAGGCACATACTCTAGAAGACTGAAGGTAAATACTTTCAAAACTCTGTCATCTTGAATTAAATAGTAGTTCCTATTTATGTTTTTCTGCAAAGGCTGTGGTCTTGAAAATGCATTTCATTCTCTCCCTCAGCTTACAAATCAAATGATTCATCAGATCCTAATTATTGTATTTCAAACATATTTTAAACCAACCCATTCTTCTTAGGCTGCATCCATCATAATTCCTATTCATGCTCTGATCACTGTCCATGCAGTCACCACAGTAAATGTCCGAGTCTTACCATACCACAGCCACTCTTGAAACTCTCCAAAATCTCCACATTTCTTTCATAAACAAGGTCCATGTACCTCTTCATGGCGCAACAACAAATTCAGAGACCAAAGCCACCACTGGGGTGAAGCAGGGCCCTAGGGTCAGAGGACTTTCATTCCAGCCTGTGCTTTGCCACTTACTTGGGAAAAATAATTCTCCTCCCCAAGGTCCAGAGAGTGTAGGCAGTCTCTGCCTCAGAGAATTGATATGAATATTTAATCCTCTACTTATAGTAGCAAGCACTAAACAAATGATTAAGAAATAGCTTATTATAATAATTACTAGTGTCCTGGTGCACGAAATCATTCACATTAAAAAGGAATTAATTAGAGCAAATATTTTAATATTGCTATTTGCCCTTTCTCTATAATAGAAGTGTCAGAAATGAAAGAAAATTAGTAAAATGTATATGAAAATCTCCCTCCTGTCAGTCTGGGGTGCACTGCAGGACCCAAAGTCCCCACCCACCAAAACTGAAATTGTGTGAGACCCAGACCCGGCCAGCCCCACCCCCATCAAGCCCTGCAGAGAAGAGGGCGCAGCCTCAGGTCCCCCAGCCTGGCCTCAGGTCCCCCAGCGCCAGAGCTGGGGGCACAGCTCCAGGTTTCCCAGTCCTGCCTCAGGTCCCCCGGTACAAGGGTGTGATGACCATTTGCATATTAGCTCTTTATTATATAGGCTTATTATTAACACTACTTCGGCAAAACAATTCATGTGGGCTTTTCTTATTATTATTGCTATTATTTTTTCCTTTACTTTCTCTCTCTGCACAAGAAACTTGCAAATTGCTTCTTCCCAGCGTTTGACATTCCTCCCTGTGGTTATCATAGTTCTGGGCCCATTTCCCCAAGTCAGGAAAGTAGAATTATGTGGCCCATCTCTCAACATAAGTCTAAAGCCTCAGGCAAATGTATGTGCTGTTGAACAGAGATTTCAGAAATATGCCAAATTGTTCCCTAAAGTCTAAGTAGAAATCCCATCTGGGGGTAATAGAGGAGAGGAAAGAAGAAAGAGTTTTGTGGGGCCCTGGGGTAGGAAGGGTTTGTCTCTGTTTTCTGTCTGGCTCCTGGAAAGATGGAAAGACCTCAATGGAACACGACTGCCCATAGCAGTGAGAGAGACAAGTGCCCCAGAGCCCACACAGTGTTTATCTCCCAGCAGGTGATCAATTGTTATTGGAAGAAATATAACTAGGTGAGATGTTTGTAGTTGGTGATGGATAAGCCAGACACAGAACAGAACCAAGGTCCTGTGACAATTCAGCTCCTAGGGATTCTTTGTCTTAATTCTTGAATTAGAGGTTTTACTCTTTATATCCATATCTTTCTCTCCGGCTCACAGCTTTCATGGATATCAGAGCAGCGAGGTAGAAAATGCCACTCTGGAACAGGTGTTCCCATATTCTTAAATCACACTTACTTGGTACAAGATGAGTTACCAAAAAAAGATTGCTATTTTTTTTTTTAATGTCGCTCATCACAGTCATGACTGGCTCAGGGCTTTCAAATCTCTTCCCTCAACTACAGCAAATTAAGAAAGCCTGCATTTTTTAAAGCATTCTAAAAGATTCAACAGTTTTTTTCCAAGTAATCAGAGGCACTAATTATTGAGCCTATTTGAGATAAAGTAGTAGTTAATGTCAATTTATCAAGATGGGAAATGAATCTGATTTTATTTCCATTGCGACTGCCCAAAGGCAGGTGGCTTAGGGCGAGTATATTTAGTTTAATGAGACTCTAGGGGATAAACAGTCTAGGTTTGAGCACCCTCATTATGCATCAGCAAATACAGTGACCTGCCTGCTGCACAAATTCAATTTATATTTACACTAAACACAGCCATAACTAGTCCACTGATAGAAGTGTAAGATCTTGGAGCTTCCTCTTCCAGATGAAATTTGTGCATGCCCACCCCAATACTTGTATCTCAAGCTTAATTGGGAAGTAATTTCTGGTTAAATGCTTCTTCCTTCATCTCTGTAGGCCATTTCATAAAGCTATTATTTTCTAAGTTTCAGGTATGAAATAGAGTCTAGAGTGACTGAGTTTCTAAATATTTTATACTTTATTCATTAACATGTTCACATCATAAAATTGTCAAGGATTTACTATTATGCATATTCATGACTGTTCAATCCAGGGCCCCAAGTTTCCTAGGAAGTACAGACGAATACAAAAACAATTATTAACCAACAATTCCAGTGTCCAGAGTATTCATTGGTAATATTGTAGTGGGTTGGTCATCTTTAGTTCATTGAACTTATACCACTAGACTGAGGTTAATCCAGAAGAAAAGACCAGAATGAATAAATACATATGAAATATTTGAAATACATTTTTTGAGGATTGTGTCTAAAAGGAAAGATGTCATGGTTAGTCTCCTTCAGCTGAATTTGGGGAGTCAAGGTCCTGCAAGCTTGAGACATCATTTGGCTATGATTTGGTAGAACACAGATGGGAGAGCCCAACAACAAAATAGCCAATCAAATTATTATACACAAGTTAATGGTATAAAGGCAGGGGTGGAGAGAGAGAACACAAAAAAGAGAGACAGAAGAATAAGGAGAGAGAGGATGAATTTGAGAATGCTATTTCTATTCTTAGATACATGGATTTATTTCACTTCCTTACCCCATTGAAATTAAGTACAGCCATGCAATTTGCTGCAACCAGTGGAATGATGGGTGTTTATTTTTCTCTGTGTTTGTCTGGAGACAAGTTTAAGAACCAGTGTATATATGTCATGCCCTCTTTTTTCCCTCTTTTGTGTCAATTAGAAGCAATTGTGATGAGTGTTGGCCAACAACCTGGGTGAAGGAGTGAGAACAGCACAAAGAAGGGCCCCTAGCTGACCCGTAGTGGACATGTGGTATGAGCAAGAAATAAAACCTCCGTAGTTTAGTCCACAGCATAACCTAGTCTATCCTTACTGATATAAATGCATAACAATAGTGGGGTACAGCTGCAACCCAAATACCTTGTGGCATTGCCTTGGGACTCAGGGGGGTGGGAAGTGAAGAAAGTGATTTTGGAGACTGAGAAAATGGTGATCCATGTTATGCAGAAGGTGAACATTAACCAATCTGTCACCTGCAGTTCTTGGAAGGCTGAACATGTTCCTAACAAACGTTAGCAGGAAAAGATGGAATACAAAAATGTTGGTTATATGTGTGATGGTTGCTGCAGTGCAGGCTCTAATTGAAAAATTAACATAAGCAAAAAAAAAAACAAAAACAATTTCAGGAAATAGTTTGTTATCAGAGAATTAATGGGAACCTAGAGCTCACAAATTCAGAGATTTCCCGAGTTCCAAGAGGCAAGGGCCTCTCACCCCAAAACTGATGGTTGTTGGGGTGGGGAGCTAAGAATGTTTTGAAGGAAAAATCCTATTAAAACCCAGGGTCAAGCCAAAGAAATGACCACTACACCATCATTCAGATCTCTCAATCATTAAGTTCTCTCAATGTACAATCTAACAAAGGATGTGATACCAATAAGTCCTTTAATTTGACAAAATGGCTAAGAGAAAAGTGACTGAGAGTATTTTTCTCTCTGAAGGTCAGTAAACTCAAGGAATCCACAATGAAGTCACAAAAGACAGAGAGGATTGAGAGTGAGAATGTAAAGATGCATCATCAATTAATAAGATGCCATGCCTGAAAAAGAACTGTGACTCCCTGCGGGGCTTCCGGAAGGAAAGGAAGTAGCTGTAGACAGGAGGAACGACTATTGTCAGAATGTGCCCTACACAAATTCATATGTCGAATCCCCAATCCTCAATGTGATAGCACTTGGAGGTCCACCTTGGGGAGGTGAATAGATTTATAGATTTAGATGAGTCATGAGGATGGGGCTCCCATTATGTGATTAGTGTCTCTATAATAAGAGATACGAGAGCTTGCTCTGTCTCTCTGCCATGTGATGACACAGCAAAAGGTGACCATCTGGAAACCAGGAAGAGCTCTCACCAGACACCACAACTGCTGGCACCATGATCTTGGATTTCCCAGCCTCCAGAACTGTGAGAAATAAATGTTTATTTAAGCCATCCAGTCTATGGTTTTCTTGTTATAGCAGCATTAACTAAAACAAATACAGACTGGATCTTATTGCCCAGACATCCTAAATAATGTAAAGGGATACAGCTTTTTATTTCTGCCCTTGAGGAGGGGATTAAGATGTAGCAGAGTAGAGACCCCAGCCAATATGAGATTGTAGTAACAGGATTAAATAAATCATTGTGGTTTTAAAACCCAGTCGTTTATTGTTTTTGTTGTTGTTGTTTTGTTTGTTGTTGGGTTTTTTTTATCCATAGAACAACCTAACTAATCCTAGCTAGAATAAAATTACACATAATTGTTCATTAAGTTGGACTATAACAAGGTACAGGATAATTAACAAGATTATGTGTTCCCTTGAATATTTATGCCTTGGAGGGGTCTGGAAAAAATTATTATGCCTAGATGAACAAGAAAAATGGACAGGGCTGGTTTAAAAAAAAAGGTGGAATATAAAAGATGTGCTTTTACCTCATAAACACTTTATGCTCCTTTTAAAATGAACATACTAGTATATTATTCATGTAATAATGTAACACATGGTTTAAAAATGATTACCTTTATGACAGCATTAAATATAAAATAACTTATAATTAACATAAACAAAAAAGTCAACAGAAATAAATTGTAAGTAAACGGTACTGGGATAATAGTTAAGAAATTGACAGCAAGATTTAAAAAAGTGTTAAAACCTGACCTCTCAGTCACACAAAATAAATTCCTGAAGTTCTGACATCAACCAAAGTCACTTCACTTTTATTTCTGTTAATCATTGAAATTTGGGTAGTGCTAATAAAAAACAGTACTATTCTCTTACTATTAGCAGAATACTATTCAATACTATTCTCTCACTCTCGGACACTGCTTTCAGTGTCTGAGATATATTAGCTCATTAATCCCAACAGCCCACTGTTATTATTTTCATTCCTATTTCACATATAAGGAAACTGAGGAACAAGCTAAATAAATGACCAAAAGTCATGTAGCTAAAAAGTGAAGGATGAAAATGGCCCTGGGAACTGTAATCTTAACACTTTGATGTCTATACTGGCTCTCAAGATGAGTTGAGTTAATGATTAATTAGGATATTCCTTTGAAAAGTTTTCTATGTTTAAAATTGTTTGAGAATTCTCTTTTGTAACATTTTGCTCTTATTTAGTATTCTCATAAGCAAAATAGAAAAAATTAATTTGCAAATAGTAGTGAAAAGAAGCATATGAATTTAATATATGGCTTTATACAGAGGTAAACATGGAAATCATTAAGTATAGCAAATTGTTAAATCTGAATCCTCATTTGGAGGCTAATTGGACCATTGAATTTAAGCCAACCATCTTGTGTGTTCAACGATGAAAATGGCAGAGTGATAGAACATCTTGGAAATGCAAGAAATATTTTATTATCTCTTGAGTCTCAAAAGAGAGATGTTAAAACTTCTGGAAAAAATGGCAGAAGGCATTTGAATTTGCAAAATATGCTGAAATTAATAAAATGATTCAATAAAAGGAAAGGATGAAACTGGGATAAAATGAAGAAATGGCAATCCTATATAATAAAAGGGTAATATGCAAACTGACCCTAACAGCAGAACGACTGGGAATGATTGGTCACTATGACACACACTGACCACCAGGGAGCAGACACTCAATGCAGGAGCTGCCCCCTGGTGGTCAGTGTGCTCCCACAGGGGGAGCTCTGCTCAGCCACAAGCCAGGCTGACAGCTGCCAGTACAGCGGTGGTGGTGGGAGCCTCTTCTACCTCCTTAGCAGCACTAAGGATGTCCAACTGCAGCTTAGGCCTGCTCCCCGCTGGCAAGTGGACATCCCCTGAGGGCTCACGGGCTGCCAGAGGGATGTCTGATTGCCAGCTTAGGCTCAATTCCCCAGGGAGCAGGCCTAAGCCAACAAGTGGTCATCCCCTGAGGGGTCCCAGACTGTGAGAGGGCACAGGCTGGGCTGAGGGACCCCCTGCCCCTAGTGCACAAATTTTTGTGCACCTGGCCTCTAGTAATATAATAATTATATTATAGGTTGAAAGAATCTGTATAGTAGGGTCTCCGTCTCTGTTGGATTAAACTTCTGAGTGAAATGTCAGACCTGCCAGAGGCCCATCCTATGGCCCATTGTGCTGTAGTCTTTTGTGTCTATGCCAGTGGTTCTCAACCTGTGGGTCGAGACCCCTTTGGCGGTCGAATGACCTTTTCACAGGTCTAAGACCATCCTGCATATCAGGTATTTACATTACGATTCATAACAGTAGCAACATTACAATTATGAAGTAGCAACGAAAATAATTTTATGGTTGGGGGTCACCACAACATGAGGAACTGTATTTAAAGGGCCAGAAGGTAGAGAACCACTGGCACACCAACTCCCCTATCACACTTTCTAGTTCTACCTGGTCTCCTACGTGCTACTGCCCAGAACAGGGAATTCTGAAGCTGTTTGAACATGTCTTTCCAATTTAGCCATAGTTGCCTACTGTTTATGTAGCTATTCTTGCCCTGAGTCTTCCAGCACAGGCTCCATTCAACTCTTCCTTCATCCCTTCCAGGTGTAGTTTTCTGCTCTACTAGGAGAGATACTTGTCCCAGTACAGAGACTTCTCCAGAGACATCTACCAGCATCAGGGACATCATTCTCCAATGTCACCATTTTGTCTACTGGCCTAGCATTGCACTGTACAAACTACAGTTTATTCATATAATGCAGAATAACTTTGACACAATTCCCAGAGATCAAACTCCTATCTTGGGAGATGAAATAATAATAATAATAATAATAATAATAATAATAATAATAATGATAATAATAATAATAACCATAACAGCAGTGCTATTTGTCCTAGTTTCTCCTAAGTACTGAGAGATGCAGATTGGAACCCAGGCCCTATGGATCATAAGTTTATTATGTTCTTCTCTCTGTTGGTTTACAGGCCCTGTGTACAGTGAGGCAGAAATTTCTAGTGATTTTTATTTGTATAGTAGCCTCCTTGGATATTGGAAATGATACAAACTCTTTCCTATTTCCGATGTTTCCTACATCAGAATTTTGGTACAGAGAGGGGCCCACATAAAGAAGACTGGTGCTCAGCTGCTTGCCTGTTTACCAAAAAATTTCATTCTACACTGTTGGTCTTGATGACAAAATACATTTTTCTCAGTTCTGTCTAGATACAGATAAATCAAGAGCAACATCGACTCTAAATCTACAATCATTCGAATGGTCTCTACTCTTCTCAGCCATCAGTCTTCTACTTGTAATGTTTCTAAAATTTGTCACTTCTGTAAAAAGGAATTGCTCTCCAGAGGCCAAATAAAATGAAGCAGAAAAAGGACTCCTCAGAGCAGTTTGCTTTTCAAGATGAAATACATCAAGTTTGAGACCAGAGTTGGAGGTGTTTCTTTATTTTATTAATAATTTTACTGAATTAAAAATAAACTCTGAGTTTGTGTCATTATAGGAAACACAGGACTGAAAACAATGCCATACCAAGAACCTGCAAAATATTCAAGCCCCCATTATAATATATGAATATGAATGAATATTCTCCAATACCTGAGTTGTTCAGATCTCTCTATAATTAGGACCATGTTACATAACAAAGACAGTTATGGCTTGGCTTTCCGCAATGATCAAGTTTGTGTTTTTATTGTGTGTGTGTTGTTTTTTTTTTTCATTTTGTCCATGTCCTATGAAGTAATTAATAAATTTTGCTATATCTTTTTTATAATGTCACATTAAGAAAATAGATTTTTCTTATAAAATGCATATAGAATGTACACTGTACTTTCTATTTCTTCTTTGCTAAGCTTTCCTTCTTTAAAAAAATGTATTTTTATTGATTTCAGAGAGGAAGAGAGAGGGAGAGAAAAATATCAATGATGAGAGAGAATAAATGATCATCTGCCTCCTGCACAACCCACACTGGGGACTGAGCCCAAAACCTGGGCATGTGCCCTGACAGAGAGTTGCACTGTGACCTCCTGGTTCATAGATCGATGCTCAACCACTGTGCCATGCTGCCCACCAAGCTTTTCTTTTTTATAACATCATGTCAAGCATGTCTTATCTTCTCTCCCATATACTGTTAATTAGCTACCATTTGGCACAGAGCTATTAAAACACAAATATCTCTAAAAAGCATGCCTAACTGTGGCTCCTTAGTAAAAACATTGTCAAACATTTCTCTGGGATGCCTGCTCAAATAAACTGATAACCTGATCATTGGAAGCAAACAAGTGGGGTCAGCTGTTGTTAGCACCTGTGTTGGAAGGGGGCTGGTTATTTCAGAGAGTTCAGTGAGGAAATCTGTTTTGGCAGCTGATAAACAAATGTTCCCTCTTGTGCCATTTAATACTAGGAATAGCTATTCTGAAACATTTTTGGCATATTAAAAATGCAGAAAAATTAGTAAGATGTAGGAGTTCTCTGTTTTGCTCACAAGTTAGCCATTAATATTTTGTAAAAATATTGGCATAGATCTTTATGTTTTTCAGCCTCTTTAAAATAATAATATGTTGGGAGGTTTTTTGAATCCTCAGAAGATAAAGCAAAATATGAATTGAAGTTGTTATTGTCAAAGGTATTCTCATTTCAGACCAGTCTGTCAAGGAACCATTGTTCTAATTTACATGTGGCCAAAAGCTGCTAATCTATGAGGTGCTGTCTGGGTAGTTTAATTTTACAGTGAGAGAATTTTTGTGGTTGGATTTGCCACTGAAGGTAAAAGGTTAATGGTATCGACTGAATGAGATGAGAGGAATTTCATCTGACTGCATGGGAATAAAAGTGAGTTACCATTTCATCTGACACTTTGATTGTTAAAACTAAGGACCTTTTTTTCTTCTATAGTATTTTAAAAGAAGAAAGAAAGAAAGGAGGGAGAAAAGGAGCAAGAGAGAAAAAAAGGGAGGGGAGGAGGAAGTAAGGAGACAGATAGAAACGCCCTGTAACTTTCAGATGTTTCACTCTTTAAAGGATTACAATTTGCATGTTTAAATGTATTTAAAGATAAAATGCCAATGTATCAAAGTTTATTATAAATGAATTCTATCATATTAAAGCCACACTAAAAAGTCTATTCAAAAATTATAATAATTATTTGCAATTATCTTAAAAAAATGTTATCTTACTAATTTATTGAGGGGACTGGTATGATCCTGACAGATTTAAGAATGTTTAAGGTATTTTCAGAGAGAGCAAAGGTAGAATTAAGAAATAAAATTTAGTCCTGCTGGTGTGGCTCAGTTGGTTGGAGTGTCCACCCTGCACCAGAAGAGGGTGGGTTCAAACCCCAGTTGGGGTGCATGCAGGAGGCAACTGATGGATGTTTCTCTCTCTGTGTCCTTCCCTTCCTTCTTCTTTCTCTAAAAATCAATAAAAGAGAAAAAGAAATAAAATCCAATGTTTTGTTTTTATGCACTCATTAGCATTCTCTGACCCCCTTCTCTCCAAGTCTATTTGCATGCAGTAAATATTCATAGGAAGCCTCTCCTCTGAGTAGACTTTTTCTCTCCTCTTCGGTACATAAACACCAAAGGAACTGAAATAGGATGTGGAAACATAAAACAGATGCCTAACTGCGCAGAACAGAGCTATGAAAAGACAGAATGATTGGCAGACCCTCAGGGTAACCACATCCAATGAAAAGGGACAATGAGAATGTAGCCTGGTAAACATGGACACAGAGCTTACTTTTGGTCTTCTGCCATCTTCTGCTTTTTATATTTAGGTATCCTGGTTCTTTACCTTCTCTCCAACTTCGTCATTACTTTTGGCACCAATTTTCTTGTGCTTAAATAAACACACATAGAATAAAATAATAAAATATCTCTTGTGTAATGACAGATATGCACCAATTTATTTAGGGCAACCCCTAATTTTTAAATATTAAAAATTTTGACACATTATTTTTTTCTACTTATAAATTTTAAAATGGTAAAAAGTTCTTCAGAGAGAAGAAAAATAATATAGGTCAGAAATGTGATCCACATACCTGGAGTGTACAATGCTAAGTGAAATAAGCCAGTCAGAGAAAGACAAGTATCACATGATCTCACTTTTATGTGGAATCTAAAGAACAAAATAATCTGATAATCAAACAGATCCATAGACATAGAAGCATGGAACAGGCCGAAACCGGTTTGGCTCAGTGGATAGAGCATCGGCCTGCGGACTGAGGGGTCCCAGGTTCGATTCCGGTCAAGGGCATGTACCTGGGTTGCGGGCACATCCCCAGTGGGAGATGTGCAGGAGGCAGCTGATCGATGTGTCTCTCCCATCGATGTTTCTAACTCTCTATCTCTCTCCCTTCCTCTCTGTAAAAAATCAATGAAATATATTTAAAAAAAAAAAAAGAAAAAGAAGCATGGAACAGACTGTAGAATCTCAGAGGGAAGATGGTGGGTGAGTGGGAAGAGATTAACCAAAGAACTGGTATGCATATATGCATAACCCATGGACACAGACAATAGTGTGGTGAAGGCCTGGGGTGGTGAAAGGGTGAAGTCTAGAAGGGGTCAATGGGGGGAAAAAGGGAACACCTCTAATACTTTCAACAATAAAGATTTAAAAAAAAGAAAATTAAGTGTTAGGAGAGGAATAAACAAAGGTAAAATAAAGTATATTTTGGTATCTTTAATAAAGTTAACAGGTATTTGTTACTAATACTAACAACAATATATATGGATCATAGCTTATGGATAAATGAAATCAATCACAGCAGTATTATAAGTGACAGGAGGGAAAAATCGGGAATGCTCTAAATCATCCCACTATGCAAAAGTCGTATAATGTTAGTATTTGACAGTGGACTTGGGCTACTTTTTAAAAAAAAAAAAAATTATTGATTTCAGAGAGGAAGCGAGAGAAAAAGAAACATCAATGATGAGAGAGAATCATTGATCAGCTGCCTCTTGCATGCCTCATACTGGCAATCGAGCCCACTCACGTGCCCTGACCAGGAATCAAACCATGACTTCCTAGTTCATAGGTTGATACTCAGCCACTGAGCCACACTGGCCGGCCAGACTTAGGTTACTTTTATGTGTATATTGCAAACTGTAGGGTAATCACACACGCACACACACACACACACACACACAAAAAAAAAAAAAAAAAAAAAATTAAGTATATTTAGTGTGGTAAGAGAGTAAATGGATTTGTATAAAATGCTCAATTAAAACCAGAGAAGAAAAAGAGTGGAAGACAAAACATGAAACAAGGACAATAAATGTTTTTAAAGTTACAAATATATATATTCCGAGTCTGGTGTATTGGGGAAATCTCTGGAGCCTATCTGAGAGGCTACCATGTAGCAAGAAAACTTACCACTTTATATATTCACCGCACCAACACTTTATAAGCATCTGAAACCTACCAGTGAAGTTTCCCCACATACATCCGATTGAATAACAGCTCTGAGGGAGTGTCACGGGTGGCCACGGGGTGCACGACGTAGTGGTAGCTGTGGAAGTTGTTTGATCAATCAACTCAACTTGCCCCGCTGAGCTCACAATGAGGATATCTCTCTCCCAATTCTCTTTATAAATTAAATGTAAGTTCTTCAGCATATCAAATATACAGTCACTTTTCAAATTTCTCCATTTCTTCATCAATGTGTTGCTTATATTTGAAGAGTTTGATATAAGATCTACATAAGGCTCATGCATCCCACTACTTTCTTTGTCTCTTAAATTTATTTTAGTCTATCCCTCCCTTCTTTTCAATATTTTTGCTGAGAAAGCCAGATTTATATATACTATTAAGATTCCCAGATGTTGAATTTTATTGCTCACATCTCCAAGTTATTTTTTAACGTGTTCCTCCATCTTTGCAACAATGTGGTTAGACCTAGAATCTGGATCATACTCCAATTCCAAACCTTCATGGGTTTCACTCAGAAGTATGTCTTATACTGCATTTTTGGTGAAAAGCCACAATCCGACTCCTTTGTCCCCCACCCTCACCCCCCACTTCTGAAGTTGAGCACGGAGACGTCTTCTCTCATTTACATGACCTTGGATTTGTATTGCCCTTTACCCTGAATCCAAGACTGTCTTTATGGGCCTGAGAGAATCTTTCTAATGCTAAGATCACCTGTCCTCAGAAATGCCCCTTCTCATCGCCTGTTCAGGACAGATGATGACATTGCATTGTCACTCAAGTCTGATGCACTCAAGAGCAAAGGAACCCGGAGTCTTAGGGGCTAGAGATTCTGTGACATGGAAAACTAGACCTTGAGTGAAGGTGCTATTAACATCCGGGTTCATTTGGGATAACCTGTCTAGATGCATCAAAGAGCACAAGGGTGAGGCAGTGGCCATCCTGAAACTGCATGGGCCTGTAACCAAACACCTAGGCCATGTTTAATCTAGCTCTTCTACTTTCACTGTCTATGTGATCTTGGAAAAGTTGCAGAATTTTATTTTCTTAGTCAGTGTAATGGGAGTGGCATTATGTTCTCAGGATTTTTTTTTTCTAAATATATTTTTATTGATTTTAGAGAGGAAGGAAGAAGGAGAGAGAGGTAGAAACATCCATGATGAGAGAGAATCATAGATTGGCTGCCTCCTGCAAGTCCCCCACTGGGGATCGAGCCCACAACCTGGGCATGTGCCCTTGACCAGAATCGAACCAGGGACCCTTCAGTTTGCAGGCCGACGCTCCATCCACTGAGCCAAACTGGCCAGGGCAAGGATTGTTTTAATTGCATACTATGCTAATGAAAGCATAAAGCAAGCTTAAACCTTTAGAGTAAATTGCAAGTATAAAGCTGCTATTTAGTATTCCTGTAACTACATAGCTAATACCAATGACTGGTTAGCCTACATGAAGCATGAAGGAAGAAAAGACATTCTTCAGTATGTGTTAAGCACTTTGTATACAAAAAGAAAAAGAATATTTCATGCAATGGGCATATTTGAGGATTTTCACTAACTACCTTAATGAAAGCCTGGCTCAATTAACTGTAACCCCCTTTACCAGATACTCCAATATAGTATTTTACCTTGTTTAAGGCCGAGAAAAGCCCTAAAAGGTTATTATTATCCACATTTTGAAGAAAAGGAAACTGAAATTCAGAGACATTGTGAAACTTGCTTGATGATGTCAGTTCATACTTCTCTCTTAAGAAAGACTGATGTATTGGTGGTTTGTTTGTTGTTGTTTTTTTGTCATAAAGATAACAGCAAAATTAAGTGGTAGGCCAAGATTGTAGGAATAAATGGTGAAAGCAGGTGTCCCAATTATTAAAGAAAAACTCCATTTGAATAAGCTGGTCTCCCAAAATCACCAATTACCATATGTTGAAAGAAGATGTAGTGAGATTAGTCAGAGGTGATGAGGTGACATGGGAACAGTATTAGGTACGTGGCTACCCACTGACAAGGTTAATAGAAAAGTAATTGCTAGATGTAAGCGCTATGGGCGATTGTCTACATGCAATTGAAATCAACAAATAGTTATTAAACCTCTCTGAACTCCTTTAATACGTTATGTTCTCACTGCTTATGTGGTGCTTACCTTATGCTGCATTGAATTGTTAATTAACTTCTAAGGTGCATCCATCATTGCTTCAACAAGGGAGACCCTCCAACAGCCATCCTCTGTTCCCCCAGAGGACTATTGTGTCCAGTAGGACTTGGCCTCCTCCTTCCCCAGGAACCCCCAAATCCTCAGTTAACAAAGTTCCCGAATCCAAACAGTCTCCCCTAGCCTTTGAAATTCACTTTAGCTTTGTTGCAAAAGAAGACAAAGGCAAGTTACTTTAGTGAGGAGACGGAAGTATCAGATGCAGCCTACTCTCTAAGAGTCTAATAAATAAGAAGCCCTGGCCCTCAATGCCTAAAAAGCCTGAGGAAAACCCTAAAATGCAGTGCCTGCCTCTTCTGTTACTTCAACTGGGGAATGGGCATTGTGAGTTCCCCTTAGAATTCTCTCTGTATTAAGCACAACATGCTCCATAGCAAGCTTCCCAAGGAGTGAGTACTAAGCTCTCAAGAAAACAGCAGTCCCATGAGGCCCACCTGTGTGTGGAAGCGTGACAGGCACCAGAGACGTGTAATCAACAGCCCCTGAGTCAGAGGGAGAGTTGTCCCCAGCCTCAGTTCTTGTCTTCTCACATAAATGAATTTAAATGAGAACACGCCAGAGGATTGTGTTGTGACAAAGCCAATTTTATTAAAGCAAGTAAATTTATTAAAGAAATGGGGCAAGCAAATCCGTGCATCTGGCTTATGACGCGGAGATGGGCTCTCAGCTAATCTGAACACTGAGTTGGGTGGGGGTTCCAGGTGTTATGTACCCTCCTGTCTATAGGTTTCAAAATTCCTCTGCTGACTATTTTGGTACAAATTAATTCTCAAGGTCCCTTTCTACTTTGTTGTGGCCTTCCCAGAATTCATGAGCAGCACCTGGCAAATTTATCTTGCCAAGCCCGGAGACCACTGGCTTTTCTGCTTAGGGAGTGAAACTGCCCTTTTTTCCCTTCACCTGCCCTCTCCTTTCCTGCATTCTCTCCTTAGGGAGGCTTTTCACCCTTTGCTGTCCTTGGCTGGGGAAGATAATGGCTTGTTACTTACAAACTGGCTGCAAATTGCCCACATTGTCTGGCCTTGTTTAAACTTTCCTATCTCAGTTTTCCTATTCCACTTGCCCTGTGATTTTCCTAGCTTTTCACTCCCCTGTTACAGAAGAGCCATCCAGGTCATCAGAACCTCCTCGGTCTGCTACATCTACCATAGACCATAGATTGCTGACCACACATCCCGAGGATGAAGCCCTCTATAAAGTGTGTCACTGGAGTTTCACCACAGTCTTCTGATGCTGGAGAAAAAAAGAAAAGAAAATCAGCCTGGCCATGGCTTAGTGGTTGAGCATCCACCTATGAAACAGGTGGTCATGGTTTGATTCCAGGTCAAGGTATATGCCCGGATTGCCGTCTCGATCCCAAGTGGGGGGCATGAAGGAGGCAGCTGATCAATGATTCTCTCTCATCATTGATGTTTCTATCTCTCCCTCTTCCTCTCAGAAATAAAAATATATATTTTTTTTAAAAAAAAGAAAAGAAAATCAACCCTGAACCAATCCTGACCAAAGCAAACCTGTCTGAGTATGTGCCATCCATGGGATGAGAATGTTCTAGCCTCCCTAGAAGATCTGTTTGTCCAGGTTTGGGCTATTAGTCTCCAGAGCCCATGAGCCCTAAGAAATTATTAGGATTGATATGAAATTTTTGGACTGGAACCTGGATTCTTTGTCTGCCGGAGCAGAAGAATGAATCCACAGACAGAGCGTAGTATAGCAAAGGTGGAGATTTATTGAAGAACAAGTACAGACTCCCATGTGGGGAGAGGGAAAGAGTCCAACAGAATGGACTCCCACGTGGGGAGGGGGGAAGGGTCCCACCAACTTCCTGTTTCCACGGTTTATAAAGGCTGCAGTTCCTGTGTCCTGATATCATCTCTGATTGGTCAATATTCCCTTTCGAATTGGTTACTATAGTGACTCCTGAGGCGCACCTCCCTCATTGTCCTCCTATTCCTTCAGGGCTTTCTTCCTTCTTCTTTATTTTGTAAATATAGACCTTTTTTGGCTACTTCCAGTTCCCTTGTCTTATGTAAATGCAACTGTTGCTGCTCCCTTGTCTCATGGAAATGTAACTGCACCTGACTTCCTTGTGTTAGTGAAATGTACCTTCCCCTCATCTGTAGCCCTATGTTTGTTTCCATGGACCCCAATTCTAAAAATTCCCTAAACCTGCCTATGTTCCACTACAATTCCTGTTTCAGGATTAAATATAGCTCTAGCACATGGGGCCCAGAATGGACACAAAGTATTTAGTGATGCTTCAAGATATTGCCATCAGGCAATGTGTAGTGATATTTATAAAAACAAACAGATAAACATCTTTAGAAATAAATCAACATAAAGTACTTTAAAATATAAAAGTCATGCCTTAAAAAGTGATAACAGTAAGAAATCTAAACTATAGTTAAGTCTTACTATCTAACAAGGTTATGAAAGTAAAGTAAAAGAAAAAAAGCATGATTTAATTATATAAGAAATAATATGCATATTTGTTAAGCCATAGTAGGTTCCTGTTGAACATCGGGCTTCTGAATCTGAAATGGAGATGGTGTACAGGAAGGTCATGAAGGAATGCTCCTGGGGTCAATAACCATGAAAAGGAAAGGAAAAAGCTAGACGAGGTAGGCAGAGGAAGAAGTGGAGCTCCAATGTCATCTCAATGAAGCCCGCATGTCCCTACCCAGTGTTCTGAAGCTCGAAAGATCACCCAGATTTGTTGCTAATGGAGGTGAGGGGGCTGGACTTATACACCCCACACTGACTAGGTACTGAACACAGTCCCTCTTAGGAAGAGGGCATGGCCTTGCGTGAAACCTCTCTTTTCAGCCAAGGCAAAGAAGGCCAACAGCTGAGGGCTATTGCTGCCACACTCCACACTCCCAGCAGCTGGGAGCATTCAAGTCCTTCCAATCTGCAGAGGGATCAGAGCAGCTCATCTCAGCATCTACCAAACAACTCCTCACAACTCCACTAAGGAATTTTACCATTTCAGTGCTGATTTTCTAAAAAATTAAAAATTTTCAAACTTCACTCAGCAAAACACAGAAAATCTAAAGGACATTATAAGCATGTTAAGCATTAAGAAAAAGTTAGTAACCCCCCCAAACTTTTCATAGAGCCGAGACTTTAGTAATAAATTCTATTGAGACTGTAAAAAATAAACAATCAAATTATAAACAAATTTCCTTTATGAACACAGTTGCCAAAAGTGTAAATAAAACATTGACAAATACAACCCAACCCTATCCTATATAATAAAAGGCTAATATGCAAATTGTCCCCTCGGGAGTTTGACCGACCGAGAGTTTGACAGACCCGGAGCTCGCTATGACATGCACTGACCACCAGGGGACGGTATGGAACAAAGGGAGGCCCCGGCCGGCCCTGATTGCTGGCCAGGCCTAGGGACCCTACCTATTCATGATTTTTTTGCACAGGGCCTCTACTGTCATAATAATATCATGCTCAAATAGGATTTATTTAAGAAATAAGGATATAATGTGATAGGAAATGTAAACATCTTGATAGATGCCCTTAAAAAGGCATTTAAAAACTTTCTGTGATTCATTCTTAGTTTAAAAAAAAAAAATTTGTATTTAGTAAACTATGATTCAAATGACTCCTTTTTTAAGCATTCTAAGGGTTATTAATCTCAAAAGGGCAGTTGGCATCATAAAATGAAAAATGCTTTAAGATATTACTAAAGTGAGAAATAATATAGATCCCTGTTTTCACTGCTATTAGTCAACATTGTTCCCTAAGTGCTAGCAAATGCAAATTGCTTTTGTCAACTCAGGCAAAATTAGCAGAAAATGAAGTTCTACCTCCCAGTACTCCATGATACCTCAACAGAGACCCAATATTCCTACTGCATTGAGTTACAGTTCTGTTACCTGGTAATTTGTCTTCATTTTATTTCAAAACTCAGATGTAATTTTAAACTCCAGTCACAAAAATTCAATTTTTGGCTTTAATTACTCAATCCCACCATCCTTTCAAGACTGAGTTCAACATTGCTGCAATAAGACCTTCCACCTTCCATGGAAGAGCTGGTGGGTGGGCTCCTGAACCCAGACACATAGCTTTACCCTTGCTTCATGCTGTTTTCTTAACTGATGTCAACTTCTTGCTCACCAGCTGGGATGTTTAAATTCCCGTTGCTCCTGTATTTTCTTTCCTGGGGCCCCAGATGACTGCTAGGTTTGCCCATGTCTTCATATTGAACCTCAGTTGCCATCTGTATGCCTGTAATTTTAACAGTTGTCTGTTTTCTAGACTCATTTTCTTTCTGGAACTGTTGGGCTCTAAAACAATTTGACTCATTCCTTGGGAAGGTATTTATTCGGGGGGCAGGAGCTATTTTACTTAGCCTGCCCCCACACCGTGCTGTTGAATAGTTGAAAATAAAACCCACTAGAATGTTTAGCCCAGGAGAGCCACAGTCTTCCATCTTCTTCACTGCCATAGTCCCAGTGCCGAATAAAGCAGCTAACAGAAGACACTTAAACTTTATTTGGTGAATATATAACAGTCAAATTTCAATTTCAAATCAGTTTGTGGTTATGTTTGCAGTAATACTAACATAAGTATTTTCAGGTTTAGAATTGTGAAGGAAAATTATGAAGCCAAGGGAACAGGATAAGAATTGCTGTTGACAGATGCTCTCAAGGAGAGTCTATGAACTCATATGGATTCTGATATTATATAATAGAAAGGTATAATCAGATCTGAAGAACTTTGCAGATGTGAAAGACAGGGTTCATGAAACAAAGGAACTCTGGATGTGGGATAATTAAAAGATATGTTAGTATTTAGATTAATTAAAATACCTGGGAGTTTATAAAGATTTTTCCTTATAAAGAAAAATCCCTCCTTCCCTACTTGTAATTCCACAAACCTTTTGAAAAGCTCTTTCTTTATTATTAACTAGAGGCTTGGTGCACTAAATTCGTGCATTCGGGGAGTGGGGGGTCCCTCAGCCCAAATTGCGAGAGGGCACAGGCCAGGCTGAGGGACCCCACCAGTGCACAATCAGGGCAGTTTCTCTGATCAGCACTGATCAGCCAGACCCCAGCAGCAAGCTAACCTACTGGTCAGAGCATCTGTCCCCTGGTGGTCAGTGCACATCATAGCGACCTTAGCATATCATTATCATATTACACTTCAATTGGTTGAACCACTGACTGGATGACAGGACACTTATCTTACTAGGCTTTTATTATATAGGATCATTTCTAATGTTGCAACTATTGTAGGTGTCTGCCATACCTTACTCCTTTGCCCACTTCCACCCATCCTCACCTCTCCCTCCCTTGGCCTTCAATACAATATTGACTGGTACATGGGGTCTGCAAATATGTTGTTTAGCTAATCCCTTCACCTTCTTTATTCTACCCCCCACTCTGGCACCTGCCAGTCTGTTGCATGTATTTATGCTTCTGGTTCCATTTTGTTCATCAGTTTATTTTGTTCACTAGATTCTACATATTAGTGAGATCATATGGTGCTTGTCTTTCTCTAATAACTTATTTTACTTAATTTGCACAGCAGAGGCCTTTGATAACTTCTCTGCCTGGCAGATGATGCCACAGGCCAAACTGAGCCAGCATATGTCTCATAGATATTGCCCAACATCACCCCCTGTATCTCAATATATAGTTCATATATTGCATTAACCAAGATAGCATAATACTCCAGGTTCATCCATGCTGTTACAAAGGATGAGAGTTCCTTCTTTTTTACGGCCATGTAGTATTCCACTGTGGAAATATATCACAACTTTTTTATCCAGTCATCTGCTGATAGGCAAAGGCTGTTTCCAGATCTTGGCCACTGTAAATAATGCTGCTATGATTAATGTTTCAGGTTTCTTAGAATATATTTCCAGAAGTGAGATCTCTGGGTCTAAAGGCAGTTCCATTTTGAATTTTTTGAGGACGCTCCATACTATTTTCATAATGTCTGCACAAGTCTGTATTCCCACCAACAGTGCACTAGGGTTCCCTTTTCTCCACATCTTCACCATTCTGGTAGACATTCTGACATGTGTGAGATGATATCACATTGTCCCTTTAATTTGCATCTCTCTGATGATTAGTGACTTTGATCATTTTTTCATATGTCTATTGGCATGTCCTCTTTGAAGAAGTGTCTATTCAGGTCCTTTGCCCATTTTTTTCCGTTGGACTGTTTGTCTTCCTGGCTTTGAATTGTATAAGTTCTTTATATACTTAGGAAATTAACCCCTTATCAGATACCTCACTGGTGAATATGTTTTCCCATACAGTGGATTCTCTTTTCATTTTGTTGATGGTTTCCTTTGCTGTGTAGAGCTTTTAGCTTGCTGTAGTTCCATTTGTTTATATTTCCCTTCCCCTTGGAGACAAGTCAGCAAACAACTATATGCCAACAAATTGGACAACCTGGGTGAAATGGACAAATTTGAAGAAACATAAAATCTTCCCAAAACTTAATCAGGAAGAAACAGAACACCTGACAAGACCAATAACAACTAATGAAATGGAAGCAGTAATAAGAAAAAAAAAAGTCCTGAACTGGATGGCCTCACAGGGGAATTTTACCAAACATTCAAAGGATCACTAGCACCTATCCTCCTCAAACTCTTCCAAAAAATTCAAGTGGAAGGAAGATTTCCAAGCTCTTTTCACAAGACCAACATCATCCCTAATACGAAAACCAGATAAAGACACAGCAAAGAAAGAAAATTATAGGCCAATATCTCTAATGAACATATATGTTAAATCCTTAATAAAATATTATCAATCAGAGCCAGAAATACATTAAAAAAGCATACATCATGATCAAGTGGGATTTATTCTAGGGATGCAAGGTTTATACAATATTTTCAAATCAATGTGATTACATCACAAACAAAACAAAAGGTAAAAATCACATGATCATATCAATAGATGCAGAAAAAGTATTCAATAAAAACCGTCAGTAAAGTTGGAATAGAAGGATCATATCTTAACATAATAAAAGCCACATATAAAAAAATCTACAGCCGCCGAAACCGGTTTGGTTCAGTGGATAGAGCGTCGGCCTGCGGACTGAAGGGTCCCAGGTTCGATTCCGGTCAAGGGCATGTACCTGGGTTGTGGGCACATCCCCAGTAGGAGATGTACAGGAGGCGGCTGATCGATGTTTCTCTCCCATCGATGTTTCTAACTCTCTATCTCTCTCTCCCTTCCTCTCTGTAAAAAATCAATAAAATATATTTTTTAAAAAAATAAATAAATAAATCTACAGCCAACATCCTACCCAATTGGTAGAAACTAAAAGTGTTTCCCTTAGCATCAGGAATAAGACAGGGATGTCTACTTTACCACTCTTATTCAACATAGTATTGGAATTTCTAGCAACAGTGATCAGACAAAAATAAGAAGTTCTTGCTTTACGAGTCTTGTATTTAAGTCCCAGTACATCATTAAAGATCTAATGTGTGATATTATTCAAGTTACTCCTCTCCTGTTTGAGATGCTTCTCATTAACAAAATAAAGGTGTGATCCTCAATGTGATTAGCTTCCCTGCATGCTCTGATGTTTAGTTGTATAATCCTGTAAGCTGAGGCTCGATTTTCAAGAAAAAGTGCAGTGCTCTTCAGGCACAAGCAATACCCTGGGATGCCTATCCTGGTTAGTGCAATATATGAGCTATATATTGAGATACATAGTGTGATGCCGGGCACTATCTATGAGACATATGCTGGTTAAATCTGCTTGGATACAGCTGAACTCGACCTAAAATAGTCTCGGAGGTACCCAGGATGTGGAGTCAGGTGACATCCCAGCCACATAGGTATTTTTTAATTGACCAGATTAAATAGGACTCGGCAGGTTTTTGGAGACACAGATATGAATCCTACCCACAACTGGAGGTTCAGGTGTGTAATAGATGTGAACAAGAGGACAAGGTGGAGGCCAGAATGCAAGTAGGGAAAATAGGACCCATGAGAGAATCTGCAATAAAGGTGGAAGAAGTCTAGAATTTTTTTTAAAAGGACTTGGAAAATAGAACCAAGGATTGCAGAGTCATGACACTTCTGAATGAAATATTTGAGGTGATCTTGGGCCACATTCAACCTTGCCCCACAGATGGTGTATTTGTCTCCAGGGGGAAAAGGGACTGCTTTTATGATAGAGCTCTAAATTCTGGAAGTATTAGAGCCCAAGTTATCTGGCCCCGAAGGCTCTCCCATGGCTCTAATTTAGCAAAGGTATAAAGAAGAGGGATTTTCCTTCTAGTTTTGTAAGAAACTCTTTGGGTGTGTGATCTGTGGTGTCTGTACACCAGCCTGCTGTATACTCAGGAGTCATCAAAAGAAACTTGTTAAAAACACAAATTTCTAATTTCCCATCCTCAGAAGTATTGATCCAATAGTAAGAGAGGCCCAGTAGTCTACAATAAAAAACATTTGTGGTCGTTGAAAGTCAAGTGGTACAAAGCACACATTTTGAGAAACTGTTCTGAATCTAACCATTGACAGTGTTGTCCATGGGCTGGCAAGCATCGGCAATACCTGGGAGTTTATCAGAATCTCAAGCTCCTCCCCTGACTGGCTGAATCAGAGTTGGCATTGGACAGAATCCCTAGATGAAACAAATGCAAGTTAATGCTTGAAACTCACTCTAAACCTGCAGAGGTTGCGCTGAATTTCCAGGATCAGGGACTCTCAGGTGGAGAGACGTGTGTCTCCTGAATGACTAGTACCTACCTAGCCAGGGGTAACAGTAGCAAATGTCTCTAGCAATCAGAGCTGAAGGGGAAGCTGAATAGGTAGCTGGTGGTGGACCTGATTGTCTGGATTACACAGGGAGGGATGGTAGGACTGATTCGCACACATATTTAAGGTGACTTTTGAGGTACTAAAAAATACTTGGTAATTTTTTAAGGGAACTTCATTTCCCTAAAGATGAAAACTTTAAAATGACTGAGATACAGACTTAAATAGTGATGCCATTAAGTTTATATCCAAAGGCTGTTGAAAACTAGGACATTTAAACTGTGGTATAGAAGGATTAAAACTGGGCATTATAAGTTCAGGGTTTCCTATAAGTGATGTCTTTTCCCTCTCTTATATAATATAAAAATGAATAATAACATATTAGGTTTTTTGTTTGTTTGTTTTAAGTTTTCAAAAAGTTTAATGGAGCCAATAAGACATGTAAATTGTGTTCTGGCAGACAACAAAACCTGCTTTCCCTTACCAAAGAAAATGGCACATATTTTATCAAAATTTGACAATCAAGAGTAAAGGATACTGAGATTAAGCGTCAGAGCACCAACTAAAACAAAAGCCCCACAAAACTATCACTCAACTTGGAAAGAGGAACTAGAATCAAGGCATAAAGGGGAGATTAAATATGCATTCCTTCCCATAACTGGTTTGGCTCAGTGGATAGAGCATCGGCCTGCAGACTGAAGGGTCCTGGGTTTGATTCTGGTCAAGGGCATGTACCTTGATTGCGGGCTCGATCCCCAGTAAGGGTTTGCAGAAGGCAGCTGATGGATGTTTCTCTCTCATCCATGTTTCTAACTCTCTATCCCTCTCCCTTCCTCTCTGTAAAAATCAATAAAATGTATTTTAAAAAATATGTGTTCCTCCATCTCAAAAAAAACCTTTAGGCATAGGAGTTCTGGCCACATGTGAGCAATTTATTATTCCACCAAACCCCAACTCCAGAATCTAAATTTACAATGACAGAAAAACACAGATTATCTCTAACTATATTTCTTTGTATAGTCTCAAAGGAAGCTTGAAAGTATTCATAATACAGAGGTTTGTCCATTACAGGTAAAATGAAAGATTGCTAGAATTCTCCCTGCTATAATATTAAAACAAAAATGACCCACTTTTGCCAAAATTTAGAAATACCTCACTTTCATTCCTAGTTTTAGCATGGAATTGGCTTTTTAAAAAAATATATATATATTTTATTGATTTTTTTTTTTTTTTTTTTTTACAGAGAGTAAGGAAGAGGGATAGAGAGTCAGAAACATCATTGAGAGAGAAACACCAATCAACTGCCTTCTGCACACCTCTTACTGGGGATGTGCCCTCAACCAAGGTAGATGCCCTTGACCGGAATTGAACCCAGGACCCTTCAGTCCGCAGGCCGATGCTCTATCCACTGAGCCAAACCGGTCATGGCTGGAATTGGCTTTTTAAAATAAAAGGTTTTATATATACCTAGAGGCTCGGTGCACAAAATTTGTGCACAGGGGGAGGGGGGATTGCCCTTCAGCCCAGCATGCACCCTCTCCAATCTGGGACCCCTGGGGGATGTCCCACAGGGATCGGGCCTAAAAGGGCAGTTGGACATCCCTCTCACAATTCAGGACTGCTGGCTCCCAACTGCTCGCCTGCCTGCCTGCCTGAACACCCCTAACCACTCCCCTGCCAGTCTGATTGACACCTAATTGCTCCCCTGCTGCCCGATTGCCCCCAACTGCCTTTGCCTGCCAGCCTAGTCACCCCCAACTGCCCTCACCTGCCAGCCTAGTCAGCCCCAACTGCCCTTGCCTGCCAGCCTAGTCACGCCCAACTGCCCTCCCCTGCCAGTCTAGTCACCCCTAACTGCCCTCCCCTGCTAGCCTGATCACCCACAGCTGCCCTCTCCTGCTGGCCATCTTGAGACCACATGGGGGTGGCCATCTTGAGACCACATGGGGGCGGCTATCTTGAGACCACATGGGGGCAGCCATCTTGTGTGAAGGTGTGATGGTCAATTTGCATATTACCTCTTTATTATATAGGATGATTACAGAATTCCAGTTTACACATTTCTAACATTCCGTTCACATCCCACCCAGTCAATGAATATTATGGTTAACTTAGCAAAGTTTTTTCACATAAAGATAGTAAATGGCTGAAGAAATCGTAAACTTTAACAATATGTTGTGAGTAAATTACTGGACAAACCCTTACATTGGTTTTTTAAGCTCAAAAACAAACAAACAAAAATTGCCTGTTTGGTGTGTCTCAGTGGTTGAACACTGACCTGTGAAACAGGAGGCCACAGTTTGAATCCCAGTCAGGGCACATGCTTGGGTTGTAGGCTCCATCCCCAGTGCATTCAGGCATTCAGGAGGCAGCCGATCAAGGATTCTCTCTCATATTGGTGTTTCTATCTCTCTGTCTCTCTGACATCAATAAAAATTTTTTTTTAAATGGATATTTTCTGAATACTAAGGATGATTGCCCTCTGTATGCCTGACTTCAGCTGAAAAGATCTGGAATGCTCACTGGTGTGGGCCTCATTAGCACCAAATCATGACCAGCTGTCCGCCATTTACTTATTTAAACACTGTCGCTTGTTGTAGCTGCTGATGTTATTTACAGAAGCTGTCACTTTCTGTGACTTTTCATTATCCACCTAATTCTTTTCACCAAAAAAAAAAAAAAATGCTGCCAGGAATCATGATGTGCCAGATGAATCTATCTATTCCTCCAGTTTCAGAGTAGCCAAGAAGCTGGGCAACATTTCTCCCTGGGTTCGCTTTCCCTACTTCCGCTCTTCTTTCTGTCTATTTCACTACATATATATCCCTCTCCCACTGTTATCGTTTTTATTCATGGATCATTTATGTATTTAAGCAAGGCTCACGAATCAATTCCATAAGAATCAAGTCAATGTTATCATCTTCTATGCAAAGTGACTAGAATAGCACCTGGCAAATATAGGCAGTTCATAAATGCTGGGTATTCACAAGAGAGTTCTAATAGCTAGCTCTGCGGATAGCATGTTGCTATGGAAAGTACTGTAGGATATAAAATATAATGCAGAGTTCCTGTCATTTCTCCCTAGAACTGGCTATATGATTTGCTGGGCTCAGCACAAGTGGAAAATGCAGACCCGTTGTTCAAAAACTGTTAAGAATTCCAAGATGGTGACAGCAGAGTGGGACCTTTCTGAGTGTGGGCACAAGCCACGTACCCATAAAGTTATGAGGATAACTGTAATTTTAGTTAGGAAATATTTTTTTTTTTTTGGATTTCTGAGCTCTATTGCGAGCTTAAAAAAATTAGCAGATATATTCCATTTTCTTTTCCTTAAAATATAATCATTTGTTAGAGCATGTCCAGTGATTCTCTGCTGGTAGAACAAAGATAGCATATGAATAGGTGAAGAGTAGAATAGCAGGATTTAAGCATCACAAAGAAATGATCCTGATCACTAAGTAATATTCATTTAAAATATTTTATAATTGTTTTTCATCTGAGTCCACTCACCGCTGCTAGAAGCACAAATAAAAACCTGCAATATCTTTCTCCCTCATCCTTTTCTTTCCCTCTCCCCCAATTCAGAGGATGCATTTTCTTACTGAGAAAAAATAAATGTCAATAATGGGCAATTAATACAGATTAAAATGCCATAACCCTTTCGCATGCAGAGTGAGAAGACAGGTTGAAAACTGTCACGTTATCTTGTGCTACATGGCTATGGAGAATCCTCTGATGATTCTTGTTCATATGTACAGAAAACACATATTCATATTTATTCAGTATTCCAATGGTTTACATTTCTGTCTCTATTAGTAGACTCTACGATCCTTCAGAGCAGGCCTGCTGCCTGTCTGCTTTCCATATGTCCCAGGAATAAAAAATGGCCTTTACTTTTTTAAATGGTTGGAAAAAATCATAAGAAGGATTTTATATTTCATGACACATGAAAATTATATACAATTCAAATTTCAGAATTCATAAATATGCATTGGAACACAGCCACACTGTTCCTTTATGCATTTTGTGGCTGCTTTGGGCCTGCCACAGAGTTAGGTAGTTGTGACAGTCATATGGCCCACAAAACCTCAACTATTTGCTACCTGGATCTGTACAGAAAAGGTTTGCTGACTTCTATTCCCGTGTGAAGGCTGTTTCTTCATCATCAACGAATTGCCTGAGTCTAGTACAATAGCTGACTTACGTTTTTTAAAGATATTTTTTAAACAGAGAGAGGTAGGGAGAGGGAGAGAGAAACATCCATGTGAGAGGTAAATATTGGTTGGCTGCCTCCTGCACACCTACCAGGGATCAAGCCCACACCCTGGGCATGTGCCCTGATCAGGAATCAAACCGGCAACCTTTTGGTGCAATGACACCCAACCAATTGTGCCACGCCAGTCAGGGTTATATGGGTGGGTTTCTTTAATGCTGAAGACAGTGAGAATAAAAAGAACAAATGGAGGGAGTGGGAGGGTGTTCCTGTTTCATGAGACATTGTTCTGGAGGTCCATCCATCTTGTCAGACTCTCTCCTAAATGGACTTTTGTCTAGCCCGTGTGTGTGTGTGTGTGTGTGTGTGTGTGTGTGTGAGAGAGAGAGAGAGAGAGAGAGAGAGAGAGAGAGAGAGAGAGAGAGAAAGAGAGAGAGGGAGAGAGAGAGAGAGAGAAAGAGAGAGAGGGAGAGAGAGAGAGACAGAGACAGAGACAGAGAGACAGAGACAGAGAGACAGAGAGAACATTTCAATTTTACTCTTTACTCTCCTGGGAAATTTTAATTATACAATGCACTGTTGTCAACTATAGTCACTATGTCATACATTATATCCTCAGACCTTATTAATTTATATCTGAATGTTTGCATTTTTTAACAACCTCTACCCATTTCTTCACCCCTCAAACACTGATAATCACTTATACTCTGTTTCTATGTGTTTGACTATTTTTTTCTTTCTTAGATTCAACATATGAGATCACGCAGTATTTGTCTTTTTCTGGCTTATTTCACTGATTACAGGTTTCATCCATGTTCTCCAGGTTTCATCCATGTTGTCACAAAGGACAGAACTTTCTTCCTTTTGAGGTTGAATGATTTTCCATTGTGTGTGTATGTGTGTGTGTGAGCACGAGCATGCATGTATATACATCACATTTTATTTATCCATTCAGCTATTGACAGATACTTAGGTAGTTTTATTGCTCTTTAAATTATGAAAACTGTCAGAGTAATGTGGAAGAATACTTCTCTTATTCTAGATTGTACTATATTTCAATTACTTAAGACTTAGCTAAAGTTGTGATGTTGATGGCTACAACACTTATTGTTGACTGTTGTTGACTAAAACCCTAATTAAATTTGACATCCCAGTCTTCTCAGGCAATATTTGCATAGAAAAAAACCAACAATGATTGCAGAAATCCTGCTCCTTTTTCACCTATAAATTCTATAAATTCCTGTTAATTTTTAAAGTTCAAGTGTCCATGAGGTTTTCATTTTTATGGAAAATAATAAAAATAACCTCCACTTGTTTTTTTTGTTTGTTTGTTTGGTTTGTTTGTGGGGTTTTTTACATCTTCAGGAATCTATGGGACAAAAAATTTTCATTCAACAGTTTTCTTTCCAACTGCAAACTGTACTAAATTGCCTTTCACTTTTTCAAAAACTCCATTTTTAGCTTTTATGCAATGGTGAATACCTCTCCAAAACAAAGCATGGAAAAGTAAATTTTGTATTTCCTAAACTATGTTATTTCATTATCTTTACTTCATCAGGCCCATTGTCCTACATGCTAATATGTCCTTTTAATGTGTAGAGAAAGAAATATCTGGAAATGCCCTTTTACACCCTTTTAGTTGAAAATAAGCAGTGTTGTAGAATAAAACAATATATTTGGAGTCCTATAGAAATATTGTGTCTTCAATAAATGTAATTATTTTTTAAAATATATATTTCTATTAATTTCAGAGAAGAAGGGAGAGGGAGAGAAAGATAAATAGAAATATCAATGATGAGAGAGAATCATTGATTAGCTGCCTCCTGCACACCCCCTATTGGGGATCGAGCCGGCAACCCAGGCAGGTGCCCTGGACTGGAATCAAACCCAGAATCCTTCTGTCCTCAGGCCAACACTCTATCCACTGAGTCAAACCAGCTAGGGCGGTAAATGTAATTCTTATATATTTATAGCATAGTTTGACTGAGTACAGTGGCTCTGCAAGGTTCTTACTGGCAAGCAGGAGAAACATTTCTACCTAAATTAACCAGAAATGTAAACTGTTGGAACCAGGCACAGAAAATAAGCAGAAGCCAAAGGAAGCTGGGTAGCATGGGAGCAGCCACTGTCATGCCACCAGAAAAGTCTGGCAAGGAACCCACGCCTGTACAGTCTCTTGGAATCAACCCCTTTTATGGGATAAATTGTATCCCTTCAAAATTCATATGTTGAAGTCCTAACACCTAGTACTTCAAAATCATGATCCTAACACCTAGTACTAACACCTAGTACTTCAAAAACATGATCATTTTTGGATATAGAGTTATTGCAAATGTAATTAGTTGACTTATTCAGAGTAGATCCTAATATGACTAGTGTTCTTACAAAAAGGGGAAATTTGGACACAGACACACACAGGGAAAATGCCACATGAGGATGAAGGCAGAAATTAGGGTGATGCTTCTACAAAGACTGCCAGGAAACCAACAGAAGTTAGGGGAGAGGCATGGAACCGATTGAAAGAAACAACCCCGCCAGCCAACATCTTAAACTCAGACCTCTAGCCTCCAGGACTATAAGATAATAATTTATGTTGCTTAAGCCACCAAGTTTGTGGTCCTTTAACACCACAGCCCTAGGAAGTGAATACCACTGACTCTCCCCTGATACACCATTATGCCGTCTCTAATAGTCCCAGGATCTTTGCTCCATCTCAAAATTTAAGGTCCCAAAAGGAAGTAGCCAATTCAACAAGTCTAGGTCACATGAGCAAGCTCTGTTGTCAGGGAGCTGGAGAAAGAAGATCAAATCCCTGTTAGCTCCTGGAAATGGAAGCAAGGTCTTCTCTCCTCCCAAAGAGAGATTCCTTGGAACTCCACAAATGGGAAGGTGCTGGGGGTGCTGTGATGCCAATAAGGAACCAATGGCTGTCATGTCGGGTCAGTCTCATAGACTTTCCAAGTTCACTGCGACATTGGAGGCCACAGAAATCTACCACATTATCCCAGGGTGTGGATTCAATTTTGCTAACAGTGCTCCCTTTCTCATATTCCAAATAATTGTGATAGCCCTATATGTAAGCAGACTGTCTTTTAGAGTATATATAATAAAATATCTATAATAATAAAAGCATAATATGCTAATTAGACTGGACAGCCAAATGACCTTCCGGATGAAGGGGTTGCGAGGGCCGAGCCCTTTGCACGAATTTTGTGCATCGGGTCTCTAGTACTCTAAATATATATAAACTAAGAATTGGTAGCACTTTTGTGAATATATTTGTAGCTAACAACCAAAAGTGAATAAATATCATTGACAAAGAATTTTTACCTATCTGCGTGAGACATTATTCACTGCATCAAGAGACCATGTTTATTTGATGTATTACTTTGCAGACCCCTTGCAATAACTTGTAGTAACCTGGAGTCCCCCCTGCTTACCCCAGGGGTCTATAACCCATAGACTTGGAACTATTGTTTTCCATGTAAACTGATTTACTGGAAAGGCTCCATGCTGTGAGAGAATAAATATGAAATGGTTTTATTTTTCTCTAGACTTTACTTTCAACCATGTTTTGTTGAACCATTCTTTCCCATCCTTTCATAGTCTCTTTTAATTACATCAAGTTCTGTTTAATTTCCAATTTCAATCACAATTTAATTTCAATCTCCTATTTTCCCCTTTCCCCAGCAAGGCTGATAGAGTCTAGCTATGAGAAGCCTGCTCTTCTGCAGTGGCGAGCTCCTCCAGTCCTTTGAGACAGGGAAATGGGAGAGGAAAGGGACAAACATCTCAGTTCTTTGCTGGCCTTTCTCTACTGGCTGCCCCTCTGTCGAGTCAGCATTGGCTGGACATCAGTGCTGTCTATGTGCAGCAATTCCAATGCTGCCTCATTCATAGGGTGAGTGTGTATGTGTGTGTGTCTTTCAGGAGGCCCTGCATAACCTTCCTGCTTAACAATTCCCTAACCTGAGACACCCAACTGCAGCCTGAACTCTCCATCCTTTCCTCTCTGCTTTCACCATTGTTGATCTTCCTGTAGCTGATGAAGTTGCTTTTGATGAGAGGACAGCTTCCTTGAGTAAGGCTCAACAAGACTATTCAATTGCAGCTACTAGTCATTACATAGCATCAATACCCTTGCGCAGCGGTTCTCAACCTGTGGGTCGCGACCCCTTTGGGGGTCAAATGACCCTTTCACAGGGGTCGCCTAAGACCATCGGAAAACACATATATAATTACATATTGTTTTTGTGATTATTCACTATGCTTTATTATGTTCAATTTGTAACAATGAAAATACATCCTGCATATCAGATATTTACACTACGATTCATAACAGTAGCAAAATTACAGTTATGAAGTAGCAACGAAAATAATTTTATGGTTGGGCGTCACCACAACATGAGGAACTGTATTAAAGGGTCGCGGCATTAGGAAGGTTGAGAACCACTGTCCTTGTGTATCAAACAATGGAGCACATATTGCCAATTGTCTCCTGCTCAGGCTAAGTCAGCAAGTTGGCTGCTTAAGAATGCCCAGAAACTGTATCTCAATAAGGGTATGGGTTACACAGGTACATGCATTTGCCAAAGCATATTCAATTATATCGGCATCTCTCAAAGGTATCACAACTTCAGTTCCAGACCATCGCAATACAGTGATCATCTCAATAAAGTGAGTCACACATGTTTTTGGTTTTCCAGGACATATAAATGTTATGTTATACTATCTGTAGTCTATTAAGCATGCAATAGCATTATATCCAAAAAGCAATGTTCATATCTTAATTAAAAACTAACTTATTTTCAAAAATGTTAACCATAATCTGAACCATTAGCAAGTCATAATCATTTTGTTGGTGGAAGGTCTTGCCTTGATGTTGACGGCTGCTGACTGATTAGAGGGGCAGTTGCTGAAGCTTGAAGTGGCTGCGGCAATTTCTTAAATCAGACAACAATGATGTTTTCTATGTTGATTGACTCTTCCTTTTACAAAAGATTTCTCTGTAGAAACTTGTTTCAAAATTAAAGTCCGTCCTTCCACATCTTGCCACAACTTTATCAGCTAAGTTTATGTAATATTTTAAATGCTTTGCTGTCATTTCCACAATTTCACAGCCTCTTCACCAGGAGTCCCTTCCATCTCAAGAAACTGCCTTCTGTGCTCATCCACAAGAAGCAACTCCTCATTCATGAAAGTTTTATCATGAGGTTACAGCAATTCTTCAGGTTCCATCTTCAGGTTCCACTTCTGATTCTAGTTCTCTTGTTCTTTCTACAACAGCTGCAGCTACTTTCCCCACTGAAGTCTTAAGCCCCTCAAAGTCATCCATGAGAGTTGAAATAAACTTCTTCCAAACTCCTGTTAATGTCAATATTTTTACCTCTTTGCCTTAAATCTCAAATATTCTTAATGGTTTCTAGAATGGAGAATCTTTTCCCAAAAGGTTTCAATTTGCCTAGATTCATCAGAGGAATCACAATCTATGGCAACAATAGCCTTATAAAATGTATTTCTTAAATTAGACTTGAAAGTTGAAATTATTCCTTGATCCATGGGTAGCAGAATTATGTGTTAGCAGAAATGAAGACAACATTAATCTCGCTGTACATTTTTCTCAGGGTTCTTGACCAGGTGCAAGGAATCTTTTTTTAGCAGTAGGTTTCAACAATGGACTTAAAATGTGCAGTAAAACATCTTGTAAGCAGATGTGCTGCTATTAAGGCTTTGTTGCTCCATTTATAGAGCACAGGAAGAGTAGATTCAGCATAATGATTATGGGCTTTTTAGAATAATAAGTGATATTTTTAGAATAATAAAAATATTTAGAATGGTAAGTGAACACTAGCTTCAAGTCATTAGCTGCATTAGCCCCTAACAAGAGAGTCTGCTATCTTCCAACTTTTCTTCTGCAGGTTTTCCACCTCACTCAGCATACATAAAAATAATGAGATTTAGAGCCTTGCTGGTTAAACTTTGGTTTAGGCCCTAACCAGTGGTGGGCAAACTCATTAGTCAACAGAGCCAAATATCAACAGTACAATGATTGAAATTTCTTTTGAGAGCCAAATTTTTAAAACTTAAACTATATAGGTAGGTACATTATTATTAACTTAATTAGGGTACTCCTAAGGCTTAGAAAGAGCCACACTCAAGGGGCCAAAGAGCCGCATGTGGCTCGCAAGCCGCAGTTTGCTGACCATGGGTTTAAGGGATATTAAGGCTGATTTGATCGTCTATCCAGACTACTAAAACTTTCTCCGTATCAACAATTAGGCTGTTTTGCCTGCTTATCATTTGTGTTCTCATTGGAGTAGCACTGTTTGATTTCCTTCAAAGACTTTTTTTTCTTGACAATCACAATGTGGCTAATTGGTGCAAGAGGCCTAGCTTTTGGCTTATCTTGGCTTTTGACACGCCTTCCTCACTGGGCTTAATCATAGATAGCTGTTGGTTTAATGTGAGAGACCTAAAACTCTTTTTTTCACTTGAACACTCAGAGGCTATTGTAGGTCATTAATTGCCCTACATGATTCCATATTGTTGTGTCTCAAGGAATAGGGAGAGAGTGAAAGATGGAAGAACAGCCAGTCAGTAGGGCAGTCTGAGCACACATATTTATTGATAAAGTTACCACTCTTATTATGAACAAAGTTATTAGATTAGGTTATTAGATTATATTATTAGATTGTGTCAGATCTTGCTTAGCAGACTAGATTCTTCCTGAAACCTCTGGAGAAACTCCTTTCTGATTAAGGTTTCACAGAAAATTCTTTGATAAATACTTTCTGCTGTTGTGGATGATCCCACTGGGCCAAATAAGAGGGTACATTCTAGAACTTACTAAACAGTGTCTTATTCCTAGAAGCAAATTATGACAGCAATGGCTGTAGATCCCACTTGTGTGGGTGGGCCAGAACTATGCCCATCAATAATACCTTAAAGTGGTCTTCTAATTTGTCTTATACACAAACCTTTCCTTTTCTGTCTTATCCTTTTCATGAAAATATTTTGCTCACTCTGTCAACTAGATACTATGTTAAAAGTTAAAAGGTTAAAAAGTTGATTCCAGATGATCTTAAGGACAGGCATTAAAATATTTTGTAAGATATTACTAAAAATATTCTGAAATCACCATTTGACCAAGTCAACAAAGACCATTGCATTCTACCTTCATACTTTTTATCTCAGGATGAGCAAAACAAATTTGAATATTTGACACTTTTATTAGAGTATCCAGCAATAATCTTGAGGCATGCAACATCATTAGATTAAACCTGAATAAAGCAAGTCTGAAAAGAAGCACTATTTCTTAGAAACATCATTAAAAAAAATAACCCAATTTCATGTAATATTTCTCTTCCAAAGTAGCACGCAAGCTCATTCTGGCACTTTGGAAATGAATCACTTGCTCTGGTCTCACCCAGGAGGAGTAAATCATCCAATTTTAGAGAAGTTGCTAAAATAGGAGGAAGAAAATGAACTTTCCAGCATACTTACTCAAATGCCTATGCCTGCTTTATATTAGATTAGGGAGTTCTTTTCCTTAGGCAGATTTAGGGATTTTATTCCACATTGAAGATAACTAAGCACAAATGTGTTACAAGTCATCTCAGAGTCTTGTACAACATACTCATTCTGGTTGTGTCATACTCATTTATTCATCAAGTCATGGCTTTTCACCATATGATAGTTCTTAAAGTAAAATTTTCCATCACCAGACACAAAAAAGTATATTTAACGATAATTTATCAGCATTGGTTTCTATGTTGCTTTTCCTCTTCCCCAGTATTACAGCATTTCTGGTGTGTCTGACCTGGCTAAGAAGAAAATCTTTGGTATTAACATTTGTCTATATATTCTACCAGGACATTGGGTACAATGGCACAAAGCTGTGATCTTGGAGTAATCTAAAAAGAGTTTAATTAAAAATAGTTTAATTAATAGTTTAATTAAAATGGCATACAAACTGTGCGTAAGAGTGGGAAAATGTAATTTAACTAAATAAATTTATGCAGAAAACTTACACTTAAAAATGTACATAAGGCATAACCAATTTTAAGTGAATTTGCAACCTTAAAAGTTAACTAGTTGGAAAGAACAATTTGCTTTTATGTTAAAGAGATAACATTTCAATAAAGTAAGGAATTACATATATGTGTCTATTTTCAATGAATGCTAGTGTCTATAGTTAAAAATACCAATAAAATTTGGGAATGGTTCATTTTCTCTCTGCAAGAGAATTGAGATGTAGTAATCCTTACCTATATAGACTTGGTTAATTAATATTTTCAGAGAACTCTGAGTTCTTGCAATAATAATCTCCATAGAAAGATGAAACAGATTTCTATGAACACCCACGTAAGCCACTCAGAAAGGCTGGCATAAAAACCAGGATTTCAACCACTAAGAATAAAATGACATATCCATGCGGGTAACCATCAAAGGAGACCTCCAATCCATCACTCCTAAAGAAAAAAGAAATGTTAAAAAAGAAATGAGATAAGGAAATAGTCACTTCAGCACCACCTCATGCCCTTCTAGAACAGCAAGCCCCTACACCAACCAGTTATTTTTTGATCCACTCTAGTGCGGTCTTGAATTTAGAGAGGTTTTCTAAGATTAGTTAGTGTTAGCTGGTTAATATTCAAAGGTGGTCTTTTCCTAAAAGTGTCTGAGTTTAATAAGAGAGCTATTTGAGATGCATATAAAACATTCTTCCATATTTTTTTTGGAATAAAAGCACTGCTCTCTATCATTCTAGGCTTACAGGCCATCTTGTCTTATAATTATAGTTGCCTGATCATTACCACCTGGTTATTATGAATGTTGGATAAAATAATTACTAATCTAACTGAGAGGTTATGAAGACAGAGGATTTATTGATCTTTACCAGTTATCTAAACAATAGGCACATCTTTTTTCCAAGCCAAATTCTCCTGTCCAATGTCATTACACTAATTTTGACTTCTTTCCTAAATTAAATTCTTTCTCCATGAGAGAATATTGTTGATAGACAGCCCACAGAGTATAGGACTTAATAACAGGCAACTGCTTCTAGGAGCAGAGCCCTCCTGACTGTGTTTCAGATCTAGCGAAAGTCACCAATTACCAGATTCTCCGGAGACCAGACCTTACAATGAGTTTTCTGACCCCGAGAGGATTTAGATAAGCTCTGGATACATTCTGTTCTGTGACATGAGCACTGAGTTGCTTAGCAGCAAAAATGTTCCTCCCCTCTCACACCTCAGCCAACAACATTTCCCCAGGATTTATAAGGTTGCAACAGGATGGGAGTGCAGCGCTTCAAAGTGAGAGAGCAGGTTTTTGCTAATCTTGCATTAGGTTTAAGACCCTCAGGCAATATGCAATGCCTTCTGAGTCTTTTCTTTCCTAAATTCCAGGATGGAAGGGCCCCCAGGTGGTTCTGTTCTTTCCTCCCCCAGTGGTGTGGGCAGCACCAGCCAGGTAGGGCTTTAGGAGAGGTAGAAGTTCTCACTTCCCAGAGGGCTTTGTATGATTAATCTAATAATAGGGGTGGGGAGCAGCATTTATAGGGAGAAAGTAATATAACATCTTTGAGTGCCAATTATACACCTAATGTCTAAGGAGAGTCAGTGTGGTTGTCAAAACCATGGTCTGTGAAGTGGGACTGCCTGGTTCAGATCCACTTCCTCCTGGTAACCCCTCTGAGCCTCTGTTCCTCATTTATGATATTAAAGAAGGTATCTAGTCAGAGATTAGAGGGTAAATAGGAGAACCTTTCAGAGACTTAGTTGAGGACTGGGTGCATTGGAAGCTCTCAAAAAAAAAAAAATCTTAGCAAGTATGACAAAGAAAAAGTAGGTACTGTTCATCCTACTTTACATTTGAAGAAACTGGATATCAGAAATGTCAAAGCTTCTCGTGACCAGGGTCATACAACTAATTAATAAATGGAAGAGTGAGGATGTGAGTCCAGGACTGCCTCCCATGCCTTAGCACCAGGCCATGCTAGTATTGTCAGGAGACTGTGTTATACCCAGCACAGGAATCCAAGGGGCTGAAGATGGGTCATGGTGCCCAGGAAGCCACCAATAGAGGTTAGTGCACCGGAGAAAAGGACTGAGTTTCCCCTCAGTTGTCTTTTACAAAGTAGTTTTTCCTGGGAAGAATATCACAACCTAGGGGGAAGGGGGATGAGGAAATTGACATCAGGCTGGGCACATGCCACATGCTGGGTGCTGGAACACACACTATGTACTTCTCATCTACTTCACACAATGTGTTCAGTGTTGGTGTTATTATCCCATTTTATAGGTAAAGAAATGGAAGCTCAGAGAAATAAAGCATCAGTCCCAGGATTAAGGGCTAATTGATGAAGATGAGCTCACCCACAGCCAGTCCTGTCTGCTTTCCAATGCCACCAGCTCTCTGTGCAGTAGACTAACCAAATGGACTCATTTTCTCACGGAACCTAGATGAAATTGCTTTATCAACAACCTGGCAATCACAGTTCTAACCAGACCTTGGCTATGAGCACCTGAGGACAGGACAGGCACCGAGGGCTGTGGAAAAGCAGAGAAGGCGGTGGAGAGGGTTGGGGGCAGGAAGCCACCAGCTCCAATCAATCTGACAGGCCACCTGCAATGCTGGATGCCGGAGAGGATTTAGAGTAACAAGCAGTTAAAAGTGGATTTTGCCATTAATGCATTTCTGATTAATGCCTTCCGCTCCATTCAGAAGTAAAGTAAGTTCATTTTCTTTTCGGAAGATCCACACCTTGGAGATTCTTTAATTATAGCTCTTCATTTAACTCCTGTGAAGAAATGGCTGCATCTCTTGAAGAGAAATGACTACTTTTTAGAGGCTCTATCTCCCTCCGGTTGCCACTGCTGCCCTGAGCGCTCATTAGCCTGGATAGGAAATAGCTTTGTACAAGGCCGTGGAAGGCCAGCTGTCCTTAGGTTGAAGGGCATTTGTTCACCGAGCCCGTCTGACTCAGCAGTGAGGTGTGTGGGGAGGAAATCTCTCTGCTTGGCTTAGCTCTGCTCTTATTCGTCTTTCAATGGAAGGAGTGTGGATTTTCTTCTCTATTCAAGTTCTACTCAGAAAGCAGAGGAAGTACATAATTATTTGGATGTCCCTTGTATCCTTCTGCTGCACATTTTACAGGAAATCTGACTATTAAAATATTATTTGTAATCTATTAAAATACATTCGGGTTGTTCAAAAGTCGCTGCGTGGGAGGGTGGCATAAACACTGTACCCTGCAGCACAAAGGTCAATTTTGTTGAGCTCCAGCACAGCACACTGTGTCAACCGAACGAGGAGCAGAGCAATAATTCTGGAAATTCTTGGGAGAAAGTGTTTCTTATTGCTCTTGGTTTTAAAGGCCCAAGGTGTCCCAGGGTTTTCTCCAGTGGCCTTGAACAATTAAAATGTCAAAGGACGTTGGGAGGCAAGTGTCAGATCCTTCCACTGAGTCCTTCCCAGGGTATGCCTGCCATGGGGGGGTGTCCCACAAGGAAGGTGCCCGACACTGAGCAACCTTTTCCCAGCCCTTTCAGAAGCAGGAGAAATGAGGACGCCATCAGCATCCCATCGCATACAGTGTGACCGGAAAGATCAAACAGAACGCAAGCTCAGAAAGCCTCTGGCCTTCCTCTCAGATCTTGCACCAAAATAATTAAACCTATCTTCAGTCTCCATCGGGCTGACTTAAAAGTGAGAGTCGCACAGCAGTCAAGGCCAGTCCCTCAATTACCCAGTGTTCCGGCATCACAAAATAATTGTCATGACCAAGATTGTGATGCGCCACAGTGAGGAAGAAACAGTCCTAGAACCCTCACAGCTATCGCTGTGGAGGCCAGACAGGTGAGATGCAGTTTGATCTCCAAATCCTATGGGAAAAGATCTACCTCAAATAGAACCAAATGAACCAAATATCTCCCCAACACTAAGAGAGAGGTCACTGTTTACTAGCTGTGTGACTGTAGGTAGATTGTTCAACCCTGCTGTACTTTGGTTTTCTTATTGTAAAGTGGAGTTAAGAATACACCTACAGGATAGGACAGTTGTGAGAATTAAATGTGTCCTCGGAACAAAACAGTGCCTGGCATCCAGCTATGCATTACCATCATCTTTCCTATCGAGGCATGTCAGTGGGCGCCTGTAGATCACACATGAATGAGATTCCGTGTCTGTATCCATCCCTGACTCACCCACGTCCTCACCAACATTGCCAAATGAATAACCATCTAAGCTTGATTTTCCCCACGTCCAATAAGCTGACCACACATGTCTCTACCACACAGGAATGTGGTTCAAACCACCTCATTTACTGTTCTGATGCTCCCTGAAGCGACTAATATGAAAATGAATTTGCTAAATTCAAAACCCAACAAGACACCTATGCTGACCACAGCTCTTGCTGAAAATATCAAAGTTAAAGCATAAAGGGAGGAATGTTTCAATATCATATTTTCATTATGCCAAGGCTTCATGGATTTAAAAAATTGAGTAAAAAAGCCTGACCCTGACAGGTCAGATTTTTTTGTTGTTGTTTGCCATTTTTGTTCTTCAAAAGTTTCTGAGGATTATTCTGTGCTGCAGGCTAAATAAATGTTAGTTTAGCTCTTGGGCTACTGCCTATCAAGGGATTCTCTGAATGACTTCGTGCCTTAGGCACCATGAAAATGGATTTATGAGTTTTCCAGGCATCCACATAGCCAAATAAGGCTGTACATCAAAGGGCCCTATTTAAAGCTAAGTTAACCACCAAAGAATACTGCTAGAAGGAAAGGAAATGATAAAAGAAAGGGATGGGGAAAGTTGCGGGCTGAATGGAAAAGCAGCAGAGAGTCAATACTTGAGGGTGAGGCAGTAACTCACCCTAAAGCTACTCTTCTTTGTATAAAATCACACCACTGAGATAGAATGAGCGGTGAGCCACGGGAAGCTGATCCAGCATAAATCAGCATTCCACAGCTCCCATAGCCACCGATCTCAGTCAACTGCTCCGGACCTATGGGCCAGAAGGGCTCCACATCACTTCAGAAGGGGTTCCCTCCAGACATGTTTTGTATTTGGGGTCCTAAAGTTAAACGTTATTGAACATTTCCAGCAAGCATGTTGATCAATTCCAAGATACCTACTGTCTTGTTCTTTGAAAAGCCTGGGAAGTTGTTCTCTTCTAGCTTAAAAATAAGTAATAGAATGTAAGGCGCTATTAAAAAAAAATAGGTATGTTATTTATATTGTGGATGAAAGGGGCCACATGCTAGCCTGACAAGCTCAGGGGAGGCCTGCATGGCAGTCTTGCAAACTCAAGAGACCTAAAGTAACCACAAAGGATGGTCTGAAATTACATTTTAACTAAAAGAAGTTATGGTGGGTAATTACATCCTAGGCCGGTATCTTCACTGACAAGGTCAACCTTTACCTTAACTGAGCCTATCTGTCTTTTTGCATCTATGATAACATACCCTTGAAATGTCTGGGTAACTTGTTACTTCTCTTTTTCTGAACCCCTCGTGGCACAACCCAATGTGCCTGGATGCCAGGACAGATGCCACAAATTCCTTCATTGTTACCATGTTAATTGTTCCTGCACCTACCTAAGAATGTGTCTATCATTTTACTTTTTATCCAATCCCCCCAATTTGCTTTCTCCCACCTCTCTAGTCTATCCCAGTGGATTTCATGTCACCCACCTAGGTCCCTCTTTTGATTGCAGTGTATAACTATAGATGTAACCCGCCATTCTCCGGAGCATTATCTCAGTCCGCTGAGGTTCTGCTTCCCAGCAATTGTCGACAGTTTGGCTCAAAGAAACTCACAAAAATTCTTTACAGGTTTGAATGTTTTTATGTTAACAGTATTTTACCGTGCCTTACCACTTGCCATGCCCTTTATTTACAATAACCGTGGTTTGCACAAGGCTTAAGGAACAATATCTAACCTCACACACATTCACGTTATAGAAGTATAGGTAACGGTCCAACGCTATAAAGCTAAGCAATAGGTGTTGAAGAAATTATTGCATGTAATTGTCCTTTCTTTCCTTTTTTGTTTGTGTGTAATGAGAAGTGTGTTAGCCTGGGCATGGAATGGCAATCATTTTGTGCAATGAGACCATTGGTATACAGAGGCGTGGCCAGGTAGCTCTTCAATAAATAAAGCTACTGCAAATTCAACAACACAACCAAGAGCAGAGCTCTATGGTGTCAAATGTCCTGGCAAGTTCTGAGCGTACACTGGCCAGTTCTCAGCGGGAGTTCTTGGAGGGGCGAGAGTGTGAAATAGATTGAAGGAGGATAAAGGACACTGTGAACCCATCTCTCCCCCTCACTACAGTTAAGGCCAACAGAGCCTTCTAGCCGTTCTCTTAATTAGTCCAGGGAGGGCTGATTGGGCAAGACTAGGCCTGGGGAAAACCAGGATGTCCATTGATTGTATCCATCACTTGTCATCTGTGTCTCCCTCTATCTCCTTCTTCTCTGTGTTCTTTGCTTCCCACGACACTACTATATAGTCCCATCATCCTCTCACCTCTTTTCCCTATTAAAACTTACTCTCAGAAAAAACGATATCCATCCACATTAAGAATGACAATAAAAAAGAGCTCCACTTGTTAGCAATTCTTTAAGAATCAGCATTTTGACAGATATCAAAGCTTTATGATAGAGAAGAAAGGTCTAAGGTAAGGATTTGTGGAGTTTATTATTTCAGCAGCTGAATGTCTTCAATGGATTGGAATCTATTCTATACACCATTGGAAATAGAACAACATGGAGTTTGCCCTCACGGTATTCACAGCCTAATAACAGACATAAAAAATGAATGCAGTGCACCACTGAGATATAAAAAATGGCACAGGAGAGGTTCTGACAGTCTGAAGAGAAAGGAACTCACTCTCCCTAGGGAAGTGGGACAATGTGAGATTCTTGCTCTTAAAGGAAATGGAGGCTTTGCCAGGTGAGGGGAGGAGAAGGGCGGACCCTGCAAAGGGAAGAGAATGTGAAGAGTGTTGGTAGGGGAGGGGCCTTGGGGAACATGCTGTGCTTGAGAACTAACCAAGAAAAGACTTCCAGGACCTTAAAAATCACACGCAGTAGGTGACACTGGTTGAAGGAGATCAGGCCTGTGAATATGAACGTCACTTGCAGGGAACAATCGTATTTAGAGAAGAAACTGCAGTGGACTGTCTGACCCATCACTCTTGTCACTTCACAGGACCTCATCGCTGCAGTCAAAACTGGGGAGTTTGTCTTGTAGATTTCCAAGGGCAAAATAGCCTCCTTTCCTGGCTAGAAGATCCAGCATCTAACCTGTTCTAAAATGCTGGGGAGCCTTAAACAGGGAGCACGGATGTGAGAATTGAGCAAGCAGTGAGCAAACACTCTTGGCTGACATACAAGCCTGCCGCCCATCCCCAGTCCCCCCTACATTATAGGTGGCATCTGCCATTACCTTTATCTCATGCATTTGCCACTATTTATTACTTAGGTCCCACTAATCTTAACATTTTTTTTTGCACGCATTGTATTTTTCACTTGGATACTGTTAGAATTCTCCTGGGATGGTTGATAGAAGTTTCAATTACCAGCCCATTTCCTCAGCAGCCTGGGGGAATGGGAAGTGATCCCTGCCAAAAAAAAAGTTGCATTTTTCTCTGAATTTGGTGAAACTTCTGCTTCAAAGAACAGTGTTGTTGTTTTTTCACTCTCTCCCTCCCCCCGCCCCCTGCTGTGCTGCCTCCTCCTCCTACTTCTCTAGTTTCTAATTTAGTTTGGCCTCTTCTAGAAAGAGATGGACAATTCTAAAGAAAGTGATGCACTGCCTACTTAATTAATTTGGCTTCACGTTTGCTTTTGGCCTCCTAGAGCAGCATTTCTGAATGCTCCTGATCCGCAGTTGCAAAAGGAAAACTAAGTGTAAGCCTCCCTGCATTATTTCCAGACCCCAGCACCATCCATCCCCTACCCTCCCCACCTCGCCTTGTCATTTTAGTTGCCGCCATGAGTGTGGGCAGCAATGTATTTGGGCTTAATCACCATCATTGCCCCCAGAAATCTGTCCTGCTCTTCAGTGTTGCCTTAATTAGCTCTTTAGTGATTGTCATGTTGTCACCATGTCTGGAATGTGTGTGCAATTTTCATTTTGCCTGTCACAACACCAGCAAGAGGGTGCACTCATCCAAGGACTATCGGGTGGCCGCTGCTGTGATAAGGATGTTAGCTGCCTCATCCTCTGTTACAGGGACAAAGAAAGTGGGGCAAGGTGAGAAAAAACAAAGGCACAAATTAGGCTTGGATGTGAAGGATCAGGGAGTTCCAGCTGAGTGGCAGCTATTGTTGAGAAATGAGAAAGGTGGGTGATCATGGTGACAAGAAGAAATGTCTGAGATGTTCTACATTAAAATTGCACGGGCTAGGCAGTGAGAGAAAGACACAGAACGGTTAGCCTGTTCATAGCTGTGGCCCAGCTCTGACAGCGACTGCTCACATTCCTTCTATGCCTGCTGGAAGTTGAGCTTAATTTTCCAGGTGGCCATTTCTGCAGATTATCCTAGCCAGGAGTCACAGAACTCCAGGAGCATTTGCTTCATGGGCACAGGTGAGCAGGGCCACCGGCCACAGCCAGTCCACAGGAGGGGACATTCCTTCCTGCAGGTGCCTGTCCCAGAGCCAGCCTGCTTTACTCTCTCCCACCCGTTAGCCTATAGTTAATGTAAATTCTTTTCAGATGGCTCCCATCTGTCTCTCTACCTGATAGATACAAATTTAGAAATGCTTGCAGGCCTTGGTCAGTGTGGCTCAGTTGGCTGAGCATTGTCTTGGGCGCCGAAAGGTTGCCAGTTGATTCCCGGTCAGAGCATCTGCCTGGGTTGCAGCTCGATCGCTGGGGTGTGCAGGAGGCAGCTGATCGATGTTCCACTCTCATGTCAATATTTCTCTCTCTCTCTTTCTTCCTTCCTCTCTCTCTAAAAAAAAACCAAAAAACAAAAACACAGCTCTAACTGGTTTGGCTCAGTGGATAGAGCGTCGGCCTTCAGACTGAAGGGTCCCAGGTTCAATTCCGGTCAAGGGCATGTGCCTTGGTTGTGGGCACATCCCCAGTGGGGGATGTGCAGGAGGCAGCTGATCGATGTTTCTCTGTCATCGATGTTTCTAACTCTATCTCTCTCCCTTCCTCTCTGTTAAAAATCAATAAAATCTTTAAAACACACACACACACACAAAAAAAAACCCAATACATTTTATTTTTTAAATGCTTGCAGATTCCAAGACGATGGACATGTCTTCCCTACTTAGCCAAGCTGCTGGTGGCTTAGACTTCATGCCCCAAGATCAACCTTCTTTAGTTTTTGCTAACAATGGCCCAATAAACCCTTTCTTTTAAAAAGACTTTTAGCCGTGGAAATTAACATTTTAACACAGAAATTCTTAGAAGAATGGAGGACTAGAGTAGCCACAGTGCAAAGCAGAAAAGGCTAAGCCATTGGTCTACAGAAGCGTGGCCAGCTAGCTCTTCAATAAATAAAGCTACTTCCTCCTCAACAACATCACCAAGAGCAGAGCTCTATGGTGTCAAATGTCCTGGCAAGTTCTGAGCGTACACTGGCCAGTTCTCGGTGGGAGTTCTTGGAAAGGCGAGAGTGTGAAATAGATTGAAGGAGGATAAAGGACACTGTGAACCCATCTCTCCCCCTCACTACAGTTAAGGCCAAAAGATCCTTCTGGAGGTTCCCTTAATTAGTCCAGTAGCTGAGAGCTTCCACCAGCTCTGAGGAAGGAGCTAATCCCTGCTTGGAATTCTCCCATCCATCCTTTTCAAAGACACTCAAAAAGGCTTAGTGAGTAGAAGAAATCGCTTAGTTTTGGGAATTTGATTTGATTTCAAGTATTATATAAAACACAATTCTCAACTAACTCTTTTGTATTCAGAAAACAAGTGTATCTGTTTCTTTTTTCCAGCCTACATTTCTTCTCCCCGAGTGAACGGAATTATAATTAGTCCAAACAATCAATTCAAAGGCATTTGTTCATTTCCTACTATGAAGGGTGTACAAAAGCTTGAGCTATGGCCTCTGTGTGCCAATCTCACTGGCACGAGAAGCTGTAAAATATTTGCACATCTGGATCAAAGCAAGAGCCAGCGATGGCCTATGAGGCACTGACACTGGTGAAATTAGAGCCGAAGCACCCCGCTAAGTCCGTGTGGTCAACGTACTTGAGCTGGTTCGCCTGTCCCATGTAATGGAGCATAGACCAGTGTTCACTTCAGAAGTCCTTTCCATCCTCATTCGCAGGAAGGTGACAGGAGGAGCTTTGTGACATGTGGGATCGGGGTGGCACGTGGGCCCTAGAGCAGTTGCACCCTGGGCAGACTACTTGCGAAATGTTGGCATTCGCATGCCAGCATCTGGCTTTGAAGCCCAGCAGAGGTGCCAGATGTTGTTTGTGAGCTAATCACTCTGGCCCTGCCTGGCACCCGTTTTCTATGCTGCATGATGAGCATCCAGTCAGGGGGGCAGAGCCCACGACTGAGGAGCGTGGAAGGGAAAGAGGGAGCGATGCCCAGAACGTCATTTCATTACTGGAATTTAAGGCTGCTTTTTAAAAAATAATGCCTTTTTTTCTTTTAATATGCCAAAATAGGCACTAAAGACTTTATTAGAGCAATACTTTATTTATTTAATTAATAAGATGTCTGATGGGATGGCAGTTAGGTACAATTATAAAGATTCATTCTAATAATAATACTTAGGGTCTCCGTAACATTTTGAATTCCAAAGTCATTTTGCATTTATTAATCTGCTTAATCTAATAAACATCCCTGTGTAGGTGAGACGCGCAGAGAACTTGATTCATAAGGATCCAGGGAGTAGGGCAAGAGACAAGGCCACTCCCCCAGCCTGTTAAGAGAGCTCAGACCCTGCCTGTAAGATGATGCTAGTAGTTCACCTTCTCCTAACTTCAAAAGTGAGGAATTTACCTAATGTATAATGACAAACTCGGAGACAGTGCTTTCTTTTTCATTTCCGATATGGCCAAATGAAATGACCAGTAGTTTTTCAATTAAGACGAGGAGGGCAAACCCAGCCAACCACATGCACATCATACCATGTGGTGCAAGCATACAGCACCGGCTCAGGAAAGTTCTGCCTGGCTCCTTTGTGCATGTGCATGCCACATGCTCCATTACAAGAATAATTATTTTAGAAACTCTCACAGCCTGTGGTCCATGTTAGCTCCCGTAGCAGAGTCCGGGGATCACCCCACCAGTTAACCAATGCAGATTTTAGAGAGTCCTACTGACAACTCAGTAGTATGTTCAATTCCAAGGAAAATACAGTGTAAATCTCAAACTTTAAGGACTTACAGCCAGTTGTGGAAAGATTAACCTTGATGGAAAGGGGAAATATTAAAATGGCATTTGATGAAAAGACCCAGGAAAGCTTTTAAATCGTGTCCTTGGGTTACAGTTATTGATTGCTGTGGAGCAAACCTTCCTGAAATCAAGGGGAGGAAAGCAAAAAGTGTTTTATAATTCTCACACATTCTGCTAGGAATTTAGATAGGGTACTGGGTGGATGGCTTGTTTATGCTCCCTTATGTGCAGAGCCTTAGCACTGAATGCTGGGTATGATATGACTCGGGTTGTTGGAGACTGCAATTATTTGGAGGCTTCTTCATCCACATGTCTCATATTCGGGTTGACTCAAAGGCTGGGCTCAGTTGGGACTGTTCACACACACACACACACACACACACACGCATGCACGCACACACGCACACATACATATATACTGAGCACTATTGCATAATATGCCTGCTTCTAGATACTAAAGGGTGTCCCAAAATTCATGCAAGATTTGAATTTTGTGTGAGCATTAACAACAACAAAAAAAATAAAAGCCTAATTTTACTTGGTTTATTGAATCAGATTCTAACATCTGTTGCCCTTTGATTTCAATCCCTTCAATTTGATAAGCATTACCAAGTACCAATTATGGCCTAGGAGCAGGGACAATGAAGACCAATGAAGACCACAGCTTTGCGTATGTGCCAGCAAAGCCGTGGAGGCCATTTACCTGATGTGCTATTCCATACATAACCCTATACTATATACTTTATGAATCAATAAAAAAATTTACAATTTTTATATAAACCTGTGTTTTCTATCAAAATTACTTCTTGCGTGAATTTTGGGACACCCTTTATAATGCCTATTCCAGCTGATACTCTACAAGTTGAGTTGAAGCCCAATCATATATGAACAAAGAGGAACAAATATATTTGAAACAGGGAGACTACAGAAGGCACTTGGATAAGTCAAGAGAGCAGAAACCCCTCTACACCAAGATTTAATGCAGAGAATTAAGAGTCTAAGGCAGCTTTTAGAAGGGCTTGGGGAAGAAATATCAGGGAGGCTACTGCTGGCTTTCAGGAACTTGAAAGCATAGAAATGTCAAGGATGCTGCCATCAATGATGGAGTGTGTTTATAACCTGGGTCTCTCCAGAGGGATTTAGAAGGGCATAGAGGAAATACTTTCCTTCATGATCAAAAATGAATAACAGATAAAGACAGCAAGAGGAGAAAGCCATTTTGCTCCCAGCTCCTTTTTTGCTTCAGAGAGTCAGAAGCTTAGTATGCTTGGGGCTGTGACAGCCTGGAAGGGAGACACCATCCTTATGTGAGGATGGAGAAGCAAAGGGCTGGTGCATCAACCCTCAAATCTTCCACTTGTATATTCATTGATAATTGAGATTAATCCAGGCCTACTCTTACTGAAGTATGGTCTTATTTATAGCTGGACATATCTAAATCGAAACGTACACAGTACAGAAACAAACGATGACAGATTTCTGTGATGGTAGCAAGTAATCTTTGAATGGATTCATTGATTCAGAGCTGTTGTGCAGAGGAAAGCAAACTTGTCTGACTTCAGGAAACTCAGCACCACCAGGCTGTGTACATAGCCTTTGTACATCCTATTTCCACCAACATATTTGTCAAAAACCACAAGAAGATGAGAAATCCAAGATCTAGGTTACAAAATTTGCCAAGTAGATGCATCCATTCTGCTCTTACATGTGGGTGAACCTTCAAAAAGCCAATGAAAGATAAACCCAATTTTCTTTATTCTCTGGGCAATGAATAGCCTGGATTATCATTTGGCTAGTCCAGCCACTCACAGAAACATGGGTTTCTCCGATTTTTTTTTTTTTACCTCTTTCAATCTTAAAATTCCTGAGGAAGAGCCACTATTTGTTCTGGCCTCCTTGGTAAGAGTGTGACTGGAAGGGGACAGCAAATCAGCGGTGAGTGATAACAGGAGGGTGAGCAGCCCTATATTAAGGGCCTTCATGAAGGGAGCTGTCTCCGTGAAGCCAAATGTCATCTGGAATGGCAGCGCCACTGCCATTCAGCACAGGTCATGAGAAGAAGCAAGGATAACCAAGACATGCTCCTTGTGCTGTGGAATCTCAGAATAGGATAGGGTACAAAAAGCTCAAGAAGAATGAGAACATGGATTGGAGGATTGAGTGAAAAAGGTGAAGAAATTGAGGAGTACAGATTGGCAGTTACAAAATAGTCATGGGGGTGTGCAGGACTTCATAGAGAATACAGTCAATAATATCGTGATAACCATGTATTGGGCTGGGTGGGTCCTGGAAATACCAAGGGGATCACTTTGTAAAGTATCAGATTGTCTAACCACTATGCTGTACACCTGAAACTAATACAAAATATGATTGAATGTAAACTGTAATTGAAAAGATTAAAACTAGAAGAGGAATAAGGACCCGTGAGAGTGCTCCTGGGACAGGGAGGACAATCGGAAGACTTCCTTGCTCTCTGACAGCATTTAGGACCTTAATCACACCTGCGTGGAGCATGAAGACCATGAATACTTCAATTATGATAATATGGTGTGATTTAGAATACCTCCATGTCCTCTGACATATTACCCCTCCGCCCTCTGGCAGACCTTGTAGGTCTTCAGTTTAAATCTTCATCCTAAGTTTAAATTCACTGGAGAAGGCAAGTGTTTTATATCGATATAAAAGCATGCACAGAGCTATATAACTTCCCTTTTCAAAAAAGCTCAAATATCAGGGCCTTCCCTCTTGGTTCAGTAGGTGAGGATGATGTGAGACCCAGGAAATCAGCCGATTCTGGATACAAATGGCCTGAGGACCTGACCACGGCTTTGTATTCTTTAGTGTGAATGCCGTTCCCAAGGGCAAGTCTGCTTAAGAAAGAAAGTCCTCCAAAGTCACAGAGTTCTGAGGAGGGAGATATGGAGAGATAGGAGCGTGTGGTGGGGGTGGTGAATAATGTAAAACGAAATTGAGTTGCTCAGTCAAGGTCATATGGCTCAATCCACCACCCAGATTTCCCAAGGGGAGCCAGAAACGCTAGGATATAACTTCCAGAGAAATCTTCTATTGCCAAGTGGATTTGAAAATTGGGAGCTAAATGGAGTCCTGTGTTTATTATTTATCCAATATCTGACCTTCTCAGTCACCTCTACTATGAGTAAGATTGGCAGAAACTCCGTCATAGTCCCTCTACTCCGTGCCCAGCCCCGAGGAGCACTTTCAAGTAAAAACTGGAGAACAAACACTCACAGAGGAGACGCGGACCAGCTGGGGTTTATTTCAGTGTGTCAGCTTGACACAAACATGGGCGAAGGCCAGATATGGATTGGTGAGTCACCCACATTTAGATGCAGTTTGTGTAAAATGTTTTCATTTCCGCATCATGGAAGCAAATCTGAAAGCTTTCACTCAAACCATGGAATTTAATTCCCTGCAACAAAAAGTGACCTACCCCCAAGCACAGCTTTAAAAAGTCCCACTCTGACTCCTGTTTAGTTTCGGAATCTAGCTTAACTAGTTTGTATTTAATTGCAGCATAGAAACAACCAAAATGATCATATTTTGCCTCTGGTAATTCTCTGCAGCCTACATGAATTGTTTTTAAATAAGAATGAATTAAAGTGTGGTTATTCTTAGTAGCACATAATCCTTTCAAAACAGACTTTAGATACTGCCTTTTCTTTTGAAAGGCACTGATATTACCTAAGGCCTGAATGTCTGCACTTTGGAGTTGGGGTGGGGGATCAACAGCTTCTTTTAGCCTGCATCTGTAGCCATCTGCTCCCTAAATATTCATTTTGTAGAGAAGTCTTACTACTGTTTGCAAGTTTTCAGAAAGGCAAGAATTAAAATATTTAAGATGTATACATTGCCTTCAGATTTTTTGTCCAACATCACCTTTTAATGTTCATGATAAAACCAGTCCATAGGAAATTTCTCCCTGATTTCAGGTATATTGCAGACTGTACATTTTGTCATACAGACCAAATGATATGTTACATATGTATCAGAGGATTCCTGATCATCATCACAACATCTTAAAGATAGGAAATCTATGTGGCAGATAGTTCAAAATTATTTCTTAACAGCTTTATTGAGGTATCATTTACATAAAAAAATTGTATATATTTATGGTATAAAACTCAATGTGTTGACATACATACACACTGTGAAATGATCACCACAATCAAACTAATCAACATATTCATCACTTCTACACAGTTACCAGTGTGTGTGTGTGTGTGTGTGTGTGTGTGTGTGTATGTGTGTTTTTGTTTGTGTGTGTCATATTTTATCTTGAATAACTGAAATTTTGTACCCTTTGACCAACATCACCCCATTTCTCAGCCCTCCAGCCCCTGGGAACCACCATCCTACTCTCTGCTTCTATGACTATTGTAGGTTCCACATATAAGTGAGATCATACAGGATTTTTCTTTCTGAGTCTGGCTTATTTTGCTTAGCATGATGTCTTCCAACTTCATCCATGTTTTCACAAATGGTAGGATTTCCTTATTTTTTATTATTTTTTTAAATATGTTTTTATTGATTTCAGAGACAGGAAGGGAGAGGCAGAGGGAGAGTTAGAAACATCAATGATGAGAGAGAATCATTGATTGGCTGCCTCCTACAGGCCCCCCACTGGGGATCAAGTCCACCACATTGACTTCTACCCTGACCTGGAATTGAACTGTGACCTCAAGGTTCATGGGTTGATGTTCAACCACTGAGCAACACCGGCCAGGAAGAATTCCTTAGTTTTTTTTAAGGTTGAATAATATTTCTGAGTGTGAGTGAGTGTGTGTGTGTGTGAGTGTATGTGTGTGTGTGTATCACATCTTTATCCATTCATTGGCTAAAGGACAGTTAGGTTGTTTCCATCTTTGTCATGTAAACAATGCTAGAATAAAAATGGGAGTTCAGATATCTCTTAGAGAATCTGATTTCCATTCCTTCAAGTATATAGCCAGAAGTAGAATTACTGGATCATATAGTAGTTTTACTTGCACTTTTGTACTTTTTTGAGGGAACTCAATACCATAAATTAGTACAGCTATTATGAAAATCAGTATGGAGGTTCAAAATTATTTATTGAGCAATTACTGTGTGTCAGGCTTGAGATATATCAATGAGATGGATATCCACCCTGTGATCTTTAGTGACTCAAATCCTTTTAATCTTGTTTTCTCATTAAGAAATATTGAGAGAATTGAACGAGATCTCACAGCATGGCTCTAAGATTCAATAGAATTAAAGAGCTTGCAATCCTTGTGTGCTGGCAACAAGGATATACTGGTGGGTGCTGGTTATAAGAAATTTGACTGAAGAAAGACTTCAAAGGATGGGAATAATCCTGATATCAGGGGTTTCAGTACTTTTATTATGACATGTAGTTACAGTTGATTTACCATCATCTCCTTAATCTGGTTTATTAAAAAAAACACTCAGCTAATCCTAGTGGTAAATGTTTTAGCATTTTTTTTTTCATTTTTCCAACAAGTATTTATTATTAGTTAAGCCATGATTCAGGATTCTAGGGTGGGATGTACTCAGGCCCCCCTTCACCCCCCTGGGAAAAGGATGGAGGATGCCCAGTTCAGCTCTTCCCAGGAAACGTGCCTTCTGCCCGGCGGTCATCCCAGGCCGAAACCCAGGATATGGGGCACAGGGACTTGTACACACGCCGGTACCATTCACACACGGAGGCATCACCCCCTTTAGCAGTCATTGCCTGCTCACAGTGGTGGAAGTCCCTGCAGTTCTGCCAGCAGTTCCTGGTCTGGTTCTGGTTGGGGAAGCGGCTGTCAAAAGGAGCAGTCCGGTAGTTCTTGATTTCGGTCTTGATGTCTTCTGCCATGTGGCTGATTCCTAAAGACGCCCCTGAAGCCGCTCGCAGCTCAGTGTGACCTCAGCAAAGAGACTCCCGTGTTTTAGCATTTTTCTGCTAATGTTTTTAATCAAAACTAAATGAAGATATTACTGTCATTAAAAAATAAAAAATTCCCCTGGATAAAAGAGAAAGGATTCTTTTGGTTGGAAATAGGAAAACATTTATACCCCCAAACTAGGTGGTGATACAGCATGGTCACTGGGAAAGAACTGTTTTAACTTCTTGAGGAGACCAGTGTACTGAAATTTTAAGCCTGAATTACCAATAAGCAATCTGAATACAGTCACCACAATCAAGAGAGGCTTTAGGCTTTTGATGGCAATTTAAAAAAGAGATTCCTCACTGTTTTACCAATTTTCAATGTTAAGAGGAAAAATAGCATCAGGAACTTCACTGATTAATAATAGGCAATTTTTACGAAAAACTACTTTTTTTGTTACAAAATTGCTTTCATCTTGTTAAAATATAAATAGGTATAATGGGTGGATGGATGGATGGGTGGACAGATAGATAAAACTTAGATAAAATCCTAGAAAGAAAGATTTATAAAGCTGAAAGTGAAGAGTATCACTTTGTATAAATGGAACTTTAGTATAAAACCAAAAATACCTACCACGTAGTCATTATAGTCATTATATTTCCCCTAAAACTTAAAAGGAAGTTTATTCTAAAAGTTATATAAATTAAATAAAACTCAGAAGAAAAAAAAAAAAAACACATACCAAGAAGTAAAACAAACGTACATAAAATGGGTCTCGGAGGAGACCTGAATTCCAGAATGGTGTGGAAACAATTGTCTACTTCCCTCAATTTTCCAATATTATTCCCTGCTTTGTTCTCCTGTCTCATTCTTCACAGCACAGAAGGAAGGCACAAATGGGAGCTCCCTCAGATTCTTTCCACCAAATCTGAAAAGCTGCATCCATCCTCTCCTACCTGCGGTCTAGTGCACAAGGAGGACTTTCCTCCTCCCACCAAAGACCAGTACGTTCCGTACAGCACTACCTCCCTGCCCAGTGGGTAGTCTTTCTACCTCCTGCCACTCTACCTTGGATCCTCCCGATTAGTTACCAAATATACTCCACTTTTCCCATGTTAAAGCTGTTTTTCTTAAATCCTACACCTACCCAATATCTTGAATCTATTTCAAGATGAAACATCTCTCCAAGAATATGTATGCTGATTCCACATCCTCACTAACCACATACTCCACCATCTACTTTGAACCTGCCAAGAATGAACTTACTGGAATTATCAACAGCTTCTACACTGCAAAAGATAATGGACACTTACTTGTTAGTTTCTATCTTATGTTTTGTCTCTCCTCAGAAGTTTACTAGGTTGACCAGAGGTGCTTGAGAGATTAGGGTTTGTTTGTTTGTTTGTTTGTTTGTTTGTTTGTTTTACACCCAGATTCACACGCTCTTTTTATTTCCTCGTACTTCTGGTCATGCCTGTTTCGAGGCTCTGTGCTCAGTCAGGCTGTTCTCATTCTAGCCCCATTCTCAGTCTACACTGTTCTGTACCCTCTCATAGTTAAACACCTACTCCTCACAAACTACTTGGGTATCTCATCTCTGATATCTGATCATTAATGATCAACATATACTCCATATCTTAATATATTTACTCAAATGTTCCTACAGCTTTCCAAACTAATCATATCCACAACTAAATCATTATCTTCTCTTCAAATTCTCTTCTCCCCGTGGGAAATTGTTAGCATTATCTATTTGTTCATGCCAGAACCACATGGACATAGTCTTGGCCTGGCACTTTACCTTCCAAATCCAATCATCTATCAATAAGTGTTTTGATTCTAACTCCAAAATATACTTAAAACATATCAACTTCTCTCCATCTCTATTCTACTACCCTGGCACAAGCCACCAGATTTTCTTTTCTGATCCATCAACTCAGCTCCAACCAACCAGTCATATTCTTCTCCATCCAGTCCATTTGACTCACAGTTGTCACATTCATGTTTTTATTATGCAAGTATCACAACAAAATGCTTTTGCGTAAAGTGTCTCAATGGCTTCTTTTACCTGTAAAAGTCCGAAATGTTTAGCTTGAGACAGAAAACCCTGTACTTCTGTGGCCTCATTGCATAAACATCCCCATTCCCTCCATTTACTTCAGCTTCAGGGAGCCTCTTGCTCATGACCTTCTTTTGGTGTTTGTCTAGAATGCATTCTTCACCTGTTCACCAGCAGATCCTTTACCCATCCTTCAGGCTGCCCCCGCTGAAGTGTTATTCCCTTACAGAAACCTTGCCTGGCCTTCCTCCATAAATGTGGTCCCCAGTTATATGCTTTTAGGGGGAAAAATCATACTTATCATCATTTTATTCCTGCAACTAACATGTTGCTTAGAAATTAATGGGCACTCTAAATATATTTATTAAATAAGTGCTATTGAGGGGAGGAAATTTATGATATTCTAAAAGATCTACATTTAAAGGGTGTAAACGTTGAATTTGAAGGGCTCAGATTCCTACAGGAGGTTCATCAATGTTCAGTCAACAAGTGATTCCATCAGCTAGTGCTCCCCATCTCTAACGTAAACTAGAACATCCCAGAAACAAAGTAGCTATGTTAGTCCAATTGTTCCTTACAACATGTAAGTGATTTGACCATAAAATAATTTTGGAGCAAGGCCAGCAACCTAGATAGAATTGGCCCAACAGAGCCCAGCAACTGAGAGCCTAGGCTTTGAAGCCAGGCACAGCTTGCAATCCTGGCCTTTCTAGTTAATAAGTGATAGCCTCTGAAACCTTATGGTATCTCCTGCAGGGTACATTTGAAAAAGGAACTAAATTATATGGTATGTTGTTTTCTTCGTGAGGGTCCAGTGTGTGTTGGGAAAGTGAAAGCAGAGAACTCTCATTTTAGGAATATTTTTGCATCTCCTGAATGATTGATTTGTTTATGACCCTTGCAAATGTCATCATTTATTATAGCTCTCTCTTCATAGGTCTGTCTAGCCTCATGGTCGGCAAACTGCGGCTCGCGAGCCACATGCGGCTCTTCAGCCCCTTGAGTGTGGCTCTTCCTAAGCCTTACGAGTACCCTAATTAAGTTAATAACAATGTACCTACCTATATAGTTTAAGTTTAAAAAATGTGGCTCTCAAAAGAAATTTCAATCGTTGTACTGTTGATATTTGGCTCTGTTGACTAATGAGTTTGTCAACCACTGGTCTAGCCCATGAAAAATAACACACCACAATGTGCTTTATGTTATGCTGAAAGTGGTGGGAAGTTGAGCTTTCTGAATTCATGCAACAGGGGTCTGTATCAGTCCGTGGCCATCAGGAGACAGAGCCATCTAATTATTTAACAAAGAGAATTTATTGTATTAAGTGTAAGATGTATCTTTCACCCCTAGAGATGCTAGAACTATTAAAGTATAGAAGCTTAAAGATGAGGTCCTGTGGATCTTGAACCCAAACCTCTGAGAAGGGAGTGCTCCTTGGTTGGCAATGGTGTCTCTGAAGCGGGCACAATGAAGTTGGTTCTGCAAGTGATGGAGAAATTGCAAACTGAAGTTACTGGTACTCTAGGGATAAGCCATTTCTGCAGAGGTAAGGAAGTGCTGCTAGATCACCTCAAAGAACAGGAAGGTGAACGACTCTTCTCTAGGCTCTCCAGTCTCCCTGTGCAGCCTCCTCCTAACAAAACCAAAGGGGAAACAGCTGGGAAAGCAGAAATGCGCTTGCAGAAAATCTATCCCAGGATCTCAGATTGGAGTATAAAAGAGTGAGTTGGGAACTGAAAGAAAATACCTTACCAATTGATACAGAATCTAAGCAGCCCTCGGCCTTTTCTGGAATTGTTGTCCACAGAATGTACCTGGAAAGTCAGCTTTTTTTTTTTTTTTTATCATAGTCTTTGTAGCACCCTGACCCCTACACAACTGTCAATCCTGCCTATTTCAAAGCTGCCTCCCAGGAATCTATCCCTTCTGCTCTGCAAAGAGCCAAGAGGATCCCTACATTTTCAAAGTTCTTCCTGATCAGCTCCAACTGGAAATCAACCAATGAGATGAGACTACAAGGTTCCCAAAATCCTGGTCGAGAGTCTAGCCCAAAACCCAGGTGCCAAAGGGAGACTAAGTCCTGATGACATGAGTCAATCTTAATCTGGAGCAAGAAAATGTCAGGAGTGCAACCCTATTTGCCCACCCTTTGCAAGGTTGTCTCTACTGCCAAGCCTGTTGGTATTCTTCCTCAGCCTTTGAGGTCTTTTATAGCCGGCCCTGGCCCATCCCCAGGAAAGGATTTGCTTAGGGAAGGTGTTTCTGTGGGATGCTTTCATCCTTGTCACTGAGGAAAAAGAGCTACAGGCAGAGGAAGCTCTAAGGTGTGACTGATGTTAGCAGAAGACATGAAGCTCCAAAACATTGATATGACAGAAATTGCTCAACATCCTAACGCTCCAATGAATCGATTTTCATCTACTATGGCTCCACTGAGGACACTTGAGAAGATGGAGACCTGCTAAACCAAACAAACCCAGAGGCCTAATGAGTCCACTAGGTGCTCTTCATTATGACCATTGCATAGTTCTGTGCTGGTGCTGGACAGGTGGACACACCTATAATTCTTATTTCCCGTGTCATGGAAAACCAAGTGGCATCCAATGGGGGAAAGGGGCTATTTTATCAGCTGATTTAGGAATCACCCAAGTGCCTGTGACACCCCCATTAAGTCCTGACACCTATTTTATGCCATTCTAACTATGAATGGGACAGAGGGGCTATGTATTTTAAAATAATCTTTCTCCCTGGGCTGTCCTTTGTTTTTCAACCCTCTTGGTATCTTATTATAGTAAAAGCCCAGAAAAGCAATATTTCCTTCCCTTTCTAAATATGCACTTGCCCATATGCATTTTAAGTAAAAAATATTAAAAATAAAAGGACTGACCAGGGTGGCTATTTGTGATGATTGTATTTATTTAGATAAGTTAGACAATTTGCTCCCTTCTTCTGCATTACACTTAGGAATGAAAAATATGTTATGTTGCTAAATGCAATAATACCATAGATAATCCTGTATGAAAATGTCCAATTACTGATTTTTCTAGTTTATCACCATGGTCTGTTTATAAAAGTCTTAGTTTTTAGACCTCAGTGCATTGAATTACTGTTTTTTATGTTTTAAGTGATGGATTAGAGCGCTTAACTTTATTATTCCCCAAACTCTATTACACAGCAATTTAAAAAAATACTTGCATAGGAAAAATTACTTTCCCATCAGGCCCTGGAGCAGGGTGGTTCTTTTTCACTACCCACAAAAGCATGGGAACACTATACCCCCAGTGGTAAGGCCAGGCCTTCTTACTACCTCAAAATGCACACATGTGCACATGGACACACATACTCACACATATCAACAACATACAGCCTTCCTCACACATACAGCCTTCCTCACACATACACCCTTCCTCACACATACACCCTTCCTCACACATACAGCCTTCCTCACACATACACCCTTCCTCACACATACACCCTTACTCACACATACACCCTTACTCACACATACACCCTTACTCACACATACACCCTTACTCACACGTACACCCATGAACAAGTTCTTTTCTAATACTGTAAACTTATAACTAGATTAAATTTGAGCAATGGAGCCGAACATGAAGAGAACGAGAGCTGGAGGAGAAAGGGCAGGGCTGTAACCACCTAAATAAAACCTGAATGGTAAAGAATGAGGATCATTGAGACAAAGTTTTAATATTTATAGCACCGCTTCCATCAAGCCTCCTACTTCTTTTCAGAAGGTGTCTATTTTTTTGACTCAAAGTCACAGAATATCATATGCTGAGCCTTTAAAGATATTTCCTTACTACTGTCCCATCTACCTTATAACTAGTGACAATTCTTCTCAGATTCCAGCAGTCTGTGTTCCCCATGTTGCTATGAGTTATTGCCTTTTGCCGTTACTTCAGGCATATTTTAACAAGGATTTCAGAATAGTCGTATCTGTGGCTCCTGATACATTCTATTTTGGCTTAGCAATTTAATGAAAAACCAACTCAATCAAGAGAGCATTGATCCCTTTTAAACCCAGACGTAAACAAAATTATAAGTAACAAAATAAGGGGGGAAAAAAGGTAAAATAAAAGGTTAGTAAGGGGATTTGAATAAATGGAGAAATAAACTATGCCCCTTGATGACAAGTGTTTGTGATATATTATAATGTATAATAAAATATAGTCTGTTTTTCTCCAAATAATTGATAAATTAAGTGTTTCCAACCAAATATGTACCAGGATTATTTTTTGATGACTTGACACAATGAATCTAAGTCATCTGGACATGTATTTGAAAAGAAAATTTAAAAATAAAAAAATAGGTGAAACTTACATTAAGAATATTAAGAATGATATACTAGTAGTCATAAAATTTTTAAAGTAATAAAAGTAAAATAAGAGGCAGGAAATGATACAAAATATAAACTTCAGAAAGAATTTATCACTTGATAAAGAAAGAATTCAAACCAATAGAGAAAATGTTAGATTATTTCAAAAACCACATAGGACTTGCCTGGTTGGTGTGCTCAGTGGTTGAGCATCAGCCTATGAACCAGAAGATCAGGGTTCAATTCCCTGTCAGGACTGATGCATAGATTGTGGGCTTGAACCCTGTGGGCTCGATCCCTGTGGGCTCAATTCCTAGTGTGAGACATGCAGGAGACAGCCAATAAATGATTCTCTCTCATCATTGATGTTTCTGTCTCTCTCTCCCTCTCCTTTCCTCTCTGAAATCAATAAAAACATATTTTAAAAAAACTGCATAGGACTACCAGCTATCACAGAGAATTGAATAGCATTATTTCCTTTACTAAGCCATGCAATAAGAACAGTTTAAGATGAATTTAATATTTAATAGTTTTCAGAAGCAATAACAATAAATGTGCTAAAATTAAATACAGGTAAATATTTATATCACTTTCAATGGGGAAGTGTTTTCTAGATATATAAGCAAAACAACTGCAATGATATAATTATATAAAAATAATATTGTTGTGCAGCATGAAATACTGTGAACAAATGAAGAATGAAGAGAAAACTGAGAGAAATTTTATTAAATGCAACAGACAAATGGTTCACAACCTTTTCCTATAAAGGATCATATTAAAAATAATTAAAAACTGTGGGGATGAAAAAATAATTTTATCTCTACCCTTCCAGATCCTTGGCTGAGACCGCCCTTCCCAACACCCCATTCTTGGTAATAAAAGACAGATTAATTGACAAAAAAACCCCACACACACAAAAAAAACACACACAGGTATTTATTAACATGAATACCTCTTGTATACATTGAAGATACCCAGCAAAACTGAATAACTCCCTGAAAAGGCTCAAGTCACCTTCTTAATAGCATCTCTAAGAAGATATTGAGATGGTCAGAAACAACAGTAAAAACGTTTAAATAATTATGGCATTTTTAATTTGTGGCTCTTATACTTTTATGGCTAAGAGCTCCCTGGGAAGTGTGTTAAAATGCAGACGTTAACCACATATCATTTCTTCTGCTCCATCAAAACTCAAATTTCAATTCATCCATACCCATGGTAATCATTTTTAGCAAGGGCCATCATTTTGCTAAAATTATGTAATTCTGTATAGTCCTCACTCTACATTTTAAGAATCACTGATATATTTAAGTAATAGTTCTCAATTATGAAATTGGTGTTGCAGATAAATGCTTATTGACCTGAAATGATGTGATCATGAGATTTTCAGCTTTTAGCAAGGCAATGGACTGAGGTGATATGAGGTCTTTCCTAGCCCAAATAGTTTAAAATGCTAGATAAAATATTACACACAAAAACCTTACATGGATAACCAACTTCAAAGTTAAAAAGAAAAAAATCTCTAAGGGCTAGAGAAATACCAGGGTTTAAAGCCAAATGCAGCAAACACAGAGCAGATGATACCCTGCCCATGGGGGACCTGACTCAGGTAGACCCTGGGTGTGAAGGAAGGACTGAAGGTTTAACAGCCACACAGAGGGGACAGAGGGGGTTTGGCCTTGGGCCTCTTGAGACAGGGCACTATACCTGAGATCCTACCTGAAACCTGGATTCTCAAAGGCATGAATCCTGTATATAGAGGGGACTAGAAAATTTTCTCCCACAACCCAGAAAAGTAGTAAGGAAACTGCTTCAGCTCAGAACTTTGGTAGCAAGGAATGGTGGAGTACCTCTCCTGAGAAATATGAACTCCAAGCTGAGTCAAGTATGAGTTCAGGCCTGGAAGTAATACCATGTGAATGGCATAAATCCTATGACAGGGAATTAATATTTCCTATCAGCGGTCTGGAGATTAGCAAAATCACTTAACAAGCAGAAATAAATGCAAAACTGTTCTGGAGAGATACTTCTAAAATCCTGGGTGCAAAGTGCCACTACAACGAGAATAAACAAATCAAAAAATAAAACTAACTAAATTTATCATAAAAAACAAAAACCACACAAAGAAATGATCCATTATGAAAGTTCATGTGGCACCAATACAAAGGAGAAGTAGTACATCTAGAATGGACAATATGAAAATCGAGATCTATAATATAATATACTTCAATGATTTAATAAATGAAAAAATATGAATCATCATAAAGTATAGGTGATTATGAAGCAAGAATAGACAAATTTAAAAATAGCCCAGCTGGTGTGGCTCAGTGGTTGAGTGCTGACCTGTGAACCAGAAGGTCATGGTTTGAAGATTCCTGGTCAGGGCATGTGCCCGGGTTGCAGGTTCAGTCCCCAGTGTGGGGCGTGCAGGAGGGCCGATCAATGATTCTCATAATTAATGTTTCCATCTCTCTCTCCCTCTCCCTTCTCCTCTGAAATCAATAAAAATATATTTTAAAAAATAAGTTTAAATACACAAATTTTTATCTCGTGATATATTACATGTCTCCATGGCTATGCATCCATTCACACATGTTATTTATTAAATTTATTTCAAGTGTTTCAGACATCAGTACATTTGACCCTTAAACACTTCTACATTTGCATCATTAACTAGAATTCAATATTTGTTTATATTCTTTTGCTAGTTTCTACTTTTAACAGGTAACAGCTTACTTCATTTTTTTTGTAAGAATTATAGGTATTGGACCCGCACAAAATTGTGTTTGTTTTCATTTCCTTGTATTGGATAATTTTTTTAATTTTCTGCCAGCATCAACATTCAATTATATTCTAAAATGACAATAACTTACACATGTAAACCAATGCTGTCTGCCTGCCAGCCCTGTCAGAAAGAGAGAGAGCATAATTTTTCATCAAGAATATTGTCCAGAGAATTGAGTAACACACCTCTAGCAAATTTATTCCAAAATTTCAGCTCGGTTCTACTCAAATTAGATTTAGTTTAGGTTGGGGTTAATTGAGAACAATTTCCTAGGGGCATCTTAAAAACGGTCAGATTCCAGAGCTTTCAGCTGGTGAAGTATAAGATGACACTGTTATATTATAATTGGATTTTCTGCATGGAGGTTAAACAAGTCATTCATTCTTAGCAATTTAGTGTCATTGAATTTGCCAATTTAATATTTTGCGTTTAAGGTGTGTTTTTTTTTAACATAAGTAATAGCTGCTCACTGTAGAACAAATTGAAAATATACCAATGTACCCATAATCCAGCTGCCCAGACATGGCTAATAGTAACATTTTGAACTTCTTTCCAATTTTATATATACTTACAATGAAGTTTACTTTTGTCTGTTTGCCAATTTTCACATAAAGTAAAAATTGCTTTATGGATTGTCATTCGATTTGAAGGATATGTTGGAAATAATTAGACTTAATATGGAGACTATGTATAATGCAGACACAAATTTACTTTGAAGTACCTTCAGAACTGCCGAAAGATATGGTAAACTATTCTCCAAGCTTGTTAATCAGAAGCACATCAAGTGGTTTATGAGGCTACAGTGTAGACAACTAACTCATGCCAGGCATGAGAAGAGACTGTGGGCACAGGAAACAGCATTGCTTCATATTTGAGCTCCAAGTTAAAAACAAACAAACAAAACAGGCTACTGTTTTGAAAGGTAGGCTACTGATTTGAAATTCAACTATTCTTCACAAGGACTGTCCTATGCACCTGTCCCAGTAAGTAGTACCAGGGACTTTAACTATGTTTTGACTATGTTGGAGAATTTCCCAGGAATCCTAGTAATGTATGTATATGGATTTAAATTTATTTATTATAAAAATGTTTTGTAGCCCTCTGGTTTGGCTCAGTGGATAGAGCATCGGCTTGCAGACTCAAGGGTCCCAGGTTTGATTCCAGTCAAGGGCATGTACCTTGGTTGCGGGCACATCCCCAGTTAGGGAGTGTGCAAGAGGCAGCTGATCAATGTTTCTCTCTCATCGATGTTTCTAACTCTCTATTCCTCTCCCTTCCTCTCTGTAAAAATCAATAAAATATATTAAAAAAATGTTTTGTAAACAGAAAGATATAAGTAATGTTTCTATGCAAGTTATTACATTGCTTAGGATTACTTAGAGCTGCATGGTAGGGAAAAATAAAATTAGCATCGGTAAAAGTCACAAGATTTTATTCTTTCAAGTAAACAAATGCCCTATTTAAAAGGTCAATAGTCGAGGGCATGGTACACAGTAGCTGCAGGGGCTCCAGCTATCACATGGGTATTCTAACAGGGAACGAAAAGACAGCTCAAAAAGTTGCACACCACCACTTCTCATACTTCACGGTCCATCGATGTTGTAAACAAGCCTGAACAATGGGGTATTTCTTCTGCTCTCTCTTACTAAGCTAGGAGACTGGATTTGGGGGAGCAGTAAAAGTCTGCCACAGTCCACTTAGGTTCTCATATCTGCCTCCATATTCAGTCTGTTACCCTTTGTTGTTTTGGTTGAGGAATATGAAGAAAACTCAGCCTCACACATAGATGAAGTTAGAAAATGAAAGATTATTTCAATAGCCTTTTCAGATCACCGGGGCTATTTTTCGATACTTAAAAAGAGATAGCTTCTTAAAGGGTAGTTGCAATGTAGAATCTGAAATCATGTCAATGTGCGTTTCGTACGCCACACACTTCTGAAACAATGAGTGTGGAAGTCAAGTAATGTCTGCCTATCAGTATGAAAACAATGTTTACTTTGCAGATCCCCCAAAAGGGTCTTGGGAATCCACCAGGGTGCTCAGAACCATTCATGTAGAGATCACCTTAATTTTGTTTTTTATCTCAAGTCTGAATTGTAATCAGTCTTTATCACTCAAAGACTTTATCAATTTCTTACTGTTTAGAATATATAATTAATTGACATTTGCAACATTAGAAATTTTCAACGGTTTGGAATACCTTAGTTGTATTTCATATCTGTTTGTAAAACTGTCAGCCCCTTCCTGTGCTCAGATCTTTCTTAAAACATATTGTCAAATATTGCCGATACTGACCAGCACCTACTGCTGTTTTGCAACCTCCTCCTCTCCAGACCCAAGTGTAACAAGCACACAGTTTGTGTCCCAAACTACCACAGTTGGAAGTTTTAGAAAATGTTTTGCCACAGAAAAACATATATCACCATCTTTTCCAGCCTCAATATAATTTTCTTACCACCATTTCTTAACCACTAAGGAAAAGCCACAGTTTTCAAGCCCCACTCTCCCCAGGATCAACCAGGCAGGATAAATTATGCTGCGATAACAAAGAAAAGTAATCGCACAAATACACAAGGGACTATTTCTTCCTCACATCCTAAGTCAAACTTAAATCCCCAAGAGGCTTTTATTCTACATAGCACTCAAAGACCGGGACTGATGGAACCCCTATTTTTGTGGCTGCCATCTCAGGAGAAACTTCTGAGTATAGTGCAGGAAAGGAGGAAACATCCCACACTGGCAACTAAAAGCTTCAGCCTGAAATGACACCCATTAGCCCGAATCGATCACATGGTCCCACAAACAACTAGAAGGTTTTGTAATGAGAAGAGAACTGGCTGTAGGGGAGACTAGAGAACATTATCTAATGTTTGTTCCAATTTACAAAGCTAGTTTAAACACTACAACGTAACCTGCTGTTCATAAATTTAATATATTTAAATTATTTTTGATTAATTTAAATATCTATTTGACAAACAAACTTTACTGAATACACTGTTGGTGGGAATACAGGTTAGTGCAGCCACTGTGGAAAACAGTATGGAGGTTCCTCAAAAAATAAAAAATGAAACTACCTTATGAACCAGCAATACCACTTCTGAGAATATATCCAAAGAAATCTGAAAGACTAATTCAAAAGATACGCATTCCTACGTTCATTGCAGCATTATTTACAATAACCAAGACATGGAAGCAATGCAAGTGCCCACCAATAGAGCAGTGGGTAAAAAAGTGGTGGTACATATATACAATGGAATATCACTCCGCCATAAAAAAAGAATGCAATCTTACCATTTGTGACAGCATGGATGGACCTAGAGAGTATTATTCTCAGTGAAATAAGCCAGCCAGAGAAAGACAAATACCATATGATTTCACTTACATATGGGATCTATGGAACATAATAAACAAACATAATTGAAACAGACTCATCGACACAGAGAACAGAATGGTCGTTGCCAGAAAGGAGTGGGCTTGGGAGCCTGGGGGAAAGAGGTGAAGAGATTAAGAAGCAGAAATTGGTAGTTAAGTGCAGCATGGGGAATAGAGTCAATAATATTGTGATGACTAGGTATGATACCAGGTGGGTACTGGAAATATCAGGGAGAGCACTTTTTGTAAAGTATATGTTTGCCTAACCACTATGCTGTAGACCTTAAGCTAATACAAAATAATATTACAAGTAAACCGTGATTAAGAAATAAAAATAATAAAATAAAATAAATATGCAAGAAAAAACATAAAAGGAGAACTACAGGCTGTTTTTGACAAACAAATAAATAAAAACATTTAACCCTAAGGTAAACCATGAACTTTGGGTGATTATGATGTGTCAGTTTAGGTGCATCCCTGGTAACAAAATTATGTGAGTGATGCTGATAATGGAGGAGGGGATGCATGGCTTGGGGTAGATAGTATATGGGGAATTCTGTATCTTCCTTTCAATTTTTCTGTGAACCTAAAACAGCTCTTAAAAAATAAAGTCTTTTTAAAAAAATCATAATTAAATACATAATACATTTTTACTATTAATTCCATAGAAGCAATTGATTCTCACAGAATGCTTTTATCAATTTTTGTTGTTGTTGTATTACCAAAACAGGAGGCCACAGTTCTGGCATCTATAGTCAATCTACAGTATGGCTGCAGTTAGTGGATAAGAGTAGTTCCAATGTGAACACTGCTCATTTTTGCTTACTTAAGGAATAAGACAAAATGAAATTATGAAGATACTATTTGTCAAAGATATAAGTGACTTCTATGCTTAATTAAATAATAGTTTTTAAATAGTAGAAGAATTTTTGTGTTCTTTGCCATGTAACAGCTATAAATCTGAAAATTTTTCAGTTTCATGTGCTTTATTAATATTTTTTCTTCACTTTAGTACATCTATACAATAAAATAATAAAGTAAGCCCTGATCATAGACCATGTTAAACATGGTCTTGGAAAGAGATGTTCAGAAACACACTTGTAGGAGTCCAACCCTAAATATACAATAGTAATAAATAACCTTAAGAGCATAGACAATAGAAAAATTTAGTAAAATAATTAGAAAGTGATGAGTTTTGAATTTTCATTACCTATTTTTATATAATTTAATTGTATGTTTATGTAACTTAATTCTTAAATGGCTGTGTTTAACAACTGGCTTGCAAAATGTCTAAAATTATGGCTTTTGGTGCTAGCATGAGCCAGCTCCAGCACATCGCTGAATTAAATGAACAATGATTACTAGATGGAAGACCGCCTGGGAAGCCCTGTGCCACTTTGCTCACACAAGGCTGGCAGCCAGTTTTTCACTGCTCAGACGTGGTGGGAGAATCTTCCTTTGCCAAATATGACCAGTCTTCGGAGGAAGACCTGAAAATACTGAATCAGGGGTTCTCCTACGAAATAGCCTCGCTAGAGCATTCCATTCAAAGCCCACAGGCAAAAGATGCCTTTCCCAGTTCTCTTAAGTGTAAGTTCTCTTAAGTATAAGCAGACAACCAAGAATTAGCAGAACCTAAGTGCAGCTCACATGAAGGAACAATAAAAACAAAGGAGAATAAAAGGCCTGGCCGGTGTGGCTCAGTGGTTGAGCATTGACTCTTGAACCAAGAGGTCATGGTTTGATTCCTGGTCAGGGCACATGCCTGGGTTGCAACCTTGGTCCCCATTGGGGGCCGTGCAATGGTTCTCTCTCACCACTGATGTTTCTATCTCTCTCTCCTCCCTCTCCCTTCTTGTCTGAAATCAATAAAAATATTTTTTTTAAAGCAGAAACAAAGAAATTGGGAGAAAGTATTACTCTGCAGGATTAAGGATATATTTAAAAAATAAAGAGACAAACAAACAAAACCCTGTATTATCATTAGTATTCTCAGAAATAAGAGATGACATGATAACTATGAAATAAGAACAGGATATTACATAATGTACATATGGTGACTATAATTAATGATAATGGTTATATATTTAAAAGTTGTTAAGAGAGCAGATCTTAAAAGTTCTTACCACAAGAAAAAAAAAACACAACTGTGTGACTATATGTAGTGATGGATGTTAACGAGACTTACTGTGATGGTCATTTCACAATATATACAAATATCAAATCATTATGTTGTACCCCTAACACTAATATGTTATGTGTTGATTTTATCTCAATTTTAAATAGGATATTATTAAAAAGTGATATTCAGAATGTTCAAGAAAAGTAAACCCTTGGAAATCCAATACTCTGACAGTAAATGAAAGTTAGAAGGAATTTACTAGAAAGAGAAAATAGACCAAAATTGCAAAGAAAGATAAAAAGTAATAAATGTATTTATGGTCTTGATAGTGGTTGTACTTTCATGGCTGTATACATATCTCCAAACTCATAAACTTATATACATTACACATTAAATAGGTATAGCCTTTACATCCCAATTTATACCTCATTAAAGTCTTTAAACAAAAAGGAAAGATACAAAAATTGGATCATTTTGCTCCTCTCGCATAGCTTCCTCGTGGGAGTGACATCATCTTTAAACCCTGGGTGGCAATCCCTGATGCACTGTAATGAAGCCAAAGTTTGCAGGCAGATTGGTTACCCAATTGTTGCTCCAGCACCCCATTCTATCATCAATGGGTACAAGCGAGTTCTGGCTTTGTCTGTGGAGACTGATTACACCTTCCCACTTGCTGAAAAGGTCAAGGCCTTCTTGGCTGATCCCACTTGCTTTTGTGGCTGCTGCCCCCGTGGCCGTCGCCACCACTGCTGCTCTTGCTGCTGCTGCAGCCCCAGCCAAGGAAAAGTTGGAAGATGATATGGGATTTGGTCTCTTTGGTTAATTACCAAAAAGCAAACAGCTCAGCCAGCTTTATTGGGAAAGAAGGAAATAAAGGCTTCTCTTAAAAAAAAAAAATAGATCATTCTAAGAGGTTCAATATCCAAATAAGACAAGTTCCAGAAAAGGTCATTAGAGAACAGAGAAGAGATAAAATATATTTAGGAAATTTTCCTGGAAATGAAATACGGTATATTTTAAATATAAAGAGCCCTAAGTGTTCCCAGCACAACATATGGACATTTAATACAACATTGAATCTATTTATTAAATTTTAAATCAATAGGGAAATTACCAATACCATTTTTAGAATAAAAAATGAAATGTATAATTTAAAGAATCAATTATATACTAGCTACAGCCATATCAAAAATACTTGAAACTATAAGACAATAGAAAAGCAGCTTTAAAAATCTGGAGAAATATTATACAAAACCACAAATTCTCTGTCCAGCCAAGGCTATCTAGCCAACCGATCAATCCAGTGTTATTATCATGTGTTCAAGGCTTTAAAACCTGTCCTTCCCATCTTTTTTCTTCAGGAAGCTAAAGTTTGACTTAGATCGTCAACATAAGGGAACAACCAGCAAAAAAAACAGGAGCCCATACTAGAAACAATGTCTCATGGGAAAAAATGAATGAGATGCCCCAGGATGAAGGCAAAGATCGCCCCCAGGATGACAGAAATGCACCAGCATTGGGGACAACTACGGCCAGACTGTAGGAGGTTGTTACATGGAGATAAAATACATAGCACAGCTAACCTGTCTGAGCATTTTAGTGGAGATTTGGACAATTGTCTAGGTGTTTGAATTTGAACCAATAATAAGACCATAGGAAATCAAGCAATTTTTTTTTATTGCTTAAAGTATTACAAATGGTATTACATATGTGTCCTTTTTTTCCCCCCGCCCTTGACAATCCCCTGGCCTCCCCTACCCCCCAGTGTCTTATGTCCATTGGTTATGCTTACATGCATGCATACAAGTCCTTCCGTTGACAAGCAAATTTTTTTAAAGTGGTCCAGAAATAAATAATTCATCAAGGCTCAACTATGAATAGCATTTGCATACTTATAAGAATGTAAGTAACAATTATTAGTATTATCAAATTAGTGCTATTTTAGGAGGGAGGAAATAGGAAGTATAAATGCATGTGCTGGGGTAGAAGCAGAGATTTTTTTTTTTCTAATGGGAAGGTAATGGATGATATTTAAAAGGAAACAATCAAAAAGTAGCAGTGTTATTCAACACGTTATTTGGAACAATGGAAGTAAATAACAAAAATAACAACCTGGAAAAAATGAAAGTGTTTTTTCCCCAAGTTAGTACAAATGTTAATGCAATTGTAATTAAAATCTTAACAAATTTTGGAAGATAATGGCCACGTCTTTTTCCATAAGTTAGAGTTGAATGTGTTCTCTCTGAGGATTTTACATAGCCCCAGAGGAATGGAAAAAAGAAAAATAGCTCTGTCTCTGCCCTACTATGTCTGCCAAAGGAGACCTAGAGGAAGCCCTAAGTCAGGGTCCTATTTGAGTGATATCTGAAATCTGAATGTATCCCAGGAGAATGGTAGTGTCAGTATTGTTCCCCTCTGACATTTTACATCCTACTCTTGCTGTCCACCATGATATGTTAAAATTCAATTTTAATGCTACTACACTACGTTCCCCCCAAATGTAAAATATAAACATCCAAGTGTATTTACATAAGAAATTAATGAATATGGTCCTAAAGAAGAAAAGGTGGCACTCAAACATACATCTCTTCACTCTATCCTCTCCATATTAACTCATCAATTTCTTCTTCATAGCAGGCTACTGTGATTCCTGTATTTTGTATTTTTCCAGACTTGTTTCTGTTTTTTTCTATATTATTTTCCCAATGGCTTTACAATCCATTTATATGCCATCGACTTCCAAACTTTTCATGACTCCTAAAAAGAGCCTTATACAAGATGAACACTTAATAAATATTTTTGAATGGATTATACACATATACAATAAGAAATATATATCCAGATATACTTTTCTATTTAGCAATATATTCTAAAAATCATTGTTAATATACATTGATCTTATCCTACTTGTTACTAACTATACATAGTGTTAAATTTTGTGAATAGTTTCTACTGGTAGGCACCTTGTGGCTTTTTTTTTTTTTTTGCTATTAGAGCTGATTTTTCAGTGGTCATTCTTGTACATATGCTTTTGTGCAAATTACCTGAAAGATGGGGGAAATGTGTAGCTAGCAATGGACATTACTTTGAATAAAGCACTTTTGATGTTTCTCTTGAAATTATCGTGTTTTCTTTGGTTACAAAATCCGCATTATTAACCGGTACACCTAGTATGTTCTTGTACATGTGTTTCTTCTGGGGACATACTGAAAAGTGAATTGCTGAAAGAAAAAGAGTTTGATTTACTATGGAAATTTTCATCTCATTATAATATAAGATTATATCTTTTAAAATGTTGTGATGTACACCTGGAGTTCTAAGGAAATAAAACCTCTAGCCTTGCGCACCTGCAGCATGTATATTTATAAAGAAATTTTATACAATATGCTACCAAAATAATTTTGAAGTTGAGAAGGCTGTTCTTTTATTTTTAATAAAAATTTGTAATGCAAGTGAAATAGAAGAAGTGGACCAAAACCACCTGTAAATTGATGTGTTATATATTTTTACTGACTAACAATTTTTTAAAGTTATGCATGCTGAAATGTCAACATGAATATAGATAGGAAAGATCATTAAATGATGGGGAAAAACAAAAATAGGGTGGTTTATCTTCTGCTTCAAAAATGTACTGCAGTTATTACACTGGGGATCATAAAGTTTCTTCTAATTTATGATATGAAGTGAAAAGAAGGAAATAAAGATAATGGCACAGTTTTATTCAAAGTCCCGAAGTCCTGGATATGCTACACATCTTTCACCCTGTGACTTACACATTAATAACACATGGATTTTTTAATAATTTCTTCAAGTTAATAATACAACCCCTTTTCATATGTATTTCATTACTAGTAATGAAAAATTATATTGAGTAAACTTGACTTATTAAGGTAAGAAAATACCCTATTCATTTAGAAAACTTTTTAACATGAATGGCTACACAATAATATAATTCTTAATGCTCCAGAATCTGTTATTCCATATCACTTTTTATTTTTGAATGTGGTAAAAGGAAGCGATGAGTGCAGAGTAAATGTTGACCAGGAAGTGATGGGACTGGGAATGGCCTGGAACAAATCTTGGGGACAGTGGGGAAAAGAGAGAAGTAACACCTAACTCTAGTGTGAAAGTTGGACCAGGAGTCAGTGTACAAGAGAGGGTTAAAAAGTCACACACACACACACACACACACACACACAAAAAAAAAAAAAAAAAAAACAAAACAAAACAAAAAACAAAAAAAAACACTGGCAGATCTTTATCTTAACACCTGCAGACATAGAGGGCAAGAAAATTGTAAACTTGCATTATAAAATGTTAATTTGCACCCAGCCAGGCATTGCTCAGTGGTTGAGTGTCGACCTATGAACCAGGAGGCCATGGCTGGATTCGGTCAGAGCACATGCCGGGTTGTGGACTCGATCTCCAGTGTGGGGTGTGCAGGAGGCAGCCAATCAATGATTCTCTCTCATCACTGATGTTTCTGTCTCTTTCTCTTTCTCCCTTCCTCTCTGAAATCAATAAATATATTTTTTTTAAAAAAAATAAAATGTTAATTTGGGAATTAGGGAAATTAGCTAGGGCACAGTTATTAGCAATAGCACATATAGTGATCTGTGGTAGCCCTAATTCAAATGGAAGTATCCATGTGACCTTGTGCAAGTCACGCCACCATCTTCCTAAACTTCTTATTAAGTGAAAAGAGGAACAGCCTGATCCCTAAGATATTATCTGTTCTTGCATTCCATAACTCTATGCTTGTAATAACCCAAAGGAGGCCGATGCCTGCCACCTTCTCTGCAGCATGACTGCATTTAACATCTTTTTTTTCCCCAGACAAATGCCTGAATGTGACTGCCTTGGAATCTATCAATTAAAGTAAATTAGATCAACTGCTAGAAGTGGAAAGTTGGAAGGAGTATCCAACAACTTCTGTCACAACCATTCTAGGTGACCGGGATCGCTGTTGCTGTCGTTGATCTTATGCTATGCTTTAGATGTATGTCCCCTTCCAAGTTTTCATTAAAGATTTAATCTCAATGAAAGAGGTGGAAAAGCCTTAATGTTTAAAAGCCACTAGAATTTGGAGTTCAGTCACAAATGTGCCCATACTGACTGCTTGCTCAATTCCATTTTTCATCTCTGTAATATATCTGGTTTTCAGTATGTTGGGAAAATGAACTTTTCCACTTCTCCAGAAAACATTCTTTATGTCCATTTTATATATTTTTCTTACAAAATTGGCAGTACTTTAAAAATATATAGAGCCTATGTTTTTTCCTGTCCTACAAGAGTTCAGTGCACTTCCTTTAACTCTGAACTCTTACCTTCAGATTCTTTTATTGTTGTTGTTGTTGTTAATAGTTTCCAAATAGCAGGTATATTGCACATTTTTCTTCATCAGTAAATGTTAAAAATGTATATATTTAAAAGTGTATTAATCATAGCATCTTCACTAAAGGTATCACAAATTAATTATTGATTTTTAATATATATTTTTATTTATTTCAGAGAGGAAGGAAGAGGAAGAGATAGAAACATCAATGATGAGAGACTCATTGGTCAGCTGCCTCCTGCATGTCCCACACTGGGGATAGAATCCACAACCGGGCATGTGCTCTGACCAGGAATTGAACCATGATCTTCTGGTTCATAGGTTGATTCTCAACCACTGAACCATGTGAGCCAGGCTAATTATTGATTTTAAAAAAGAATACATTTAATAATCCACTTTAAAGTATTATTGCTTCTAACAGTGTCTGAAAAAAACTATATATTTTAATAACTATATTTATGCAAATATATATACTTTTTAATGCACTGACATGTATAATATTAGGTAAAGACAGAAATTAAAAATAAGACAATCTTTGTTTCTGTTGAAAAAAGGTAAAAGACTTATTCCTCTTTCTTTCTCAGAGCATTTATTTTAGAAAACTTGTGTTTTCTCTCCTTGAAATGTATATACATCATTTTGAATACTAGATAGGCCTTTTGTCAGCTGAAGGACCTAGAATGTCTTTCCCAAGGACCTAGGAGTCATCAATCTAAATATCTAGAGAGATAGTGCCCCTATCTCCTTTTCTGTGGAAAGATACTAGTATTAACCTGACTTCAGTGAGCTCCTTGTTCCAAGTTGTAAAACTACTTCCTGTTACACAGAGACAGTTTGAGTTTGCTTATTGTTTTTTTTTCCTCTGGATAAAATTAAATAGTTAATAAACATGTAAGAGAGTAAAACCCTTCTTTCTCTGACTCCATCTTGTTCAAGCCTGCTTTGTTCCCATGACCTGAATGCTGATAGCATAGAAGCTATTGTGCTTAGTCTTCCATATATAAATGCTATTAGAGGAATTCTATTTTAAGAGATAAGAAAAGTATGTATTTTTATCAAAGATTTGTAGGAACCTCCTGATCAGTCTCTCATCAATGAAAGAGGTGGTTGTGGACTAACACTGTCTTCCTCTAACCCAGCGGATCTCAACCTGTGGGTCGCAACCCTTTCACAGGGCTCGCCTAAGACCATCTTGCATATCAGATATTTACATTATGATTCATAACAGTAGCAACATTACAGTTATGAAGTAGCAACAAAAATAATTTTGTGGTTGGGTCACAACATGAGGAACTGTATTTAAAGGGCCAGAGGTTGAGAACCACTGCTCTAACCTCTACTGGTGCCCTGATATATTCGGTGGTTAATCACCTCTTGTCCCTCCAATTTCCCCTTCCTTTGACATAAAAAATCTGAACTCTATATTTTCTTAAGGTGGATGTGAGGTACCACTAAGTCTTTCATCTTGGTTGGTGCCTTCTTGATCAGTAAACTTTTCCTTTTTCCAAACTCTGACGTTTTGAGTTTTGGTTTTTTCAAATGTCTGGTGCACAGACTTTGGACCAGTATTATACATGTCACTCCAATGATCAGGTAAATAAGATAAATTATGTGTCATCTTTTGTGTTCTCAAGACCTCTTTTGTGTTACTTGAGGACTAGTTACTGTTTACCTTGAAAACATTCATGTACAGCAACCCTCCCTTATCTGTGGGAGATGCACTCCAAGACCCCCAGGGGATGCCTGAAACTTTGGATAGTACCAAAACTATATATACTATGTTTTCTCCTTTACATACATGCCTACATACCTATGATAAAGTTCATTTTGTAAATGAAACGATTAACAACAATAACTAGTAATAAAATAGCACAATTATAAAAATATACTACAGTAAAAGTTATTTGAATATGGTCTCTTGCTCTCTCAAAATATTTTACTGTCTATACAGCATGGATACTGGACCAAGGGATGATTCATATCTCTGGCAGGAGAGAGTGTGACAATGCAGGAGTTCATCTTGCCACTCAGAAAAGTATGCAATTTAAAACTTAAGAATTGTGTATTTCTGAATTTTTCTATTTAATATGGTGAAAAACCATAAGAACAGAGTTACTTTACAATGGATTTGGAACTGCCATCCTAGAGGAACTGCCTTGCAAGTCTTATTCCTCAAACTTTTGGAATATTGAAACTAGGCAAAAGGACCTTTGGACTACCAGTGATGGCGAACCTTTTGAGCTGGGCGTGTCAGCATTTTGAAAAACCCTAACTTAACTCTGGTGCCGTGTCACATATAGAAATTTTTTGATATTTGCAACCATAGTAAAATAAAAACTTATATTTTTGATATTTATTTTATATATTTAAATGCCATTTAACAAAGAAAAATCAACCACAAAAATGAATTCTCGTGTCACCTCTGACACGGTTGTCATAGGTTCACCATCACTGGCACTAGGCCTAAAGCAGCATTGTATCCCAAATAATTGTTTGCCAAGATAACAAGAGAGCTGATATTATGACTACCTGATTAAAGATTAAAAATATTATTTTGAATGAGCATCACTATATCAGCTTATCTACACCTATAGAAACATCTTTCTTATAATTGATCCCCTTCCCTTTCTCATAAACAATGCTTGCCTTCACCTCCTAATGGGAACACTATTTGGGCTTCTCCCTAAATCAGTGTGTTCCAAGTTGTTATTTTTGGATCTCAAATAAATGCTTGCTTTCTCTCACTTTATTTTTAGGTTGACAATATTTTCAGACCACTTGACCACAGGTAACTGAAACTTTGGAAAGTGAAACCACCAATATACATGCTATATTTTCTCCCATACATACATACCTATGATAAAGTTCAATTTATAAATTAGGCAAGTAAGAGATAAACAGCAATAACTAATAATAATATAGAACAATTATAAAAATATACTATTATAAAAGTTATGTGAATATGGTCTCTTGCTCTCAAAATATTTTACTATCTATACAGCATGGATACTGGATCAAGAGAGGGCTTCTGTAATGGGTTGTAATTGCTTGGCTATATAAGGGGGTGAGATTTCTTTCTGCCTTCAAAAACTCTTAATGGATTGCTTGGGATGTGCATCACATTCTTATGTAATGTTAATTCAAAAACAAAACTGTTTTATGTCTCTACTGCTTTGTGGAGAGGTTTTAATGGATTGGAAAAACATTTCATATTTTTTAAATGTGTTTTATTTATTTTAGAGAGAGAGGAAGGGAAAGAGAGAGAGAGAAGCACCATGTGAGAGAGAAGCATTGATTGGTTGTCTCCAGAATGCACCCTGACCAGGGATTAAAACCAAAACCTGGGTATGTGTCCTGACAGGGAATTGACCCAGTCAACTTTTTGATGCATGGAACGATGCTCCACCCAACTGAGCCACAATGGCCAGGGCGATTTTGTATTTTTAATTGTATTTCCCCAATACCTTCAACCACAGTGAAACCTTTTCCTTCATAATTTTTTTTCAAGTAGAATTTTCCTTTTTGCCTTCTAAACAGTCCCGATCCTCATATACCTTAAACCCTTTCAAAATAAGTCTAATTTCTTCAGATTATAAAAAGCACGCTGCACTCATATTTTCCCTTCTTTTTTTTTTCTTTCTTTTTTTTTTTTTTACATACTGGCTCCTTGCGTGCGTTCACTTATAAAGCCAGCACCTGTGGGTTCCCTTTGCCAGAACTGATTGGTCTACAATCCTGAAGCATAAGCCCTGAAATGTATAACCTCCCACCCCCAGGGAAAGCTATGAAGCAGTGATTGATGATTGTGAAGTCTAGCTTCCTGGTCCCCTGATCAAGAAAATTCTGAGGTGCAACTCACACTGTTTCTGGAGCCCCCTCACAGGATCAAGTTGAGGGGACTATTCTATATGGCATCCTTGGTTGAACTCCTCTACTTGGCATTCCCAGTCCCATTTTCCTACTTCCCTGTTAGTATCTCATGGGAACATTTTTTTTTTAATATGTTATTATTTGTTTCAGAGAAAAGAAAGAAGAGGTAGAAAGGGATAGAAACATCAATGATGAAAGAGAATCATAGATCGGCTGCTTCATGCACACACCCTACTGGGGATAGAGCCTGAAACCTGAGCATGTGTCCTGACTAGGAACCTAACCGTGACCTCCTGGTTCATGGGTTGATGCTCAATCACTGAGGTATGTCGGTCAAGCCTGAGAACATTCTTAATAACTAGAGGCCTGGTGCACGAAATTTGTGCATGGAGGGGGGGATCCCTCAGCCCAGCCTGCACCCTCTCGCAATGTGGGACCCCTCGGGGGATACCGTTCTATGGCAGTCGGACATCCTTCTTGCAATTCAGGACTGCTGGATCCTAACCACCCGCCTGCCTACCTGCCTGATCACCCCTAACCACTCTGCCTGCCTGCCTGATTGCCCCTAACTGCCTCTGCCTTGGCCCCCACCACCACGGCTTTGTCTGAACCCATGTCCAGAATGATGTCCAAAAGGTCATTTGGCTGCCCAGTCTAATTAGCATGTTACGCTTTTATTATTATAGAAAAACAAATTCTCATCTTCCTGTCTGGAGAACTTAACCTAGAACATTTCTTCACTTTCACTTGCAGTTTTAGCATGGAAACAGATTCCCTCTTGCTACACCAAATGCTCTCACTAACACTTCCTGAGGGATGACTGCTCAATGGAGAAACCAGAAGCAGAATCATCATCCTAAGGCTGGTGCCCATGTGAGCCATGTGCTCAAAAAGAACTTCATTCATAGAGATTGTTCAAGGAAGATGAAACAAGTGGCTAGTGAGCTTGAACCTTGAATGAAAGCTGTCATTGGAGAAGCCTGAAACAAAAAGTCTTTAGTGGAAAAAATGGTGAGATTTGAATAAAGTCTATAATTTAGTTATCAATATTGCACCATGGCTCATTTTTTTTGGTCACTGCACTATTGGTTATGTGAAAAGATGGCATTAGAGGATGTAGTGTAAGGGATGTATGGAAACACTATACTAGAATTAGTTCAAAATTAAAAGTTATATTTGAAACCTAGAAAGACACAGTAAGAAAAAAAAATGTTTTATAGCTATTTCATAGCTTTCAAAGGGGTAAAAACTTGAAAACAACTGTGGAGCACACAGTTTTCAGAAAAACATATTCCTGACACCTTTCAGTTATGCAAATGTGAAGCAGAGATTAGCATGTGAAAAGATGCTTGAATGCTGTCTAGAAGAAGCTCAATTTCTCAGGGCAATAATGTAAATGGTTGTGGATGTTTTATGCAGAGTTGCAATTCTGCAGATGATTTTCCCTTTAGATAAATGTTTCTTTTTAAGCCATTGGAAAGGCTGCAGTGTGTGAAGTGATAGAGGATGTTAAACTAAAGGTGTGTGTGTGTGTGTGTGTGTGTGTGTGTGTGTGTGTGTGTGAGTGTGTGTGTGTAAGCATGTATGTGATCACATGGCCTCCTTTCACTAGATTCTTGCAGAAAAATATCAAGGGATTGAGAAAACTAAAGAAAAAAAACCACGTTTGCCTACACTGCTCTGGAGAAAAGATGAAAACAAAGGAACTGTACCTGGAAGAGTTAAATGAAACCAGGAATAGCCTATGTGTGGAATAAAGAGATAACCAATGTAGACTTTGAGAGATATATTAAGGCTGGACCATTTTGTTTTGCTATGTCTCTCTTGATGGGCCTGTATTCAGAGGAACAAAACATGCTCAAAGTCACAGTTGCCGATTGAGGTAAATTATCTTAAAAGACATGGAAGTCAGATGGCATTCAGGGAAAAAGTACTATGACGAGGAAGGAAAGAATATTCTAGGCGCTCCCAGAGTATCATCATGCATTTTGGAACTTAAAGTGGATCTAAGAGCAGACATACCTTACTTTTTTATTTTTATCATGCTTATGTGTTTTTTTTTCAGTTCTTCATTAAAGTCTCATTAAAGATTATAGCCTGATAACAGCTGTCTTCTGGGAATTTAGGCTACCTGGAGTAAAGATAAAGGCTAGAGTAACCATCCTGTAAGGACGGAATATTTTCCCTGGTGGTGACTTAAGAGATAGCAATGTAATTGGCAGAAGAATGACTAGTGTCCTTGAGCAAGCAGAGATGGACACCATATGTAACAGAGGTCCAGGCAGTGACACTGGCTGAACCCAGAATTTCTTTGAAACAAAACCTCTAAAATATAAGGGTATAGGGAAGCCTGAAGCATTCTATTTTAAGGGGATCCTTAAAACACACATTTGCTGGTGAACAACCTAAATGTGAATTCTAAAGCTATTGAATTATACGTGAACACCATGATCTTTTGTCTAGGCTTCCTCTCATTTTTCCTGTTGCTTTGATATCATAATAGGCAACTTTATTGTTCATACTGATGGCAATCACTGTTAAAGAAAAATTATTCTGACATTTGTTAAAAGGCTCAGAGAGATTTTATTCAGAACTATTGCAATAAGGAAGAGAGATAGTGCTTAAATCTAAATACAACAAAGGCCACTGGGGATTTACAGCTAAAGAGCAGAATGAGGAAGTCAGCAATTAGAAGATTCCTGAGAACCACCAAGGGTAGGGGAGTCTTGCTAAACTAACCTAACAGAATTCTTGCTAAAGGCAGGCCAGGGTGATCAGATATCAAGGGTGTGGGAATTCTCACTAATCTGATTTAGCAGGATTCTCACTACTACTGCAGTGTGCAGGTCTGGCAATGATAGGAGTCAGGGTGAAGGCCTCTTTGAGAAGAGGGCTCAGAGATGCCTGATTTAAGTTTGGTTAAGGAGAGAGTCTTTGTCACCACACACCGCATCCTTGTAAAAGTTGCCTGCCCTGTCTAAGCCACAGATGAGTTATCTGATGTAAAGTATAGGCAATATTGTCTACTTTACAAGATTATTCTAAGGATGAAATGAGATAGTAATTTACGCAATAACTTAGTAAATACAGAAATATTCTTTCTCATTAAAATTCAAATATGAGTAAATGTAGCACTGTCCCTAGGCAATCAGACTTGCTCTTATTTTGATTTTTCTGTCTCCTTGCTTTTAATTAGCATTCTGCTCTTAACCTAATTCAACAAGGATCTGTTGTGTCTGCTATGTGTCTAATGCTAATTAAAAATGCTTATAAGTTTAGCTTTCTAGATCCAGCTGTTTACAATGAACATCTAATTTTCCAAATTGGATATCAGGATACATGATCCCAGGGAAAGAATTTTTTAAAATTTAATTTATTTAAATGAAGACTCCCCAAAGGTAGACAGATTAAATAAAATGTTCTTATCCACTTAGTGAATCGTCCTTAATTCGCCCATACAAGAAAATAACTTCAGCAGATGCTCTATGCCAGGAACTGAGCACTGGGGAGAAGTAAGAAACCATCACGGCAGACGGCATCATCACCCAGCCCATGTTCTTCAGCCATTTCTGCACACTGCCTCCCTGTGTGCTTTCACTTCTTCAGTAATAACCACAAATTCCTTGAAGCTCCTTCCATGAATAGGAGGAGTCTATTTCTCTATTTCTTGAATCTGGCCTGGCCTCGTGAGTTGTTTTTTCCACAATTGGTAGATTCAATGCTATGCATCTTCCAAGTCTACACCTCCAGAGATCTGGCTTCTGATTGCACACTTTTGCTGCCCTGAGACAGCTATGCGAAGAGGCAAGAGTTATCAGAGAAAGAGACCAGAGAAGCATAGACAACCTGTATCATTTCAGGGGACCTAAACCTGGCAGGCTCTAATCAGCCTGACCAGTGATTACAGCCACCCGAGTGTCACCAGGAGAAGACACCAGAGGTGCCCAGCTGAACTTAGCCCAAACCCTGATCCACAGAACCGTGAAATAGAAAAGGCTGCTGGGGATTGATAGCCAAAGAACAGAATGAGGGAGTCAGCAGTTAGAGAGAATTCTTTCTCTTATGACTCTTGGCTGTTGGAGCTATCTCATTCCTGCTTCCTCGGATTTGTCGGTGTGGCCCCACATCCAGTGGACTAATGGATTGTAGCTGAGACCACAAGCTGAGCCAGGCTGATGCTGGATTGGACATTGCTCCAATATGGAATGGAAACTCTGGACACTATCTCTGATTTTAGCCCTGCTAAAGGCAAAATGAGACTTGTTCCTCAGGGCGCCTGAGGGAAATAGAACCTTGGAAACTCAAGGATTTAATTACATGCAAATAAAATCCACTCGTTCTCCTGTGTGAGTCTTAGAGAATTCTTTTTCTTGGGATACTGCAAGAATTCCACTCCCAAGAGCAACAGATAGGGATAAGGACCACCCCCCCCCCACCTCCACTTCCACCAGTAACAGATTTACTTTTTTCCCTGAATTTTTTTACCATTATGGAAATAATTATGTGCAGTTTAAAAATATATATATATACTAGAAGCCCGGTGCACAAAAATTTGTGCACTGGTGGGGGAGGAGGGATGGGGATGTCCCTCAGTCCCACTTGTGCCCTCTCACTGTCTGGGACCCCTCGGGAGATAACCACCTGCTGGCTTAGGCCCGTTCCCCAGGTAGCAGGTGGAAGGCCCAATCCCTCGGTGCCTGCCCCACCTCCCTGTGTCACGCACACAGCAGGGTCGATCTGGGGGTTGGGGAGCCACCCCAGGTTGCACACACGGCAGGGCCGATCCGGGGGTTGGCGCACTGGCCCGGGTCGGTTCGCACACAGGACGCCCAGGAGGGCCGGCCGATCGCTGCTGCACCCCCTGGCCGCCCCGGGTCAGGTCGCACATGGAACGCCCAGACGGTGGCCGGGTGGGCCAGCGGATTGCTACTGCCCCACCCAGCTGCCCCAGGTAGGGTCACACACAAGACACCTGGGTGGGCTGGCCAATTGCTGCTGCACTGCCCGGCCTCCCCGGGTCAGGTTGCACATGGACGCCTGTCTCCCCGGGTCACAGATAGCAGGCCCAGATGGCGGTGGGGCAGGCGGGATGGCGCTGTCCCGCCCTGCCTGCAGTATGCAAATTAGCCGCCATCTTTGTTGGCAGTGAATTTGCATATTGCTCTGATTAGCCGGTGGGAGGCGTAGCGAAGGTACAGTCAATTACCATGTTTGTCTATTATTAGATAGGATTCTTAAAATTCAGAAGGCATTGGTTTAACACCTAATATCTGCTTTTGCTGTTAGACCTTCAATCATCTTTATGGTACTAAAAATCAGCATTGAAATACCAATACATAATCAAAAAATAAATACTATTTCATTTTTTTCTCTACAAATTGCATGTATACTTCTTGAATAATTGGCTTAGTAATGTATTTTCACTGGTCAGTGTAACTCCTCCTTCTCTACCATATGAAAATATATACGACACATTAAACACACATGGGCATGCATTGCATATACAAAAACCTATGAGGTCAGAGATAAATCTCTCCACCTGCTATCTTTAAGTGGGGCCTTTTCCCTGGCGGCTTCTGAGATATTTCTACAGCGTCTTCAGAAGACAGTTAGAAACTATTTTCATAAATGGACACCAGTTGTTTGGTTTTCGTTATTTCTTATCTCAGCAAATACAGACAGTTGATATCTATTTAAATTTTTTAAGTCATGCAATGTATATTGAAATATACATCCTGCTCTTTTCTTTTAGTCATTAGTAACCCAAATGCCATTTTACTTCTGATTTATAGCTGGGGGTGGGCAGCAATGAACATTTCAGAAGTGACTTACAAGACATTTAAGATCTGTAAGGATTCTGGCTTAATTCCTGTGACATACCTGGTAAGCAGAGAACATGCTCCCACGGGTACCCTGGTTTGCTGCTGGGTTTGGCTTGTGTGGTACTAGTAGCCCCTCATGACACTGTGCGATGTGGGTAACGATATTGAAAAGGAGGTTTCAACACAAGCTCTGTAGTCTCCTTTTCTGTCAACATTCTGTATGTCCTTCTTAGACCAAAGCCAATCATCACATCTTACACATCTGCAGCCTCAGAGGTAAGCATCCCTCATGAAGATGGTTTGTGAGCCAGCAATATTCACATCCTTTCAGTGAAGTTGACACTGACTCTTTCCTATTTTCTGTTGGGTGGGTAGCCAAGCTAGGTTCCATTAAATGATCTGCTAGTGACAAGTTATCTGAATTCCTGGAATTTTGAAAAAAAAAAATTAATCCAAATTTTCTCAAGTATATAAATAAGTGTACAGCAGGGATATCTTCATTAGTATTTTGTAGTTGCCTTTTTATTGGTTTTCTAGATATAAAAATTTAGAAACATCATACCTTCCAAAGTTTATAAGTCTGTTTTTCTTTGCATTTATCATTTCAGGAAATTCATGAAGACAGGGTCAGAACCAATCTGATGAGTCTGCCCATAACATCCCAACCTAGAGTCTATAGATTTCTTCAGAGGGGAGAAAGTGGAAAAATTGTCAGCCCTTGGCCAAAGAGTGAAGAGGCTGAGTAGCAATGGCACTGGTCTACTAGTCTTGCATCCCCTAGTAAAATATCTTTTACAATTATAATTTTTATCACAAAAGTAATGTGATATATATATATATTGTCTACTGAGGTATTTTTTTTATCTGTTAAACTGTTATGACCTTAGTTCTATAAAGTAATAAGATGATAATTGGTTCTATACATTTCCAATGGTTCAATGATTCTTGAATTCTTAGAATAAACTCAAGTTAGGGATAATGCATTTATTTTTATTATAATCCTAGATTAGATTTATTAACACTTGTCGCTATTGTTGTTGTTGCTGTTATTATACTTTACTTTTTAGGGTAGTTTTAAGTGCACAGCAAAATTGAGGTCCAGGTACAGAGTTTCCAAATCTCTTATTTATAGATGATTGATTAGGCATGCTCTGTTTCTCAGGTTTTACTATTGGGATTATGCTAACTTTAAAAAGTTAATGGATGGGCTCTCTCCATTCTTTATGTTCTGGGAAACTCTATAGCAAAGGAAATATTGACATCTGGTTATTATGACCCAGTTGCTTTTGGGGCACGATTTACTAACAACCTTCCAATGTCTACTCTGGATATCGGTCAGCTGGAGGTTTCTAACTTTTCTTTGTGAATTTCTATTATATCTGTTTCTTCCAGATTTTGAGATTTTAAAACACACACACACACACACACACAAAATGACAAACACTAATGTATCTGAGTGTTCCTCTCTTATCTGTTCAGAATGTGTGGATTTTTCTTTTATCTCCATCTTTTTCCTCCTCTCCTTTAACCTTGCCTGGGATTTATCTAAGTTCTGAATTCTGTCAAAGTCATGGATTCATCAGGATACTTTTTTTTTTCTATATTACCTCCTAATTTCTCTTTTTAACTCGATCACTATCTCCTGCCCTTTTTAAGATTTATTTTTCTTTTCTAGCTTCTTAAAGTGAATCATCAGGCTACTTGTTTTTATAACTTTTCTTATTTATGACTAAGCATTTGAAACTGAATTTATTTTTGCATGCAGCTTTGTTTACTTTGTGTATATATTTTCATCATTATTTTCTAGGTAAAGTATACTCAGAATTTTTTTCTTCAATAACAAGTTTTTAAAAGACATGAATAGTCAAAAAAAATCATTTTTAAATTTATTATTGAATTGAAAATTTCCAATTTGTATTACATTTGGGGGTCTTTGGAGATGAGTTAGAAAGTCACTTTAGAAACATGTGAAAATAGACATGAAGTGGAGACTACCATCTAACTAAAATAATGTAAGGGATGGTAAATGCTGAACATTTTCATTTTTAATAAATCAAATTCATCAGCTTCATTGCCATTAAAGACTCAAACAGCATAAGATTGAAAGTATTTGTCCTGTCACTAATAGGAAAACAGTGGCAATGTATTATATGAATGAATTAACACAAAAATCATTTCAAAGGACACTTGGTAGAGGACATATAATGCCTGTTGGTATGCCCAAAATGAGTATGTTATAAACCTTGTTACAAGACAAAAGACATGGTTCTATCAGGGCTCACCTGCTGTGATTCACTGCCATCTCCTTCATGGTATATCCATTGTTACACTCACTGAGTAGCACTAATGTCTTTAATAGCTACAGTCAAAGTGCATCACATAATGTCCCTGGAAATTTAGTGCAGAGAGACTTGGAGTTTTCAGGTTTCAGAAAATGCCTCACAGTCTGACTACACAGGCCAATTCTAATTATATTTTAAGAAGGCTAAATAGAAGGTTTACGTTTTATAATAATATATTACTCTTATTGTGGATTATATATATTTGCTGTCATCATCTCTTAATTATATTGTCAAGAATGTAGGTAATAAAACAATAAAACAACCCTAGCTGGTTTTGCTCAGTGGATGAGCATCGGCATGCAGACTGAGGGGTCCCTGGTTCGATTCCTGTCAAAGGCATATGCCCAGACTGTGGGCTCAATCCCCAGTAAAGGGTGTGTAGGAGGCAGCCAATCAATGATTCTCTCTCATTACTGATGTTTCTATCTCTCTCTCCCTCCCCGTTCCACTCTAAAATCAATAAAAATGTATTTTAAAAAATGTAAAACAGTAAATCATTTCTCATTTGAAGATATACTAGTCAATTTGTCAGATATCTTCAGTTCAGTATTACTTATCCATGTGTACCTATCAGACAACTCAGTTTCTCTGTCACAATATATGGAAGCCATTTTATCCATGGCATATAGCTAAATAAGACTCTGGTTGGCTGATCAAATACAACTTCTCATGTCAAGGCTTTTCAATTTCACTATAAAAGTTAATTTCTGAATGACTAGCTAGATGTTTTCAGAATCAAAAAGGCATCAATTAAGGATACTTCTCATTTTAAACATATTAATTTTACAAAATTTTAAACTTACCAAATTCAGGGAAATAATTCATGTAATAGAATTTTCAAACTTGCTTTAATTAATATTCTCTATGGATTATTTTGTGCAGTCATGCTCCCACTGATGGGGTCTGGGTAATGGGATGTAAATAAACAAAAAGAAAAACAAATCTTCAAGGAAGAAAAGTAATGTCAATCCACAGCTTATCCACAGATACCCATGTAATGTAGAAATGAATACCAGTTAAAAATCTTATCACTGAACACTCAGGTACATACCTGGGACAGGGTGGATTTAAGTTAAGTATAACAGTCCTGTGACCTTTGACTAGGGATTAGTTTCAGCATGGACATGTGATAAAACGTTGACCAAAGAGGTATCAGGTTGTCCACTGGAGGGATTCTGAGAGGGTTTTTCTCACTTCTTAAAAGAGAAATCAAATGGGTTCAATTTGCCTGGCAGGCTGTGAGGCTGTCACCTGCTGGTGATGTCTGGAACTGCAGAAAAATGTTGGAATCCTGAAGGAACAAGCCTAAGAGCCAACATGCTGAGCACTGCGAAGAAGAGAAAGGATTCATTGACCATTGAATCATAATGGCATCACTATCACTGAGTCACTGAGTGAGCCAGACCCCAACTGGCCCTTAAATGTGAGCACAGAATATTGTTATGTGAGATAATAGATGTCCTTAAGCCAATTAAAATGTATTTTTGAACTTTTGTGAAAGGAAATAGAGATATATGGTAGTAGTGGTAAAAGATTTGGGGTTAAAAGAAAGCATACGATTCTATATTGCATAGATCATTCTATGCAGTTATCCATATGAACACTTTGATAAAATGGATGTTTCCGTGAAAATAAAGCTTACCGTAGTTGTCCTCCAGATAAATTAGGAATCTTCATTTTAAAGTTTTTAAGGAATGAATTACAGGCGCGTGCGCGCGCATGCGCGCACTCGCGCGCGCGCGCACACACACACACACACACACACACACACACAACACTGCATGCAAATGGCTTGACTAATAAATTTCTTCAAATACTTGTGAAACCATAAAATCCAACTCTTACAAAGCCTACAAAAAAGGAAAAACTTTCTGTTGATTTCATGGAATCTATTTTCCTTGTACAAATAAGTTAATTCAATCCCTTAAAACATAAAAACAGATATTTAAACTTTGTATTTCTCTGATGCTTCCCTAAAAAATATCTCTTAGGGAAGATACACAGGACTTGCTTTAAGATGGCAACAAGTCCTGTGTATCTTCCCTAAGAGATATTTTTTAAAATTATTTAATTACAGGAACTTTTGTTTAGGGAGCACTGATTACTTCCTAGAACAGCATGAGAAACACTGATGTATCAGATGAGCCCTAGTAGTGTATAAGAATATTCAAGCATCCCATTAAAAAATACAGCTAAAAGAAATTTTGTCCAGAAAGCAAGAATGGCGTAATATTAGGAAATATGTTAATGTCATGGAACCCACCAACAGATCAAAGATGGCAGCAGGAGAATGTTGGCTGTCTTGATAGATGTCAGAAAGCAATTTGATGTAAATCAGCACCACTGCTGTCAAGAACTTCCTTAGCATAACAAAAGTATTTATCTCAAAGAACAGCCTACTTTATAATTAATAGCAAAAAAATAATAATTAGATGACACATGAAAGTCAGAAACAAGACAATTGTAAATGGAAGAAGAACTCATCTTTCAATTACTGCTTCCATTCCCAGAGAGACCTGCTATAGAATCCGATGTAGCCCAAATTAAAGAAAATCTGTCATTTCAATCATTTGGCAGTACTCTGCATTGCTAATAGTGGGGAAACTGGAAGCAGGCCCTTTATCGAAATTAACTTCTTAATGAATACACAAAGTTTTTTTATATATGCAAAATTATGCAAGTAGACTAAATTTTTTGACAAAAACATAACATGTATTTGAAGTCTTTTTGTACTTGGAGACAGTGGTGATGCCTGACAGAATTTTTTAATGCAACCATCAGTCTGTTCTCAGTGTCTCTGAGTCTGTTTCAATTTTATTTGTTTGTTTGTTTTGTTTTTTAGATTCCACATATGACTGAAATCATATGGTATTTGTATTTCTCTGACTGACTTATTCCACTGAGCATAATACCCTCTAGGTTCATCCATGCTGTTACAGATAAGATTCCTTTTTTTATGACTGAGTAATATTCTGTTATATATATGTACTTATATATATGTACTGCAACTCTTTTATCCACTCATCTATTTTTTTTAAATATATTTTTATTGATTTTTTACAGAGAGGAAGGGAGAGAGATAGAGAGTCAGAACATCGATGAGAGAGAAACATCGATCAGCTGCCTCTTGCACATCTCCTACTGGGGATGTGCCCGCAACCCAAGTACATGCCCTAGACGGGAATCGAACCCAGGACCTTTCAGTCCGCAGGCCGACGCTCTATCCACTGAGCCAAACCGGTTTCGGCACCACTCATCTATTGATGGTTACATGGGTTGCTTCTATCTTGGCTATTATAAATAACATTGTGGTGAACACAGAGGTACGTATACTTTTTAAATTAGTGTTTTGGGTTTCTTCAGGTATATACCCAGAAGTGGAATTGCTAGGTCATAAAGCAGTTCTATTTTAAATTTTTTGAGGACCCTCCTGTTTGAATGAAGGAGGAGCTCTGTATAGAATGGAATAATAGATGTAGCAATTTGGTTATAGACAGCAATCTTGGTAGAGTAAGATGAACTGGGAGACATCCCATGTGAGGAGTTAAAGAGAATGATACCTGATAGTGACTTTTGAGTTATTTTCAAATGCATGTTTATCATAAACTCCCTTCCTTCTGCTCTGTGTTTACTGCACACCAGCATTGTATTGGCACTATTTCAGGATAGAGAGGGGAGTGGATAGTCACAAAAGGAGAGACTATAATACCATGCAGTTTTGATTATTGTTGCTTTGTAGTATAATTTGAAGTCAAAGTGTGTGATACCTCTGGCTTTGTTCTTTTTTTCTCACGATTACTTTAGCTATTGTGGTCTTTTTTGGTTCCATACAAATCTGATGATATTTTGTCCTTTATTTAATGCATTGGAATTTTGATAGGGATTGCATAAAGTCTGTGTATTGCTTTGATTAAAATGGCCATTTTAATTATGTTGTCCAATCCATGAACACAAAATATCTTTCCATTTCTTTGTGTCCTTTTCAATCTCTTTTAATAATGTTTTTTAGTTTTCATTATGTAGGTCCTTTATTTCCTTTGTTAAGTTTATTATAGGTATTTTATTCTTGTTTTTCCCAGAAATAAAATCAGATGCACATGGGCAAATAACTTTTGACCAAAAAAGCCAAAAACGTACAATGGAGAAAAGAAAGCTTCTTCAATAAATGGTGCCGGGACAACTGGAAAGGCACAAAGAAAAAAATGAAACTAGCCTACAGTGTGTCTCCATATACAAAAATGAACTCAAAATGGATCAAGTCCTACATAATACCGGAAACAATAAATACATAGAAGAAAATATAGATAATAAACTATGGGCCTTAATATTAAACAGGATTTTTAATTGATCTCAAAAGCAAGGGAAGTAAAAGCAAAAATTAATTAATGGGACTATATCAAAGTAAAAGGCTTCTGCACAGCAAAAGAAACTGCCAACAAAACAAAAAGGCAACCAACCAAATGAAATAAGATATTTGCAAATAACTGCTCTTACAAAAGGTTTCATATCCAAAATATATAAAGAACTCACACAATTCAACACCAAACAATCCAATTCAAAAATGGGCAAAATACCTAAAAAGACACTTCTTCCAAGAAGACATACAAATGGCCAACTTCACTTGTATGTATATGAAAAGATGCTCAACTTCACTAGCATTAGAAAAGTGCAATTCAAAACCACACAGAGCCTTAGCTGGTTCGGCTCAGTGGATAGAGTATCAGCCTGCAGACTAAAGGGTCCCAGGTTCAATTCTGGTCAAGGACACTTGTCCGGGTTGCGTGCTCGATCCCCCGTGTGGGGTGTGCAGGAGGCAACCGATCAATGATGCTCTCTCATCGTTGATGAAAGTTTCCATCTCTTTCTCCCTCTCACTTTCTCTCTAAAATCAATAAAAAATATTTTAAAAAAACTACACTGTTATATAGATGACTGGAAAAAGATGTGGTGCATATATACTGTAAAATATTACTCAGTCATAAGAAAATATGAAATACTGCCATTTGCGACAACACGGGTAGATGTTGAGAATATTATGCTAAGCAAAATAAGTCAAACAGAAAAAGACAAGAAACATATGATTTCACTCGTATGTGGGCTATAAAACTGAACACATCAAATGAACATCAACAACAACAAAACAAAAACAAAGAAACCCTATAGGCACAGACAGTAATATGGTAGTTAGGTAGTAAAGGGTAAAGGGAGTCAAAAATATGGTGACGGAAGAAGATTTGACTTTGGATGGTGGACATACAATGCAATAAACAACTGATGTATCATGGAATTGTATAATTAAAGCCTATATTTTTTAACCAAATGTCACTCCAATACATTTAGTGAAAAAATAAAAGCAGAGACCACAGTGTAGTCTACACAGATACCAAAATTTTGAATGAGATGAAATCACCATTAGAACATAAGCCCTAGAATCCTCAGAAACAGTGCAATAGGAGCCGGAATTTACACAGGAGTTGGGATGGCAGCCTTAGTTGTTTCGTTTGGAAATTAAGGCAGCCGTAACCTGGAGACATTGGGTTGCACAGTGATCCCCAGTATCACCCATATTATCTAACTCTGCGTTTATAGTTTTATTCAATGCAGTCAGACAAGGTAAAGAAACACAACATCTACATAATAGAAGAGAGAAAGCAAAAATATCATTATTTGCCAAAGCTAGGGTTGCATATCTGGAAAACCCAGGGAACTAATGAGAGAAGCCAGTGAGGAGTTTGGTGATAATGATATATCAGTGTTTTCTTCTACTAGCAATAACTGGTCTGAAACTGTGATGTTAAAAAGATATATTTAACATAGCAACCAGAATAAGGTTGTTATAGTTAGCAAATAAATATCTGGGATGCCGTGTTAAATTTGAATTTTCAGATAAACAATGATTTTTCTAAAAATATATTTTATTGTTTTTTTTACAGAAAGGAAGGGAGAGGGATAGACTGTTAGAAACATCGATGAGAGAGAAACATCCATCAGCTGCCTCCTGCACACCTCCTACTGGGGATGTGCCCGAAACCAAGGTACATGCCCTTGACTGGAATCGAACCTGGGACCTTTCGGTCTGTAGGCCGATGCTCTATCCACTGAGCCAAACCAGTTAGGGCAACAATGATTTTTTTTTTTAATTGTAAATATACCCCCTGTAATAATTGAAACATACAAATACTAAAAACAAAAACCAACAACAACAAAAACACAAAAAAAGAAAACTTGCTTATTTGGAATTCAAATTTAACTGGGCATTCTGAATTTTATCTAGCTATCCTAGACCAGAAGTATAAAATGTCACTTTAAAAAGTAGATTCAGGTCCTAGAGCTAATTACACTCTCCTGGCAAGGTATCTAGGTATATTCACTAGCTCCATCATTCAACAATGATTTTCACTATAGTCTGTACTGTTAACTTTTACTGTTCTTTTCAAATTGCAGCTAAATTGTGAAATAAACTTTTTAATAATTAGAATAAGTTTTAATTCTGTGTGAAAAAATTGGTTCCCATATTTTGGCATCTGGTCGAATTTCCCAGGCCTCCCATTTCAAATGGCCAAAGTTCATTAACATCGTTCCCCCTCCAAACACTCACTCGCTTGCTCTCAGGCTTGGCTGCTATATGCCAGCCAGTCTGATGCTCACATCAGCCCCACGCTACGCTCTCCCATATGGACGCGAGAGGCCCTCGGGGAGCTCAGGCCATACTATGCAGAAATCTGCTACAGTGTATTGTACATTGACCATGGCCCTGGACTAAGATCCAGCTGTCGAGCTGGAAGGGCCCAGGCTCTGAGTTTGCAAAGTTTTTTAAAAGGGCAATTGTTCGTGGCCAATGAGCTATGCTTCCCTGAAGGGTGCTGTGTTCTTGGGAGGCAGCCATTGCAGTATTTCAAAGATTAAGTTATAACTGAACAATGTATGAGGACATATAAAAAGTAATTTACCATTTTATAATTACTTTTAATTAACCATTTTATAATTACTTCCTCCATGGTAATGCCTCTGGGCCTGATTGTGAAAACAATTATCGGCTGGGAATTTGCATACCAGTAATAGGCCTTAATATAAACGCCATAAATGTAGCTATTTCTTGGTTCTTATTTGGCACATCATGAAATCACAGCTCTAACTATATATTATTCACCCTCAACCGTCTTCCAAATGGAAAGGAGAAAGAAAAGGGAGAATATGCCTCTTTTAGAAAAATCTCTGACATAATTACAGATTATTTTATTCCAAAGTCACTTAAATGTCCCAAAGCTATCTACTTCTTAAAACAAAAGCCAAATGCACTCTCCTTGGCCTTCCAAGTTTCATCGAGACTCCATCATCACCCATTTACATGTAGCTCGCACCAATGTCAATGCCGTTTCATTGCACAGGAAGTGCGTGCATTTAAAAACTACACTACACTCTTGGCCCCATTTTTAACTGATGATTAATGTCACAATATTGTCAACTAGAGCAATTGCACTGCTTAAAATAAAAACAATGGATTTTTAAATATCAGAACAAAGATCAAGGATTCACAATAAAACCTATTTAAGAGAAAAAAAATCAGGAAGCAGAATGCCCTGAATTGCTTCGAGTCTAGCTTTCTGGTTCTCTTCAGCTTCAGCGTAGATTATGACTCAATACTTAATTGCCCACCTGCATTAGAAAAATTAACGGAAGGGTGCACGACCCTTCCCTGCATATGCTGGCCACCAGCTAGCATGTTATGGTTCCTTGGAAGAGACTAATGAGAAAATTATTAATCACTGAGAGAATTTTATTATTCTCTATTAGCCAGACACTGATGTAGCACTCTGACCTAAAGTCAAAATAAATATAGTAGGAAAAGAGCCAGAGGTTTCGGTCACACAAGCCTGGTGTTCAAGATGCCCGTTATAGTTGCACTTACCCCTTTGCACTTCGCTCTCGCCAATAAAGGAAGAGTCATCACCTACAATATGCCTGCATTTTAAAAAGTTCTCAAGGCATTACTCATGCTCCTCAAGGTTTTTATTACAAATTCTTTTAGGGCTGAAGGAGACACAAAAAGTCTGATTCTCATTTTAACAAAGAAGATACTCTTTCATTTGTGCTTTCTTTATTCTTCTTAGTTTCTAGGAGGGGCGGAGCTCAGTTCTTTTCCGCAAACAGAACTCTTTAGAGCACACATTTCACCTCTTTTTTCTCTTTTAACATTGGATTTTGTCTTCTAGTCATGTTAATAGGCATTTCTCTCTCACCAGGTGGGACTTCCTTTGGGGACAAAGAGATGAGATTGCTTAAGTATAAACTTAAATATTTTATTTTGTGAGATGTTTCATGTCTTTCCAGCCTCATCCAAGCTCCAGGGAGCCATTGCGATAACTGACTGTACACTAGTTATGAAAATGCCTTAGATCCAATAAAATTTATTTACAAGAACAGGCTGCAATTTGCTGACCCATGAACCCATCTCCGTGATTGATGGGTGTTTAATTATGTACAAGCAAGTGAGTATTTCAGTATTTCTCACTCTGACATCTTTTCTTAAGTATTCTCAATCTCCAAAGTTGATTTTAAAAATTCAGAACAAACTAAAAGCATCTATTTACCTTGTTCTCATACACAAACAAACATCTGAATGTGAAATGTTGGATTTTTCTTACCCAATGATAGTTTCATTCTTAAAGAAATAAAAGGATCTTTATTGCAAAAAAATTAAATCTCTGAGCTTTAAGGAGAGTTGACAAATGTGGCATTGATCCATACAGTCACTTCCACTGAAATAGGAAATTTATATTGTGCAATATAACTGATAATAGGCAAGTAAAGCAAAAATAAAACAAACACAAACACACAAACAAAAAGAAACAGGAAATAAAGGGTACAGATTCCAAAAGCACACTTCCCCCATCCTACACAACTTTCAGGTCAGGTCATATCTTAATGGTAAGAAAGAGTAGAGAAAAATCTACCATTTTGACTTTAATAATGTCTGGAAGCATAGTTGTCTTTAAGGATTTTCAGAATGTATGAAGCTAAAAAGAAGAAAAAAGAATTCTAAGTATGGAAATTAAAAATAAACGAAGGGTTTGGGGAAAATGTTGGCAAATATACAAGGAAACAAACAGTCCTGTGATTACTCTCCTCACAAAACCCACAGCAAGTGAACCCGTGCTGATGAATGGGTTTGACAAATGTGTTTCATCTTCCTTCCAGTATCGTGTTGGCATCTTAGTGACTTGTGGATGCTCATCTCCTGACTAATTTACTGACCCAAAGTGAAGGGAAGATGCAGGTGGCAGAGAGAATCAAGGAACAGATATTGTATTATTTGCATCTGTGATTTCCCAAAGAAGAATTCCACAGACTTGCTTCATGCTGTGAAAACACATATTTCATATCCACTGCTATAAATTCATCACCCTGCATTTTCCTTGACTGTTTCCTTGTCCTTGGTGCTGATTAAATCAGGGTGTGTTCTGTGCCTTTCGCCAGTGACTTCCTATTTTGTGTACAGGCACTCTAATTTTGTTTCTTTCTTCTACTTTCTTTTCCAAATATTCTCTAAAACATTGATAGCTAAAGTTGGGAGGAAAGAAAGCTATGCTGCACTCCAGAACTTTGGGAGATCCCAGATAATAAAAAGTATGACATAGGGCAGAACCTACTGGACAAATAATAGATGTTTTCAGTGTCTTTTAGTTCACCTAAATGAATGTGAGAAGTCAAAGGTATATATGGGTCTCTCACTGATTTCACACTCCACCAAATATATAGACATCCTGATGAAAATGTGTATTTTTAAAATAGTAAATAAGAAAAGATAATACTAAAAAAAGAAACCCACAATGCCAAAAAGAATCTGAACTGGAAGGCCCATGGGAATGAGAGCAAGATTTGGTATCTTCACCCAGGACTGAAGTTGAGTCCATTGCACATGGTTTTTGTCAGGCACCCTCTTTAGGATCCTGCCTGCAGCTAAGGTCTGGGAATACTCTGCTTGCCTACAAAATGCAATTTATGAGTTTTCCTGCCAGCCCCATTTCTTGACAGAGCCAGCTCCTTGCTTCAGTCTGCTGGTGGCAGCTGACTCACCAATGGGATATTTAGAATGTGTGGTCAGCACTGGAGATGAATTCACCCTGACTGTCCCATGAGGAAGCCCCAAACCAAGGCACTCACATACAAACAGGCTGAGAGATGGATTCACATAAACACAGGACAACTTCTATAAGAAGGCTTATACAGAGCAGGCAAAGTGTCAGAAATCCCATGAAAGCTGAATCCCATGTAAAATTAACACACAAAAGAGATGATGGCACATCTGAAGAACATTCTTCAAATTCAAGGAAGTCAGAACTGGAAAATGGGAGAATCCACGCCTAAGAAATGAAATCTGACAAAATCAGAAATGTATTATAATGTAAAATCACTTAAAATGTTCACAGAAACTTTTTCTTTTGGTAGTTTCAAATATTCATATATTGAACCTGTATTACTTTGTGTAACAAATATATCACATTTTTAAGAGCCATAGTCCAACTTTTTCTAAACACATTGGGAAACCAAATGTCTCATGTTCACCATATCCACATTCTATCTACCCAATAAGTGAGTGCAAGTGTTAACACATATTCTCTGCTTCATATACATGTTAAAATTAACTGTGGACTTGAGAACCAGTTAAAATTAAAATACCAGAGGTTGGAAAGAAAGGGAGAAATCTATGTGCCAAAAAGGCTCTTGAAAATTTTTGCATTGATTTTTAACATCATGGTCAGTGTGGACTATCATTTTAATCAAATGATACCAGATGGCTAAGGTCTGTATCTTGCCCACTTACGCCTCAAAATTTCATTCTATGTAATCACCTTCTTCTCCACCAAACTTTGCAAAAAAACCTCATTTTCCCTTTTACCCTTGGGAAGTAGGTTTCTAAATATAATACATCTAGTTTCCTTACAATCTATTTTTAAACAAAAGTATCAAATACTTCAAGGCTTTGCTTCTGTTATTGAACAGAGAAAGAGAGAGCTGTCTACTAAAAATAAAATTTGACCTAGGGAATTCTGTTTCCTTATTCCTTTAGTATTAGGGTGGGAAATGATCGCACACATCCAATCACATCTTGAGTAATTAGGTAACATGAGCCAAAACAAGGGGGATATTACATATCAAATGTTTGTCATATTATTTCAATCTAGGTCATTAGTTTCTTGTTTCACTATACAGTTAAGGTAGTGTAAACTAATGAGAGATAGACAGAATAATATTTCAATTTTATAGAATAATTGTCACAAACTGTCATTTCCAACTACTGGAAATTAAACACCTAAGAAGGTTCAAAAAATCCAAATGGACTTAAAGCATTGTCTACAGAATGAATAATATCTTGTGAGCACACACATACACACATACAGGTATACTACTTTTCTGTCAAATTATTATACATCATTGTAATGAATAAAATACAAATTATTCAAAAGCAGTAGTTGCTTTTTGCCCATATTGCATTTCTTGACTCACTAGATACTGAGTGAAGAAAAATATCAATACTAGATTTTTTTTAGTTGAAAGGAGTTATCTTCTTTCTTTAAAAAGTTAGAGTGCTATCGATCTAAGTTTTGGACTTTATTCAATGAGAGATAGGGTAAAGTGACTGGAAACTGATAGATATAGATATGTAGGGAATCAAGAACATGGAAAAATGAGACAAGTTTGCTTGAGTTTGTATTATGATTTCATCATTTACAAGCTATCTGATGTTGGGAAGTCACTTGAATGCTCTGCTCCTTTGTAAAATGGGGAAAAGTAATGTAGCCACTTCTTAGGTTTGTTGTGAGAATAAATTGAGTACTTATGTGTAATAGCTTAGAATAAGGCCTGACACCTAATAGGGAGATTAGATGATACTTTGACAAAGATCCCCTCTCCCCCTCACAACATGTAAAGAGTGTATATCTGCCTCATTGATGCTGATCTTGGTCATGAGACTTATTTTGGAGGACAATGTCACAAAGTCACAATGGAATGTGGATTGAATTCAAATGTGCCTGCCTGAGAGGAGATGCTAAAAACACTGCCTATTTCTATTTGATCCTCTTCCACTTTTGGTTCTCTCATATGAAAAAGATGTGCCGTAGACTACGGCTAACCTTTATTTTGGCTTCAAAATGTGTGGCTGAGTCACCTCAATCAACCCACTAATACATGAGCAAGAAAAAAAAATGCTGTATGCTGAGGTATTTGCTACACAGTAATAACTCACCAACACACACACACACACACACACACACACACACAGAGAGAGAGAGAAAATTAGGTGTAACTACAAAACAAATAGAACAATCTGTGATCTTTTCATGCAACATTAGACGTAGTCATTAGGGCTTCCCACAAATATTTTGTTCTCTCTTTTTCAAAGCACATAGTAGGTTTATACTTTTTTTCCCTGAGAACTCATGCATAGCCAGGTAATCTGTCTATGGTCAACATGAGCAAAATCAATGTGTATCACTTCCAGGTAGAAGGTCCAGTGTATGTTTTTTTTATGATCTCTTCCCCCCTCACCCCATCATTACCCACAATATTCCATATACTGTCTATGAATCAGTCTGTGTCCAAGAATGAGGATAACAATGAAACAGAACAGAATCCTCAGGCAATGTATGATCAACAGATAGCATGAGTTACACATACATTGCTGTTATAAGCCATGGAGATTCTGGAATTGTTACTACAGTATAATAGCTTATCATGATTGCTAAAAAGTGGTACAGAAGTGAGCTTCCGCCAAAACATGTTTTAAAATAATAGCTTTATTGAGATACAATTCTCAAAACATAAAACTCATTCTTTTAAAGTGTAACTTTCAGTGGTTTTTAATATATTCACAGAGATCTGAAACTATTACCACGATCTAATTTTAGAACGTTTATTATCCTTGTTAGCAGTCACTCCCCATTTCTCCCTTCACCCCTAGTAACCACTAGTCTACTTTCTGTCTCCATAGATTTACCCATTCTGGAAACTTCATATGAAGAGAGTCATAACAGGTAATGGTTTTATAGTACCTCAAAGTTGTAGCAGGTATCAGCACTCCATTTCTTTTTATTGCCAAATATATTTCATTTTGCTTTATTCATTCATCAGTTGATGAACATTTTGATTGTTTACATCTTTTGTTTGTTATTAATAATGCTTACATGAACATTACTGTACAAACTTTTAGTGAACATATGTTTTAAATTCTCATACATATATACCTAGGAACGGAATTGCTGGGTTTCATGGTAACTCTATGTTTAAATTTTTGAGGAACTGCCAAACTGCTTCCAAAGTGGCTGTTTTATTTATCATTCTGACCATCAATATGAGGTTGTCAATTTCTCCACATTACTGCCAACACATACATATATGTTTTTATTCTAGTCATCATAGTTAGTAGAAAGTGGTATCTTATTTTGGTATTGATTTACATTTATCTAATTATTAATGATGGCAATATCTTTTGATGTGCTTATTGGTTATTGCATATATTCTTTGGGGAACTGTTAAAATTTTATATGCATTTTAAATTGTTTTATTTATCTTTTTATTATTGAGTTTTAAGATTTCTTTATATATTTTAATATAATGTCCTTGTCAGAGATAAGGGATAGTAATTTTCAATTATTTTCTCCCATTCTGTAAGTTGTCTTTCACTTTCTTAATGGTGTTCTTTGACTCACCAACTTAGTGATTATCACAAAAAATAGTTAAATTATCTTTTCTTTTTCCTTGTGTGCTTTTGGTGTCATATCTAAGGAAACATTGCCTAACTCAAGGTCATGAAGATGCACTTCTGTATTTTATTCTAAGGGTTTTATAATTTTTAATTTTACATTTATGCCTATAATCTATTTCAAGTTGTTTTTTTTTATATAGTGTGAAGTAGAGGTTGAACTTTATTCTTTTGCATTTGGACATCCAGTTGTTCCAGTGTCATTTGTTGAAAAGACTATTCATCACTGAAATATTTTGGCACCCTACCATAACATTTTTACTAAAATATGAGTCATTGAATGAAGAACTCAACAGTGAGTAGCTAAGAAACTGATATTGGAGATTAGGTTAATGGCAATTCTTCTTAGGCAACAGTCAAACTTTGCTAAAATAGCCACCTTTATAGCTTACAAAAGCAGTAATGTATTGAATAAGCTTTTGGCTCTAGGTGAAGAAATTTAAAATCAGAATCCTAGTATAATCTATTGGGTACAATCAACTGCATTTGATAAAATACCGAAAGAAAGAGATTGGCCTATACATATGTAAGACTATAAGGGAATACCAAGTATAAAAATTTGAGAACTACAATTAACTGAATTATACCCTTTCCCCTGCCCCCCCCCCCCCCCCCCGCCCAGTTCATATGTTGGAACCCTAATTCCCATTTCCCAATGTGATGATATTTGGAGATGGAGCCTTTGGAAGGTAATTGGGGTTAGAAGAGGTTGTAAGAGTGGGGCCTCATAGTGGGATTAGTGTCCTTGCAAGAAGAAACACAAGAGAGCTTGATCACTATCTCTTCCTGCCATGTGGGGACATAGTGAGAAAGCAGATATCTACACACTGGAAAGAGAGTCCTCACCAAGAACCCATCATCTGGCACCTTGATCTTGGACTTCCCAGATTACAGAACTGTGAGAAATAAATTTCTGTTGTTTAAGCCACCCAGGTTAAGGCATTTTGTCATGGCAGTTTGAGCTAAGACAAGGACAAACAGGTTTGACAAGGCACATACTTCTCAACAGCAAGTAGTGCAAAAGACAATGAGAAGGATTTGCAGTGACAAGGAGTGATTGTAGCTCAACAAATGAACAATACAACCTTCACGCTCATTAAATATTTCTGAATGGATTAACTAAAAGTATGATAATACCAAAATCCTTATAAGAGTCAAGAAACCAATAATAATATTGAGATAGAAAAAATTTCTTGAAAAGTACTGCAAGTATGGATTTAAGAACTTGGAGTCGCCTTAAACCTGGCTTAATCTTTGACAGTTGTACTAGTTTGAATAATGCTCCCACTCCAAGATTCATATTTACCTAGAACATGTAAGTGTGAACTTATTTGGTAGGGGTTTTGCAGATGTCATCACGTTAAAATGAAGCCATGCTGATTTATGACACCTAATCCAATTCTTCTAAGAGCACCTAATCTAATGTCTGCTGTCCTTACGAAAAGGGGGAAATGTATACACAGATATAGACACAAAGAAGAGAGCACCACGTGAAGAAAGAGGTAGAGATTGGAACAATGCACCTACAAGCCAAGGAATGGCAGCAATAACCCGAAGCTAGGAGGGAGGCATGGAACAGATCTTCCCTCAGAGCATCTGGAAGGTACCACCACTGCTCACACCTGATTTCAGACTTCTGACCTGTGAGAGAATGAGTTTCTCTTGTTTAAAGCCACTCAGTGTGCGGTAATTTGTTTTGGCAGCCCCAGGAAATTGATGTAATAGTTAAACTGCTCTCTTCAAATGTAACCAAAAGGATACTAGGGCAGGTGGGAGGGTGGAGCACTACAAAAGGGTAAAGCCCGAAGCTACTGAGAGCAAAGTTTTAGGCAGCCACAGCCACAGCCAGAGGAGGAACCAGGGCCTCATCAAGGATCATTACCTAAGGTCAGAGCTGGCTTCAGGGGCATGTGATCCGTGCAACCGCACAGGGCCCCAAATTCAGAAGGACCCTCAAGCTTGGTTTAATGCTTTTTTGAAAGATTTTTGAACAAGATGTCTTCCATTTTCATTTTGCACTGGACCTTGCAAATTAAGTAGCCAGTGCTGGGCAGAGTCACTGTCTGCATATTGAGATTTCAGAATTTGTTACGAACCACTCTTTTAACAAGAATATTTATATATCTGTTTGTCTCCATTCCTCCATTGAATGTTGAGTCTATGAAGGTGGAGAAACTTGTTTGTTTAATGCATGGGTCCCTTGAACGAAAGGAGCTCCCACCAGATCAGATGAGAAGAATGCCAGGCTTCACACAAAGAACCTGGGCTTGGAGCTTGTTTCTGTGGCTAAAGCCTTGGGGAAGGGATTCTGTTCCTTGAGGAAGAGGTGATGTATTTTCCGTGTACAAAGGGGAGTGAACAAAACCTTTGGTGATATGAGACCTGGACTAGATTAGGTATCTGAGCCTCCCCAACACCTAGTTTCCTCTGGAGGTTTATGCTTCTCTGTCCTATGGAACCCAAGTACAGGCATGGGAGTTTCTTTGGTTAATAAAATTTGAGCACACGGTAAGTGTTGCACTTTCAATCAGAAGCATTTCTTCATTCTGCCATAGTTCCAGATAGGAGCTGCTCTAACAGCCAAGTCCAGATGTGTGGGCAACTGCAATGCAGACCAAGGTGGCAGCTGATTCTCCATGAGCACATATGGTCGTGAGAAAACCCGTAGGTGTTTAAAGCTACTGATGTTCAGCTTGCTTGTTACCACTGCATAATTTGCCTATCTTATTTGATCAGGGACAAACATCTCTAAAACTTCAGTTCAAGGTAGAAGTTGATAACCTTTAGGGAGAATATTCATCAAACTTGATTAGGCACCAATTCACACAGTCACACATGCAGACGTGCATGTACACCCCAACATTTGGAATGTAAATGAGGGTATTTTGATTTAGCTGCATAATGCTCTCCTCACAGCAAGACTTGTTGCATGTTAAAATAATTCATTTTGGAGGCTGTAGACACCCAAGATTGTAAAAATATGACTACTCTAACCTGATGATATGACTGTGTTTCAACTCTGCCTAAAATTCTGGGAAGAGGTTTTGGAAAGAGAAGTGTTAGGATCTGTTTATACCTTTCTATTATGGAACTGTGACAGATTGGATACACACATATGAGATTTTGGCAAACAAACAAAGATCTTAAAATTTTAAACGAGCAGGTCTAACATTAAGGATGTTACCACTTCCTATTTGGGAATAACACAATCAAACAGACCTTGTTATGTATATACAAAATGAGACAAATAGCTATTTCTGAGCATTAAGCAGCCTATTTACTATACATTTCTAAGATTATCTAAATGACAGCTATAGTTATCTTGCCATATTCTAATGACACAGCTGTCAAGGAATGGTATGTGGTGGTGTGAAATATAAGCCATCTGCTCACAGCTGGAAAACTGATTATTCAGGAAGTGTAGTGCCTTCATGTTATTTATAGACCCACATTGTCTTTAGCTGCATAGGAACATGGGTAGATGGGACATTCTTTAGGGAACAGGTGTCACCCAGAGGGGTTTGAAAGAGCATGAAATTGACCCAAACTTCACACTTCTGAAACATAGGATGTGCCATTTTTCTCCCTGTGGGAGTTAGTCCATCGGTGGCAGCATGCAGAATGAAATATTCTCTGAGAAAAGGGTTAAGAGTGGCACCAAAAGTTAAGACACTCTGCCGGAAGCCGGTCCATCCTTGCTGCTTGACACAGTCGCTGCAGGAAAGAAACATCTGCACAGCATATGTTTCAAGGGACCTGGTGTATATAGCATACTGTTCTTAATATGTTTGCTCCCCTTAGCGCTGTGTGTTTTAACCAAGGTCACCTCTCTGAGAAAGGTTGTTTCCCCAGGTAGGAATTTTTCCCTGAAGTCAGGGAGGGGATGCCTCTCCTAGAAAGGTTGTTTCCCCAGGTAGGAATTTTTCCCTGAAGTCAGGGAGGGGATGAAACTCCTTAACTAAGTGCCAGGCGGGTAGTTAATCACTACAAACAATCATGCTTAAGCTACATAATCTTTACTCCCTGGAATGGAGATAAGAAACGCCCTAACCTTTGTAATAGAAATTGACAGGATTAAAATCAACTGGGATAAATACGGATGTAACAAGACAATAAACAGCAGAACTTCGCTGGAGATCCAGACCAGAACTTGGCTGGAGATCCTGGCTAGAGATCCTGGCTAGGCTGCTGATCAACTGAACGCTGTCTCCGTGTCCTTCCTTCTTCGCCGACTCCATCTACACCTTTGGGGACCCCTGGACCCGCTGGGGTTGGACCCCGGCAACACTCTTACTAAAAATGAGTGTAGACCAGAAAAACTAAAGTTCATTGTTCCGTTCACAGATTTCCTGTAAGGTCCTAGTCAACAACTGAATTTAATCTTTCTGGTCTGCAGTTTCCTCTCAAACTTAACTAAATTATATATTTCCTACCAGATACATGTTTTAATAGAATTTGAATGGAATAATATGAAAACATTTCCAAGAGATGAGACATGAAACTTCACGTGCAGTTATGATGATGAACTCTGATCAACTGCTCAAACACCTCCTCTTGCCAGATTGAATTCATTTTTGGCATTAAGCGTTGTCTAATGAAGATTAAAAAAACATGACAGAGACTGCTGGTTCTCTACACAATATCCATTTTTTCTTCTCCCTTACTCTGAAAGTATCAACTTTTCCTACTTCTGTACTACAATAAACAAACAAAACAAAAAACAGTCCCAATTTTGGTGCTGGTGAAGAAGTACCAAGCTAAAACCCCATGTCTCAGCCACTCCTGAGACTGCCATAGTCCTTGTCACTGAGATGGAATCAGAGGTGTTGACTAGTTAACAGAAAAGCCTTTGAAACGAGCTTGGCTGGTTTTCCCTTTTGTCTTTGCCCTCCATCCTCCTGAAACATGTACAGATTTCATCTTGTGACAAAAGGATCAAGACCACAGACTAAGATGGCAGAGTAGAAGGCTAGGAGATGCCTGGGTCCGTGGGAACAGTGGAGTGGCTACACGAGCTCTGGTCTGGTTAACTCTGGACTTCTTTTAAGTGAAAGAAAAATAATACCAGCCAAATTCAATCCGCAAGTGATATGAGAACTTTGTGTTAGATAATAGGCAATGTATATTTTTTAATACTATACATTTATAGTTTGCTAAGTTGTATGATACATGGGCTTTTATATAAAACCAACTAAGAAAACTTATTAAATAAATTACACAATATGTTTTATTGTACAGGAAAAGACACTATGGTTTGTTTAAGATTATACATACTGAGCTACACTTTGAACTAATTTTTCAGGAAGTATATATTGAAAGTTCCCCTTTCTAATCTATACTAATAAAAGGGTATGCTAATTAAGGTGGACGTCTTCCAGATGTCCATCTGGATGTCCATCTGGACAAAGCCACAGCAGCTGTGAGGCCCAGGGCTCATGGCAGTCGAGGGCTCAGGCAGCTGTGAGGCCCAGGGCTCAGGCCTTGCAGCCGCCGCAGCCAGCAGTGGCAGCAGCAGCGAGGTGATGGGGCAGCACCTTCCCCTGATCAGCCCGGTCACCTCCTGCAGACGGAGGCCAGACTACAGCTTAGGCCCCACTCCCTGTGGAGTGGGGCCTAAGCCGTCAGTAGGACATCCCCTGAGGGCTCCTGGACTGTAAGAGGAGGCAGGCCACGCAGAGGGTCCCTCCCCAGTGCATGAATTTTTGTGCACTGGGCCTCTAGTCTAATATAAAATACAATGAATGATATTTAACCTTTGAAACAATGCTTTTGACTTTTGACAAGGAATTTATGTTCTTGGTGCAGGATATAGCTGAAGCTATGGTAAGATGGAGTTATGAGTTCTGATAACAAGTTGAGTCCATATTTATATACATGAAATTCCTCCTATTGGCTCCCCTATTACCCTGTGGAATGGTAGTCCAGGGTAGCTGAATCTGTGTAACTGGTACAAGGTGACTGAAGAGGATTTGGGGTTAAATTAGAATATCCCAACAGTGCACAACTAAAGCTAAATCCACGCAGGTGGCCATTCTCTAGACACCTGACTATCTTCAGCACTAGTACTTATAAAAAGGTCATGGATTTAATAGAACATAGTGTTGGCTTAGTTGAGCAATACCAATACCATTCATCCTAACTGGATCAATATGCCAGATTACGCATTTCAGTACAGTTTAGTCAACAATAAGGACCAATTGGATGCTGGTGATCCTATGGTAATCAAAAGAATAAAAGCTTCCAGGTACACCTGGTAAAGTGCAGAGGTGAAGCAGGTATAGAAGTGACCAGAATTGATGGGTCAAAGACAACTGTTTTTATGTAAGCTCTTTAAATTATTTTATTTTTTTGAAAACATAACCCAAAAGTAATAGAAGTGCATCAAAATTCAAATACTTCCCATGTATACAGCATTAAAGTAAAAACTGTCCATTTCAATTGATTCAATTCCACTCTCTAAGAATAACCACATACTAATATTTGGTGGGTATACATTCATCCTCCCAAAGTATCTATGCCTTTATGCCAATATAAACATACATACTCACATGCATGCACACGCACCACACACACATGCACACCCCCCCCACACACACACAATCATACACACACATGATTTTAGAGAGCATTTTGTTTGTTTCTGGAAAAAAACACACCAATAAACATGTTTATTATATGCCTATTGTTCTGAAACTCAAATTGCTTTTACTTAAAACAATATTACAGACATCTTTTATGTCAATATATATAGATCAATATATGCAAGATTAATTTAATCTTTTTTTAAATTACATCAGATTGATTGATAGCATCATTATCTCTTTAGCCATCCTCCTTTCCACAAAGGAATATTTATGTTACACCCAAAATTTTGCTATTACATATAATGTTTGAATTTTTTCTGTTTCCAGCAATAGTAGACAAGCTTGTTTCAGGCTAACCTTTCACTGAAGAAAGCTAAAAAAAAAATCTGGAGTTCTAGTGATCAATTATTTGATTGGTTGGCAGGTATCTATGTATAGATAATATATACCAAAATCTAGAGCTAGATGTAGATAGAAAGATGTTTGACAGCATCAGAAAGATTCTGAGCACTAAGGACTTCCAGGGTCCAAGTACCTGAAAGAGTAAGACCAGCCAAATTAGCCTGATGTTTGCTACTTACTTTTCTCTGCAGAATAATTGATTGAAAAGCTAGAGTAATTAAGAGACTGAGAAGCTGAGCAGAAAACAGTAGATGAGAGGCAAAGTTAAAAAATTTTTGTGAGCTCATAGGACAGGTAGAAACAAAACAGGTGGAACCCATTCTTCCAAAGAATTTGACAAGTACAAGAGAATTTTTATTTGGGATTTCTGAAGAGGTATATTTTTAAGAGTTATAAGAACATGTCTCACAGATACACACACACACACACACACACACACACACACACAAACACACACATACACACACACAATTAAAGTTCCAGAAGGAAGGATAAGAAATAATGTGGCAGAAGTAATACTTGAAGATACAATAAGTCAGCTCAGCCAGTGTGGCTCAGTGGTTGAATATCAACCTATGAACCAGGAGGTTATGGTTCAATTCCTGGTCAGGGCTGTGGGCTCAATCCCTGGTGAGGGGCATGCAGAAGGCAACTGATCAATGATTCTCTCTCATCATTGATGTTTCTATCTCTCTCCTTCTTCCTTTCTCTCTGAAATAAAAAAAGATGTACTTTTTACAAAATCCCTTTTATCATAAAACATTTTATATATATATATAATTATATTCATTTATATATATATAATTATATATATATATATATATATATATATATATATATATATAATTATATATATACTTATATTCAAGCTTTCACTTTAGAGTTGGAGGACTTAAATCACCAGAAATCAAGACATATCATAAAGTTATTTATTCTGATAATAAACTCACCTCATTGACTCTGGATTTTTTTGTCTCTAAATGCCTGATATTTATTCACCTAATGCTTGCTTACTTGAATTAACCTAGAAAAACATTCTATGTTTTTCCAATCAACTATGCATTACTCTGGTTGACATTTACTCATTCAACACACATACTACATATATTCAATTCTATATATATGTTGGATGTCAGGCACTATGAAGTTAAGTGGCAAGGACAGACAAGTAGACCAAAATTGCAGAACAGTGTGAGTTGTGAAGTAGATTGTTCATATAGGGTCACTTGAATTGTAACAAAGGTGGCACTGTAGACAGTGAATGTAGAACAAGCTTGTTATTAAATTGTGCTATATCTACTGGCTATTTGTATATTGAGAAAAGAAAAAGAAAAAACTTGACCTCTGTCTCAGACCATAAATATGCAACTCAATTTTAGGCTAATTGAGATGAAGTGTTAAAGGTAAAACAATGAGTTTCTAGAGGATAACAGGAAAATGTAGTCATAAACTTTGGATAAGCAAAGATGTGTCAAGCAGCATTAACCAGTAGGATAAGATTGGCCAACAGGAATACATTATAAATTAAGAGCCCATTAAGAAAGTCAAGAGGCAAAACATCAAGTGAAAGAAGATCTTTGCAATAATCATAGTTGACAATGGCCTCAAACCAGAATTTATAAAGAACTCTTACAAATCAACAACAAGAAGAAAAATAGTAATTCAATAGAAAAAAAACCCGATCGGATTTTTGTCAGTTATGTCAAATTCAAGAACATATTCAAAAGACTGGGGCATCTGTAATACTTTCAACAATAAAGATAATTTTTTAAAAGACTCTTAAAATACCAAAGGGTGCTCAACCTTATTAGCTATTATGGAAATGCAATATAAAAATGATCATGAGATATCACTACCCATTCAAAAGTTATTTATTAAAAAAGACATACTACTGGAGCTCTCATATGTTTAATGGTATAAGCACTGTGGCAAACAGGCAGTACCCGCCTAAGTTAAGCATGTACATGACCCAACCATGCAATTCCACTTGCATATATTTTTAAATAAAAGAATATAATACAAATCAAAAGACATGAATAATAACAGCCACAGCAGCATGACTTATTATTCATAGTAGCCAAAAGCCAGGAAAAAAATGTTGGTAGTATAGTGGATCAATAATTTTTTTTCTTCATTTCTGCAATGGAATACTCTACTAGAAATTAATCTATTGCTACATACAACACAATAGAATCTTACAACACACAACACACACACACACACTTGTCACACAAATCTCAAACACAATGCCGAGTGAAAGAAGCCAGACACAAAGAAATGCAGATTCTATGATTCCCACATGAAGTTGAGAAGTAGACAAAAATAATCTGCGTGGTGATTAAACATGTGTTCACTTTGTAATAATTCAACTGACTAGACCTTTATTAGTTGTGCTGTTTTGTGTGCCTTGTATACTTCATTAAGATGTTTACTAACCATAGAAAAGGAGTGAAAAATAATGCTTAAAGAGCAATATTTTTACATATATATTGAATACTTTTATTAGTATTTTGGTATAGTTCCTAGATGAATTGCTGACCTAAGGGCACGGTATATTCTGAAAAGCTCAACTATTTTTCCATTGTATTAAAAATAAATATCAACTTCAAAGAAAGGAAGTATATTTTGTTCAATGCCTACTGTTCATAATCCATGTAATCCTCACCCTACTCTGTAATGTACAAAGGTTGCTCTTATTACTGATGAGACTGATGAGAAAAGAGAGTTGCTAAAAAAATTAAATACTTTGCTAAAGATCTTGTATCTAGTATACACTGGAGCAGGAGATCAATATCAGCTTGGTCCAAGTCCAAATCCCACTCCTTTCTCCTTGATCAAAATATATACAATCTGATCAAAATATATACAAGATTCTCTACTTAAAACATGGACTTAGCATGAGACTTTATTATTTCATGAATGGTGAATTTATACACATAAAGCCCCAAGCTCCAAATCCAGAATACAGATAATTTCTATACTTTATCTCTGTAACTTCACTAAGAACAGAACATTCTGATATAAATTGAAGAGACCTATAGAATTATTGGAAGGGTGGAAGAATTTTTTAACTTATTCCCCCAAGTGACAGAAGATGATCAAGAAAACCCAAATATTTTATGACATCTGGCTCCTAAAGATTTTTAGAGCTTGTACATTTCCAATAATAAAGTCACTTCATTGGCTTTGAATCTCATTTCCATCCTAAATGCCTGACATTTGCACCTAAAGATTAATGAGAATAATTTAGCAATACATTTAATTTAAAAATACAGGAAAATAATTCAGCAGAAACATTGCATTTCCTTCCAGGCAGCTATGCTTTGCTGAAGCTGACATGTATATACCCCTTCAGTCAACACAAATAATTTGAGTGCCCACTGTGCCAGGTGCTATGATAAGCAACACACATCAGACAAAAGAAAGGCCCTGCCTGGCAAAAGCATTCTGGTAGAGGAGAGAGAAAATCAGTTGCCAAGCAAGTACAACCCATTCTGGAACTTCTATGAGCTTCTTCTCTTCTGAGAGCTTCTATTAAAATATTAAATATGGTATTTAGTTCAGAACAAAGGAGAGTTAGAAAAGAAGTCTGAGTATCCCAGAGAAAGTACGTATGTGAAGCCAGGTGAAGGCAGGTCAGGAACGCTCCCAGAGAGCAATCCCTGGAAGAGAAAGAAGCCTGGCCATGAAAAGGTAGAATGGTTCATAAAACGGAGCCTAGTTTCATAGAATTTGAGTATTGAGTATAAGGGGGGTATGTATTAGTAAATAAGTTAGGATAGATCAATAGGAGGCATAATAAAAATGTCTTTAGAAGTCCCTTTAAGAAATTTGAACTCCACCTGAGGGCAATACAAAGCCATGAAATAATCCTGAAAAAAAAATAGATTTTTGGTTTTAAAAAGTTGGACTTGGATGCAGCGTTGATTATGGGCAGGAACTAGACAAAATTGGAGTCAGAAAGATGCACTAAAAGATTTTTGCGAGTAATCGAGATGAAGGTGGCCGGTAGGGAAGCATCAACAGGATGAGGAATGTAGAGAACAGGAAGATATTAAGAAGGGACAATGGATAGAATTTGGCTTAGGGTTGAAAGGAGAGGAGTCAAGCATGACACGCAGCTGTCAGCTTTCTGACTTGAGAAACTAGATATATGGCCTCACTTTCCTGTGAGGTGGGGACTAAAGGAGGAGAAGCACATTAAGAAGGAAGATGTTAGGCTTGTTTTTTTTTAATTTTTTATTGATTAGGGTATTATAAATGTGTCTTTACCCCCCCCCCATTGTCCCCTCATCCCCCCAGTTTTGCCCTCACCCTCACCCCCTGTTGTCTGCGTCCATCACTTTATGCTTATATGCATGCATACAAGTCCTTTGGTTGATCTCTTCCCCTTACCCCCACCCTCCCCTAACCTTCCCTCTGAGGTTTGAGCACCTGATCGATGCTTCTGTCTCTAGATCTGTTTTTGTTCATCGGTTTATGTTGTTCATTATAGTCCAAAAATGAGTGAGATCATGTGATATTTATCTTTCTCAGACTGACTTATTTCACTTAGCATAATGCTCTCCAGCTCCATCCATGCTGTTGCAAATGGTAGGAGTTCCTTCCTTTTTACTGCAGCATAGTATTCCATTGCATAAATGTGCCAAAGTTTTTTTAATCCACTCATCTGCTGATGGGCACTCAGGCTGATTCCAAATCTTAGCTATTATAAATTGTGCTGCTATGAAGTTCAGTTTTATATATGTTGATTGTAAGGTGCCAGTGAGGCAGCCATGTAGATATTCTAGTAGGAAACAGAATACATAGGCCTAGAGCTCAGAAGAGATATCTGGCTGGGAGCTAGAATGTGGGGATTATCAAGACAGAGATGATTATCAAAGCCAATGTAAGAACTAGGTTACAGGAGGGGATGGTGACTCTTATAGGCCAATTGGCATCATTGATAACTGGGTTCTTAGGGAACAAAATACTCTCTCCTATCTCTTTCCCAACATTTTTTTTTTTGTTCCTTCCCATGCTGACACCCTGTGTCGGAGCAGCCACCAAGCAATTTTAGAAGTGAGTAAAGAAATATGGAAGACACTTCAGAGAACAAAGCAAGACCCATTTTGCTGATACCTGGGGCCCCTACTATATATACCAGATGCTGACGCAAGAGTTTAACAATCACCTCCATTTTTTACCTTAACCTCGGGAAGCCAAAAGTGAGTTCCATGTTTGGATTTATTAGCCTTCTGCTGCCATCAGAGTAGACTGAATTTGTTATGCTAAACAAGATTGCTTTCTCACAGATTTTGCTATTAGAAGATACATCTATTTAATAGTGTCTTATATTTAAGAAATGCTTTCCAGTTTGCAATACACTTTCACAGGTGTTTCATTTGCATCTCACCACTCCATTCATCTCACCATTATCCCTTTTTTGCCAAGAAGAGAAGAGGGGTGGACACTTACAATTCATTATTTATCAATGCCTGTTATCCAGTTTTCTCATGCTAGTTCTATAAAGTATAAACTCCTAAAATTTGCCACTTCTTACAATTCCTTGTCCACTTTGGCCCAAGTCCGCATTGCATTAGGAGAAGAGAGGCTGAAGTTCTGTGACCAAAAGCACACTCGAGATTACTCCAGAAGACCTGCCTTCCAGTTCCAGTCCTGTGCAGTCCACTCGCTTCTGTGAGGCATTGCCTTCCCATTTACAAAAGGAGGCTTTCAGCCCCTGTCTCCCAGGCTTGAGTTGCCTTGGGGATGATTCGTCCAGGAAAAAAGACAGCGTGTGTGAACGGTGATGAGCCATGCACAGTGGGAGGCGGTCCTCTCTCACTTTCACATGCATCAAAATCACCTGGAAGCTTTTTAAACGTGCCCAAGTCTGGGTTCCACCTGAGATATTTCAAATCACAGCTTATGGGAGTGGTTTCAGTATATCTAGATATTTTTAAAATACAGTTAAAAATACAAGTTGAGGTAGTATTTATCTTGACAATTCTGGTGAGGCAGGAGAGCAAGAATGCTGAGTGCAGGCTCAGAGCTCAGATACCTGTGAGCAAAACCACATCTCTGTCACTCATGGGCTGTGCCCCCTGAGCAAATCACTTCACCTCTGTGACCCTTCGTTACCTAATGTTTAAAATGATCATTGCACAGAACTGTACTAATTAAAAGCTTATAAAACCTGTGCCATAGCCGCTTATACACACACACACCAAAAAAAAAAAATCCTTCAAAATGGTAGCTGTTGCTATAAATACTATTGCTTTGAAGTCCTGACCCTGTAGCTTCAGGACCATGGCCCTGGCTCTGGTCTTTAAGGTCCATCTTTGTCAAGTGCTGCTTTCTCAGAGCAGAGCCTGGGAATACAAGAGAACTGCTCCTCAAAGCTAGACTTCTGCCAGTGCAGACTTTGAAACCTCCCTTCTTTCTGAAAACCTTTTCGGATTCCCAGAAAAGTGCAAAAAGAGTTTAACTGGAAAGCTTAGAGGATTGCTGGATACAGGTCTGCTGAAAATCATGAGACTTTTTAAATTTTGTACTAAAATGTCCTCCCAAGAAAAAGCTTAACTCTCAATTTTTGTTTGCTCCCTTCCACTCCTGCCCTATTGTGAGGCATGAACCAGTTTCCCATCTGAGATGGAGCTACTGGGTGGAAAACATTCAGCTATAATGTCGTCCATCCATTCAGGGAGCTTCCTCGTGGATATTCTCACTCAGACCCACTTATTCATACCCACTTATGAGGTGAGGGTAGAGTCCTCACTTAAAGAAAAGGATATAACATTGGAGAGTTACAGACCGGAGCCAACTGAGCATACATAGTTAAGGAGCTTGCTCACCTTAGTGTTTCTGGTGGAATGATTGAACATCTCCTAGCTTTCCTTCTTTTATATGTGGCAACAGCTCCATAGTCCCTCACTATTCAAAGTGTGTCCAGATGCGAGAAGCAAGGTCATCACTTAGAAGTTTGTTAGGAATGCAGAATACAGACCCTATTCCAGACCAAATGAATGGGAATCTGTATGTGAGTGAGATCCTCAGGTAAGGGGATCAACGTTTGAGAACCACTGGTATCATGGCTCAACATGCAGACTCCATCGGAGACCCAGACAGGCTGTGTTTGCCTCCCTGCTGTGTCCTTCTCCAATTGGATGGTCAGGGACAATTCATTGAATCTATCCAGGCCCCAATTTCCTCACCTGTGACATGCTCATGGGAATATGGCTTTTCTCAGAGGCTCATATATGAAATGCTTGGTCTATGCAGTGGTCGGCAAACTGCCGCGCGCAAGCCACATGCGGCTCTTTGGCCCCTTGAGTGTGGCTCTTCCTAAGCCTTAGGAGTACCCTAATTAAGTTAATAACAATGTACCTACCAATATAGTTTAAGTTTAAAAAATTTGGCTCTCAAAAGAAATTTCAATCGTACTGTTGATATTTGGCTCTGTTCACTAAGGAGTTTGCCCACCACTGGTCTATAGGAAGCAATGTGTGAAAGATTTCTTTTCGTCATTACTATGTCACTACAACACTACTCAAGAGGACTAACCATTTTCTGCAGACCTTTCAGTTCAGAAATTCTCTCTCTGGGGCAATGACTTCTTTGTCCAGTCAAGTACTTACAATAGTATCAATTTCACATTTCTATTTTACCTCTTCCACAGAACTACATTGAAGAAATGTAGTTCTGGAAATGACATGGATCTTCTCATCTTCTCAAAAGAAAAGAGAACCCCAACTTAATCCAGCAAGAGTGCTCACATTAGTGCAGTGACTATGCGTACACTAGGTAATCAACCTGGGACATTTATTGCCCGCCCACTTGAGAGTTTAGTGTTATTAGCTAATTAAAGAGAGGATCTGTTCTCTTCTATATATTGCACTTAATGAATTAGCTAATCCCAGCATAGTTACCATGGTATACTACTTATAAACACCTGCCATTTGGTTGTAATTTTTCAACTGATTAGAGCTTAATTTCTCTTGGTAATTGCCTGTAAGTAACAAATACACCAGAGCAGGGTGTTCGGGTTTCTGGCAAAATAAAATTTATCTGTTTGGGCTTCCTTGCTTCTAAAGGAAAACAAAGCACCTGGGCTAGCATTGTCTCCATACCCAGATCCATCTGAGCAAGAAAGACACAGAGGAACTAACTGTAATTGAAATTAGCATACACAACTCTAATAAGTGAGACAATTTTTCCTTTAAATACTTTATGTTCTCTTGTTGCCTTATTTGTGTCTTTTTGGAATGACAAGACATTTCATTTGTATAAAAATAAAGAGGAGACCTTCTACCTGAGCATATTTGAGTGATTTATTTTTCATCCAAAGTCTTTAAATATATCAGATCATATTATGTTCTTCTCTCTCCCACTGCCTCTACCACCCTCTGTCTCAAATGCATGTACCTCATTACAACAAACGTCACTCATTTTTAGATTCCAGTTTGCCACCATCCCACACAGACCTGCTGTTCCATCTCTCCATGTTAATTCCCATAAATAACTGATATCAAAATGCAGAGTCTTGGAGATACACTTTAGAAAACTTCATGTGAGGAGAAACCAGAAAAGAGAAGGGTATTTAAGGCTTTGGAAGTTGCTAGAGATTTGTTTAATCCTTCTCTGAGGTTTCAGCAACACATTAATGGCACTGGGTTAGCATGTCCATCATAATATTGGAGTCATATATAAAATATATCAAATGTACTTTAAATAAATTTTAGAAAAATTTCCAAGTAACCCATATGTTGATAGGCTGCTTATATAGATGCAGGATAATTTATGTACCAAACACATATGTGATTCCTGAGACATATTTAGGAGCATACAATGCTTAAAATTTTTATTGAGATCTTCATCTATTTGTATATAAGGCTTGATGATGAGTGACTAACTATTCACTCAAATTATACCACTGTCTAAAAGGAACACACAGCTTAGGTTTGTCGAAGTGTTCCAAAACTTGACCTAACTTCTAAAACCCATGAAACATGAATTTAGAAACAATCAGCTTATCCCCCCCCCCACCATAGGAAGGGCCTTTCAGAAAGAATTTTAAAATTTAGTACACACTACATAAATATCAAGAATCAAAGAGTAAAATGAACTGCCCAAGGTGAAGCCGGGAGTAGGCATATCCAGGATTCATGGCCCTGCCTGCCAAATCTTCATGGCATTGATAGCTTTACCCAAAATATACTGAGTTTTCACAACTATCATTTCAGTGAAGTATGTTCTTATTATAAGTATTTTTATTCATTTCCCTAGAGCTTTTCTGTAATGCAGCCCATGACACCCATCTTGGCATCTGATACAAGTGAGAAGCATAGGATGCTCTAAATGCCATGCATGGTAGTTGAGAGGAACACATTTATTTTGAATTATTTTCATAAACTCAATAGGTTTTGAACTGTGCTGCTCAGAATCCAGGAGACTTCACAGACGTAGATTGAGACCTTTAAGAAGAGGAGAAAGAAGAACTGAGCATCAGGGACTCTTGCCTCTTATTCCGTCTACAACCAGATATTGTCCATCTCATGAGGTTTATGTAATGGATTTCCACACCAGATTTCATTTCAAGGAAGGACTTTGCTAATAATAATAATTCTGAATACTGTGATTGTAATATATCAGAGCAATCCTAGGTGGCTAAGAAACTAGGTACTCCTAAGAGACAAATGATATGACATCCAGGTCTCATGACCAAATATCTCACTTTATAAATTTGCTGAAGGAATGATTATATAGGGAAGACATATAACTGGGTTTCTGACAGCTATCTGCTCCAGAGGTCAGCAAACTACCTCAGCTTATATCTGTGGTCCCTTTCAAAAGAGTCCCAGTTGAAATTATAAATTATATAGTCACCCTACACAGATACATATGTAGCATTAGTATATTACTAAGTAAATTTCCTCTTTCATAGACCACTTTTAACTAATAGACCCAATGTTTAGAAGAAGACAGAATTAGTAGCATAACATAGAACTCAATTAGGTATAAGGCAATTCTGAGTCTTAGTCTAATAATTGTGCAGCAAGAAGAGCAAAACTTAGGCTTCCTTCTAACAAAATTCAATCTGGAAGCACATCATGGAGAAAATGTGGTCTCCTAAATAAACTAATTCTAACTGACCAATTGGAAGTATGTTCATTAAACATCATTCTATAATAGTCTATTAAATAGAATATACCACTTCACTTTTTCTGTGAAGTGCCAAACAGTAAATCTTTTACAGTTTGTGTGCCATCTGGTCTTTGTCACAACTACTCAACTCTGTCATTATAACAGAAAAGCAGCCACAGCAATACATAAATGAATGAGTGTGGCAGTATTCCAATAAAACTTTATTTATAAAAACAAGCAGTAGGCCAAATTAGACCTGGAGGCCTATTGGCCTGTGGCTTGTATGGCCAATTATGTGTCAGTCCCTAGAATATAGTAGACTGAAATCCAGTTAAATATCTCTCCTCTATACAATTAATGCTTTAATAATTTATCAAGTAAGGATTTGAAAAATAACTAACTTTAAAAGTTCAAAGATAAATGATAGAGTATCATAAATATCAACAACAAAATTCCTCCATTAAATTATAAAGTGTTATCCAAATCTTCTGCTGAGTTGTAATTATGAGGACTTATTAATAGTAGATTTAAAAAGATCTATTGTCCTAGGTATTCCAAATTTATATTCTGGCCATTCAAATAAGCAACATGCTACACATATTTTGTCTTGAGTATGGAAAATCTTGACATAGTAAATGATTCAACCAAGACTCTAATAAATTAAGCAGTAGCAGCATGGAAACATGAATACTCTTAAGTTAAATTAATATTTCTTTCTTTTTTTTAATATATTTTATTGATTTTTCACAGAGAGGAAGGGAGAGAGATAGAGAGTTAGAAACATCGATGAGAGAGAAACATCGATCAGCTGCCTCCTGCACATCTCCCTCTGGGGATGTGCCCGCAACCCATGCCCTTGACCGGAATCGAACCTGGGACCTTTCAGTCTGCAGGCCGACACTCTATCCACTGAGCCAAACCGGTTTTGGCAATATTCCTTTCTTAAGGAGTCATGAAAAAAGTGGTTTTACAAAAGCATCCGAACCTTAAAAAATACATTTATTTACTTCCTGAATGGAAAAGAGTCACTGGTATCCTTCTACCAAATGAAATATTTTCTATTTAAGAACTATACACAGTATATGTATACCCACACATAAACAAACATCCTGAATGCTGCCCAGAGGCATGTCTGAGCAGGATCACACAGATATGTAGAAACCATATATAAAAATTGTCTTCCCTAATGACCAAGTGTGACAGCAGACCTCCAGTGCTTGGAAGACAGTTACAGAGTTCATAGTCATGTAATCTGGGTGCCAATCCTGACTAGCCCCCCATAGCTTCACTTTGAAAAAGTCACTTCACTCTCTGAGTCTTACTTTTTTATATCTAAAGTGAGGGATTTCATTAAATAACATGGCAAGCTTCACCCTACAAAGTGGGCAAAACAACTGAGAAAAAGATAGAGTACTATACATTCATTCTTTGCTCCCCCGGTGAGGTGATGATCACAAGTCACTTCATTTCTCAAAGCTTATAAAGTAGGACTGATGAGGACACATATGTAATACTTTAGTCAATAAAGAAATTAAAGATTGAAAAAAAAAAGTAGGACTGATAATGGTACCTATTCTGTAGAAATGAGTTAATGTACATAAAATTCTTAGGTTTGTATGCCTGGCATATACTAAATATTAATTGATTTTGGTATTAGGTAGATAGATGATCCTGGAAGAGTTTAAAAGCAGACACCCTTAAACCCTGCAAAACAAAAAACTGGATACATAAAATTGGATCCCAATATAACATCTTCTTTAAAAGATAGAATGATAGATAAATAGATAGGCAGACAGACAGAGAAATAAATATGCTGTACTCTATCATCTTTGTGGATCTATAAATAACATTTGTCAGGTAACATTTAAATTATTAAAAACCTTCCAAAGGCGTAGTGAGAAAATAAAAATTAAAAAAGCCCATTAACCCTAATTATGTGCAAACATAAGATCTGTTAGAGAGATGTCTTTTCATTTATCTTAAAAAATAGTTAGATTTCCCAAAGAAGAGATTTTTAAAAATCATATGTTAATATATAGAAAATGTTCAATAAAGGAGTCTTCAGATCAAAGATCTCAATGAACAGAAATGCTCTGATAAAGTGGATGCAGCAGCCAGAAGCAAGAGGAGGGACAAGGAAGGAGGCCAAGACTCGGGGAAGACAATCTTTAGATGGCCTATTCAAAAAAAAAAAAAACTTTCAGAGTCTGTATGACAGAAGTCAATCTGGATCAGGTGTTGGAAATCTTTTTTTCTGTAAAGAGTTAGATAGTAAATATGTAAGGCTTTAGGCACCATATGGCCTCTATCACAAATACTCAACTCTGACATTTTTAGTGTGAAAGCAGCCATCTACACTAATAAAAGAGAAACATGCAAATTGGTGTCACTCCACTATGCCCACCAGCTAATCAGAGTGACTATGCAAATTAGCCCAACAAAGATGGCAGTTAATTTGCATACCCAGTTGCAAAGTGAAGACTGAAAACTAAGACTGAAGACTGAAGACTGAAGAGGCTTGGCTTCTCCACTGCGGCCAGACCAAAGGCCTGGGTCCCGGGTTCTGGAGGAAAACTGGTGCCAGCAGCCGGGGGAAGGAAGGCCTATTGTGTGAATCTTCATGCAACGGGCTTCTAGTAGTAATATAAAAACTAATGAGTGTAGCTATGTTCCAATAAAACTTTATTTAAAAAACTAAAAAAGTCAAATTTAGCCCACTGGCTGTACTGGTAATTTGTCAGCTCCTGCTTTACAGCATATCTCCCACATCTGAGTGCCTTTCCTTTATTAATTTCTTAGTGAGATGGAAAACATCTTTTAGTAATAGCTTCAGAAAGGTCTCCTGGATGTTATTATTTTAGAGTTTTTCCTGTCTTAGATATTTTGGTGACCTTTACACAGAGATCATAGCTTGGCTTAACTATAGAATTATAGCATGTTAATTGAACTCTGTCCCATTGCCCCATTATCTCTGGTAGTAAGCAAAATGGTAGTACGTAAAAGTGGTAGTATATAAGAAGTACCACTTTTCTGAGTTGGAGCTGAAACACAACTGAGGCCTAGATTTTATCTTTAGTTTGATTGAAACTCTTTCTCTGTGGTCAATAGATCTGAGGCTTTGTTCCTAAGATTGTTTAATGCTGACCAGGGCCTCATCGTCCTGAGGGCTTAGTAATTAAGGGAGTAGACTTGCAAGGGAGAAGGAGGCAGGTGAGTCAGAGTGCTGAGAAAGACTAGTTTAGATCAAAAGGAAAGAAAGGTGAAAAGGTATTATTCAAGAAATAAAGCTTCTGGACGGTCACACAACTGGGTAAGCAGTCACATGGCTAAACCCGTAGCCAATGTGAAAAATGAACATTGAAGAGCTAATTACCACAATTTACCACACTGAGCTTTTTTAGCAAAGGGCCAAAAGATAAACAGCATTCCCATGAGAAATTTTATTAGACATGCATATCAGTTGTTAGCTATTTTTAAGTGACTAAACAGATACCCCCAAAATACGATATAGAAAAATGAGACAGACTATGTAATATTGAATTTTGACTTTGTTTGAAAAAATGAAACTGAAAAACAACCTTTAAAACATGTTTTATATAATGGATAACCTTATATTTACAGTCTTTTGAAATTGGATTTGAAGTTTTATTGATAGATTTAATAGTGAGAGTTTATTATAAGTTTGTAGTTGATAGTATTTTAAAGTCCCTGAAATTTTAAAAATCAAGCTTATATAAAGGATTTCTTTGAATGATGTGAATTTCATCTTTTTTTCCTTCTTTTAGAGCTACTTTAAGATGACTTTGTAAATTACTCATATTTACTACATGATAATTGACACATAGTAAATGTTACCTGTAAAGTTAAGATTTATTAGAAAATTTTTAGTAAATCCTTAGAATAAGATGAAAATAATTGCTACATGTGCTTTTGATAAATGTAATTATTTCTTCTGATAATAATAATCATGGCTATACCTCACCATTTATTTCCTGTCACCCTTGAGCAAATAGCAAAGAAGGAATTAACCTTTGAACAGAATTAAATGAACATAAAAAAGCTAAATGCTATAGGAGTGAAAATATTTATGCACATACTAATTAAGTATTTGGCATTTAAGTTTAAAGACATAAAGTAATGTTTTTCAGGCAAAGATGGAAAAATACTATGAAAGCCATACTTATAATTTTAATGTGAGCTAAACATTAGAGCCTGAATTTGTAGATTTTTAGTAAGGTTGCGGCTATGAGTGAAATTCATGTCTCAGTGCCTGCATTTATAATTGACTTTAGAGACAAACTAATTTCACAATACTGGCTATCAAAAATACTTAATAATACCATATGATTTCACTTATATGTTGAATATAAAAAGCAAAATAAAGGAACATCAAAAATTAATTGTATTCCTATGTACTATAAATAAAAACACTGAATGTCAAATTAAAAATAAAATACCATTTGCAATCAGTAAAAAATACTTAATAATATGTTCAGCCAAAATAGTCAAATAACTACTGAGGTATGTTTGAATAAACCAAAACAACTCTGATTCATTTTTTAAAATGTCGATATGATCTTTTAAATAAAAAAAACTCAAGTTAAAAAAACATATTTTTAATCATTTATATTTTTAATCATTTAATCATTAAATTTCTATAGAAATTTCTAAACTAAAGATGGTGCTCTTGCGACTGATTAGAAATAGAAACAAAAATCCAATTGTAAACAAAGTAATATTAGTTCAGCTGCTAAACCTCTTGGTGTAGATAATTTACATATAAATACATCTGTCCCCTAAGGAGGGAAGGCTGAGAATGGGCACCGGAGTTAAGCTTAACTACAACAAACAGGTCCAAAAATGTTGGCTAAATATAATAGGATCACTTTTCACTCATGACCAAACCCAAGTACAGGCGGTCCATGGCAGATATGGTGACTCTACATACCTCTAACCTAATTTGCTTCTAGTTTTTTGTCTCCTCCTCCTTAGAGTGTGGCCTTCATCCCCATGGTGCAAGATAGAGAGCTAGATGTCACTCTACAACCTAACCTGCTAGAGGCAAGGAGTATACTCCAGCTTTCTTATAAAAAATATTCTGGAAATTGGTCACCAATCATTGTAGTGTACTTCATATAGCCCAGAATATAGTCAAATAGCCAGACTTAGCTGCAAAGCAGGCTGGGGAATGTAATCTTTATTTACACATTCTCAGTTCAAAATTCTACTACTAAGAAAAAGTGAAGAATGTTTGGGGTTAACTTGCTGTCTGGACCAAAGATTCTCTTCTTGTTTTCTTGTTCTTCATGTTCCCTGTACCTTTCCCAGTGCTTAACATAATAGACTTTCACTAAATACTTGTTGAATAAATTAATAAATAGAAGAATGAATTTCTGAAATAAAGTAATCCATATAAAGTTTCAATATCTAAAATCATTTTTCTAGTTTTAAGAAAATAAATTTCAACTGAGTATTAACTAATGTAGTTGAAGTTTCCAAAAGAACACCATCCCAAAAAATTTTTCAGATCTTTCTAGAAAATATGTCTGAAATTTTAAAATGATAAATCTAAAATAAATATTTAGAGTTTAACTATAATAATTATAGAATGTTAATAAATAAATTCTTTAATGAACAGTAAATGAATTAAATGTCATGTCCTAGCTATCAAAAATAGTAATTTGAACAATGAATAGATCTTATTTTTTATGAGAGTTAATCATATAACTGGAACTCTGTGGAGTATACTACATACATCACATTATTTGATCTTCAAACCTACACCAGACAATAATCAAAGCCACTATAGAGATGAGGAACTAAAATCCACAGAAGTTAGCTAAATTTCTCATGGTCATAGGAAGTGAGAAGCAAAATTCTTGGATCTGGCTGGCTCCTAAATGCTTCTTCATTATGAGAATGTCATGTACAAAATTAGGAAATGAGACTAGATTGGCAGCCTGGATTCCAAATTATGGATGGCCTTGAATTCAATCTGGATAAATTTTGTTTTATCTGACAAAAAGTAGAAACTGTTTTAAATGTTGAAGAATATGATAAATATGAGGTCTTAGGGATATTATTTTTAAAATATTCTACAAGATGCAGTGGAAGGAAAGGAGGAGCAAAAAAGGCTGACTTAGCACTCACAGTTGTGCAGAAGTAAACTGATGGCTAGACTAGAATTGTAGCTCCAGAATTTAAAACATGGTTACAGACATAGATACATTTCAAGGAAAAAAACAAAGATGAATTTTGAGGACAAAATGTGACTTCAGGTTTCAAGGGAGGATTAAGAGAATGTCAAACTGTAGGGAGCATCCTCTCTGCCTCTATAGTTTCCCACTGCACCACCTGCCTGTAGGCTCAGCCTCACTATACAGTAGATCATCTATACAGTAGAGCAGGGGATGCATACACACTTCAGACCAACATCCAGACCAAGAACATTCCAGTTCCTGGAGCTTATGCTCCTCCCACTAATACCACATGAGTACTTAACTCAGTTTCCAAAGACCAATTATTAGAGCATACCCTTGATCAGAAGTAGAAAATGCAACACAGCTGAAATATACCGATTTCAAATATTATACTGACTGAATGTAAATTTCTTTTGCTAATATTTCCTTGCTCATTACCCCCATTGTTAAAATTATTTTACCTCAGCCTCTTAAAGTACCTGTTTCCATCTCTAATGGGTTTATTCACTTTATTTGCTATTGATTAAATAAAAAGACTGAGGTCCTGATCTTTCCATATCTGTCTCTACATCCATCTTTTTCATCTCCATCGTAATGGAGAAAGTGTTACTCTCCTCCTTTGAATTTGTGCCTGGGCTCTGCCTCCCTTCTCCTTTTGCCTTCTAAAGATTTAAAATCTGTCATCCCTTTCTCTCTCATGTATTTACTTTTGCTCCTCTTCTTCTACTGGATCATTCCCAAGGGCATACTCCAATATCTCCCTTCCATATTTAAAAGTTAAATATGTATCTTCCTTTGATAGCACTTCCTCCTCCAGTTACCATTCCAAGTCCATCCTCTCTTTTATAGACAAATTCCTAGACAGAGTTGCTATACATGCTATTTTCTCATTTTTTATAATTTCTACTTCACTCTAGTTCAGTGGTTCTCAACCTTCTGGCCCTTTAAACATAGTTCCTCATGTTGTGACCCAACCATAAAATTATTTTCGTTGCTACTTCATCACTGTAATGTTGCTACTGTTATGAATTGTAATGTAAATATCTGATATGCACGATGGTCTTAGGTGACCCCTGTGAAAGGGTGGCTCGACTGCCAAAGGGGTCGCTGCCCACAGGTTGAGATCCGCTGCTCTAATTTGACTTCTCTCTCCATTACATGGGCATCACTGTAGACACTGGTGATAACTCTACTGAAAAATCCAAATGACCGAATTTCCTTCTTTATATTTTATTATATATAAGTATTTAAAACAATTGACCATTTTATCCTCCTTGAAATGCTCTTTTCTCTCTTAGTTTCTAGAAGAACCCTCACCCAAGTGCTTCTTCTACCTCAGTTGCTGTTCCTTTAAGTCTCATTTGCTCTAGCTTTTTTCTGTTGCAGCTCTACATGCTGGCATTTTTCAGGACTCACTTCTCTTCACATCCCCTTCTTGAGTGATTCCATTTATCCCAATAGATTTGCATTCCAGACCAGAGCTAAAGTCACAAATATATATATGTATTCCTCTCATTTGCACCTTCCTTTGAAAAGCAATACAGCACATTGAATAATTGCCTGGTTTTCAAAGTTAGTGCCACCATTTTCTAAGTAGGGGACTTGTTCCGAATGATTACCTTCTCAGTGCCTCACTACCCCAAATTATAAAGTGATAATAATAAAAGTACATACCCCATAATAGTATTGTGAAAATTTAAATAGTTATTATGTGTGAAGTTATTAGAACCATGACTGGTACACAGTAAACTGTTAAAAGAAGCTAGCCATTGTTGAAGTCTTATTAGCATTGTCGTTGTTACCCAATAAATAGAAGTGAAATCAATCAGTTAAAAGAGAATTAGACACACTTTAGCAGAAGAATAGTTATAGACTCAGAGACAGAGGTAATGCCACAGACAGAAGCTAAAGAAGTCCAAAGGAGAACAATGGATGTGACTTTCTGAAAGTCAGGCCATCTGGGCTGTAACTGGCCACTAGACATGCTATTACAAATGGTGACCCTCTGCTTCCCAGCTGCTGAGAGGGTCTTCTGGCTTATTTGCTTCCATATCTTTACAATAGCCCTATCTCCTTACATAACCGCAATATATATCTCTTCCTTGCAGTCTAAAAGATCCTAACATTGTTTATAACATTTCAATCTCTTAAATTATTTAGTTGGAATACATTCCCTGGAGAATAATTACTGGGTCAGTAAGTAATTTATGTTTCTTGACAGAATATTTATGTGTGTTTTCTATAACTACTAAACCAATTCACATTGCTTCCATCAAAATGTGCACATTAAATATTAGCAAAGCTTAAATATTAATTGTATGTTTCCTGTGTCTTACTAGAAGACTATAAAGTGTGCTCATTATTGTGGAGACTAAGCAATGGAAAGTACTATCTCGGGCCCTAGGCTTGTCCTTCCAAGACCCTGCCAGAACTTGCATAGCCTCGTATAGGAAGGATTAAAAAATCAATTTAACACAAATGTCCTGAATTTTAATGATGTAGACAAACATTCATGATTGAATAATTATACCCACTAACATTTAGTGGTATAAATATTTTACATATGTAGCAACCTTTTTTTCTGAATTTGCATAATTACCCTGAAATAACATTAAGGGTTTATTTTAAATACTAGAGGCCCGGTGCACAAAAATTTGTGCACTCGGCGGGGGGGCGGGGGGTGTCCCTCGACCCGGCCTGTGCCCTCTCGCAGTCTGGGACCCCTCGGGGGATGACCACCTGCTGGCTTAAGCCTGCTCCCCAGGGGATTGGGCCTAAGCTGGCAATCAGACATCCCTCTGGCAGCCCAGGAGCCCTCGGGGGATGTCCACTTGCCAGCGGGGAGCAGGCCTAAACTGCAGTGCGACATCCTTAGCGCTGCTGAGGAGGCAGGAGAGGCTCCCACCACCACCGCTGTACTGGCAGCCATCAGCCTGGCTTGTGGCTGAGCAGAGCTCCCCCTGTGGGAGCGCACTGACCACCAGGGGGCAGCTCCTGCATTGAGCATCTGCCCCCTGGTGGTCAGGGCGTGTCATAGTGACCAGTCATTCCCAGTCATTCTGCTGTTAGGGTCAGTTTGCATATTACCCTTTTTTTATGTAGAATAGAGGCCTGGTGCATGGGTGGGGGCTGGCTGGTTTGCCCTGAAGGATGTCCCAGATCAGGGTGGGAGTCCCGCTGGGGTGCCTGGCCAACCTGAGTGAGGGGCTGATGGCTGTTTTCAGGCTGGTCACACCCCCTTCAGGGTGGGGGTCCCCACTGGGGTGTCTGGCCAGTCTGGGTGAGGGGCTGAGGGCCGTTTTCAGGCTGACCAAGCCTATGGGCAATGGAAACTCCTAGCCTCTCCTTTTTTTCTTTTTTTTTTATTCTGGGATTTATTTACCTTCTATAATATAGGTAATTTACCTTGAAATAAATAAATTTACCTTGAAACTTTGTTGCCTTCAGTGGAGCTGAGAGCCAGCTCCTGCTCACTCCAGCTCTGTGGCCATGGCAGGCTGAAAGCAGGTATCTGGGGTTTATTTACCTTCTATAATTGCCACTTTATCGCTTTGAGTGGAGCTGACAGCCAGGCTGCGGCAGGGGGGAAGCTTGGCTTCCTCCATCACTGGAGGAAGCAAGCCTCCTGCTCACTTCAGCTCCGTGGCTGCTGGCCGCCATCTTGGTTGGGTTAATTTGCATACAGTCGCTCTGATTGGCTGGTGGGTGTGGCTTAAGGTGTAGCAAAGGTAAGGTCAATTTTCATGTTTGTCTTTTATTAGATTAGATGGTTTTGTTAATAGAACTGATTCATTGATGCTTTAGTAGAAAGACCATGACCTTGATTTCAAACAGACTCCAAATAAAGATTCATCATTTTCCAGTGGTTTGAACAATTTTCTAGCCTTAAAAGTAGGCTAATAAGGCCCATTCCTACAGTGTAATGTAATAATTAAATAAAATAATACATATGCAAGTGTTTGATCAATTCTTGCTCACTGATGGCTTTTGGAGATTTCTGCCTTGGTATACTTCTCAAAACCACTGCTAGTCATTTGCTCATAGGCAGACCCTGCCTCTGTCTCTGGTTAGATGAGAAAATAAGAATCGCAAACTTTTCTCATTTCAAATGGACAAAGCAAAAGGCTGTCCCCATATTGCATATAGAAGGTTGTCAGCTATGCAATGTCTCAGTAAACTTCCTGGGAGCCAGTATCTCACTTTAAATGTATTTATTCAATAGGAATAGATTTATAAACCATGAAATATCCATCAATAATAATTTTTAAGACAAAGGAATATGAAAATATACATGTCTTAGAAATAATATTTTTGAAATAATCTTAGGTAAAAATAAGAAAAACTATAAATATTAAATAAGTTTTCCTTCCTCAGTTATTCAATATAACCTAATCCATCTCAGATCATATAATCTCCATAAAGATTATCCTGCCCTTCCAGTGATTAATGATCTCTTTTTCTTCTAAAATAGTCCCATTCTCATTATGCGTACCATTCAGGAAGTTGTGCTAGATTTTTCTAATTAATGTTTTACTTCTCCAAATATATTTGTCTGGAGAACATATTTTGTATCTCCTGCAGCAACTAACACAGTGACCTATGCTCACAGTAGATATGCAAGTTTTATTGATCATCATGACTATGACTCCAAACTAATATTTCATGAGTATTTCTCCACTTGAAGAATGCTAATCTTATAATTATTTTTAGTAGCTGAACTTTAGAGTCTAAGCAAAGAACTCAATATTGAAGAAATAGTTAATTTGTGGCTTATCCATTAATGCAACATAATTCAGGTATTAAAAATTATGTTTATAAAATGTATAATGACACGAGAAAGGCTTGTGACATACCGTTAAAAGAGGCAGGGTATTAACATGTATATTCAATATTCACCTCAATTAGTTTCTGCAAATGAAGGTAATTTTATTATTTTTGCGAATAACTGATTATTATAAACTTGTGATCTGGGTCAAAAATAAATGAATAAAAATTAATGTGAAAACAAATCATAGTAATAATAATGTATCCTTCAAGATTGTAAGTGCAGAGCTTTGAGATCAAGTGTCAGCCATACATTAGTTTTATAAATGAACTCCATAAATCAGACCAATAAACAACTTGATGAAAAGATATTGTATAAAATGGAATAATCCACTCAGAATACTATAATTCTCCTTTGCCTCTAAAATAAGTAATGTACAGCAATCACACATTTACTGAGGAGATAAATTGTATTGTTGCATTTTAAAAGGATTCTTGTTAGACTGGCGGAGCATTGTTAAGGTAGAGAAGCCTCCCAGGACTCATTTCCATGAATATAAAAGGGGCATCAGGTGTAAGAATCTCCATCTCCTATGGCTCTGTTCCATGCAAGCCACAAACAAGCAGTCTCCACAGTGAAATTTATAAATACTTACTACACATATTCCTAAGTGAGTAAGAGAGAAAGAAAAAAAAAATGCTATTAGGAAGCTAGTCTCATTTCTTTTATAGGCTGGTCAAGAGACTGAATGGAACATATTCTCCCAAATGCACTTTGCTTTCCTTTCCATTGATTTTTCACCATTTCTAACAACTCTTTTTATGATTAAGACATGAAAAATGAGCTGCTACAAAGAATTCTTAATAGCACAGATTAACCTTGCCTTTGTTAATTTACTTGATGAAACTTCTCTTCATTAAGGTGATTCCTTACACCTAAACTTTGAGATTCATCACACTGTAATGGTATACTAAACTCACCAACTTTCGTCTCTTTCCTACCCATGTGCACCCCATCCCAGGCTCTACCTAGAGTATGTTTATTCTTTAAGACATAGGACACAACATCAACATCTTTGTGTAATTGTCCTTGCCCCTTCAAAACATCAGTTTCTCCCTCCAGTGGGCTCCTATATTGTAGTGTGTATTACATTACAATATACTAGAGGCCCTTTGCACGATATTCGTGCAAGGGGCTCAGCCCTCATAGCTGCCCTCGGCCCTTGCAGCCCTGGCTTCATCCAGGAGGTTGTCTAGAAGGAAATCTGGAAAGTCTTTCAGCTGTCCAGTCTAATTAGCATATTATGCTTTTATTATTATAGACTAGAGGCCCAGTGCATGCACTGGTGGGGCCCCTCAGCTGGCCTTTGGGGATTTGGCTGAAGCTGGCAGTCCAACATCCCCTGTGGGGTCCCAGACTGCAAGGGGGGCACTCTGCAAAGTTGCTGTCACTTGGCAGCTTCTGCGTTGAGTGTCTGCCCCCTGGTGGTCAGTGGGTGTCATAGCTACCAGCCGGTCAGCCTGTTCGCTTAGGCTTTCATGTATATAGATTAATTGAATTATATTTCTTTCTCCTTTGAATTCCTTGCAAGCAAGGCTACCATTCTTACTGGAGTCCTTATTGCTTGCAAAGGGTTCAATAGATGTTTCTTAGTTGAATGAAGGAATAAAAATATGTATGTTATCCCAGAAATTGCTAAATCTCAAAACGATAACCCTATATTTTCTTTGCTTTGCTTTTTAAAATAAAGTATCTGTACCAAAACTTAAGTAATATCATATTCTAAGACAGTAGTTCTCAACCTTCTGGCCCTTTAAATACAGTTCCTCATGTTGTGACCCAACCATAAAATTATTTTTGTTGCTACTTCATAACTGTAATGTTGCTACTGTTATGAATCATAATGCAAATATCTGATATGCAGGATGGTCTTAGGCGACCCCTGTGCAAGGGTCGTTCGACTGCCAAAGGGGTCGCGACCCACAGGTTGAGAACCGCTGTTCTAAGAGGCATTCTCCCTGAAGCACTAAGAATTACTTCACCTCACTGGGCAAAACTCCTAATAAGCACAAGGTTAAAAAAGTGACACCTCCATTCCTCTTTTAGTGCACTTTATTCTGCACCCTACACCTGAATAGTGGCAAAGAGGAACAACTTTCCCCATCCCACACTAGTATTAAATTAATTTCAAATTCTCATTTTATACATTTTCTATTTATTTTCTTTGATTTTTCTTTCTTCTTTCCTTTTTTCTTATCTTTTTTTTCTCTTTCATAACCCTACTTCTGGAAAAGAAAAGAGAAATGCTTTGTAATGTGGATAGGGGAAGACAGATTCACTTTTTTCCCTAATAACTCTATAAGACTTACTTCAAAATTATTATAAATTTTCATCCTTGAAATTGTCATCCAGACATTAAAAAAAAAAAAACAAGTTGCAGATGATAACATATGTAGTTTGGCATCAAATGTGCCTGTTATTAAAAAATAAATAAATAAAAATGGTCATTTTATACTTAGGAAAAAAAGAGGCACACCAGTTTACTGATATGGTTTTTTGAATTTTTCTTTTCCTAGTAATGAGTTATCAAATTCTCATTTCTCCTGTGGATATTGTAAAGAGAACACTAGTTGCTATAATCCTCGGGGTCTACCTTCTTCTCAGGTCCTCACCCTCCCAATAAGGGAGGGTGTTGGGGCTCTGTAGTAAGCAGATTCCTGAGAGGGTTCCCAAGTTAACTTCCCACTAGTGTATGCAACCTGTAAAATTCTCTCCCATTGAATGTGGGCATGACCTATGAATATGAATACAGGGATAACACTCACATGATTAGATTACATTACATAACAAGGATTATGGGAGATTCACTCCCATCATTTAAGTTCATTATGTAAGACTCCACTTTACCTGACTGGAGAGAGACTCCCTCACTAGTTTGAAAATATGAGCTGCTGCGCTTGCCAGTGTGGCTCAGTTAGCTAGAGTGACATCCCTACACTGAAAGGTCACACATTTGATTCCCAATCAGAGCACATTCCCAGGTTGTGGGTCACAAAGCAATGGTTAATAAGACAATCAAAAGTATATTTACTATGCCTTTATACATACACAAACCATTACAACAAATCTCATTCATCTAGAACCTAGTATATTATCTATACCAGAAACTTTAGTTACCATTACTAAATCTGAGTTAATAATTATGAGAGTAGCTTAAGGGTCCCATTTTAACTATAAAGAAACTAAGACTCAGAGATATTAAATAATTTGTCTGAAATCCCTTAGCTAGTGACAGAGTTGAGATTCAAATCTAGATCTTTTTTTATGCCAAAAGCCATCCTCTTTCCATGACAATAGTACTACATATGCAAAAAAAAACACAAAAACAAGTTACACTATGCTTAATCCATTGATGGATTGTGCCCAAGGACTAAACTGGCTTTTTTCATATGGAGGATGATTTTCCCAGTAGATCCCCAATTTATGCATGTTGTCCTGGAATTGGGAAAAGGTTCTAAGTTTTGATAACAAACTATATGGTCACTCTTTCTGTATGATAGGTAGATGTGGTTCCTCTTAAAACTGGAACCCTGGCCGAAACCGGTTTGGCTCAGTGGATAGAGCGTCGGCCTGCAGACTGAAAGGTCCCAGGTTCAATTCCGGTCAAGGGCATGTACCTGGGTTGCGGGCACTTCCCCAGTGAGGGATGTGCAGGAGGCAGCTGATCGATGTTTCTCTCTCATCGATGTTTCTAACTCTCTATCTCTCTCCCTTCCTCTCTGTAAAAAATCAGTAAAATATATTTAAAAAAAAAACACACAAAAAACTGGATTCCTGGATGTATAAGGAAAAACCAGTTGGGTCTCTACGTGTAGAAGTACTTTGAACTTGTCCATTCTAGTAGAAAACACAAATGAAACTACAATCTCGAAAGGCACTGACTTCCTGAAAAATGTGTTAGAGGCAGTAATTCCCCATGCTCCAGACCCAAGGCCACATTCTGCTAAGGTTGCAGAAATTTAACATGGCATTCACTAAAATACAAAATTTTGAAAAATAAAAATCCCTCTTGTCATCATTATTTAGGATAGAACATTTATCACCATCCACTGGTGCAGACAATCCACGTGGATGGTATGCAGCATATATAATTAAAAGTCTCTCTTCTCGGAGGTGCTCCGTGATTAATGCATCAGGTAGGCACTTTGATTCCTCTAGTAATAGAACCTGACTGCCTCTGAAACATTGGTGTTGTTCGGGTACCTCCAGAGTAATAAAAGGTTGCTTTTGGCTTATTGCACAATTCCTTGAGTCATTAATTATAGCTGTCCAAAGTGGAAAGTTTATAATTAAACATATAATTTACTCTTCTACTTTTGGATGAAGTAAATTAAGGCAATTAGATTTCTTTTGATTAAGCATATGGAGCCATTTACAAAGTGCACAGGTGTGTACAAGCAGAAGGTGGGCTACAAAAACATCTCTGTTTCAAGTGTGTTTTGGCACTTTGCTGTCACTCCCTGGCTGAAGTAATTATGTTAATCCACTTGAAGTGGATTTCTCTAGTTTTTCTGATTTGCTGCTGCTTTGTTTACTACTCCGCATCCTTAGGTGCTTATACGGCAGCATGTAATAATTGGGTGTAAGTAATAATCGGGTGTAAGTACCAGCTGATCACAAAGATAACTTTGGCTAGTCTTGGCCTGGTAGCTCAGTTGGTTGGAGCATCATCTGGCACACTGAAAGGCTGTGGGTTCGATCCCTGGCCAGGGCATGTACAGAGACAACTGATGGATGTTTCTCTCCTATATCAATGTTTCTCTCTCCCTTTCTCTCTCTCTAAAAATCAATGAAAACAAATCCTTGAGTGAGGATTTTTTTTAAAAAAAAAAAAAAAAAAGGTAATTTTGGCTAGGAATATCCACACAATACATTTTGGTGAATATTGTCTGTGCCATTCAGTCCCTGTATAAGTCCCATAATACATGTGACATTTGAAAAACTTCAAAACAATTATGATTTTTTTTCTCAGCTTAATTGTATCAATATTCTGCTTCAGTGTTTGCAATCTTTCAAGAAAATTTTATCTATCTTCCCCATTGTTTGTGTTACACTATCGGTGTTATTATGGTTGAAGCACAAAGTATTTCCTTTTTTCTTCAGCATTTATCTTTCTGTCTCCGCTTCTCACTAGGGAAATGGTTTCTATGTTGAAGACAACTATCCCCTGAGTATCAACAAAATTATGAAAAAGGTTCTCTACGAATGCATAAATATTCCAACCATAGTTTGTAAAATTAATAATGCTACCTTTTACAAGAATATGCCACTATTTTCCAAATGCATGTATGTTCTGTTATAAACAATAAAATAAACATTCCCTTAAAACACTATTGACTTTATAGAGATTTTTGTCCCTATGTTTTTTTTAAATTAGTAGCTAAGAATTCTGCAATTATTATTTATATTTAGTCTACATGATTTTTAAATATTTTAATTATCAAATTAAATGAAAGAAACATCTCACTTCTATGTGAGTCTCACCTTTATCAGTCTTTCTCTCGTTGTGTGGTTCAACCAGATATAGCCAGTGACAGCATTACATAAAAAGTAAACTATTCATTGTGGACAGACTTTAAGATGGTCCCCATAATCTCTGTCTCTTGGTATTCACACCTTTGCCCTTTAGTTGATTGAGTGTGGGTAAGACCTATGATTCCTTTTTAACCAATAGAATATGGCAAAAGTGGTAGGATGTCACTTTCATGATTATATTACATAGGTTTGTGAGATATATAGATATAATGCATATGACTGTGTTGTAGCTATAGTATATACTATAATGAATTTGTATGTATAATGTGATATCATTATATATGTATTTACTATGCTATTCTTGAAAATTATATCTATAGGAACAGAGACAATATTAGTGGTTGCCAGAAGTTCAAGGAGAGGAGGTGCAGGGTTGAAGAAGTGATGCAAAGGGGGATTTTTAGGGTTGTGAACGTATTCTCTATAATGCTGTAATCATGAATATATGACACTATACTTTGCCAAACCCCACCGATATGTATAACATGCACACAAAAAATAAACCTTAAGATTTATAAATTTAATAAAAACACATCTAGGTTATCACAGAAATCCCAGGATGGAATGCAGAATATGACAAAGCAATATAGCTATATTTCAAATATATAGACAATCTCACTGAAAGGGGTCAGGAGAAAGAATAACTTTGTTATGAGTGAAGTTGATAAAACTAAAGGCAAAATAAACTGACCATAAACATTGTGCTTTAGCTGATTAAGTTGATTCCCATAAAGATATAAGCTAACAATTATGATGTTGCTATGTATGTATATGAGAATTAAACAATTAAGTAAATAGATGACAAACAGTGGGAGCTATGTTTGGCAGGGAAATTTACAGATAATGGAAGAAGGCTAGAGTGGTAAATGTGATAATGGGTTAGAATTGGAGACAACAGTATGAATTTTTGTTTAGTTTAATATAAACAGATGGTTGCATATTAGAAATATTTATAGATATGTGTACAAGGGTTAGAATACAAAAAAAAAAAACCCTCAAAGACACACAACAATATGGTGATTACCAGGAGGAAAGAGGGTAGGGGAGATAAAAGAGAGTATACGTAGAATAAAAGGTGATGGAAGGACACCTGACTTGGGGTGATGAACACACAATACAATATACAGATGGTGCATTACAGAATTTTACACCTAAAACTTATATAATTTTATTAACCAATATTGACGCAATAAATTCAATAAAACATTTTTCTAAAAAGTATACACTCATACAGGTGTGGGCGAAAGTATGTTTTCAGTTGTGCATATGGTAAAAGACATGCAGGTTATGATTATAATAATACAATAAACTCTGTGTTTGGCGTACTCACAACTTATAAACCTATTTTTGCCCACCCCTGTATATATCTTTGCTCTGTCCGCTAAAGAGCTGAGAAACAATCACACCCCAGTAGCAATGAGCCCACCTAGAGTCCAGATCTTATTTCTAATATCATTCTCCAACTAAAAAGGAACCAGGCCTCCTTAAAGAAATGGCTGATGTTAGGACAGGGGCAGAAAATAGACAACATGATCCTGGAGAAAGGAAAGTGCTTTTAAAAACAACCCACAGTGGTGAGGTACGTCAAAGGGATACAGGGAAACAGGAGTCCACTGAAAGAATTCAAGTCTGAACAAACAAAATAAAGTAGTACTGGATCGTAATCAAAATTATAAGATAAATATCCATGAGGCCATGCTGATCTAAATAAATTAGGGAGAATAGACAAGTCTCCATGCAGAAGAACTACAATTATTTATGTAGATATTCTGTCCTCAAGCAGATGGAGCGTAACTGATTACTCCTAAATGTAGGTTGTGCATGGTGCCGTTTTTCCAAAGAGCACAGGATGGAAAGGAGGGAAAATAAGAGTTCAATAAAGAAACTTGGCAAGTACTGCTTTGGCCATTGATCAAGATCAACGTGAACAGCTGATGTCAACCTATGAAAATAAGTCACGTTGTTAGTATACACTTGATACAATATGATGAAAATGGCACTTTCCTATGTGGTCATCTACCCCCGGCCCATAATCTTCATTGTGAGAAAAACATCAGATAAACCTTAATTGATGAACATTCTACAAGTTACCTGACTATTACTCCACAAAACTGTCAAGATCAGTGAAAACAAGAACAGTCTAAGGAACTACCACAGTCAAGAGGAATCAATACTGCTTCATTAATTGTAACAAAGATGCCACACTAATGTAATATGTAAATAATAGGGGAGAGTCAGTACAGGGTATATGGACACTCTGTGATATCTTTGCAATTTTTATGTAAATCTGAAACTGTTCTAAGAAATAAAATTTATTTTTAAAAACTTAAGCATAATTGCTGTATTCTAACTGAAGCAGCAGCTTCATTTAACTCCAGAATTGTTGGCAGTGCCTGAAAGTAGAAGTATAGTAGAGTACAGGTTTGCCTTAAGTGAAGGAATGGCTTCATACTCTCTGAAAGTTCTCATATTCGTGATGGGGACAGATATTTTACCTTTCTCCTCCTCATTCCAGTGTTGACCTCAGGTCCTTCTCATGAGGAAAGGTGGAAGAAATGAATACGAAGAAATAATGCCCAGAGTATTAGCTGATCAAGAGAGATTTAAACATCCTTTCTCTCCTTTCTCCCTTTCGTTGCCCCACCATTGCAGAACTCTTTATATTGCCTCTTGGTATGCATCCTACAAGAGAAAAAGATCCTATGTATAAAAGTATAGCATGCTAGGTTCTTTACTCACAGATATAAAACCTACTTAGGAGTATAAAACCCAGATCTGAACAAAGCAGCGCCATCTTGACAGGGTAATTGAAGACATGAAATGTACACCTTTGACAGAAACTATTAGCTGCTACTCAGTATCTAGTCCTTCCTCTTTCTATCCACTATTTTATTCAGGATGATTGTGGGACTTGTCTAAAAACAACTATTCAGTTTCCTGTGGCAGCTAAGTGTTGTCTCGTGGCACAATCACAATTCTATTCAATGAGATTTAAACAATGGGAAAGTGTTCTAAAATGGAATCAAGCTGAGCTGGGATGGGTCATTTTCCTCACATAATTTCCCCTTTCTCCTACCTGGAAACAGGCTTTTGGGACCAGCCAGGGGAAACTGCCCACCCCTGTATATATCTTTGCTCTGTCCGCTAAAGAGCTGAGAAACAATCACACCCCAGTAGCAATGAGCCCACCTAGAGTCCAGATCTTATTTCTAATATCATTCTCCAACTAAAAAGGAACCAGGCCTCCTTAAAGAAAGAGCAGAGCAGGAGTGGAGAAGAATGTGGTTCTTGTGGCCATGAGACAATAGCTGCAAGCACCAGTGGCTGAAGAGAAGAAGAGATCTTATCCCTAATGACATTGTGGAGTTGCACACTAGGCCAAAACTGATAACTCAAACATTTCACTACATCCTATATACTAAAGAGCTAATATGCTAATGGTCATGATGCCCTCACGCTGAAATGACTGATCAGCAGGAGGCTGCGTGTGCAGCGGGCGTACATGGGTGGGCAGGGGTGTGTGCTCAGTGAGGCGCACATGTGTGGGTGGAGACTTGACGCTGTATCCCCGCCTGGTGCCAGCTGGGGATGTGATGCTGCATCCCCCGCTGGTGGGGCTTGATGGGGGTGGGGCCAGCCGGGTCTAGGTCTCACCCAATGGGAGTCGGACATCTCCCGAGGGGTCTTGGATTGTGAGAGGGTGCAGGCCGGGCTGAGAGGACCCCCATGAATGAATTTTGTGCACCGGGCCTCTAGTAAGAAATAAAATCCTAATTTGTTTAAGTCACTATTTTAAGCCCCATTTACTCATAGCTGAACACAGCTCCGCATAGACCAAGCAATGTCTTTTTTGTGTGTGTGTGTGGGTTTGTGTTTTTTTCATGGCTGGTAGAGGGGCTTCCAATCTCAACGATGTCTAGAGAAGACAGATAGTGCCTCTGTTCTCTTTATTTGCATGTGAGTAAAGCACCTTTTCTACTGACTTTCAGCAAAACCACATAGGCATGCCAACAGCATTTAGTTCTATTTTGAAGTTGCTGTTTTATTTTCTGTTAATCCATTTTCTTTCTGAATGGCTGGAAGAATCGGGGTAAATATCGATTACCTAAGACAGCACTAATGGCATTGTTTCTTCTCAGAATCAACCTTGGCAGAAAAATAATAAAGCCTCTTCTCTTAATGAGTTTTCTGAGCTGCATCCATTTAAAATAATTTTTTTCTCCCCTCGCCAAAACTTCACTTCTCTTTATTTTTGTAACATAAGAAAGAAAATGTCAGTGACCAACGGCTTATTGTAATAGCATCATAAAGGCTCATGGATTGGCCTTCAAGGCTATGCAAGTTTATTAATGACAATCACATAGAAAGAAGGGTTTGTGTTTGCTTATGCCCTCCCCCTACCCCAATTAGTTGACAGGTGTTTTTTGTTGTTGTTGTTGTTTTATCTTAATAGAACTTGAGTATCATAACTAATGACAAAGTGAATGAAAGCATTAAACATAGGTCTTCAACCTTGGCTCTGACTTCCCCACTTTCTGGTATTAGGTAATTGATCACATCAGTGTTATCTGAGAGGAAACAGATTATTGCCAAAGTGGGGGAGTATAGGTATGGTTATTGCTTACATCATGACCCAACAAAGAAGGATGAGGGTTGCTGGAGAGGAATGACTGTTAATTTGGTCCACCATGATTTTACCAGTTCTGAGTTAAAGGTAATATGAACAGTTCATTTATATACCTCCTAAAATATTAGGAAGATAATTGACAACTCATTTATCATATATAAAGACAAATATCTTAGCTGTATAACTAAATTAAAGTCTGACAAAACCTGACAATCTGTGAGCCCTTCTGATATTCACTCCACTCATTTTTCCCTAAGGAAATGTTGTAGAATTTCATTCTTAATACTGGGATGAAGCTATAGTTAGAGGCATCTTATAGAGCTCACTGTATTTACAAAAGGCATAATTTGACCCACAGTGTTACAATATTGGCGGCATAGTAGATTTTCCTGGATAATACTCGTAATCCCTAGACTTTTCCCATAGAGCCTATTTTTTATAGCTGTAAAAGTGGTTCAAAACCTTGATTCTGTTTTCTTGAAACAGTTCATAAAGGTTGACCATTTTATTTTCATATTTAATGGATAGAGAATCAAAGGACAACTAGACAAATTAGATGGCAGACGGGAGGTTGTCCAGGTTAGAAACAGGCATTTAGTTCTCCTGTTACCTTGTTCAAAGCATGAATCTCAGCAACCTCCTTTTTTCCTTCTTTTTTCTTTCAATCATGAAGTAAATGGACTGTTCTGTCAGTTACAATGCTTATGATTATACCTTCTGTTGATGACTTTTGAATCTAAATCTTCTGTCACCATCCTACATTCAAGTTAAAATTCAATTTTCCAGCATCCCATTAGACATTTTCAGAGTTAATCTGTCACCTCAAAATCAATATTTAAAAGATTGAGCTCCCCTAACCTGGTTCCCTCTCCATCACCCTGTGTCTGCCAATGACATCACAATTTTCACAGTTGCCCAGGCTTCAAAACCTCCATTTGCCTTGAAATAGATAAAGTGTAAGTATCTTACTTCCTTCAAAAGCAATAGCCTATAAATCTCAAAGCAAATTTTTGTTTTGGAGTTTGGGGCAACGATTTCCTCACAATCCCTTTCATATTAATTGTTTTCCTCTTCAACGCCACTGGCACCTCTTTACACTAAAATAGAGGTCAAAAACCTTCTTCTGCAATGGACCACAGAGGAAATACTTTCATCTTTGCACTCTATTTTGTCTTATCACTCAACCCTGCATTGTAGCACAAAAACAGTCATAGAAAATATGTAAGTGAATGGGCATGTCTCTGCCCAATAAAACTTTATTTACAAAAACAAATAGCTGGAAGGATTTGGTCCACAGTCTGTAGCTTGCCAATTCCTGCACCATCCTTGCCAGCACACAATTGGATTACCACACGCCTTCTCACAGCCTTGCCTGAAAAATATCTGTCTACAAATAATTACAGTATTTGATTGGTATTCCTTACAGATTGTTTGTTTCCATGATATTCTTTGTTTACTAAATTTTTGCAGGTGGTCCTCAAACAGGGGCTGGCACAACCTGGGACATGGAGCATAGGGTAGCACAATAACAGACAAGAAAACATGGTCCATATTCCTGGAATTATATCTTTATTCAGTGGGATGGAAGAAGTAAATATTATTACAATAAAACTAGCACAGATGATTTCTGAGCTGGAATATAAATATCACCTGCCGTTTTAAGGTAAAACAGAATGGAAATTTGGGGCTTACCATTATCTCTCCAGGTTTCGTCCTGGGACTACAACAGCTGGTTGGGTCCCTCTACCTTCAGAAGCACTTCTGGGAAAAGTTAAAGAGCCACTGTCAGCATCTCAAATGTAAGATCCTGTGTTTTCAGGCCTTTCGTTTCTTGCAACCTTTTCACCTCACCAGACCTACTGTTAGTTCCTCTCAGATCTGGGAAGCATTAAGATTTCATTGTCTTGTGAGAGTATCATCCCCTTTGTACCCACTCACATCCTCTACCTCTACTTTCTCCTCAGTTTCACTCCATTTATTGCCCAGTTCAATACCTATTTTTCCCATGAACACTTCTCTGACTATAAGACTGATTCATTCTTGGATTCAACAAGTAATTGATCTCTAATTTTGTGCTCAGCACTGCACATGGTTACAGAGAAAAAAAACAATTCTTGCCTTAAAGTTCAGTGTCTAGTCCAAGTAGAAACAACCTTAGTGTTAAGGTCCAATTAGGGCTTTCTTTTTCTCATTGCAATTTTCTTTCAACAATAATACATTGCCTAATCTACTTTTATTTTAAATCTTCAAGGTTTATGCTCTAAGTTATGGAATGTTACATATGAATGTACATATTAATATGCATGTCAATATTGAATATTCAAGTGTACTTTCCTATACATTCATGAACACATATATTATTGCTTTGTGGATTTGCTATTATTTTATGTGAATATGAAGTCTCCCTAAGTATACTATATACTATTCAGAGAGTATAAGGAACCAAGTCATATTATTTCCTATCAGAACTAAGATCACCTGAATTCATGTAGCCTATCAGGACTTAGAACTGAGACCACCTGTGTCAAGATGACTCTTCTATTTGTTCCAAGAAATTCTAGCCTGAGAAAAATAAGACTTTAAACTAATTAACAACTTCACTATTTGTTTCAGGTTGTTTCAGACGTCTAATGTGTCCAGACAAACGGTTTCATCATTTAGGCAAGTAGTCCACATCTTAAGACTATAGATTGTTCACATGAGCAAACAGCTGGCTTGCCAAGCACCCATTTATTTACCAAGATTTTTTTGAAGATCCTCATATCACTGTGCTCCTCCAATATTAAACTATTATGTGATGAACTTCGCCCGATGCCAGTCAATCCCTGCAGAGGAAGAGTCACCTTAAACGACATGAGCCCAGGCCCCAATACAGGATAAATTTCTTTCCCTGACACTTTTCTGTAATACAGTTCTGCTGTGTTTCATGTTTATTTGTTTTATGTTTTTAAATACTGCCTTGACCAGAATTTTGAATCCATGGCTTGAGTCCAGACAATTCCCTTCTTGGACAGCTGATTAAGTCCACACCCCAACCACCGTGCGCCTGCTGTAATCACCCCAGGGCTGCGTACTAGAACACTAGAGACAGTTGCTCTGTCCTAGATCTCAGGAAAGTATTCATATCAGCCAACCCACAGGGATCCCACAAAACCTAGCTCTCCCCTTCCTGCTTGCAATATCGAAGCTGCACCTTGCAGCTCCAGCTTGCTGGTCCCCTGCTGTCAGGCGCATGTGTGGCCCTGCCTGGCAGCCTTCCCTCACTTGCAATTTTAAGTAATGAACAGTTCTGCCTTTCATCTATGTGAGTATATTCTGGTATGTCCTACATCCAAAAAATCTTTAAGTTTTATAAAACACCCCTGATTAGGTGCCACTAAAACTGTCAAAGAGGTTCTCCCTTACTACAGTAGGCTGCTACCCTTGGCTTTGCTAACCAACAGGTATTCCAGTGGCTTTTTCAGGAGTTTCCAGCCAACGCCTCAGTCCTCCAGATCTTCTTGCCCAGGGCTGGAGACCCTGTTAGTTGGTTGATGGTAGATTATATTTTCTCTCAGCTTCTTTATTCTTTTATTCTACAGATTCAAGTTTTCCCCCCGACACCAGGCATATCCTGAATTTCTGAGCCACTCAATTCCCTAATTCAACTTACCACAGAATGTAGACCACTAATTACAAACCTAGTTCTTTAGAAAATAGTTTTATTATACAGGGTACCCACAAAAAAACTGTATACACAATTTAACAGCTGATAACTCAATTTTGAAAATGAAGTGTATTTTAATAAGCACTGCCTTTATAATTATTCAATGTGTGAATATACATATTTGGGGTCACCCTATATTTAACATACTGTTAAAAAGTTTTGTAAATTTAGAAACTTAAAACACAAATACCAAAGTACTAAGTAAACATTGATTTGCCATTCTGTAGAAGAAGAAAAGGCCAAAAAAAAAGCTTCGTTTAATATTTATGGTGGACTAAATTCTCACCACAACCAGAGGATTGGGTCTTTATACCTGACTAACAAATGAGGAAACCGAATCTCGGTGAAGACTGTGGCTTCTTACTTGTCTGAGCAGGTCTTAACTTCTCTCATTAACATTCAAAATCCTGTCCTTTTATTGAGTGTCTGCCCTGTATCAACACTGTGATCAGCACTTCACACAGGAACAGAACAAGATAGATCGCTTTATCTCTTGTTTACAGAGGAGGAAATAACCTTCCAGGTAAGTAACGTGAGGGGTCTTAAGAGCAATCTAATGATTCTAAAGCATTTCCTTGATCTGATCCCCCTGCCATCTTGGAATAGCATTTAAAGGCATCTTCTTTCATCTCATGCTGCCTCAATGTAAAAAGCAAAACATTTCAGATTGTATGACCTTCTTCGGTCCACAAGCTCAAGAAATTCTGCTTCTCCAGACGCCTTTTTAGGTTTACAGAGGTCCCCTTATCCACAGACGCCCAGTGCATGCCTGAAACCCCAGATGGCACTGAACCCTGTATATACTATGTTTTTCCATATTCACACATACTTATGATAAAGTTTAATTTATAGATTAGGCACGTTAAGGACTTAATAAGAATAATAATAAACTAGAACAATTATAACAGTATAATAAAAGTAATGTGAATGTGCTCTCTCTCTCTTTCTCTCTCTCTCTCTCTCAACTAATCTGATAATCAAAAAGCTGACTAAGTAACAAATGGGCGGGGAGTGTATACAGCATGGATACACAAGGTTCATGTCCCGGGCAGGATAGAACAGGATAGCACAAGCTTTTATCACACTACTCAGAAGGGCCCACAATTTTAAATGTATGAATTGTTTATTTCTGGAATTTTCCATTTAATATTTTCAGACCATGGTTGACCACAGGTAGCTGAAAGCATGCACAGTGAAACTGCAGATAAGAGAGGGCTACTGTATAACTAAAGAGTTTATTTTGTTTTGTTTACAACCCTTACTTTTTCTCTTTTTTAAAGAGCTACATCTGTTTCCTTTCCTTGAGAGTTAACTTCCAAGCCTGGCTCTGTTAGTTCCCCATGGTCTAAAGAGGAGGCAAAGATCATGCATTAACTTAGTCACTTTGAAAATGATTTTATATTTTCAGAGTTGGGCATATTTTAAAATAACAAACCTTGCTTATCAGGAGCAGCAACAATTAAGAGCAAAAAAGACACAAAAGGAAAGCTCCTGACATCAATTGCTTCAATGCCTTTAGTCACTGACTATCTAAAACTCACCTTCATCTGTGATCATAGCACGAGAACATTGAATTGGCAGCACCATCGGTAATTGAAATTCACCCATGTGTGATGATAACACTTTCAGAAGATTCGGGAGTTCTTGTACAAACGTTGACTATGTCCCCATTAAAATGTGACTAATACTCACAAAAGAATGAGGTCATTTTTCAATACTGAGCAAGAAACCTTGTTCAGTTAAAGGGGCACATTTCCACCCTTACGGAATAATAAATACGCAAATATAAGTCAATAAAACACATTGATGTCTTCACACTAAAGAGGGGGATAACATTTTCAGAAACTTTCACATGAGAGAACATCCCAGTTTAAACAAAGCATTGTTGATAAGTGACCTCTTTCTCTTTATCGTTACCACATTTTGTAAATTTTAAAGGTCTGTTCAACTCAATTTGTTAGGATGTGACTGAGGATCATTTAATGCATTTTAATTGAGCTTTACCAGAGCAATTCAACCCACCGTGAACTGTCTCTTCTCTAAACTCACCGTTTTATTGTCTGCATGATTTATTTGGCTACCAGTTATCATTGAGACACCTAGTGCATCATTATCTTGCCTTTTTTTTTTAACATTTTCAAGGTGTTTAGTCTTCTCTCACCTACCAACATAAATTCTTTGATATCATTGAGACACTAACTTTAATGCACAGGAAAAAATATATTGTTTTATTTTTGATTTTTAATATTGAAGTTCAATTACATATTTTAAATGTAAATTTAAAAACACATTTTCCTTAATCTGTAAAGTACATCTAAAAAAATCTTATTCTTTTCATAAATGTACTAAATTTTGAAAATCATTTTCTAGAGGGCTTTAAACTTAGATAAGTTTTTTAAGACATTTTAAAATACATTTATAAGTATAATCAAAACCTTTTTTCTCAGGTACTTCAATAGCCTACCAAACAAACCTTTCCCAAATACTTAAATAATTCTTCTAAATGTCACTAATTCAACTTATAAGTATAACTAGAGGCCTGATGTATGAAATCGTGCAAGGGGCTCAGCCCTTGCAGCCCCGGCTGGCGCTCACAGCCCCTCACAGCCTTGGACAGCCCTCACAGCCCCTCACAGCCCTGGCCAGCCCTCACAGCCCCTCACAGCCCTGGCCGGCCCTCTCAGCCCCTCACAGCCTCGGACAGCCCTCACAGGCCCGGCTTCATCCGGAAGGTCTGGATGGTCGTTTGGCTATTTGGTCCAATTAGCATATTAGCTCTTTATTATATAGGATAGTGTTCATTCCTCTTAGCATACCAACATTATTTACATTAGTAAAATTACCTACACAAAAATTTTCTCAATCATTACATTTTAAGCACTGATATATACCAGTTATTCCTAAAGTTAAGAGAAAATATTAATACTAAGATTGCTTTTATTATTGTCACTATTTCTGTACTTAACTATAATGATCTCAAGGTTGAAAAGCATTCACCCATTTATTCCTCATACCCAGTAACCTGAAGTGACCTTCTCAATGCTCAAAGTCTGCAAAACTAAAGAACAATTTTTCCTGGGCCCCAGAGAGAATTTTTCAGCACTTTGTGTAGTTCTTTTGACTACAATGACTCAATGCAGCCCCATGGGTTTACCTAATCTTCCATTTACTCACAGCATGTCAATACAAAAATCAACAAATAGAAAAATAGCCAGGGAGGAAAACACAGATAAAAGAACTACAAAACTACCAGAAAACAACTGCCAAAATAGCAATAGTAAATCCTTCTCTATCAATTACTTGAAGAGTAAATAAATTAAATTCCTCAATCAAAAGACATCACCAATCATCAGGAAAATGCAAATTAAACCACAAGATATCACTTCACATCTATTAGAATGGTTGTGCTAAAAAGGATAAGAATAACTGTTGGCAATATGTGGAGAAATTGGACCCATTTTACACTAAGCGTGAAAAATGATATGGCCACTATGAAAACAGTATGAAGAGTATAAAAATTAAAAATAAATTACCATATGATCCAGCAATGTCACTTCTAGGTGCACACCCAAAAGAACTGAAATCAGGATCTTGAAGATTATATTAGCACTCCCACATTTATTTAAGCAGTATTCAAATTAGCCAAGATGTGGAAACAACATAAATGCCCATCAAAAGATGAATGGATTAAGAAAATGTGGCATGTACATACAATGGAATACCATTTGGACTTTAAAAAGAAGGAAATTTTGCAATAAGCAGCAATATCAATGAACCTCGAGAACATGATTCTTAGTGAAATAATCTAGTCACAGAAAGACACAAACTACATGATACTACGTATATGAACTATCTAAAATATTCAAAGTCATAGAATCAAAGAGTGGAATAGTGGTTGGCAGGGGCTGGTAGAAGAGAGAAATGAGTTACTTAATAATGGGCATAAATTTTAGTTAAGTGAGATATATAAGCTCTAGGGATCTGCTGTACAACATTGCACCTATCCTACATAATAAAAGGCTAATATGCAAATCAACCAAATGGCAGAACAACCAGTCGCTATGATGAGCACTGACCAGTAGGGGGCAGATGCTCAATGAAGGAGCTTCCCCCTGGTAGTCAGTGAGCCAGAAGCCGGGCTTAAGGCTGGTGAGCACAGCGGCAGTGGCAGGAGCCTCCCCTGCCTCTGCAGCAGCACTAAGGATGTCCAACTGACGGCTTAGGCCCGTTCCCCATAAGCCTTCAGTCAGACATCTCCCAAGGACTTCTGGATTGCGAGAGGGTGCAGGACGTGCTGAAGGACCGCCCGAGTGCACGAATTTCATGCCCCGGGCCTCTAGTAGTTTATAATGTATTGTGCACTTGCAATTATGGGAAGTGAGATCTCATGTTGTGTTCTTACCAAAATAAAATAACATTTAAAAAAATTAGATTGAATAGCAGATATATGGCATCTCCTTTTAGTTACTTTTTGCCTATTTGTCAAGATTAGAGGTGGGCTGGGGACAATCTTCCCCAGCTCTCAATGGTGACTTGTCAAATTTCAGAAATTAAGTTTTTATTTATGAATTCTTAAAAATATTCATCTAAAGTAAAGCATGTATATGAATCCTACTTAGGTGCTAGCATATTTTCAAAATTTTTTGAAATTAATCTTATTTTTTTAGAATTTTTATTTTCTAATTCATCTTTAGCCAAAATGAGCGTGCTCTGCTTGTTTAACCACATGGCTCTGATTGCATAATATATACAATGATTTCTCTGAGGACACGATTTTTCTGAAGGCAAATTGGCCCAAAATCCAAACCATTACTTACTTATTGATAATTTTTGTCCTTTTAAAGTAATTTTACAACTTATTAAATGCACCTTAAAGCATTTTTTCCAACAACTTATTTATCTTAGGAAAATAATTAAATCTAATGTGTTTTAGTGATAATTATTTTAACTTTACAAAGATAGACATTAAAGATCCAAAGTAAATGTAAAACATGTCTTCTCCCCTAACTTCTTCAAATGTTTCCTTGTTTAATTTAGAAAGGACCTCTCAGTAATCTACTAGATGGCAATTTCCTTTTAAGTCTATCTTCCATCAGGAATGTTAAATTTTCAGAACCTCCAAAATTAAAATATTTCAATACAGATTTCTTGTGTCTCCCATTTTCAGAGTTTCTGAACTTTGAAAGGATACCTAAGCATATATCTTTCTCACATCTTCAAAATTTTTTTTAAAAAGTCCCTCTGTCAAATTAGAATGGCCACAGAAATGTACAGTCTGTTCTAGCATTAGAAATGATTCCCAGGCTTTGCCTCTACCAATCTCTAGTCACTTCACAGGAGATGTTTTCAATTAGAATTGCATCTTCATTTGCAATTCAAAGTTCTGGATAAACCTCCCTTAGCTCTCATAATAAATCCAAACCCCCACTAATACCAGGTTCCATCTGCCACACCACAGTTTGAGAGATTTGCTGCCTTGCAGAATTTTGGAACACAGAAAGCCAGATGTTCCCACAGAAGTTGCTGAGTGAGCTGGCTCTGTCTGTAGAAAGGAAGCATATCCCCATCGATATCATAAGCTGGTGACAAAATAGGACCAACTTGAGCAGTCCTACAGTTGAATTTATGGTTGGAATGTACCTACTAGAGGCTTGTTCTGTCACCTGAGTTCTGCTCTCCCCATTCCTTTCTGTTCCCTAATAGGTAGGTGCATGTGTGTGTGTGTGTGGGTGTGTGTGTGTGTGTGGGTGTGTGTATGTGTGTGTGCGTGTGCATGTCCAAGTCTTGGTATGCCAAATACTTCAAAATTAGCTCTTTCTCAATTGGAAAGAGACTTATAGGTGGCTGGAACCAAGATCTCTAAAATTCGAAATCCAGACCAGCCAGTGTGGCTCAGTGGTCTAGCATCAGCCTATTGAGAGAATAAACAAGTCATCTATTCTGTCAAAGAACAGTTTAGACAGTCGCCATGTTGGCCGCATGACTTGCAGCTCCCTGGGGGCCGCCATCTTGAAAGAGCAAAGGCCAACCCCTCCCTTCGAATTAGCCAATTGAGAAAGACTGTGCACCTGAGCTCCAATCAAGAGTGAGGGACAGGTCACGTGCGTCAGAGATTATAAAGCCAAGCAGACCGCCTGCTCGGTGTGTGCATGCACCCTTCTATGTAGAAGTAAAGATGTTTGCCTTGCTGCCTGGCTCCGGAGTATGTCTTGTGTTCTACCAGGATCCCTGAATTTGGGGGCTCGCCGTATTTCTTACGCTATGAACCAGGAGGTCATGGTTGGATTCCGGGCTAGGGCACATGCCCAGTTGCAGGCTCCATCTCCAGTGTGGAATGTGCAGGAGGCAGTCAATCAATTATTCTCTCTCATCACTGATGTTTCTGTCTCTCTCTCTCCCTCTCCCTTATTCTCTGAAATCAATAAAAAGTCAGACTCCATTCTATACCACCCATCCTTTGCAAGATTCCCAAGGTCATCCTAAAGAGTTATGTGCAAGGCAAATAAATAGCTCATAACTGCTCCAAACACTAATCTAATGTTCTGGTTAATGTGATCATACATTCCAGGTTTTCTAGGACTGTCTGTATTTTGGGAAATTAATAAAGCCTATACTCCTTTCGCTCTCAGAAGTATCAAAATGTTGATGCTGTATTACTGACCACCCCCACCCTGACTGTTCATAGGTAGTGCTGGTCTACGTTGAGATATAATATCCATTTGGCCTGGCACAGAAGCCTATGTACCACAGATAAATACTCCAACCCTTCCCCTTGGCCACATTCTCTCTAGGCCACATCCCAATCACTCTAGAGGCAAGCAAAGGTGAACCCACAGAAAGGTAATTCCACTTTTGTAGTTTAGTGATAAGCTTGGAAATAAAGAGGTCTTCCCAGGATAAAAGAACAGTGAGTAGTTCTCATGTGTAATGATAACCCTCTTACTTAACGTTTGCTCAATACATCAGCCAGTTGATTCACCAGAATTGTCACCAGCATTGGCAAAAGGAAAAACATGAACAAAACATTCATATACAAATTTCCCTTCTAGACTTCTCACTGGTGTGTAACAACTTTTGTCTTTCTCCAGAACTGGTCACAATATGACTATTCATGTACTAACATATGCACTAAAAATAAAGGTAGGTGGTTCTTCAGGATTGTGTACATCTCATGGGTCCTTTCCTTGTGTGTATAACTAGGATACTTTAATACTTTTCTAATAACTAACCTCACAGCTTGTTGAGTTAGTGATAGTACTTCACCATTGCCCTTTTCTGGCAAGTAAACTGCCTGCTTAATAAATGAGCTGTGGACTGAGAACTCTATAGCCATTCTTCTCTTGACATCAAGTGGGAATGGCATCCAAAGTTCTGTAAATAAAAATTCATATAAATTAGAACTAAATTCCAGGCTAATTCTTTGATAATATCATATCACAGGTGCCAGCACTCAATTAGCTAAAAAACTAAGCAGCCAGTCTTCCACCATTTGGCAAATCATTTGTATTTTCTGCACTAAGACCTCAATGTGATTATTATATTTTACCTTAATTTAAGATGACAACTTCCGCATTCCCTAAACATTAATTATGCCTGAATTTTCCTCTTCTCTGCAATGGAAAATAGGTAATTTGATGATAAATTCCAGCACCCTTCACTTATCTCATTGCAGGCATTTAAAACAATTAGCTCATCTATTTGTTCTCTTTAAAGAATACCAAGCATGACTCCCTGTGACTATTTGGCGGAATTATCACTTAAAGTGCCAAATGTGGGAAATAAAGTGCAGTGTAGCACATAATGGGGTCCAATTCACAGCCAACAAAATGTTCGATTTGAGGGAATCCTCAAATGGGTCCAAACATCTTGTCCAAAATCTCCCTCACAGGTACAGGATGCAGTGAGATTGAAAGAGACATAGAATAATACAAATAAACGTTTTCAATAATTTGCCATTTATATTCCTTGTTTAGCATTTAAGGATACATTTTTTTTATTTATTTTAGAATCTTGGCAATATAATGAAGCATGAACATGAGTGTTGAAAAAAATAAGAACTTTTGTAATTGAATCAAAACAAAACTAAATTGAAAAAAATACACAATCAAAGAGAAGGGCTCAAAGATGGAGTCACAGGAAGACACTGAACTCATCTTCTCCCGTGAACACACTGAATATACACACACATATGCCACAAGTTCTTCTGAGTAAGAACTGAGGACTGATTGAACAGCTTCTGCACAATAAACAACAGAGAGAGGGACCATATAGCGAAAGGTGAGAGATGTAGACACAGTAACAATGATAATCCCATGGCAACCCAACAACCTGCAGTCGTAAAGAATATCAATGAGGGCTTCACGTGCCGATTCATCCACCCTGTGGCACAGCAATAAAGGAGCAGTGAAAGGGCATCTGGACTATACCTGAAGGAAATTCAATTAATAACACTAAAGTGTCTGCCAAATGAGTAGAGAACTGCTGGTACTCTGAGATGGAACATTCTGGTAATTGCCTTTTTCTATGTTCTCTCTCCACCTTTATAGCATGGGCAAGAGCAGTCACTATGGTGAAACACTATAGAAGTCCCTCAAAAAATTAAGACAGGGCTACTATATGATCCAACAATTAATTCTATTCTGAGTATTTATATAAAGAAAATGAAAACAGCGATTTGAGGAGATATATGTGCCCCTATCTTTACTGTAACATTATTTACAATAACCTACATGTGGAAGTAATTAAGTGTCCATCTGTAGATAAATGGGTAACGAATATGCAGTACACACACACACAGACACACACACACACACACAATGGAATATCACTCAGCAAGTAACTTCTGCTTTAAAATTGACTTTTTTTTTTTTACCACCCTTTAATTTCCAAGGGACTTATATAAAAAGTGTCTACCTTGAAAAATCTTTCATTTTCCTAGTTTCATTGATGTATAAGTTAAAAGCATCTACCTCTTCTCCTGGGTCAATACATCAATTGAAAATACCTTTTAACCAGGACATAGACACACAGCAATTCTTTTTTTAAAGTTGTAGAGGGGTTAAGCTTTGGGAAAAACACACACACAAGATTTAAAGGGTGTCGAAGAATGGAAAAAGGATGCCTTGCGTACAGTCTAAGAACTGAGTCAAGGTGTGCTTACCCTAGTCATGGCCTCCATGATGTGATTTAAGGAATTCTGGGAAAACTCCTCTGTGTCAAAATATTCCTTTCTCAGAAGCCAAGGCTTCCCCTTTGGAGTTTTGAATGATGCAGGAGTTCAGTTATTTTGTAAAGTAAAACATATTGTCTTATTAACCTAGTGACATCCAAACTCTTGGTTCCTTTTGAGCTTAGCAGTTGCTAGAGAGAGCAAGTCCTTGTGAGTAACTGAGATGTAGAATTGGAGAGAGGAAGTAAAACATTCAGGGGAAAAGTAAGGACCTTATTTTAGGTCTCTTCAGTGTCTTATTTTAGGTCTCTTCAAGAACAAAACTGTTAAAACTCTTAAAAGTAGAAATTTAGTTTGTTTCTGCTTTTCCCCATGCATTAGTCTTTCTAATGACCTCTAATTAGAATATGGAAGTTTCCACTTCTGCCATCAACCTATTACATAACTTGGGTAGGGCAATAGACAATGTGCACAGACAGTTGTCTCAGTACCTGACTGAGTTGAAATCTCTACTTTGAATCTTCTACCTGTGTGCCTAAAAGAAGTCATTTAACCCTTCTAGTGTTTAATTATTAATATAATATATATATTATATATTATATTATATATTATATTATATATTAATACAATATATATATGTGTGTGTATATGTATATATTTACCAAGCGACTAGAACACTGGAACAACTGGAACAACCATAATGACTGGTTACTTTGAAGCGTGCTGTGGCCCCAATCAGCTTGGGGCTGGCTAGCCAATCTCTTGCATCCCCTCGCCCCGGCCAGCTCAGCCCTGATCAGCCCCAATCAAGGCAGGCTGGCCGGACCCCACCATGCACAAATTCATGCACCAGGCCTCTAGTTTATAAGTAACTATAGAATTTGACAACTGTGAGCAACGTTCCTAGTATATACAAAGTGTACAGGAAATGACAATTAATAATCAGGAGTAGCAAACAACAGTTGTTGGTAGAAAGTGATATTAGAAATGTTTCCTCTCTTAAATATTTGGGAGTGAAACTGTAATTTTATTTTCCCTATCAGTTTAACTCTATTTGTGTAAACCCAATGATATCATCTCCACTATTTTTAATAACAAAAGAATTATCTTTCAGAATATTATTTTATTTCTTATAGTTATTTCTCCATTCTCTCACCTTGCTTGACAGCAAGTATTTAATTTGTTATTAATAGCTAATACTTAAACAAGATGAATTAAATATTATTACTGCTACATATTTTGTTGTTTTGGTTTATCAACCTGTGTAGTTATTTTAAGCAATCAGTTTTCCAATAACCAAATAAACCCTTAGAGTCATAAAATATCAGTCTTAAAATTCATTAGGATCATAGACTACTACAAGTTTTAAAGATCATCTAAGAATTGTTCCCAAGAATTGTCTGGAAACCACTGGTTTTCAATTCAACTTCTCTAAAAAACTTGAAGTTAGTTTCTGGTATTGTTTTATCCTAATGTGAATGTGTTTATGCTTTTGATTTTGAGTTAAATGAACAATTTAGTTAGTCTTTAGATAAATTCCAGATAATCCTCACTGGTTTCTCACCAGCAGCAAAGTCAAGTTAGTCATTTGGAGATAGCCAGATTTTTGGCAGGGAAAAGTAGAAGTGATTTGGATAGAACTGAATCATTCATCAGAGTTTGGGACTTGAGACCCACACAGGTCTAGACCCACACAGGTCCTCAACTATGACTAAACACAAAACGTGATTAAAAGAAAGGCAATTTTTAAAATTACTCTACAAGCAAGGAACTCTAACCTAAGCTTCCCAACTCACACTGTCTATTGTGATTAATATTAAATTTGTGAAATGCCTTTGAGAAACAGGCTTATGAATATTGTATTATTAAACCTTTCTATTCTGTGGAACAAACTCCTTCTAGACAGTGTCAATTTTAAGTAACTAATTATAAAATATATGCTTGTTACAGAATCATAATATTGGGCAAACCCTCTGATTTCATCTATTTAGCTCCATTTTTTAAAAAAAATTAAAGAACACTGAGTCTCATAGAGTCTAAGCAATATTCTTTCAAGGTCACAAACTTCATTAGTGACAGATTTGTGACAAGAATCCTGACTTTCTGTCAACTCACTCTCTGCTCAAAATGGAATTACCTGCCTTTCTTCTGTTGTTACTATACTACTAAAGGGCCCATTAGATCCCTGTTGACATTGAATGGACCATCAGCTATAGCTATTTAAAAGAAGTATTTTCAAAAGTTGTAGATTTCTTACTTATAATTTTATTTGAAATTCCAACAATAAATTTTATCATTTTTTATAGAGAGAGAGACTAGACTCTGACCTCTCTAGATAACAGAACTGTATTTATTTATTTTTTCTACAGCATTATGTGTATTTTTGTCACTGATTTCCAACCAGTGATTGGAACATGCAAGACAATCAGGAGACCATCCTATTCTTTTATTTAGTCAATTTCAACTCCACTCTCCCTTATCATCATCATATACATAATGAGGTACCACTTACACTAGTTTCAATGTAATATACTGACTCCAGTCAATCTGTTTGCAAACACGCTGGGCTGCTTATTCCCTCACCTCCCATTAGAGTTCATCTTTCCAGGACTCCTCTGAAGCTCAAGTATTTTCATAGTAATTTAAAAAATGATCTTAATAAGAGTTAAACATTTCAACAAGTGCCTGTCCACCAAGTCCCAAAGCATAGATTCAATTGCTTACACATCTCCGATTTCACGGACTTATTTTTAGAATTGTACTTTTTCAATGCTTTATTGGCCACAAGTCTGAGAACAGCAGGGTTAATATAGCACATGGTAGAGTTAGCCCATCTGTTCAGGTTTCCATCCAACCATGTCATTTTATGAGCTCTCTCTAGGAGACTTTTGGTTATCCAATTTGTAGTACTCTCTAATATAAACAGCCTGGTATCACTTGAGAAGCTCAGCGAGCCAAGCCAAATGATATGAAATTGCTAGCAGCAAGTACAGTTAAATTAGCAATGCTTTAAAATGTATGTATTATATATAATTTTCTCTTCCTTTTACATTTGGGACACAGGTAGTACATGTTTTTATATAGACAACATTAGAAAATGCAATTAAACAAAAAGAAGAAAGACATAAAAATCACCCATAATTCCATCTCCCAGAGAAAAGTATTGTTAACTTCTTGGTAGATGCTTTCTCAGGTTTTATCAATTCATGTATGAGCGTATAAAAAGGGACTCATAGAAATCCTCTACATAAGTTTTTAAAATAATTTTATTTTCTTGTTTTGTTCTCAATACAATGTAAATATCTTCTTCTGTAAATAAATATTGCTCCCTAAATGTTGGCTATGTATATGTTATTTGTTATTTTAAAATTATTAAACAAACTTAAATTACTGGGTACTTTTATTAATATATGTAGGTTACCACTACTTGTTTCAGATGAGTATTTTTCTAAAACATTTAAATGTAAATTGCTTTTAAAAACTTAATGTAAATAGTTGGATAGTCTCAAACACTGAAAATTAAATTAGTTTGGGATTTAAGTTTCCAGCTTATTTTAAAGATGAATGAATGGATTGTGAATTGCATAGCATGATTGATCAGATTAAAGATCCTATACCTTTTTTAAACTTTAATCATCAATCTTGACACATGATGAGGAATGTAAACATACCTAATCACAGGAATAGTAAGTTTTCAGTGTGGAAATGCTCAAGGCAGCCCATATTGGATAAAACAGATTGCTTAAGAGCAGTAAAAACAGACAAGTCATATTGGATTCTAAATACATATGGAAGATTCTGCCTTTTAAACTAAGGTTTAGCCCTAGCTGGTTTGGCTCAGTTGATAAAGCGTCGGCCTGCAGACTGAAGGGCCCTGGGTTCCATTCTAGTCAAGGGCACATGCCCGGGTTGTGGGCTTGATCCCCGGAGCGGGTGTGCAGGAGGCAGCCAATCAATGATTCTTTCTCATCATTGATGTTTCTATCTCTCTCTCCCTCTCCCTTTCTTTATGAAATCAATAAAATATATTTTAAAAAATAAAAATAAATTAAGGTTCATTAAAGTGTCCCTAGTTATGCTCACAAGATCCTATCTAAAGGCGCAACAAGACACAAGGCACTGCAGAACCATATTGTCTGTCTCATCTTCAGCAAACCTTTGGTGCCCAGACAACAGTCATGAAATTAGTTCGAAAAAAAAGATAAGGTCTCTTTTTTTTCCTGACAAGAAACATTTAATTAGAGCAGCACAGATATAATGCCTCCAGCATTCTAGCTCTAATCTTGACAGTGGTCTATTTTTGATGGAAATGTTGTGCTGATTTCACCGTGACTTCCTGGAAAAAGTCGACACAATTCATGGTCATTTCATAGATTGGGGGGAAAATGCACACAAAAGTGATTTCATTATCATTTTGTAATAAAATCTCAGTTTCCAAAAAGCTATCTCTATGTGTCAAGAGATACATCTATTACATCACTGTCATTTTCATTTCCAGTAAACAGTTTCCAACACAAATGCTTAGAAATGTTATCATTCATCCTTCAAAGACACAGCACACCCTATTCAAAAGAATTAAAGAAATACCTCCAGGGAAAAGGTGGTGGAAGAATTGGTACACACTGCCTTCTACTACATAAATGTGACATCTAAAAATAAAACAAAACACAAACCAAGCTTTTAGATACAGAGAACAGATTTGTGGTTGATAGAGGTGAAGAGTGGGGGTGGGTTAAGTGGGTGAAGGAGGGCAAAGATAATATATATATATATATATATATATATATATATATATATATACTAAAATAAATATATATGTGTATATATAAGCATATGTATAAGTATATATGCATAGCTACCCATATATACATAATTTTTCATATGGTATTTGTCTTTGACTTATTTCACTTAGCATAATGTTCTTGATGTCTTTCCATCTTGTCAAAAATGGCAAGATTTTATTCTTTTATATATCTACAAGAGGCCCGGTGTACAAAATTTGTGCACTCGGGTGGTCCCTCAGCCAGGCCTGCACCCTCTTGCAGTCCGGGAGCCCTTGGGAGATGTCCAACATCCTTAGCACTGCCGCAGAGGCAGGAGAGGCTCCCGCCACAACTGCTGCGCTCGCCAGCCTTGAGCCTGGCTTCTGGCTGAGCAGCACTCCCCCTATGGGAACACAGTGATCACCAGGGGGCAGCTCCTGCGTTGAGCATCTGCCCCCTGGTGGTCAGTGCATGTCATAGCAAGTGGTTGAATGGCCTTAGCATATCATTAGCACATTATGCTTTGATTGGTTGAACAGACAACTGGACACTTAGCTTATTAGGCTTTTATTATATAGGATTTTGTATATAGTATGTATTTATATATTGTGTGTATATATTTTAATTCAGCCCTTTTTGGCTGAATATTCAAAGCAAACTATATAAGTAATACAATCAGATCATTATTAAATGCAAAAAATTATACAAGAATGGGAGCATAATTGTTATAATATATGACTTAGCTCAGCTGTAAATAATATTTACCTATTCATACTAAATTACATGTTGAATATGAATTTAATTTATAAAAGTGTGGGGTAATGAAATTGAGAGGGTGGTGAGTAAGATATATAAAACGTTATCTTCAAAGTAAACAGTAAATAGATAATGTCCAAAATAGAAAAAATAATAAATAGGGATATAAACAAAAATAGAAATATAGAATTAAATACAAAGAGAAAGAGCTGATAAGTTGAAAATGGTTATGTCTGAGGTGATGAACTCAGGAGTTGCTAGGTGGGCATACTCTGTTGCTCTGATTTGTCCTCTTTGATTTTTATAATAGACTTATGTATTATCTAAATAAAAAATAAAAATAAATGGCGAGTGATGTGATTTTTAAGGTGTAACCTTAAGTTCTTTCCTTTACCCCAGTACAGTTTCCACATAAGTGGGGAATGACCTTGAGACAATCAAGATTGGGTGCCCAGAAAACAGAGTTCTGTTAAGTCAAAGACCTCAATCACTTCAGCGGGGTCTTAGGGTAGCAAAGGCAGACCCATGGAGTCAACTAACAAATCTACTGAAATCTAACTGGAGCCAGACTTACCATGCATTTCTCATCTCTCTCTTCCATCTGTTTTCTCTTATGTATGTGTTTCATCTTTCTTTTCCACTAAGACCCAGCCTGGTTCTAAGTAGCCTGGGTCTTGAGCTATAGCATCTTTGCTGTAGACATATTCACCGCAAGCATTTTTGCCACAGACTAATTGGCCAAAGGGAATTTTGCCATAAAAAAAATAACCTGTTGGCATCATCTTTCTCCTTTGTATTTCATCTTATCTGTGCCACTATGACTCAGCTCACCACCTCATGGCATTCTTACCCTTTGCTCTTGAATGCATCATACCTTTCAGTCTGCCGGCATTTAAAACAATCTCTATTCTGAACTCATGTTCAGTGCTATTCTTTTGGCATCTCTACATTTTTCCTTGATCTCCCTGTCCTGCTCTAATTGATTCAAAATATTGTGATTTCCCCTCTTTCCTATAACCAAAATGACCTCTCTATTACCAAACTTCTTGTCCTTTTATATTCCTCTTCTTTAGCTGCCTACATCTATTTACCAATTATAGTCACATTCTTGAGTTGCAAGATACTCTGCCTCCTAAAAAAAGGTCAACCTTGAAATCTGGTTAGAATCCACTATTTGAAGGGTCTATCTTCAGAAACATGCATGTAATTTCTGCTTCAAACAATTGATACATTGCTTAAAGGAAGGGTAAGTTTCAACCACTTACTGAATCACAATGAGATAAGCCTGGGCAAGCAAGATGAGAAACAACATAGTAAAATGATTGTTACCATCTAATTTATACTAATATGTGAGTTGGTATTAACAAAGTAGTTTCTATTTATTTCGCATGTAAATGCCTTCAGTTTTTTAACATTAAAAAACTGCAAAATGGGAAACAGTATACAACTAGGGTTGACAGTCAGCTAGTACTGCCATCTTGTTTTGTTTTGTTTTTCTGAATAACAAGCATCTATTCTCATTAGTTAGTATACCTGCTACACTGGTTGTTAAATAATTTGACTATCACCCCTGTATATTTCTATTAATGTCTCAATGCTGAGAACCATACAAATTGATCTAACAGAACCAAAGACTTTAACAAGCAGGATCAACTTACTGAAGTCTACCTAACTGTTCTGGGTGAACTCTATCGTTCAGAGAATTTCGTTTACAGCAGGGTTTGCTCAACCTTGGTTTTCCAGTATGTTAGAGGATGTTACAGCAGCATCCTGGCCTGTATCCACTAGAGATGCCAGTAGTACTTCCCAGCTGTGACAACCAAAAATGTCTCCAGATGTTCCCTGGGGAGGAAAATCACTCCTGGTTGGGAACCTCCAATCTACAGGTACTGCCTTCTTATTTCGTTTTGTTTTTCTGAACAGCAAACAGGTACGGGTTGGTCTCAGAACTTTCAATTACATATCACTCTTGCTATTACTGGCTTTAGAAGCAGATTCTCTGAATCTTTCATTCAATCACTTCACATATGTTCACTGAGCATCTACTATGTAACAATCATTTCAGACCCTGAGATATAATAATAAACAGAAACTGCTCTCCCTTCTCATAGAACTTACAGTCTTACTGCAGAGATAGAGTAATCAAATAATAACACAATTATCGGGAAAAGGAAACTGCATGTGCAAATATACTGAGATAGAAATAAATATGGCCGAAACCGGTTTGGCTCAGTGGATAGAGCATCGGCCTGCAGACTGAAAGGTCCCAGGTTCAATTCCGGTCAAGGGCATGTACCTGGGTTGCGGGCACATCCCCAGTAGGAGATGTGCAGGAGGCAGCTGATCGATGTTTCTAACTCTCTATCTCTCTCCCTTTCTCTCTGTAAAAAATCAATAAAATATATTTTTTAAAAAAGAAAGAAAGAAATATGGCAGATTTGGGAAATAATTTCTGTGTGACTGAAATGCAGAAAGCAAGAATGTACTAGGAGCAAGACATAATTATAGAGGTATGCTGGTATCAGATTGTATGCAGTTTTAAAGGTGGCACTAAAAATATTTTTCTTTATTTTAAGAGCAATGAGAATTCATTGAAAGGTTTCAGTTCAACATATGGTTGACAGACACAATAAGATTTGCATTTTTAAAATATCACTCTAGCTTCAGGATTGAAAACAGATTTGAGAGGGCAAAAGTGCATTCAGAATGAGTTACAAGATATACCTCAATGGTACAGGTGAGAGAAGGCGGTAGCCTACATTCATGTAGGCTAAATGCTTGCTACAGGGAGATAGGGAGAGAAATCCAAAGAATTTTTAGACAGTAAAACTGACAAAATTGTTAATAATGACACTTAATCTTTTGTTTTGCTGAGCTATGCCCATTCAGTTCCAATGTGATGTGCTCAGTGAAGCAAGCCTGGTACTCTATTATCCCAGGCACAACTATATCCAAGGGAGACCCTGCATTAGCTCAGGTTTTTGTTGAGAGTGTCACTGGTACTTATTTTTTTTATTTAACAGGAGCTTGCAACAGTGAAAGCTAGGATAATTTAAATTTATGTTGGTGGTTATGGCTTGTCATATTTTCAGAATGACTACTGTACTTTTAAATTATTTTGTTAATCCTCACCCCAGGATATTTTTCCCATTGATTTTTTAGAGAGTGGAAAGGAGAGAGGGAGGCAGAGAGAGAGAGAGAGAGAGAGCTATCAATGTGAAAGAGACACATTGGTTGGTTGCCTCCTGAACACGCCCCTACCAGCACGGGCAGAGATCAAACCTGCAACCTAGGTACATGTCCTTGACCAGAAATCGAACTTGAAACCCTTCAGTGTATGGGCTGATGCTCTAACTACTGAGGCATAATGACCAGAGCTTGCTTGCTTGTTTGTTTATTTGTTTGCTTGTTTATTTATTTTCCAACCAGTGGATGTTTAAATGCATGCTTGAGTGAGTGAAATCCTTCAGAGTGCCCGCCACCTCATTACCAGGAGCACTACCGGGCGAGTGAGAAAAATGGAGGGCTATTTGACCACATATACCAACGCATTAAAATGTTCATCTCTTTGACCCATTAAGCTGCCTTGTAGGTATTTAAAGAAGTGGGTATACCTTGCAAAGAAGTGTCAGTAAACCTATTTTTAAGAAAATTATAAATAATAACAAAGTTATGGAAAAAGTCATTTGTAAACCACGGTCCCAAACTGCAGCAGCAACCTTCAGATCCTGAGACCTTTTTTTCCTTCAATCACGAGTAAATTGAATCTACTCTATGGACTATCAGCTTACCCTTTAGATCATTTCTAATCTAAATTGATTTTAAGATGCTACTGAGGAGTGACTTAACCAAAACCTACCAAAACTTTTAATCCACAACCAAGCATATAGCCAAGTTAGATTTTCCTAAAGCCACAAATACTATTCCAATTTTTAAATTTTATTTTTGTGAAGGAAACCCCAATTGGCTTTTCCAATTTATCACTCTATTATCAATCTTTCTAACTTTGGGGAACATTTTCACATCCTTTCAAATTTGTATTCAGGGGTTGGCAGAAACTTATAACAATAGTTGTTAAAAAATAAATTTTTAAAAAATAGAATTTTTATTTTATTTCCAGCATCCTCGTTTGTCACTTTTTCCTCCACAGTGGAGGCCAAAGTTTCATGATCTTTCTTTCCACCATTATCAACTGCGTGTACAAAATTAAATAATGGGAAGAAACACTTATTTTTGGCAACATAGCCCTTAAACAAAGCAGTCAATTTAGCAAAATTAAGCAATGGATAAGATCAAGAAAAAGTGAACTTTCCAACCAACTAAAACAGATGTCAGAAATTCTTTTTCACTTTACCCTCTAATATATGGTAGAAATCTTTTTATGTGAAGTGGCAGAGAGCCTAATTCAAACCAGACTGGTAAATAATCAAGGCAATACTAGTAAGTAAACTTATACAACCAGGGCACCGTTTAGCTCTGGTTCTATGTCCTGGCAGCTTCCCAGGATCTTCCATACTCAGCCACCAAACTTATTTACTAGCTAGTAAGTGACATTAAATAATAATTTTTTAAAAGCCCTCACCTGGTGCCTCAGTTCATAGGAGCATCATCCCGTGCACCACAGATCACAGGTTCAATTCCTGGTCAGGACACATACCTAGATGCAAGTATGATTCTCAGTCCTAAATATGTGCCTACAACTGTGCTAAATGATGTAAATGCACTCTCTTTTTAGCCCTCACACTAGCCAACAATTACTCTCATTTTTATAGCTGATAAATCTAAAGCTCAGAGAAGATAACTAATTTTATAAGTTTTGCAAAACTAGCAAGCAATGAAGCTGGATTGCAGCCAAGTTCTACCTTATTCCAGGGGCTGCTCTCATCTATCTCGTTACACTGCAAAAGCATTGGAGAGAAGTAGTCATGACGAATATGTACTTTCTTAGTATTACCTATGAAAGCTAAAGTGAATCATCTGAAACATGGAAAAATTTTAAATATTATCCTCAGGAGCACACTAGGGGTCCAATCTTATAGAAAAATGAATTTGATGGCAGACGTGTCATAGGCAGACTCCTTGCATGGGCTCCTGAACAATGTGTCTTTGTGAAGACTTCTTCCCTGGGAACCAAATGCTTTGGAACTAGATAGAGGTGGTGGTTATACAAGGTGGTGAATGCAGTAAATAGCACTGAACTATTCACTTTAAAATAGTTAGTTTTAGGTTATGTTAATTTTTCCTCAATTAAAAAAAAATCAGCTACAGTGACTTGTCTGAGAGCAGGGCTACTTACTAAGAGATCCATGAACAGAACCTGGATCACCTGGCTTCCGTTACATCCTGCAGCAAAGCCCTGCTCACCTGGCTAAGCACTTTGGACTTGATCTGGTAGGGAACAGGATGCCAACTGATATTTTTAAGCAAGTGAGACACATTTTATGATTGACTGTTTCTATGACTTTGTTTCACTGTAGTTGACCCTTGAACAATGCAGGGATTGGAGGGCCAACCCCTCTCTAATTCCCCCAACAAGGTAAAAACTCTGCTTATAATTTACATTGGCTCTTCTTTGCCATTCATGGTTTCCCAACTGTTTTTGATCTGCAGTTGGTTAAATCTGCTGATGTGAAACTCAGGAATAGAAAGACCAACTGTATATTAAATGAAAAAAATCGGCATATTAGTGGACCCACGTAGTTCAAACCCATGCTGTTCAAGCTGTATTTACCTACTTATATGTGTCCCCTAAGTACTGTATGGTACTTTGTTTCTTATATTTTCAACTATAAATATATGATGTATATACTATGTAGGTATATGTATATTATAACATAATATATTTGTATGAAATGTAAACATGCAATGTGCACATGTGTATATTGTACAATATAGTCTATGATACATTTTATATAGCATATAACATGTATTATGTAATATGTATTATAGTAGGGTGCTACTGTACTATTAATACTTCTGCCACTTGATTTTGAAAAATTTAGCATCATGCTTTTAAAATTCATTCTTATTGGTATATAAGTTATGATTCATTTGTTTTTCTGCTGCTTACCATTCCATTATATAAATATACTACAGCAGGCTTAAACTGTATTGCTAAGGTGTTACTTATCAAACTGGGTGGGTGTATACAAGTGTTGCCTGTTTTATTCATTATACCTCTGTGTAAATATTTTCTAATAAAACCAAAATAAAAGAATAAGTTATCCAATATCTGATTTTATGCTGTCTTCCATACAAACAAGATCATATGCTGTACAACCTTGTACAGTCACCTCAGACTTCTTTGATTTATCTCAGGAGATATTCCAGTAAAACACTGCTATACACTCCTCACATCCTTGGAGCTGAGATGATGAGAGGCTTGATCTCAGATAGTGGAAGCAGGAGAGAGTTAATGAGTCAAGGTAACCAAACTGAAGATAAAGGAGATATCATCAAAGGCCTACATTTGAATCCTACATATTGTTTTAAATGGTTACATTCTACATTTTCTTCTTTTTAAGTTCAGGTAAACTTCAGTTTTATATATGATGGTCCATCAGAAAATATCTAATTTTGTTAAGTTGACATTTATTGGTAATTTCTTAAAAGCTATGTAAACAAAACAATGCAGTAACATAATTTCAAAATATAAATAATGTTCATAAGATTAAAAAACAATGCTTGTGTATAGAAAGGCTCTTTCTAAGATTAAATTCACCAGATTCAATGAATGTATTTTTGGTCTTTCAAGCCAAATAACTATAATAACAGAGGAGATGGAAGGAAAGAGGCCAGGAGTGAAAAAGATGAATAAGAGAGAACTTAACAATGCCCCCACTGGATCTGGATCTGACTAGTTTATATATTTATCTGTTTAGCTCTTGTTGAGATATAATATGCTGTATGTGATTTCAGTCATTATGTATCTGATCATTGCTTTGCTTTGCTTGGCTTCCTCAATTTGCTCGAAAATTAAGCATTTGTAATCTTAATTTAATGTACATGATCATCTGTATCTTTCTGGCTGGTTCCTGATTCTAACATTTGCTTTCACCTGACTTCACCACTGGTGCATACCAAAATCTCTACCCCCCAAGAGGGATAGTTCTCTCTCTTGCCATGGATGCCTAGCCAAAATTGATTTCAAAGAACAGAGAAAGAATAATTTTTCTCTTTAGATTTCATCTTAATAGAATTTCATATTAGAGATACAGCTCGGTGTAATAACATTTTCTGCAAAGCCTTATACCCCACATCTTCAAAATGTTTTAGGGGTATTAAACCGCACATACAAATTTAATGTCTCTCTATGTGTGCCTGTGTGTGCATCTCTGTGTGTAGGTGTTTGTGTGTAAAAGCAAAATGTTTATGTTTGTGCTTTTAAAATGAATCCCAGTATGTCATAGAATGAGCTCATAACATTTACAAGGAATTTATTTTAGTGCTTATAAGAAACAATCTTTTCTTTCCTACAGTGGTGATTGAGTGTGTTCCACAGAACACTAGCAATTCCCCAGCTTATCTGCAGCCTTGTTTATGTTCCAAGCTAATGTACATGGCAAACCAGATGTCTTTTCTTTGTAGGATTTAATAATTTACTCATAATGTTTAATCAAAACTAGACACTGCCTCGATGGGATTGTATCACAAACTGTGCTGGTCTTTCCGTTAACTCTGACAAGAATTTTTTTTTAATGGCAAGTGGAAATAGATGCAGTAGATGAAATTTGAGAAACATCATCCTAAATCATGAGGTTTTGTGCAAAATTACAAGTCAAAAAATGATAAACACACAAAGATCGAGAGCCTGATTTTTGGTTCTTCCTATCAAAAAAAGTCTTAAAACGATGCATATCCTTTCACCCAGCAATCCCACTCCTAGATATTTATTCTAAGACCATCATCCTAGATACACAAAAGTACAACTATGGAGATGTTATCACAGCCCTCTTCATAGGCGTGAAGGCTTAGAACCAACTGATGTCCAACACAGGGAGTTGGTTAAATGATACTGTCCACATAACTGGAAAATATACAGTCAACAAATGTGTGGTTGCAGAAAAATATTTAAAAGTAAATGGAAATAGTATAGACTATTAATTGGCAGTATCTGTGATCCCCTTGCTCTCCTGTAATAAAACCTTAATTTTATTTGGGAAGGCAAAAAGGCAAGCTACAACCTAAAAGGGCCTACAAATGATATTTAGGCAAAATCCCAAGTCTGCCCCTCTCTTTCTACGGTGGCCTTGCTGTGTGATCTCAAGCATACTATGTACCCTTTAAAACCTGTAAGCAATCAACTTTGTTGTTATTTTTTTAATTACCTGACAGTTGATACTGATGTGTGTCTTGCAATGATAATAAGAACTACAAGGGCTGATCAACCACAGCATTGGCTCCAGTTGGGGAAATGTCTATGGAAGCTTGCCACAAGTAGTATGGTCTCAAGTGCATCCTCCAAGCATTCCTAGCCAATAGCATCATTGCCAATAGGCGAGCCAGTGGTTGGCAAACTCATTAGTCAACAGAGCCAAATATCAACAGTACAACGATTGAAATTTCTTTTGAGAGCCAAATTTTTTAAACTTAAACTATATAGGTAGGTACATTTTTATTAATTTAATTAGGATACTCCTAAGGCTTAGCTAAGAGCCACACTCAAGGGGCCAAAAAGCTGCATGTGGCTCGCAAGCCACAGTTTGCCGACCACGGGTTAGAGACCAACACAAAACAGAATGGTAAAACAGCCAGAAATCAACTAACAAAATGGCAATAATAAGTCCATACCTATCAATAATTACTTGAAAGATAAGTGGACTAAAATCTCTAATCAAAAGATTTACAGTGGCTGAATGGATTAAAAAAATAAAAGAAAAAAGACCCAACTTTATGACATCTATACAAGTGACTCGCTTTAGCTTTCAGGATACACACAGACTAAAAGTAATGGGTTGGAAAAAGATATTGCATGTGAATGGAAGCCAAAGAAAGCAGGGGTAGTTATATAGACTTTAAGCCAAAGACTATAGCAAAAGACAAAGAAGGTCATTATATGGTGATAAAGGGGTTAGGCTAACAAAAGGATATAAAATTTGTAAATATTTATGGACCCAGCATTTGAACATCTAAATGCATAAAGAAAATATGAACAGATCTAAAGGAAAAAAATATACAATACGACAGCAATACAATACTAGCAGGGCCCTTCAGGATCCCACCCTCAACAATGGATCCAAACAGAAAATCAATAGGAAAACACTGAACATAATGTACATGTTGAATCACACCAATCTAATAGACATATACAGGATGTTCCATCCAACACCAACAGAATACACATTCTTTCAAGCACACATGGAGCATTCTCCAGGATCAATCAAATGTTAGGTGATAAGACAAGCCTCAGGAAATTTCAAGATTGAAATCATGCCAAGCAAATGTCATTATTTAGGACATGATATATATGACTTATTAAATCTATAATAAATGAATTGTTTTATTATTAAAGTATATTTGGGGAAAGCAAAATTTTATATCTACCATCCTCACAGGGAAATAAACTTCAGATCAATTAGAATTTTAAATAAAAATCAGATTGTCAACAATTTTAAAATATAAATGAACATTTTTCTTTCACAATGGAAGAAATCATTATATGCATGACATCGGAAGAAACCACAAATGAAAAAATCAATATATTTCTGCACAAAAATTGTATGTGACATATATTTTGTATAAACAAAATTAAAATACAGTTACAAGGGGTAAAGACTACAATACGTATGAAGCTTTATAAGTTCAAAGCTCAATACATTTAAAAAATTAAAATCAGGAACAGACATTAGTAAGATAGCAGAATACAAAGCCCCAGACTCTTCTTACCCCATGGAGACACCAGTTCAACAATACACACACCAATTCCCTTTCTGAGTATCCAGAAATCAGTCAAGAGGCTACTGCACTTATGCGATCGCAAAACCAGCCACATTGGAGCTGGTAGGAAATGTTGTGGACTCCTACAACTCAGCAACAACAAAACAAACAATGTAGCTAAAACATGATTAAAGGATATGAATAGACATTTTTCCAAAAAAGAAAAATAAATGGCAAATAGGTACATGAAAAGGTGCTAAACTTCATGAATCATCACAGAAATGAAAATCAAAACCACAATAAGATCATTTCACATCTTTTAGGATGACACTACTTTTATAAACATTTACAAATGTCGCCAAGAAAGTGGAGAAATTGGAACTCTTGTGCACTATTGATCAGAACGTAGTAACGAAATGATGACCCAATACCCCATTTCTAGGTATTTTTACAAAATAATTAAAAATAGAATTGCAAAGAGATTTTTACACCCCCATGTTCATTGTACAATATTCGCAATAGCCAAGAGATGGAAACAACTTAAATATCTATTGATAGGTAAATGGATAGAGTGCTACATACTTATAATTCTATATAATTCAGCCTTAAAAAGTAAGGAAATCCTGTCATACGTGACAATATAAATGACCCTTGAAGATATTATGCCAAGTGAAATAAGCAAGACATGGAAAGCTAAGTAATTATTGCATGATTCCACTTAACATGTGGTATTTAAAGTTGTCAAACTTGTAGAAGTAGAAAGTCAAATGGTGATTACCAGGGGCTGGAGGAAAGGAAAATGGGGAGTTGCTGTTCAATGGGTGTAGAGTTTGGTCATGTAAGGTGAAAAATTTCTACAACATTGTACATATCCTATCTAATAAAAGAGAAACATGGTAATTAGCCGTACATCCGCTACCCTTCCCATTGGCTAATCAGGGCAATATGCAAATTAACTGCCAGCCAAAATGGCAGCCGGCAGCCAGGCAGCTTGAAGCGAACATGAGGCTTGCTTGCTTCAGTGATGGAGGACTCCAATGTTCCCCGCCTGCTGCTGCAGGCCTCTGAGCCTGCAGTTTGAAACATTGTTACAAATATAGAAGCTAAACAAAACCCCAGAAACTTGCTTTCAGCCAGGCCGGATCTCAGAGCTGGAGTTGATACAGTGTTTCGATTATAGAACCCAAACAAAACAGGTACCCGCTTTCAGCAGCAGAGGCCTCAGAGCTGGAGCCAGAGCTAAAGCATGCCCAGAATAAAATAAAAAGAAAAGAAGGAGCAGTTGGGAGCTTCAGTCACCCACCAGCCTGAAAACAGCCCTCAGCCCCTCACCCAGACTGGCCAGGCACCCCAGTGGGGAACCCACCCTGAAGGGTGTGTGACCAGCTTCAAACAGCCATCATCCCCTCACCCAGGCTGGCCAGGCACCCCAGTGGGGACCCCCACCCTGATCCAGGACACCCTTCAGGGAAAACCAGCTGGCCCTTACCCATGCACCAGGCCTCTATCTTATATAGTAAAAGAGTAATATGCCTCCTAGCACCGGGATCAGCAGAGCCAAGAGGCCTCCCGGCACCAGGATCAGCGTGACAGGGGGCAGCGCCCAAACCCCCTGATCGCCCTGCGGCTCTGTGTATGACAGGGTGCGGCGCCCCAACCCCCCCCCCCCCACGGGCCCTGCTTTGTGTGTGACGGGGTAGAGCCATAACCTCCCCATTGGCCCTTCCCTGAGTGTTACAGTGGTGGGACCCCAACCCCCTGATTGGCCCTGCTCTGTGCGTGACAGGGGGTAGCGCCACAACCTCCCCATCGACCCTGCCTTGAGTGTGACAGGGGGCTGTACCCCAACCCCCCAATCGGCCCTACCCTGAGCGTGACTGAGGGTGGCATCACAACCTCCCAATCCGCCCTGCTCTGTGCATGACAGGGGGTGGCGCCTCAACTCCCCAGTCGGCCCTGCTCTGAGCCTGACCAGGGACTGCACCTAGGGATTGGGCCTGCCCTCTGCCACCCAGGAGCAGACCTAAGCCAGTAGGTCATTATCTTCTGAGGGGTCCCAGACTGTGAGAGGGCACAGGCCAGGCTGAGGAACACCCCTCCCCCCCGAGTGCACCAATTGTTGTGCACCGGGCCTCTAGTAATTAATAATACTGGACTGTACACTTTAACCTTTACTTGTGTAGATTTCATGTTGTTTTTCACACTTAAAAAAGAAATTAAATTTTATTAGAAAATGGTTAAAAGTATAAATAGATAAGAAATAATTAGTGATCAGAAAATAAATGGCAAAAAAAGTGTTTAGTCTGATAAATGTCTTTTATATTAAATGATAGAAATATCTCTCACATTTTTAAAGAAGAAAATTAAGAAGAATAGTTAAAATTAATAATGAGGGTGGAGGGGTGGGGGGACTAGGTATTCTCCAACCCTGGGGATAAGCGATTAAATTAGCACAGACATCTACGTGACAATTTCGAATTAAAACACCAAAAAACTTTGATAGCATACAAATCTTTTAACACAGAAACCCAAATTGTACTATTTATACTGTCCTAAGAAAATACTTTTCTGGAGTTCCACTATAAAGTTAGAATATTTAAGTTTAAATTTTAAAATAATTTGGTTATCACAAAAATTGGAGGCCTCCTGAAATACAAATATCACTGGTCATGTAGTTCACACGCCCCTGACCTTTCCACCATAGAGATAACATCTAGGCCTCAGTTGTGTTTTAGCTCCAGGGCCAGAAAAGCTGCAAAACCAGACAGCGGATGCTAGGACCAGCTGCAATGCCTAATGACCTCCTGCCCTGTCGACAACCAATCAGGGGAGAACACAACCCTGAAAGGATACACTGGAAGAGCTGATGAATATTCTAGTGAGATTCTCCCCTGAGACCTCCCATGAAATCCCTGCCTTTGGAAAGCAGATAAAACCCCTCAATACAAGAAGCTAGCACAGCCCTGGCCAGTTTGGCTCAGTGGATAGAGCGTCGGACTGTGGACTCAAGGGTCCCAGGTTTGATTCCAGTCAAAGGCATGTACCGTGGTTGCAGGCACATCCCCAATAGGGGGTATGCAGGAGGCAGCTGATCAATGTTTCTCTCTCATTGATGTTTCTAACTCTCTATCCCTCTCCCTTCCTCTCTGCAAAAAATCAATAAAAAAGAAGAAGAAGCTAGCACAGACCCTCCTTGGAGCACACACATTGGAATAACCTTTTTGAGTGAATTTTCTTTCTCCTAAACTCTAAGGGTCCCCTGGAGACTTGGAAACGGGGGGAACAATGGGCAATGGCAGCTTGTCCCAGGTTAACCCCTGAACCTGTCTCCAAGGCCCCCTTTTCTCTGACTTCCCAGTGAGCTGACAATAGCCCAGGGTGGCTCACTTCTTTCCTCTAACATTTCTAGAGAGACAAAGCAGCCCACCTAGGCTCTCTCCTGCTGCTTCTGTCCTATGCCCCTCCTTTGTTTCACTGTCCCCAGCTTTAACAAACGTACTCCCAATCCCCTGGACTCGGCATGTGAAATGTTTCCTGCACAGAGTCAAGAACCCACACACTACAGGTTGGTCTGAGAAGGACCTGCTCTGGGCCAGCCCCCTTTCCAGTAACAGAAAAAAAATGTGATGGTTTTAAATGGTTGTATAAAAATTATCTCATGAAAATAGAAAAGCATTGAGTTATGAAGCAGTATGTAGTAATGCAATCCTATTGAGAATTTAAGAACAATTCAAAAATTAACAATGGTTATTCTGAATGATGAGATTTCAAAGGATTTTCATTTTTTCCCCCACCTTACCTTGTCTTTGAAATGTTATTATTAAAATGTGTTACCTAATAATAATTTTAAAATAAAATAATACAGCGAGAAATCTTAAGTGGAAGCAAAGCCTGTGAGTTCTCCATTTTTAACATTAAAGTTCGTTTATGGGAGTTAGTGCAATTTCCCAAGTTGGCATTAATAAATTTGCACTGAAATGAGTGTGATTATTTCCCTTCTATTTTGATGAATGTCACCTTTTATCCCTCGTAATAAAAACAACAAGCAATCAACAGTTATGTTCCAAGCCGCTTGTATAATACCCAGAAGTATACTAGTATGTATCTGTTTCACTTTGAAAAATTGTGCCTTGTTCCTTTTAGTTCTCAGATATAATTCAGCACCTTTCTCGGGTGGAGCAGAAAAGAGAGCACCTTGGCGAGTGTTACTTTACCCAACAACATATTTGATTATCGGCCTCATCTTTGTGTCATGTCATTGCCAACCGCGTGCTAATGTTTTTCATGTCTGTCATTACAGAGACATTTAAGGTACTTTCCTCTCCCATAATTTTGCTAGCATTTTAATTATCCATTGCCATATGCCTACAAGTTCAGAACTGGTTTAAATCGAGAATATAATAAAAGAGGGGCTATGTATAATGTGTATCTCCCCAATACCTTTCTTCTCACTTTTGACAAATCTATGGAGTTCTTCAGATATTGTAGTTTGCTTACTTTTGACTGATTTGCAAGCATGAAGCCATGCATATTGTTTATCATTCTCTCTCTTACATTTGAAAGGGAGATTGTGCTGCAGACTTCCTCTTAAAGTGAGGCAAAGCTGAATAATTCAGGCTGCACTTTAATGCCTAGAAGATAATGAATTCGCGTTTTATTCATTGATTTGAATGATATGATACAGCACCTCAGCGGGGTGCAGTTTTTCTAACACTATCAAGATATGTTCATCAAAGATGTGGAAAAACATACGGCAGAGGGCCTTGCACAATTGCAGGGATTTGGGGGTGGAATAGGCATTAGTCAAGACAAAAGAAAAGATCTCAGGTCAAGCAATATTTTCCAAATAAAGACTACACACACATCTTCGGCTTTCATTCATTCAGCTCCCTTGCTCCCCTTCCTCCAAGTAGAGTATGCTGATGTTCTCTAACCCAAAAATCTCTTAGTAACTTGCCAAGGAAGTGTTGATCTTTCTTGGAAGTTGCCAAATTAGAGCTTGTTTGCAATAATTAGTGGTTCTCTCAGTAAACTCTGGAGGGAAGAAATTGAAGAGTGATGGGGATATCTGTTTATTTATTTACTAGTGGCCCCAGTGCACGAAATTCATGCACAGTAAAAGGGAATTAATTAGAGGAAACATTTTAATATTGCTATTTGCCCTTTCTCTATAATAGAAGTGTCGGATATGAAAGAAAATTAGTAAAATGTATATGAAAATCTTCCTCCTGTCAGAGTCTGGGGCACACCGTGGGACCCAGAGTCAAGTCCCTGCCCACCCATGTATGCCTTGAAATCGCGCAAGACCCAGACTTGGCTGGCCCCACCCCCATTGGACAAGATCCAGACCCAGCCAGCCCCACCCCCGTCAAGCCCTGCCAGACGAAGGGCACAGCCTCATGTCCCCTGTCAAGCCCTGCCAGGTTGGGGGGCACAGGCTTAGGTCCCCTGTCAAGCTCTGCTGGGCAAGGGGTGCAGCCTCAGGTCCCCCAGCCCAGGGCGAAGGGTGCAGCCTGAGATCCCCCAGCCTAGCACTGGGGTGGGGGGTGTGCCTTGAGGACCCCCATCAAGTCCCACCGGGTGGGGGCATGACCTGAGATCTCTTGGCCTGTGCCGGGGTGGGGGGCATGCCTTGAGGTCTGAGAATACCCAGTTAAGCCCCACTGGGCGGGGGGGGGGGGCGCAGCCTCAGGTCCCCCACCCCAGCCTGGCTCCAAGTAGGCTCAGGTTTCTGCTGATTTCTCATTAAGGCTCATTACGGGAACTGGGCCTCAGCTGTGGGTACAGCCATCTTGTTTTATGGAAACCAACCTGCCACCCCCTGATGTGGGCGCCACCATCTTTGTGATGGTGTGACAGTCAATTCGTATATTCCCTCTTTATTAGATAGGATTTTTAAATCTAAACCAGAGATTTCTGCCCCAGGGAGGCAGTTGATGTGTTTACTTGTGATTTATTGAATATTTAAGTAGTTCCTAACATGAAGAACTTAGGAGATTTACCTGGATATTACAATCTCTGGCTGCTCTTAAAATATGGAAGAGCTAGAGACATTGAGCATGGCAACAGTGGGGAGGATCCTATTAGGAGCCCTGACCTTCAAAAAGGTAATTTTGCCTCAGTCTCCACCAGGCTTCTGTCACCACCTCTGTTGTCTCTCTGGGCACATTATGTATTGGACTTTGCAATCCCTAATATATGCCTCAGGCACTCACATGTGTAGTGGTTTCCTGATTATGTTTATAATGATGTTACTGGCCTGGCTTTTTATCTTTGGTGTTATTTGGTCAGTTTAAAAAAAATAGGACTGGTTGGAAAAGTGAGAAGAGAGAAGGTACGGGTGAGCACATTGCCCAAATTCTATCATAGAAAATATATTTAGACTTCCAAAACCCTCAACAGAACCACAATAAAATCACTAATACAATTATGATGTCAAAGTTCTGTACAAATTACAAACTTTTTACCAATAAAATAATTTAAAAATCATGCATGCTGAATGTTATGAGCAGAACTGATAACACTTTATTCATGTTGTTTCTCATCAGATGGTTTTATTTTTGTCTGTTGTTTAGAAATAAATTTTTTTTTCCCCTCATGAGCACACTTGAATAGGTTTGCATATTTGTTGCACACATTTCTCTTTCTGGTTTCTTTCTTAATCACCAAAATCACTTTTGAAAAGATGAAAAGTCTCCTATACTTCATCCAATACTTCAAAGTCAGTCTCTCTCTCTTCTACTCCCTCTCTCCCTGCCTGCCTCCCTTCCTCCCTCTTTTCTTATTTGATTCACAATTCCTGAGATAGACTGAGGAAGCATCTCTATGCCCATAGGGAATTGAGTCCCTTACCGTAGATGACAGGCGCTATTTTTAACATCATCTGTTAAAAATGTACTTATCTAGGCTCCGCCACGAACTTATTGAATCAGAAACTGGGCATTGGCCTGCCATGATTCTGATGTCTGTTGGTTTTACACCCCAAGACTTAGAATGCAAGGAAAATTCAGCACCAAAGTCAGAGTCTCAAGCCTTCAAATACTGTAGTCGCTGTTTTAGTGATAGGGTGTGTTTCTGGCAACTACATATTGCAAACATCAGAACACACAGCAACTATATGTGGTCAAAGTCACAACACAGGGGAGATACTCAGATAAAAGCACTTTCATCCTACTTTTTAAATCATGTATTTATCCTCCTCTCCAATGCTTTCTCCAGCGAAGTGAATAACCACTCGGTACAGCAAATGACATAACTCCTGTGAAATTTTCAAACTGGCCTCTGGCAGATATATGATCCCAGGTCTATTTATATTTCTCTTTGATATAAAATTCAATTCTGATGATAAAAAAAAGACAGTTGGTAAAATATTTAAAAACTCAGAAAAACATAAAGAGGTAATTAAAAATCACCCTTAATCTTGGTGGGTTTTTTCTTTTTTAGTTTGGGGTTTTTTTTTCGTTTTTTAGGTTTTTTGCTTGTTTGTTTGTTTGTTCATTTTAGTATTATGTCTGTCCTTCAAGTTTCATGGGCTTTTGTGTTTGGGAATGCTGTGTTGGGCTCTCTTTCTTTGGCATTACACAAGTGAGAAGAGCATTCTGAAATCTTTTTCTTACCAACATTACATATAAAATTGCCATATAACATTGTGTAAGTTTAAAGTGTATGGATGTGTTGATTGGATACACTTATATACTGGAAAATGATTGCTACCGTAAGATTAGCTAATGCCTCCATTATGGCATATAATTACCACTTCTTTTTTGAAATGGCAGCATTTAAGATCTGCTCTCTGAGTGATTTTCAAGTACTTCATACAATATTGTTAAAACTATAATCACCACGCTGTGTGTTAGATCCCCAGAATTTATTTATCTTTCTCACCAGAAATTTCTTCCCTACAACCAGCCCCCAAGCCCTGATAACTGCAATTCTACTCTGTTTCTACAAGTTTGGCTTTTTCAGTTTCATATAAGGGATATTATATAGTATTTGTCTCTCTGTCTGGCTTATGTCGCTTAGCATAATGTCCTCAAGGTCCATTTCTCAGGATTGCTTTGGATATTCAGATTCTTTTGTGGTTCCATATAAATTTCAGGATTGTTATTTCTATTTCTGTGAAAATGCTACTGGAGTTTTGATAGGGATTGCATTGAATCTATAGATGGCTTTGGGAGTTATTCACATTTGGACAATATTAATTCTTCAGATCCATGAACATAGGATATCTGTCCATTTGTTTGTGTCTTCTTAAATTTGTCTGATCAGTGTTTTATAGTAGTTAGTGTACAGTTCCCTCCTTGGTTACGTTGATTTCCAAGTATTTTATTGTCTTGGATGCTATTGTAAATTAGATTATTATCTTTTTTCAGATATTTTGTTTTGGTGAACAAAAACTCAACTAATTCCTATATGTTAATATTGAATTCTCCATCTTTATTTACTAGAGATTTTTTTCTTACTATAGGCATGCATCGCTATAAACTTCCCTCTTAGACTAGCTTTTGCAACAGACCATAGATTTTATGTTGTATTTCCATTTTTATTTGCCTCAAGATATTTTTTATTTTGTTTTTTATTTCTTTTTGATTCATTGGTTTTTCAGGAGTGTAAAGGGTTCTGTTGAGAACTCTACTGATAGCTTAATGTGGGTTTCCTTGTTGGTTACAATATTTCTCTTTTTGCTTTAAGATTCATTTTTTTCTTTGGTTTTTGACAATTTTATTACTGTGTGTCTTAGAGAGGACTTCTTTAAGTTAATTCTATTTGGTGTCCCATGATCTCCCCAGATTTGGAAGGTTCTCAGCCATTATTTCTCTCAATAAGCTTTCTGCTTCCTCTTTTCTTCTCCTTCTGGAACTATAATAATTCACATATTGGTTCTTTTGATACTATCCTAGAGGTCATATTGGCTTTCTTCATTCTTTTAATTTTTTTATCTTTTCTCTCCTCTGAATAATTTCAAAATTTTCATACTAACTCACAGATTATTTCTTCTATTGTCTATTCTGCTGCTGATGTTCTCTATGGCATCTTTTATTTTTATTTTATTCTTTGAATTTGTCAGCTTCCAAACTATCTATTTGTTTTGTTTCTTTGGTGATTTCTTTCTCTTTGTTAAGTTTCTCATTTTATTCATGCACTGTTTTCCTGATTTAATTAAATTCTCTGTGTTTCCTTGTAGCTCTGAGTTTCTTTAAAACAACATTTTTGTATTCTTTATTGGATAAATCATAATTCTCCATGTCTTTAGGTTTGGTTACAGGGAGGTCTATTGGTGAAACGTCTCCTTATTTTGTTTTATTTTACTTGGAGATTTGCATTGCTGTCTTCACATCTTTAGTATCAGTCCCTTCTTGCAATATTTACTAATTGCTTTCAGGGGAGCAATACCTTCCATCAGCCCTGTGCTAAAGATTCTGAGGCTTTCTCAGGCACTATGGATATACTTGCTCTATGCTTCTTGCTCCCTCTTATGGCAGAATTCTTAAACATGTATGTCTCCTCCTGATCCTACAATGCATCAAGCCAGCTGCTAAAAGCCTCCCTCTTATTTTCTCAAAGGTTGTTAGAGCTGGTTTTCTGTTTCTCCCTGTCCTGCAGGCACTGGCCTGCTTTCTGCATGCACTGCCTAGCTTTCTAGCAAAGCTCGCTGCTGCTGTTGACCTCAGGAGCATTCACTGGGAGCTGACCAGAGTGGGGGACTTGTGCGGGAGGCAATGGGCACTTCCAGTGCCTGCAGAACAGTTGAAGGGACAGCAAATGAGGCTATTCCAGCGACTCATGGGTGAGCCTTCTGGTGGAGTTCACAGCACAGTCGGTAGAAACCAAGTCCTTTTAATGCCCTCTGAGAATCTTATATGACACTTTGCCAATCTTCTTACTCCCCCAGGTATGGTACTCCCCAGTTAGTACTCTGGATATTGCAGGAGATAAATGAGTCTCTTCGGCAGTGTCCTGGTGAAGCCTGGCACTCACATACCCTCTCTCCCTTTCCCCCAGAGGAGAAATCTCTGGCAGAGAAAATCTGTCTTGGTGCTAAGCTATACTGCCTTGAGGGAGGAGTGATGTAGACAAAGTCAAGCTATTCCTCTTACCCACTCCAATGTGTCCAAGCTTGTTTTGTTTGTTTGAAATTCCTGGAGTGCTGGAGTTTCTTCTCTGGAAACTTGAACATCCATAAAGGATCAATTATCCATGGGTGACTGACCAATTTGGTGTTCTCCAGACTCTCCCCGAACATGGCTGACAAAAACTGGAACCAGTTCATAAGCTACTGCAAGGTACACAAGCTAGGACCAAGGTCTGTCTGCCTATTACTAGATGCACATGTGGGCGAGATTTCTCCTAAGTCCCATGGCATATGGTACTGGACCCCATAGCTCCCACAAAGCCTATGGAATATTTTGGTTCATAAATGGATGCCAAAATTTGTGGTTGTTGAATGGAAGGACTAAAATAAGAGATGCCTCCACTATGATGGTGGTGTCAACCCCAAGTACAATCTGAAAAATTTTATTAATAGATTTCAACAGCAACTATTTCATAGTTAATTCATATATATATATATGCATACTAGTGGCCTGGTGCACAAAAATTTGTGCACTCGGGGGCTGGGGGGAGTGTCCCTCAGCCCGGTCTGCACCCTCTCCAATCTGGGACCCCTGGAAGGATGTCCTACTGCTGGTTTACAGGGATCAGGCCTAAACTGGCAGTCGGACATCCCTCTCACAATCTGGGACTGCTGGCTCCTAACCACTCACCTGCCTGCCTGCCTGATTGCCCCTAACCACTCTGCCTGCCAGCCTGCTTGCCCCAACTTCCCCCCACCACCTGCCTACTCGCCCCCAAATGCCGCCCCGCCCCCCACCAGCCTGATCAGCCCCAACTTCCCCCTGTACCAGTGTGCTCACCAGTGTGCTCACCCCAACTGCCCCCCCTGCCGGCCTGCTTGCCCCCAACTGTCCCCCTGCTGGCCTGCTCACTCCAAGTGGCTCCATACTCTATTCCATTTGTGTCCTTTCCACTCCTAAGTTAATGCCGTGTCCTTAATATGTGGTTATGAGATGTCTCTGTGACTGAGCTGGGAAACCTTTCATGTTTCTCTTTCCTTTCCTTTCATCTCAGGGTAACTGAGCTCTGTGGTTTGTGAGGGATGAAAGGCCCTGGGAATACAATGCTGAGCCCCCTGAACTCATTTTATTCTTTATTGTATTATTTGATTCTTGGGGCTGAATTAAACATGAAAACAGAAGAAAATATACCCTTAGATATAGAATCTGAGTCATTACCCGGAGATTTCTGTGGCAGTTAACACTGAGGCATGAGACACCTGTTTATTGGTCAATTTCCTCAACTACGGAACGAAGGTTGATCCTGCCCCTCGGATCCTATGGAGGTTGGATGTGATGCATCCAGAGGGATTAACTGGCAGCTCTGAGAATAAGGTCAGAAATCCACGGACGCTTGTTTCCTTTACCCAGACAGAGTTAGAAAAACACAACTCCTTTTATCATAACGGCAGCAAGGTCCATGCCTGTGGGAGGAGGAGCAGGGAACCAGGGCTTCTCCCTTGCTCCTTCCCCGCCCTCCCTCCCTCCCTCCATCCCTGCACTGGTCAAGCTGCTATGCTATGGTGGAACCCCTCAACTCAGGCTCTCGCACTGCCCATGTCACAGAAAGGAGCATGCGCACTTCTTGCGGACACAGAAGCAGCTGTGGAGTAGGGAGGTGGTGGTTATTCCCCTGAGCAGGTACTGAAGTCCTTGTTGAAGTCTCCACTCCAGAGCCTGCGAGTCCTGGGAGGCTGCACAGTGGAGGCGCCACATTCCTTTCAGTAGAAACTGAAGATAGGAGTCTGCCAGCTGAGGGGAAGGACCAGGAGGTCTGCCTTGTGCCCATTCCCAATGCACAATCCCGCTTTGCTGCTGGAGCCTCCTGAGCCCAACTCCCATGGCCTGGGCCACAGGGGGTGGGGCCAACGCCATCGCCATGTTCCCTTTGAGCCCCACAGATGGCTGGGGCTGCACTCAGGAAGGGTTGAACACAGAGCGGGCTGCACACGGGGCAGGGGCCCCTGCCTTCCCCTTGTTCAGCCTGAGCTCTGTGCCGATGGCCTGGCCGCACATGGAGCGGGGACCCCGCCTTTGCTGCTTTCCCCCTGAGCTCCACGCCAATGGCCTGGCCATACACAGAGCGGGCTACACATGGGGCGGAGGCCCCTGTCATCCCCATGTTTCCCCTGAGCTCCGCGCCGATGGCCTGGCCTTACACAGAGCGGCTGCACACAAGGCGGGGACCCCTGCCATCCCTTTGTTCAGCCTGAGCTCTGCGCCGATGGCCTGGCTGCACACGGAGCGGAGGCCCCTGTCATCCCCATGTTCTGCCTGATCTCCGCACAAATGGCCTGGCCGCACAGGGGGCAGGGCCCCACCATCACCTCCTTCCATTTGAGCCCCAGGGCCACTTTTGCCTTGCCACCCTGCTCTTAGCTGCCACTTTGGTTTCTGATCACCTTGTGGCAGGCGGCTTCTTCCCCTTTCACCTCCCAGCATTGCGCCTACATATGCAAATTAACTGCCATCTTTGTTGGCAGTTAATTTGCATATCGCCCTGATTAGCCAATGGGAAGGGTAGAGGTTGTACGCTAATTACCATGTTTCTCTTTTATTAGATAGGATATGGCTAAATGACCGTCTGACTGGTAGCTATGATGCGCACTGACCACCAGAGGGCAGATGCTCAACACAGGAGCTGCCGAGCTGTGGTGACTTGGCAGCGGAGATTCTCAGGTGACGAACCCCCGAACAAGAGAGGAGGGAGCCTGATTCCAGGGTGTGTCACCCAAGAACCGCCCTCTTGCAATCTGGGGCACGTTGGGGGATGTTGGAAGAGCTGGCCAGGCCAAGGGACCCCACCTGCTAGAGGGACCCCTCACTCCACAGATGCCCTTCAAGCTGTGGCGCAACCCCAGGTGTGGCCGGCCATGGAGGGACTGCGGGAGGTTGGCTCCAGGGCGGGTCCAGCCCATCTTGCCCAGTCATGCCCCGCCAGTCACTTTCTAATTAATTTCCTTTCAATGTGCACGAATCAGTGCACTGAGGCACTAGTATAAATATAATATATAATAATAAAAGTATAATATGCTAATTAGACCAGATGTCCTTCCGAATGACCTTCCAGACAAAGTTGGGGCTGTAAAGGAAGTCTGGGCCCCGGGTGCCAGAGGGAAGCCAGTGCCAGCAGCTGGGGGAAGGAAGGCCTACTTCTGCACAAATTTCATGAATTGGGCCTCTAGTGTTCAAATAAAATAATTTTAATTCATCTATCTTATAATTAAATAAATTTAATTTTCATCAGAAGCTTTTTAAAACTTAGTGTGCAATCCAATCCCACTTTTCTTGAATTTAATGTGAGGAAGATGATAGGGAAGTAATAATATCTCTACAACACTGTTTTCTCCTTATTTCCTTCAAAGTGTGTTTGGGGGAGGGCTGGGAGCTGGGAAAAGAAAGCAGGCCCATACGAAATGATTGGCTTATTGTATCAGCTCTTCAATTCAAAACCAAGATGCACCACATGAATCCTAGAAACAGATTCCTCAGTTTCAAATCTCAACTCCAGTTCTTGCCATATGTATGTTTAAATGCTCAAGGACAGGGGCTATATCTATATGTGAAGATCGTTTGGATAAAAGGAGGAGGGCTTAAATTTTTTTATTTAAAATGAAGAAAACCGTTTTGGAAAAGCAGACTTAAGTTAGACTTGAGATAGTCTAGTAAGACTATAGATTATCAGTGAGATATTTTATAGATATCAGTTCATCAGTAGCTTGGCTAGGCTGAACTTCGCCTAAGGGGTTAGAAGAACCTAGATTAGAGAGTAGTCAACTTCATTAACTGCTGCTGAGAACCCAAGTTAGATGAGAATTAATTTAAATTCCTATGGATTTAGTGACATGAAGATATTGATAATGAGGAAAAGCCAATTCAAAAGAGGCATGTTACAAAACCTATATTGGGGAGAGTTGAGAAAATTGGGGAGACAAATAGGAAAGGGAATATAAACAACTCTATCAAGAAGTTTAGATATAAAGTAGATATACAATGCAGGCATAAATGGAAGGTATTTAGTTTTCACTGGTTTTATCATGCAGGCAATATAATAAATTAAATATTTTCTATATTTTGAAACAAATATATTTTTATAATTTCTTAAAACTCTAAATGTTTCAATAATAGTTTTTAATTAATCATCAAACTTTTATCTTATTGCCCTGACTGGGTAGCTCAGTTGGTTAGAACATCATTCAAATATGCTCTAGGGTTGCAGGTTCAATCCCTGATCAGGGCATGATAATAATCAACTGATGAATGCATAAATAAAGTAGAACAACAAGTCTCTCTCTCTCTCTCTCTCTCTCTCTCTCTCTCTCTCTCTCTCTCTCTCCCCTTCTCTCTCCCTCTCTCTCCTCTCAAATCAATAAACAAACTTTTAACTACTTACTTTTAAAATATTTAAGTTAATAATGATTGAAGGTTATCAGGAAAAAAAGACATATAGTGTCAGAATTATTCTTTTTTTTTTTTTTATAAAAACTGGGTCTTTATAATAGACACTAGATAACTGTTTCAAATCTGTGGGATTCTTAAATGTCATCCTTAATGCTCGGGTGGCCATTCTGTGTGCTCTTTATTTTTATGTCATTTATTTGGGTGACACTAAAAACCTCCAGTGCCTTGATATTATTATTCAAGTAAAACTTTATATAATTTAACATTTGATACATTACATTAACTTACATTATTTATAAACAGAAGCCGCCTTGCCTTGCCCTTGCATATATGCATAATATACATCCTGAAGTTCACAGCCCATTGCACAAGAAACACGAACTGTTCGAAACCCAAGTAAGTCCTCCAGAGGCTGGCAGTACAAGAAATTTCATAAAAGATCTAGTCTCTCTCAAAGTATGGCCGAGTTGAACTTGTACAGTGGCCTATGTTTGTTTCATAGTTTTCAATCCAAATATTTAGATTTCCTTTTGCCAGCATTCACCTCTCTTTTTTCCATAGTCCTTCTGTGTTTGTGTGTGTCTACAAGAACGCACATACTAGCACATGAGGTCTTAATCCGTTCTTTTTTCTATCATCTTTAGATCTAGCCTGTATTAAAAGAACCCTGTATCTGTCCAGTAAATTCCAGAAGCGAATATTCTCTTGTGTCTAGTAAGAATATATTTTTATGATCATGTCAATTGAGAACTAAAAGGCTATTGTTCATAGTGAGGTAAAGAGCAAAGTATCTACAGCAACTCTTAATAGACTCTGATCGAAAAAGTAAATTCACCGTGGAGAGAAAGCTGTGTTTTTTAAGGAGAGCGAAGAATATTTATTTGCGCATCGACTATCTAACAAGAACATGTCCAAAGAAATATGATTGTTGAATAAAACACACACTGAATAAAGTCAGTGGGTTATCCTAGGTGTTTCTTTCCCCTCATTTTTATACTTTCCAGTGAAACTCCTTTATCATTCTGAAATATGTTTAAAGTGGTGTAAAAAATTAAATAGAATTCATCAGAATTATCCATTGATATAAAATGGCAAGGTTTTCTGGACCATGAGCTCTCAACACATTACACAATCGCTAAAGAAAATTTCACAAGATTTTAAAAGAGTACCTTAACAATTTGTAATGATTTTAACCTTTATTATGTAAATGTTGTTGAACTGTCAAGATGTCTGCTCACATGATTGCTAATTGCCCTCCTTGTATGAGACATTCAATAAATGTAGCTTTTTAGTGATTTGCTCTTCTTGGAATTACAATGAAAGCATTAGATTTCTTTTACATTGCTAAAGAATTTTCTTTAAATATTTAAAGCCATTCAATTGATTTTTCTCTGAATTTTATAAAATATGTTATTAAAATATTGAAAGTAGAAGTCTAATGAAGAAATCAAAATTATCTTATGTTTAATTTTAATTTCATAAACAGTACATAAAAGTGAAAAGTTCCCCAATTTACTTTACCCTTTTGGATTTATCTCCAAAGAATCTTCTAATGTTAGTTGCTTTAAAAAACTTATATCAATTCTAGAACTATTCTCTTCCATGTTTATATGTATTGCTAAATAAACAGGATGAATCTGCATCCCATTTTTTCGCTAAGCAATATATTTTAGAAACTTTCAGGATACTTTTAATTGCTATAAAGTATATTATGATATGGATTAACTTTTATTTATTTAATCATTCTCTCATTGATAAACGAAAGGCTACTTTTAAATTTTCACTACTAAAAATGATGCCATAGTTAACATGTCCATACATAGTTTTTCTTTTCATCTGTGTTTCTATTAAGGGCAGAAATAGAACAGTAGAAACAAGCTATAGTTGTAAGAAATATTAATCATGCTCTGTTAATTATGATTGTTTTGTTTTGTTTTCTGATTAAAGAAAGCATATTCTGATCTGGCTTGGAGTTGTATGCGCAGGGACCTGGAAGTTAACCTTGGGATTTGGTTCATGCCTATCATCAAGGAAAGATTAACAACCTTGTTGCTGAAACAATGGAGTCCTGAAGGCGCCCACCCTTTGCAATCCATTGTTACTCCTTTCTCACACTTCCCTTTGCATCCCCATTTTTATTCTTTTTTCCCACTTCCCCATGTAATCTTTGTCCTTCTACCCAATATAAGCAGCTGGCTTGGGGGATGGAGGGGGAGAGAGCAGATTTTTGTGGATGACCTGCTGCTCTCCCATACTACCAGCATTATTGGAATAAATGCTCATACATGATTGAACTCTGTCTCTGCTTAATTGGCTCAAGTAGTAACGGGCATCCCAGACCCATTAGTTGTCCGGTTTCATTTTTATAGTACAGAACTGGATATAGTGAGGTCAACAGGTATGTAAGTTATATGTTGTGTAAGGTTTTTTTTCAAGTTTCCTTCCAATAAAATTTAAATGATTTCTTTGAGCCTAATACCTAATCATGGTACTATGGTGTTTCAGGTTCTTTGGGTGTTTGAAATTATTCTATGATTATTCTATCTTTTTTACTGATTGACTAAAGAGTTTATCTACCTATAATATTAAGCTTATTATTTTTCAAATCTTCCATACCCACAACTGGGTCCACATTATATGTAAATTTAACTAGGTATGTTAAACTCTTTGATTATAATTATGGACTCAAGTGTCTACAAATTCTTATAATTTTTTATTTATCCTTAATAAAACAATGAAATAATTAAATTAGATTCTTACTCTTTCTAATAAAAATTCAATTAATTCACTATTATTATGATTATTTATTTGATCAGATTTACTTTTACCTCATTGCATATTTTCTTTAGCTATAAGTTCTTTTTCATTGATTATTTTTGGTTATTATTTTTGTTCCATTTTTCCCCCTCCTTGTTTGAAAATTATATGTTATTATATACATTCTTTAATCATTACCTTTCTAAGCTCATTTAACAAATATTTATTAGGCTTCAATTATTAACAGACAGTTTTTCTGCTTCTAGGGACACCAGTGAACAAAACTTACAAAATTCTTATCCTCATGCATTTATATTCTACTAAGCATGATAAAGGCTATAGATATTTGCAAATTCTATAGTATGTTAGATGGTGATACATGTTAGGAAATAAAGTACAATGGGGGAAATGTAGGGAGCGAGGAGGGAAGCAAATTTAAATAGCATTCTCAAGAAGGCCCCAGGCAGCTACCTGGGAGAGAATCTTCCAAGAAGAGGAAATAGGTGCAAAGTCCCTGGGGTGGGAGCAGACCTTGCATGCTCAAGGAACAGCAGTGAGACCAGTAGGCTAGAGAAAAGCAGCCAGCAGATAGTGATAGGAACCAAGGTCAAACATGTAACAAGGTGCCAGAATGGTAAGGACTTTGTGTTTTAATGAACTTGGATTTACATTTATGAACTGAAGCAGTGTAAAATATTTTTAATTAAATATAAATGCTTTTAAGACTGTACTGTAGCCATTGCATTGTGTAAGATAGTGTTGTAGTGTGCATGTCAAGAGCATACATTGTTCCTATTATTACACATAAACAGACCACCAGTCTAGTCAGTGTCAACAAATTACCCAATTTGAATGATCTTTTCTAATTTTGTAAAGTTGAGTGTACTCATTTGACTAGCTTATGTAGACTGCATGATTACAGTGGTACCCATATAAAATGTAACTGGCAAATAAATTAAAATACTTATTTCTGAAATCATAGCATAATTAAATTGTTTCTAGTTTTAAAAATGAATAAAACCAATTATGTTTTACTATAAAATATGTTTAGCATAATATTGGTGCAGAATCACATTGAGATACAAAAGCTAGTACTACAATCAAGAGGGTAATAAAAAAGGGATTGAAAAAGGTATATCACAAATGCACAATAAGTGGTAACTTGAATTTGCTGCAGCAAAGAAAAATAAAAAAGCTGTTTAGAAAAGAAATTAAGTGTGTTTTGAGCAACTATGTTATGTGAGTCTACATTTTCAACTATGAACTCAAAAGCTTTGAATATAGGTCAAGTCATTTTGTAGTAGGCAGTTAGACTGACATGAGCAATGTAGGAACCATAGGCCCCGTATAAAAGGTCACCTGGGGCAGAAAGTCCTGAGTGCCTAGCAACGGACAATTGTGAGGTGGAAACTCATCTGTGCCAGGTGACCTTTCCTCTCCTCACCTATCACTGGTCATGTGGTTTAGAGCCCCTGACCTTTCATATTGCTGGTTATGCAGTTCAGATCCTCCCCTGCTATGTAGCTAGTCATGCTAGACCCTCCTAGAGAAGGAACAAGGGGGCTGGAGAGTAGTCTCAGACAACACCTATAGAAGCCCTTGCACGACCACTCCCTTAAGTATTAAGCCTTCAGGACAAAGAGGTTCTGATGTGCATCAAGTAATCTTAAGACCAAAGCTTCAGGTCTGCTGACCATAGAGACAGAGTTTTGGTCAAACTAGAGATGTCATCTAGGTCTCAGTTGTGTTTCAGCTCCAGTCTCAGAAAACTAGTAAAACAGCACCATAGCCAACATTAGGACCAGCTGCAATGACTACCCTAATGACCCCCTACCCTAATATCAACCAATCAGTAGAGACTATGACCTTGAAAGGACACATCTGGAAAAGCTGATAATATTACATAGAATCCTCCCCTCAGAACCCCAGATAAAAAAAAACCTCAAGACAAAGGACTCTGTGCCAGGGCTCTCTCCCTTGAGCATGATTACATCTTTCCCCACCCCATTCTTTTCCCAGGGCGTACTCCATCTCTCTGGAGCACACCTGTGCCTTTCCCCCTCTCCTTTCTTTTACCTAAGCTCCAATGGCCCTTCTTTTGCCTCGGTAAGTTGTTTCCTGAGCCCACTCAGCCCAGCTGGCTCACTTCTTCCACAGCTCACTTCTTCTACCTCTGTGACTTCCTAAATAAACTTGTGCTTGTATTTGAGTCTTGGCTCTGAATTCTTTCTTAACCAGAAGATAAGTACCGAGGTTGCTGAACTTAAGAACAGTAACATTCTGGTGCAGTTTTGCTACTAACAATTCCAATAAAAATTTAGTATCCAAGTTGAGATGTGGTCTTGAACTGTAAAATAAACATTGAATTTCAAAAACTTTGTACAATTTAAAAAGTATATATAATAGTTTTTATATCATTATCTGCTGAAGTGATAACATTTTGGACATATTTATGTATGTAAAATATATTGTAGAATAATTTCACTTTCATTTTCTAAATGTGACTAGAAAAATTAAAATTGCATGCATGGCTTGCATTGTATTTGTAGTGGAGAGTACTAGTCTAGGTCATTTGGGTGAAGATCCTACAGCTTTGTACAAGGATGTCCTGTGTTCAGAAGTATATTTAGCATTCCTGGCACCTGGTTACTGATGCCTGAAGAACTCCCCAGTCATTTCAACAACCCCAAATCCAGTTACCTTCAGTTGAGAACCACTCTTTCATTGAAATGATGGAGAATTCCCACAACTAGAGCCCATAGGGCAAACTTTCATTTAGTTTAGATTAGAGTCTTAGGAGTTTTAAACTGGAGGAAGATGCATTTGTTATCCAACACTGAGCGTGTCTGAGATTTCACTATGTTTTCTTTCAGGATTTTTGTGGGTTTGAGCCTTACATTTAGATCTTTAATCTATATGGACTCTATTCTTGTGTGTGGTGCTCCACTCAAGAAAGATGGCAAAGGACTCAGCTCAGAGATTTGACGTCTGTCCCTTCAGCCCTTTCACATGACTGTAGCCTGCTCTCCCCTTTCTCCACTGGGGTCCAGGGTGAGTGACTGTGAACAAGACTTTGTGTTGGCCCTTAAGAGAGTGCCTGTGTCTCTAGTGGACTCTGTCTCTCCCTGATGGAATCCCTACTGATTCACAGCCACATGTTATATGGGCACATCTTCCCAGCTCGGGGCTTGTGAGCCTGGCTTGGAGTTGAGCCCCCAGGCTTCTCAGGGGGAACTTTTGCAGATGAGATATCCCTCTGGGACCTCAGCCACCTCCTGTGGGAGTGGGGCCAACCTTCCCTTGTCTTTGCCCGACCTACCAGTCTCAGTGTGGCTTTTACAGTAAATCCTTCGTTATCAGACTTCTTTTCAGCAAGTTTTCAGTTGGTTATTCAGGATGATTGTTGAATATTTTAATTGCAATTTTAGTTTGGTCCTGGGAGGAGATGAATATAACATGGATCTTCTTCCATTTAAATTCTTTTTTAAATTTATTTGAGAGAGAGAGAGAGAGAGAGAGCGAGAGAGAGAGAGAGATTTGTTGTTCCACTCATTTATGCATTCATTGGCTGATTCTTATATGTGCCTGACCAGGGATGGATCCTGCAACTTTGGCATATTGGGACAATGCTCTAATCAATTGAGCTACCCTGTCAGGCCCCTTTAAATTCTTGGTGCTTTTCTCAAGTTACCCTCTACATCCCTGCCTGAGTTTTCTGCAGATTCAATTATTTATAACTGATAACATGGATTTTACTTCTGTCATTAGGTTTTTATTTTCTCTGAGGCCAGTCTTTGTTTATCATCACCCTTTCTTCTAATTCTATTGCTTTTTCATCACCCTTTCTTTTCTCCTAATGAATGTCAGCTTCTCCTGCATAGACACAATACTTTTGTATGTTTGAAGATGCTAAGCATTTGCCGAAAAATGGCATCTAGACCTGTCAATGGATCAATTACAAAAATAATCTCTTTCTTTGAGGCTTCCGAATATTCTTCCTTTTTCTTTGTTCTGGGGTGGTTTTCCTCATACACATGGAGACATTTCTCCTTTCGCTCTTTACATGAAGCAAAAACTCTATCCAGTAAATTGTCTGTCTCCATGCCTGCATATGCATTTGGATTATTTCAAAATCTTTCTCAGGTCACAGATGACTGGCAGCTTGATGCGCTTCGCTTTAAAGCCAATTCGCAATTTGAGCAGACATTGGTCCAGTGAAACTCTGTAGGAGTTATTTCCTACATTCCTAACAATGGCAACTCTTAGAAAAACATTTTTTTAAGCCAACATTTAATTCCTAGTATAAACTGTGACTAGTCCTTCTCTGTCTCTGTCCCTGATCCTTTGCATGGACCACTTTTATTTCAGGGCTGAGGGTGGGAGGGTACGAGGCTATACCTCCCAAGATGAAGCACACACCTTCACAATATCTTTCAGTCCCCTAATCTGTAGTTTAGTTGGAGTTGCTTTGCTGAGTAAATGAAAGATTCCCAGAAATAGAAGTTAGACAAAAATTAGAGGTTTCCTAAAAGCTGTGCATTTTGGTGCCCATTTTCACACCAAGTAAGGCCATAGAAATTGTTGATAAGTGGAAAGGTAATTTTGATCAAATTTTTAAAGATGACTGTTCTAAAATATTGTAAAAGCCATCATTTTTCCCTCCAGGAAGAAATCTGCTTTCTATTCTTTATCTGATAACAGCTAGTGGCATATGCCAGAGGAGGGAAAACTGCAGCCGTGTCCATCCAATTTCAGAAATATTTCCTGAGTGGGGTCTAAAATAATTATATAGATTCGAGCTTATTGTCCTTTGCCCAGAACTTTCCAGCAAATAAGTTGATGGAAAATTCTGGCATTGTGGACCAGAAAAGGGGCTTTCGGATCGTCTGGCCCAATGAACTAATTTTACAAATGAGGAAGCTGAGAACTAGGAACAAATGATTTGTACAAATTTAGGCTCAGAACAGCAGAACTGACACAGAGTCCTCATTCAGGTTATTTCCCATGAAAGCATTCTGCCTCTTGTCTGCTTCTTCCCGCAGTGGACAGGGCTTTCTAACCAGCGAGGAAAACCTCCACTGTGTTCCTGGAGACAGCAAGAGCCCTCAGCTCTGAGCGACACCTGAGAGAACAGCCCAACTGTCACCAAGTCTGTCAGTTCCTATTTTTTCAGACTATTATCAAAAACATTGCCAGACAAAGCTCTTTTGGCACGTCTACCTTCAAATAAAAATAACTTTCTTCATATGCCACAGACACTGCTCAAGGAATTATGCCAAGAAAAGTATTGTTTTCTTTTTTTGTCTTATCTCCAGGTTTATATTAGCTTACATTTAAAATTTGTGATACCTGGGAGATATTAGCCCCTCACTTTGGGTCATAGATCAAAGACATAAGCTAACAATATTGATGCATTGATGAGAATTGTATGTGAGGGCCTCTATTGTAGAACCAATTAAAGTTCTGATGTAGAATGAATTACAACAATGGATAGGCCTTTCTGAGGATAAACACGGGTGCGTTATTTTTTGCTGTACCATAGGATAACATAGGAGCTTATGGTAAGTCTTTCCAAAATATGGAAGTCTATGTAAAAATATGTTAAAAATCTTATCCATCCCATACCTTATTTCCTTACCCATAATACAATGGAAAGAACAAGGAATGATGAGGGCACCTTAACCAAATTGGTGTGAATCCAAATCCACACGTCACAGTTGTATTTTGAGCAAATTACTGAAACCTCCAGTTGAGGTTTCTCACCTACAAAGTGGCAGTAATAGCTCTACCTCAAAAGTACTATGATTGCTCTTGATGAGAACTAAGAACAGATACTGTATGCAAAGCTCCTGGGTCCATGCATCTAACATGAGTATTCAACAAATGTTAGTTCTTTTCTCCTATACAAAGAACATTTCAGAAAAGCCAAGCACAAACAGTGTTAAACACACAGCTTTGTCCCTCTTACTACATCTTTGAATTGAATAAGCTCCTTCCCTTTCAATCACATATGGGTTATTTTCTCTCATCTCTTTGTATACCCATTCTCTCAACAAGTATTTTTGAATACCTATTATGTACCAGGACTATTCTAGGCACGTGGGATACATCAATGAACGAAACAGGCAATTCCCTGATCTCACAAAGGTTACCTTCTAGGAGGGAGAGAGACAATAATAAACATAATAAGCCTGGTAGACACTAGCAGATGCTATGTGAAATCAACCATCACAGGTAATAGATATTTGGAGTACATGGAGCTGAGTCTTTTCACTTTAAATGCAGAGACCGAGTTAGGCCTCATGTTAAAGAAGTTAAGAGATTGAGCCAGGCAGCTATCCAGATATCTGGGAAAGAATGCCTCAGGAAGAAGGAAGAGCCAGTCCAGATGCCCTAGGGTGGAATCAAGAATGAAGGAGAACCAGTGTGGCTGGGTCAAAGTGAGCGAGAGATGGGATCATAGGAGATGAGGATAAAGGGAAGGAAAATGGCAAGGCAGGTGGTCGGATTAGATGGTATTTACATTCTTTTCTCTGGTTGTAGTATTTGTAATACTAAAGCAAGGGTAGATCAGCATATCATGGTATAGTGGAAAGAACACATAGGTTTAGCATATGGTTCTCTCAATCACTACTTATGTGAGCTTATCCATCCAAGTCACACATCTGTATCTTAGCTCCTTTGTCCCTAAAACAAAAAGGATCTTAAATTAATGGATTAATAAATCTAAATCAGTCCAATCTTGGAAAATCATGCAAATTTTAAACCTCAAAAAAAATGAATGAAAAAATGAGTAAATATTCTTAAGTAGGTGGTGTGGAGCACTAAGCCAAAAATCTTTTAAAATTTCTCTCTTATCTTTATCAATCTTGTTTTGTCACCCACAAGTGTGAATAAGAGATGCCAGGGCTTTATTGATTTTAATTTAAAGGTCACATCTTTTTTGGAAAAGGCAATGCGATTGCCACTTTGGGTGTTTTCTTTATATTTATCACAACTTAAAGGCCTTCAGAAAAGTTAGAAAAGTTGTGAAATAAAAAAAAAAAGCATGTGATTTTAGTTAAAGTCTTTGGAAAAATATATGTATTAAGAATTAAAAGAGAGTGAAAAGCAATTCATTAAAAGTAATGTTGTGTTTCTTAATTTTATTTTCTATGTTAAGGGTGAGAGATTGCCCAAGAAAAAGTGTAAGATGTTATTTCGCATATTACCTCTAAAAATTCAACTCTCAGACACCACGATGGCCTTTGCCTAAGGCAATATTAATCACATAACTCAAGAGGTTTAAAAATATTAAATGTTCAATGTTTGCCTCCTATTACAAGTAACAAGAGACATTATTTTGAGGTTTTTTGGTCGTTGTTGTTTTACATCTTAACATTTTCAGGAAAAATATTTTTAATTTTTTTATCAGTCAGAATGTAGGCTATGCTTTACTAACAACTCCAAATACTAATAGTTTAACGCAGGTTAAATTATTTTCATCGTTTTCAAATCCCTGGTTCACAACAGCAAAAGTTATTTTGTGTTTATCCCCCTTCATTTATGCTCAATCTCCATCACAGATCAGCAGGTCAGTAGTGAGGGCACCAGGTTATTGAATTATCAATCTTGATAAACATCCTCAAATGGCCAAGGCAGTAAAAGAGAATGTGTTGGATCATATTCTGACTCTTAAAGCTTCCCCCGGAAATAATACTTATCACTTTTATTGATATTTTATTGGCCAAAGCAAGTCACATAGCTACACCTCACTTCCCATTCTGGGGAGGGTGGAGGGGGAACAAAAAACCGGAAGGGCATGTCTCCCAATCTTTCTCAAGGCTATAAAGAACATTTTGATTGCATCTCTGAGATTCTTGTTCTTGGTGTCCATTCAGAGTCATTTCACATAAACCTCAAATTAAGGTGGAATAAAAGTAAATAAAAGGAAAACAGGGAGCTCAGTGGGAATCAAAGGCCAGAAACCTCTGAATGAAAAGTTACAGTTATTGAATTAACTCAATGGCCTGAATTCTACAGCAACAAAAAAGTCTCCAAGGTTCCCATCATTCCTGTTCACTGTTGATGCTTTCTCTTCCCCCAGGGGAAGCTGTTAAGCTATGTCTTCAAATTGTTTGGGGGACCCTACTGTCAATTGCCATTTATCCATAAAACTCAACTATGTAGAATAATGATTTTTTAAAGGCTTAATAAGAGTTATCTGATAAGCAGAGTGAATCACACAAAATAGTAACACTATATTTAATCACAGAAGAAACAGTCATAAAAAATAAACAAAAAACATACCTTTTGTTCTCTTTTCTTCCCAGTTGTAATAAATGTTGTTTGTGAATTCCCAGATAGCACACTCATTGATAGGCTGCCTCCCCACCATTCATAACCCAATTCTTTAACAATCACACCCAGGCTTTGTTTTGAGAAACCTCCATTCCAAATTCTCCGCCATGGAGTTCCCCTGAGAGTCATCTCAGCACCAGTCCCAAAGTGAACTCTAATTGGCTTAAGTGGCTTAAGCCAATCAGTGCATTATCCCTTCTCCCTGACCAGAGTGACTGCTTTAGGAGGGCATGAGTCACCATTTCCATCAGTGATACTGTAGGAGACTCTGGATGAAGTCTTTAGGGGGAAAACAATTTTCCCCTGGCTCCTCTGGGAGCCATCATGAGATTAGATCCTCCAAACAGTCTGGAGAGAGAATGGGAGTTCTGGGAAAGCTTCAGCCAGGTTGCTTCCCTGAGTCACCCTGAGGGCAACCCTGAGAGGAGGTGGAGGCAGGACCTAGAGAATCACAGAGAACTGCCCCTGGACCTCCTGAATCTGTTCTAGGATGCTCCCATTGTATGAACCAATTTATTTTCTTTTCTGTTTAGTAAATTTTGTTTGGGTTTCTGTCTTCTGAAACCAAGCATTTCTTAACCGTGGCATTATCACATACATAGAGAAGAGCTAATAAGAAAAGAGTGATCTCTCTTGTCTAGGAAGAAGTGCTGATGGGAGCTTAAAGCTTTGCTGAGACTTTGGCTAGCAAATACCAGCAAAACACAGGACTTGCCTGGCACCCAGGAAACCTTGGTTAGAGTCAGAGTTCTGCTGGGTCTCCATGTGTAAGTGAGTTTAGTTTTACAAGCTTCAGTGTTTTCCTCTGTAAGGCAAAGGAATTGTGTTTGGTAATTTCTTAGGTCCTTTTTAATTATACAAATTTATTAATAATAGAATCAAGTACAATAACTCAAAGGGCGCATTTCGATTACGAGTAAATAGTCCCTGAGAGTCTGAATGTTTATTTGCCCGCAGTGAAAGAATCAATATCCATAATCATGATACCAGGTCGTCAAATAAAGTTCAAATATTTAATAGCCTCGGTTTTATGATGGGAATATGGTTTAGAAAGTTTTGAACATAAATGATTAAAATTAAAAATGTGACCAGCAGCAATTCCACACACGTATGGCCTCAGAGATTGGTGCATTGCATCATTGTTTGCAATAATTATTTCAACATACAAAACTTAGCACAAATAAAAGTAAAGACATTGTTCCTGACAATACACATCACAATCCTCCCCTGGGGTGCTGGTGACACCTAGAAGAGGGCTGACCCCACCCAAGAGGAACTAAATCAGAACCTCTGGAAAGGGGGGCCCTAGAATTTGCATTGTTAATCAACTCCCTGGGTGAAATGGATGATCTAAAAGGTCTCATCCACTTTTCCTTCTCCAGGTGTGTGCACACCAGCAACAAAGAGGGAGACTTTTCTGAAAGAATCACCTCATTAGACCACATGGTATGAACTGAGTAAAATGGAGTAGTAGTGCTGTACCACCTACCAGCAACACCATCTGGATTTTAAAGATGAGTTGGCATTCCCAGGGAAATAACCCACTGTAACACAGCTTAGAAATACTACCAGTCAAATCATGTCCCCTAACGCGTAAAAACCCTGTTCTGATATGTTTGGACTGATACAAAGGCATAAATACCTCACATGACTGTTTTAAGAGAATTACACCACATTTAACAGCTGAGTCAGGCCATTTGTTATTTTTTAAAGGTCTGCCATCAATCTTACACTATTTCAAAGAGTCAGTCTTGTTCTGCTACCCCTATCTGCTTTAAATCGAACAATCATGTATTGACTGTCTTTTGCAGACTTGGCACTGCACTGAGAGGTATGGAAATGAGGCGGGGGTGGGACTCACATTTACTGGGTGCCTGCTTTGCATTAGGCAACTGGGACCTTACTCTAAATTATGTTGTGATGCTTTTCGAGAGCATTTTATGAATTTAAAGGACCCTATGCTAACATTGGGAACGCAAAATCATTTGCACAAAAGGTTAGTAATTTCAAGGTTAAATGAGCATGCAATAATTTTGTGGAAGGTAAAAATCATCTGAATTTAATAATATGTCATATAGAAAAACCTACTAGAAGAAAATATATCACATGTTAATCATAATTGCCTGTGGGTTGGGCAATTATGGGTGAGGTTAAGCATCCATTTCACACTTTTTTGCTACTACACAAATTATGAGTAATAATTTTTAAAACCTTAAATAATAATAAAATATAGGGTGCAAAGAAAATAATACAAAGTGCTATCAGCTTTAGGTAAAATTGTTTTTTCCTCCAAAATTCCAGTCTTCTTGGTACCCAGTAAGTTTCTGGATTTGTGTTATACTTTTTCTTTTGTAATATTGTATTCATCTTTCTGTAGTGGCATTTATTATTCTGTTGCTACATATGAACTATGCATATCAAATCGATTAGTTTCAAAAGTACTACCCACTCTATGCATTTATTTAACTTGCCTAATCTTTTTCTTCTAAACATGAGCTTTAGGCTCCTAGGATAATATACAAAAGTTAGAAGCCTGTCTAATTTACAGAACATAGATTTTTTTTTTTTTACAAGGCTCATGATCCCTACTAGCTTGTGGGAACATAGCATTCCTTTTCCGAGTTCCTCACTCAGAAAAGCCAACATTCACACAGAATTTCTAAGTGAGATCCAGTTTGGAGAATCTTCTGGAAAATTCTGGTGTCAGCCATTTTAAATTGGTACCTCTCTTGCTAATGAAGGACCATTGTTCCCAAGGGTTTTATGCCTCAGGTAACTGTATCCTTTCTTATAAAGACAGCTCCCTTTTGTACAAGAAGAATGAACACCATATGCAAATCCTATAATTTTACTTACCAGTCCGGCTGCCTATACCTATGAAATGTGTATCTCCTCGACCTATGGTGGGAGAAACATGTTGCTTTGTTTAAGATTTAGGAAGATTATCTGACAAGGATCCTCACCTCCACCTTCCAGTTATAATAAGGCCTCGGAAAAATGGTGATAGATTTTATCCTTGTTCTACCGTCTCTGCCCAGCAATTCTGAGCTCTGCAGATCAAGGTGCCCTCTCTTCTCTTTCATTCCCAATCACCGAGAAAGAAGAAGCAGGTAGAACACAAGGCCTTAGAACAGGTCTCCTCTGCCTGCAGGTGTTGAAAGTAGTGTTGGTAATATCCACATGGCATTTGGGTAATGCATTTACTGGAGAATAAAAAAGCATGTGAATGCCTCTGATCACGGCTAGCTCTCTCAGGATTCTAAAACTTCTGTCTGATTTCAGTTAGATAATCAAAGAAAGTCTCACCTGGGAAGAGCAGTCACTCCTGACTTGAGGCAATTCCTAAAGCAACCTTACTAAATATATCATACTAGAGGTTCAGTGCACAAAATTTGTGCACTGGAGGGGTTGTCCCTCAGCCCAGCTTGCACCCTCTCACAATCAGGGATCCTTTGGGGGATGTCCAACTGCCGGTTTAGACCCCCGTGTCCCAGATTGCTAGAGGGATATCGCAGTGACCAAGTGGCAGGCGGCCAGGGAGGAGCCGGAACCAGAGCCCGGTGCTGTGCTGCTCATGCTTATCCTGGCCCACTGCGCCTGCTGCCACCACTTGGTAGAGCTGCTGTGGAGTTGAGAGAGGCTCCTGCTGCCACAGCCACGCTTGCCAGCCATGAGCCTGGCTTCTGGCTGAGTGGTGCTCCCCCTGTGGGAGTGTACTGACCACCAGGAGGCATCTCCTGCATTAAGCGTCTGCTCCCTGGTGGTCAGTGTGCATCATAACGACTGGTCAACTGGTTGTTCCAGTTGTTCTGTCATAACAATTGCATAGGCTTTTATATATATATATATATATATATATATATATATATATATATATATATATATTAGAGGCCCAGTGCACAAAAATTTGTGCACTCAGGGGTAAGGGGTCCCTCAGCCCGGCCTGTGCCCTCTTGCAGTCTGGGACCCCTCGGGGGTGACCACTTGCTGGCTTAGGCCTGCTCCCCGGGGGATTTGGCCTAAGCTGGCAATCAGACATCCCTCTGGCAGCCTGGCAGCCCTCGGGGGATGCCCACTTGCCAGCAGGGAGCAGACCTAAGCTGCAGTCGGACATCCTTAGCGCTGCTGAGGAGGCAGGAGAGGCTCCCACCACCACCGCTGTACTGACAGCCATCAGCCTGGCTTGTGGCTGAGCAGAGCTCCTCCCATGTGAGAGCGCCCTGACCACCAGAGGGCAGCTCCTGCATTGAGCGTCTGCCCCCTGGTGGTCAGTGTGTCATAGTGACCAGTCATTCCCAGTCTTTCTGCTGTTAGGGTCAGTTTGCATATTACCCTTTTACTATATAGGATAGAGGCCTGGTGCACGGGTGGAGGCCGGCTGGTTTGCCCTGAAGGGTGTCCCGGATCAGGGTGGGGGTCCCGCTTGGGTGCCTGGCCAGCCTGGATGATGGGCTGATGGCTGTTTGCAGTTGGTCACACCGCCTTCATGATGGGGGTCCCCACTGGGGTGCCTGGCCAGCCTGGGTGAGGGGCTTAGGGCCGTTTTTCAGGCTGGCAGGTGACTGAAGCTCCCAGCCTCTTTTTTTTTTTCTTTTTTTTTTATTCTGGGATTTATTTACCTTCTATAGCTGTCACTGGAGCTGAGAGCCGGCTCCAGCTCTGAGGCTGTGGCTGGCTGAAAGCAGGTTTCTGGTTTTTGTTTAGCTTCTATAATTGCAACATTGTTGCATCTGGAGCTCAGAGCTGGGCTGAGGCAGGCAGGGAACCTTGGCTTCCTCCGTCACTGGAACAAGCAAGCCTCATGTTCTCAGCTGCCTGGCTGCTGGCCACCATCTTGGTTGGCAGTTAATTTGCCTATCGCCCTGATTAGCCAATGGAAAAGGTAGCGAAATTACGGTTAATTACCATGTTTCTCTATTATTAGATAGGATATCCTCTAATCTCCTCTTATTGTTTTTCCTTCTATCTTGAAACTTACAAAAGTCTTAAAAATATACCCCATGTCCCACACCACCACCAATCAGACAATTTATACTTTCCTTTATCTTATAAAATCCTGTTATTTTATTTGCTTTCTACTGGTAAGCATAGGCACAAGAATTCCTGAGTTACACAGATATTTTTATAACAGATAAACAAACATTCTTCCCTTTCCCTTTATCTGGTACAGAAGTTTTAACCAGTCACAATCAAAACTTTAATGCATGAGGTTTTTTCTCTCAGTAATAAAGACAAATATAGACTGAGGAAATAGCCACCACCAAATTAAAGCTTTTGACTAGTAAAACGATAAAAGTCATAATGCACACAAGGCTACTCAGTCTCAGAGAAGGGGCAACTCTTATACTAATTCCTGATGAAGACACAAGAAAGAGGAAGTGGGGGAAGATTCTAAAGTTTTATGCCCTTTAGCACAGCTCTCTTTGATTCTGTGGGAATTAGGTCACTATACCATTGGGCCTCTGCCACACTAATGCTTATGAACAGTTAACAGGGAGTTATTTTTAACGATAGCTCCAGTCAAGAACTTATCATTCACACTAGGTGCTGCAAAGTACATTTTCTGGGAAAGAATACAGATGCTGAGGGAAGGGCAAATGTTAGCTAAATGAATAAAGCTGATGTTAAATTCTCTCAGCACTATTGGTTTGCTTCTTTTTTCAGAGGACCTAAAGAAATTCCAGCCACAGCAGAAATTTTGCAGAATCCCACTGCAAACTCAAAAAGAATTTATTAGGAACCACTTTGGTTCATACTTTTTCCTTTAGAGTATACTAATTAATTAGTAGCAAAGGCTTGTTGAAGGAGGAATAAGAGATGCCTTATTACAAAAGGCACATTACCAGTGATAATAGGATGAGGCATAAATTATATGAATAATCATGTAATAATTGAAAGTAAACTTGAAAACATTTCTTTTCAAAATATTCCTCAGAGAATATGATAAAAATCAATCCATGAATACTATCCAACTAGCACTTAATGTGAAAACAGCAATGTCCTAGGTACAGTTAGGAAAAGAAAAATACAAGACAGGTAGACATAAGTGAATACAAACAGTATATTAAAGTGGCTAGAAAGGCCTAGATGTACAGTAGAAGTTTAGTAAATGTGTGAGTATTCAAAAAGAAACAAAATAAGCCATAGTCATGAAAGGAAACTTTGACATAGCACTCTCGGACTTGGACAAATTAAGGAAAACAAAAATAAAGAATTAGATGCCAATAATAATAACTGAATTAAATTTAATAGATTTATTTAAATTAAATCATATGCCCTCTTCCTATCACATTTACATAATCCAAATGGCAATGCAATACTTATCAAGTGCCAATCAGTAAATGAATGGATAAAAAAGCTGCCGTACATTTACTCAATGGAATACTACTCAGCCATAAAAAAGAAGCAAATCTTACCTTTTGTGACAGCAGGGATGGATGGGAAAGTATTATGCTAAGTGAAATAAGTCATCCAGAGAAAGGTAAGTACCATATGATGTCACTTATATGTAGAATCTAATGAATAAAATTAACTAACAAAATTAATGAACAAAAGTATGAGAAACAGACTCATAGACAGAAAACAGACTGGCAGCTGTGAGGGCAGGGCTGGGTGAAAAAGATGAATGGACTAACCAAAGGAAAATAAAACTCACAGACACAGACAACAGTGGGGAGAGGTAGGAGAGGGTAAAGGGGGAGATAAATGTTGATAGAAGGAGTCTTGACTTGTGATAGTGAACACAATACAATATACAGATGATGTATTATAGAATTGTACAACTGAAACCTATATAATTTTAATTAACCAATGTCACCCCAATAAATTCAATCAAATTTTTTTTAAAGTTAAAAAAATAGCTCATAAATTCAGTCATAAACAAATCTCAATACAATCCAAAGTACAAAAATTATGCAGTTCATATTTGCTGACCTCAATGCAGTAAAGCATAAATGGCAAAGAAATCAAATAAAAATAGCACATAGAATACAACATTCTATTAAAGAACAATATACTTTGAACAAATGAGTTAGTTTCAGAAGTATGAATGGTTAAATATAATAAACAATATCAAAATAATTCATTATTTTAATAAGTCAAGAAGAAAAATTCAACACTACCTTCTGATTTTTTATACTTTTAGATAAATACCAGTTAAAAATACATTTATGATTTGCTGAATAATATCAATATTTAAAAAACAACTGATGTTATATTTAAAGGTAAAACCCATGACATTTTCCATGAAAGACCAAAAGAAACAAAAAAACGTTGACCTAAATACAACAGTATTCACCAACATTTTTCTGTAATTTAAGATAAGGAATAATAGGCATATTATTGACAAAAAGAAAAATATCATTGTTTGCAACTGTCACAGTCTATTTTAACTATTCAAGAATCACTGGACAAATATTAAAACCATAAGTATGTCCAGAATGGTATATGAAGGGCATGACAGAGGTAGGTTTACAGATGTTTGTAAGGAAAATAACACAATAATCTATATATATAAAAGCCTAAGCAACCAAATGACCAAACGACTGAATGACCAGTAGCTATGATGCACACTGACCACCGGGGGCATATGCTCAATGCGGGAGCTTACCCCTGGTGGTCATTGTGCTCCCACAGTAGGCGTACTGCTCAGCTGACCGATGGGCGCCAGACGCAGGGCTCATGGCTGGCCACCACAACCCAGAGACCACAGTGGAGCATCAGCAAGCCTACCAAGCCACAGCAGCAGCAGGAGCAATGGGGCCAGGATGAGTAGGAGCGGCAGGCAAGAGTAGCAGGCAGCATTGGACTGCCAGTTTCGCCCAATCCCCACAGGCTACACGAAGTGATTCCACCAGTGCAAGAATCCATGCACTGGACCTCTAGTTAATAAATAATACAAGGATGAACTCTGTTTCTTAGAGTCACAAAGTAAATCTACTTTTGCTCCACCCAGCATTTATAAACTAATGAAAAAAATATAGTTATATTGTTACATTAATTGTATTATAGTCAATAATTAATTACTAGCAATAATATGATATATGTAAAATCGCAGATTATTTATTCACTCACCAGTAGAGTCCCAATCAAATCAACATCAAAGCAACTTCAAGACAGTGAAATAAAAATACCCATCGTTCACAATTTCCAATTTGCAGCTATCAAAAATACTATGAAAAATTAGAGAGAGGTAACTTTATACTTCCAGAGTGTGCCATTGGTGGACCAAATGTAAACACTATGTCTAATATGTTTTAATGGCATCATACATATTTCAGCGTAATCTCATCTTGCTCTTGAAACCCCACTCCTGATGATGACCAAAGAAATAAGTTTGATAATTTAAAGAGATTTGCCCTCTTCTTGTCTCCCATACATACTTCTTCTAGCTTAGTCACATTTGAGAAATTATGTAATTCAAAATTAGTCTTCCTATCAGGGCTGTTTGTCTTCCTTCAAGAAGGCTTCTTCTCCCTATCTTTTTCCCAAGAAGATATCTATGCACATAGGAAAGTTTACAGAGCTTCACAGTTTAGAGAGGAGCTTTGAAGCAGTTTAAAGCTGTTTCACCTGTGGGTGTGCTATGCCCTGTGATGGTTTGCTCTAGTCCTTGATAGTCTAGCACCAGCCCCTGTCAAGTGCAGCTGGTCCCTCCTGATTCATTTTCTCTCTCTCTGTCTCTCCCTTCCTCCCTCATCTCCATTTCTTTTTCTCCATTCTTTCACCAGTCATCTCCCTCTCTTTCTGCCCATTGTATACCCAGAGACATATAAACATCTCCCCTCAGTTTTCATATTTTTCCACACCAGCATAGAGAATATTATCTGTAATGTTATAAACTTATATGCCAATAACCCCAGAAAGACTTCTAAACCTGGACTTAGCTAAATTTTGCCTCTATAGGGGGAAATTTGTGCTTCGGTGGACAACTGTGCGTTTTCTAGACTCAAGGTTATCTGATCCTGATTCTATAAAAGCTACTTTACAACCCTGCAAAAGGAGGATAACTGATAGCAAGGTAAATTAATTCTTGTCTATGTGCATGTAAATTCTGTTCTGTCTATTGACACTGTCTCAGATGAGCATCCTTTTTAGATACTAAATCTTCTCCACTATTTTCTTCAATTTGTACATCTTTACAGCCCTTCCCAATAGGAAATCCAGTTTTGCCTACATTTATACATTCATTTCAATAATCCAGATCTATATATTTGTCTGTTCTTTATATTTTCTTTTGAACCACTTTTAGTATCTACCTGATTTGTTTATTAATTGTGAGTGAAATACATTTTTAATTTGTGTTATTTTATGTCTCTATGAGAATCGCGATTTTCCCTTCATTGGAAATTATCTTTTAGCATCCCTCTTGTGTGTTCCAGACCTTAGACCTTCTCCCCTGTCATCCCAGAACTGAGGCCCTGGCACAGTGAAGAACTACACCTATGGGAACTCCAGACAACTGAAATTATCATGCAGAGGGGATGTGTAAGGGATATTATCCTGTCCCGGAAGGACTGTGGAGGTTTAGTGGGGAAGGATTCCCACCAGAGTTGAGGTTAGCATTGACTATGGAGAACAAGATGCAGAATTGTAACCCTTGGCTTATCTTAATAGACTTTATTCTTCAGTGGTGAGGGGTTTCAGCTCAGGCCTCACTAGATATGCCACAGTTGCATATGAGTTCTTTGAGCTGAATGTAATAGAGGTCCTGTGAGTTCAAGATAAACTTTTATTTCTCTCTTAAAGAATTTAAATTGGGAGCCTTGCCCATAAGAGTTATTACCATAAGTGACTTTTTATGACCTATCCATGTGGCAGAGCAAACTTCTAATTACTGAACAGTTCCTCTTATTATTATCTTGTGAATAACCCTCCTCCTCTCTGAAGCCCCAGGAACCTTCATATTCCTTGGCTCAGGTTGTCATATGATCCCCATTTTATCTTCCTGCTTCTTAACTTCTAATATATGTGAAGTCTCTGACTGTTCCATGTATGCAGGGTTCCCATACAAAATGTATGTAATTAAATTTGGTCACTTTCTTCTGTTACTCTGTCTCATGTTGATGTAATTATTACACTAACTAAAGAACCTACAAGGGTAAAGAAAAAATTTTCTTCCCCCACAGTATGTGACTGAATTTGTGGTGAGTAAAGCCCGTGAGTCAGGCCTCAAAACAAACATATTTCTCAACTAGAGGTAGGTGACAGGAACCTTGTTTCAATGACAGCATGATGGACTGTTGTAATGCAACCAAATGGGTACACTGATTCCTCCACCATGGGATTAGCTGGTCTCCTCAAGACATTTCACCTGTTCTATAGCAGTAAAACACATCATAAAATGGCTAATGTTTTATTGCCCAGAAGAAGTTTATCCTAATTTATGTCTAGCAGCATAGCTTCTAGATAAGAAGTTGATCCTAATTTATGTCTAGCAGCATAGCTTCTAGTCAAGACAGCTTCTAACATTGAAGAAAACTCTGACATTTACTGACCCATAACTGTTGACATATAGGTCTTAGAGAGAAAATTAATCATTTCTAATCAATTTAGAAAAACAACTCTATTGCATTTTTTGGAGAGATAGAAATTAAAACCTATCTGCTGCCCAACACTCATATTTTACCATAAGATGTAATTTGCTACACAAAGTGCTGAAAATAGTTGGGTACCAGAGAATATGGTCCATGATGGGGTTGAGGTTCAGGAGATCCAAGAATAAATCACAATGCTTGTCATGCAAAATATATTGGTCACTACACCTGGAGTCATCATCAAGTCATGAGAAACTTAAACATTGGCAACAATGATATTTATAAAAGACAGAAGTACAAGTTTCTTGACTATATTTTTACCACCCAAAATACTGGCAGTAAGTTGCAGCTAAAACAATGTATTGGATGGCTTAGTAGTAGCTTATATTCTTTCAAAGCTAAGAGAGAGTTCGGAGGTGATTTTAAATGATGTAGTTTAGAAATGCATTTAGCAGGGTGTGGGTAGGGAATACTTTGGGATAACAAGTATCCTCCTGGACCCAGCAGAACAGAACCTAAAGATCAATGAAATAACTTGTCAGATGACTACCAGATATATAACTGCTGGGTAGCTGCTGTGTCTCCCACAAAGATATGTGGATGTCCTAATCCCCAGTACCTATGAACATGACCTTATTTAAACATAGGGTCTTTGAAGTTGTAATCAATTTAAGATGAGGTCATAGTAAATTAGAGGAGCCTTAATCCAGTAATTGATGTCCTGATAAGAAGCAGAAAATTTAGATACACAGACAGACAGAGTACCATGTCAGGATATAAAGTAGACAAACACATGATGCGAGAGGTAGAAACTGGACAAACCAAAGAATGCCAAGGATAGCCTACAACCACCAGAAACTAGGAGAGACAACAAAGAATCATTCCCTAGAGACCTGAGAGAAATCATGGTCTTGCTGACACCTTGATTTTGGGCTTGTAGCCCCCAAAGTTGGGAGAAATAAATTTCTGTTTTCTTAAGCCACCCAGGACTTTGTTAGTGCAGCCCTAGGAGACTAATATATTGGCATTGATAGTTCTGTGACATGCAGATAATGTGAATACTTTCCAAGGAGAAATAAGTCACAGTCTTTTAGGGGACATCTGTACCTAGGACATTAACATTGCTGAAATGTGCTAAGTTTGTTTTTCTGATTTTTGGAAATGAAAAATAGTTTTTGCAATAAGTAGAAAAAAGGATTATAATAAATCTAGATAGGGATGGAGAAGGTGGCTTCTTTAGTTAATGCAGTGATTTGTCATTTAACCACCTTACTCTGGGTGGAAATTATTATCATGTTCTAAGCAAAAGGGAATTGACATCTCTCCAAGGGTGGCTTATGAGGTCCAAGTATATTTCTTTCTTTGTCCTGACGGCATTATCAGCTTTAACATACGCTAAGTTCTCTAGGCAGACATGGGTGACACAAATTCACCATTTTCCATATTGGTGCTATATCTCCCATAGAAATTTGGCTGCATCGGAAGATGCTGACTTTGATGAGCATCCTTTTTTCAACTGCTAAGTCTTCACCAGTTTCTCTTCTCTTCCATTTGTTCACCATTGCTGAAGAATATATTTTTGTCTCATGTTGGGAATCAAGACAGACTCTGCCAGAGTTGGGCTGGTTTCATATTAAATTATTTGGCCACAAGTAGGAAGAAGAGACAAGTTTTGTTTAGTATCATTTCACTTCCCCAGGAAAGGCAGTTCATAGCTGATGAGTACTGAGATAGGCTCACTATCCTATGTGTTATTTTTCATTTGCTCAACTGAATGTTTCACAAAGTGAACTGTGGCAAGCATGTATCATAGGGGTTCCTGGAGGCTGAAAGTGTCACCGATGTTATATGTTCTAAAAGTTTAAATATCACAGACACGTCCAACAGTATGACCAAACCACCCAGATGATAAGGGATGCCAGAAGGCAAAGTGAGGGAAGACACACCAATGGAAATGACAGCATTTAATGGTGTTTTATTTTGAATGTTGACCACAGAGAGAAATTGTCTTTCCTCATCCCACTCAGTCAATATCCTCTGTGAGAGAAAAGGATTCAAGATGAAGCCAAATAAAGAAAAAGAAAATATTGCAGCAAGAGATTGTGTGCAATCACTTCATTGCACTAAACCAGTCCCTGCACCATGAAGCAGGGTGTCTGATGAAAGTGCTTAAGGAAAATAGTGGCTGAAGATATTAAACTGTATCATCATAATAGAGATAAAATTGTCAGAGCCTTCATTTTTGCCTATTAAATGAAAGCAAAATGTATCTTGAAAACCATTACCAAGGTTTACAAAAATATAAAATGTCTAAAGAAATGAGAACATAAAGAAATGGAACAATAAATAATCATTTGTTCAACAAATATACCCACACTCCTATGCCAGGGAAGTGTATGTAGTGATAGATAAACCCAGATCTTACTTTCATGAACCTTGTAGGGTAAAAAAAAAAGCATGAAACCAACATTGCCATAAATGCATAGTTTTATAAACCAGGTTAATTTATTTTCACCTCAATTCAATATGGGATTAATTTCCAAAATATATAAGGAACTCCTTCAAGTCAATAGCACAAAACCAAGTAACCTAATTTTTTTAAATGGCCAAAGGACTTGAACAGATTTCTCCAAAGAAGACATACAAATGGCCACCAGGCATATGAAAAGATGCCCAACATAATTATCAAGGAAATGCACATCATAAGTACATAAAATATCACCTCACGCCAATTAGAATGGCTATTTTTTTTAAAGGTAATTGTTGGCAAGGTTGTGGAGAAATTAAAACCCTTGTAAGCATTACAATGGTGCAACAGCTATGGAAAAAGATATGGAGGTTCCTTGAAAACTAAAACTAGAAATACCATATTACAAAGGAATTTGATTTCAGGTATATATCCAAAAGAATTGAAATCAGCATCTCCAGGAGATACCTGGACTCCCATGTTCATTGAAGCACTATGCACAGTAGCCAACACATGGAAACAACTCGTGTCCATCAGATAAAAAGTGCTATACATACAATGGAATATATTCAGTCTTAAAAAAAAGAAATTCTACCACTTGTGACACCATGGGTGAACCTGGAGGACATTATGCTAAGTGAAATAGCCAGTACAGAAAGACAGATACTGCTTGATTCCACTTATCTGAGGTGGCTAAAATAATCAAACTCATAGAGGCGGAGAATATAATAGTATTCCCAGGCATTTGGGGGTGGGGGAGATGCATATCGAGTTTCAGCTAGATGAATAAGTTCTAGAGATCTGCTGTACAGCACAGTGCACATAGCTAACAGCATGCTGTTGTGCACCTTGAAATTTGTTAAGAAAATAGATGTCATGTTAAGTGTTCTTGCTACACACAAACATGGGGGAGGGGGGAAGACATGAGGAAACCCCGGGAGGTGTTAAATATGTCTATTACCTTGATTGTGATAATGGTATTCTGGGTGTTTGCATATGTCCAAACTCATCAAATTATATAGGGTGTTCCCAAAAAATGTATACACACACTTTGAATAATTATAAAGGTGGTGTTTGTTAAAATAAATTTTGTTTTCAAAATTGAGCTATCAGCTGCTAAAGTTTGTATACATTTTGGGGGGGTACCCTGCACATATTATATATGTACAGTTCTTTGTATATCAAATAAATATAATAGTTGTTTTTTAAAAAGAGAAAAGTGCTGGTAAATGCTGGTTTATATTCATTACAGCTTTAATCAGGAATTAAGTTTTTATAATTAAAGCAACTCACCCTCCCTCATTTCATCGTGTGGGTGTGTACACTGGCATCTATGTGTGTCTCTGGGTTTACAAGTGATTACTAACAATCTTAGTCATTTCACCACATAAACTATTTTCAGATAGTTCTTGTATGTTTTAATTACCTCACTACTTAATTCATTACCTGTTGAAAGCTGAGGTTTCAAACAGGATGCTTTAGAATTTTTTACATATGTCAGCATTTTCGTACATTTTTCTTACCTACTGACTAGGCAGTTCTTGGTCCAAAAATAGAATTCATCTGAGTAAATTATGCATAGAAATAAAGTAAAAACTAATTGTAACTGCTCGGGTCTTTTCTAGAATTTTTTTCTGATATCATTATAAGTAACTTCTAACTCCTATTTTGACTACACATAGTTTACTAACAGAATGATAGTGGCAAGTGCTTATAGCTAGTCTTCTTTCTCCATTCCCATAAAAAAAAAAAGCACAATTCCAAACCACACATTCCCCTCTTGACTCTGAGGGCCCTCGAGCCGTGGTTAACAGAGATGCGTTTATCCTTTATGTTGACATGAATAATGCCTGACTGTGAAACACCAGTCAGCCAGCATGATCATTGAAAGCAGATGACTGATCAGCTTTGACTGATGGGAGCCCTGTGAACACAGGACACATGGAGGACCCCTTGTCAGCTCCACCGGCCCCAGCTCTGGGTTCTTACTGCTTCTAAAACATAAGTCAGTAGTACTTTAGCTGTTACCTTACTTCCCATGTCCTCATGCCGAATTGCAGCCTCTGTTATTCACTTACAATGAAGAGCCAAAAAAACTGATGGGCTCACTCATATCTATTTTCGTTAGTATGAGAAAAGTTTGAATAAGTACAATAATCCCAAGTGATTAAAAGTAAGTATTATCTTACCCATAACAATTGATTATGTCTGCCAATGGTTTAACTTCTTAAAATAGAGCTTATTTCAGACGTTCTACTCACTGTTTTCTCTAAATGACACCCACACCCCACTTTCACCTTCTAAAACAATATATGTTTCCTTAATGATCTTATCCTCCAAATGACACATTTAAAAATATTCAAACCCTACAGCAAATCATCTATTCTGACCATTTTCCAGGCAGGTTCAGATTCTTTCATGACTTCCTGGATTTGTTGTATATTCTCCTTAATCTCCTATGTCTTCTTATTTCTATTCCTTTCCATTTTGGGAACAAAAATAACATATTTTTGGCATCATTCCCTCAAGATAAATTCCAATACAAAAGATCTTCTTTAATTAACATAATTGTAGAAAGTATTACTTGAAAATGTATGTTAAGCATTTCTAAAATTTAATTTTGTTAAATTTGTATAATATTGTAGGTGATAGACTCTAGTATTATCCTCACTGTACTGATGAGAAAACTAAGCTTGCCTGAGATCACATAATGAGGCAGGGGCAGAACTGGGGTCAAGATGCAAGGTTGTTTACTTCCCAAACCCACGCCAAGTGCTATGCTTAATGGCTTCCTAGCAATTCAACTGAGGAAGAAAACAGGATCTAGACCTACTGGTTTAACTCTAATGAATGTAATATGGCAAAAGTGAGGAGATGTTATTACAAATATTAAAAAGTAAAGACTGGCTCCTGCCTCATGTGTTCTCTCTCACTTTATTGCTCTTATGGAAGTCAGATGTCATGTTGGGGGCTACCTTAAGGAGTGTCCCATCTGGCAAGGGTTGAGGGGATTCAGCCAATAGGCAGTAAGAAATTAAAGTCTTCAGTCCAATAGCCATGAAGAACTAAATCTTATCCACAACTACTTGAGTAACTTCAAAATAAATCCTCCTATTTTTGAGCCTTCAGATGAGGTCACAGCCCCATCTCACACCTTCAGACAATGTTGACACACCTTGACCTTGACCTTAAGGCACCCAGCTAAGCCATACTCAGATTCCAGCCCATAAAAACTGTGTTATATTTTTTTAAAAGTCACAAACCTTAAATTTGCTACACAGAAATAGCTATATCATACACCAAGTATGAGAGAACTATGGGGAAATGAATATCTTCCTTCACAGTCAATGGAAATGTAAACTTGTGCAGTCAATCTGGAGTATAATGTGGCAATACTAAATAAACGTATGAATTACTTACATGCTATGATTCAGCAATTTCACTCCTGGGTATATGCCCTGAGAAACTGTCACATTAAATAAAAGGCAATCTGTAGGGATTATGTAGAACAGCGATTTTCAACCAGTGGCCACAAAAGGCACACTGATGTGTCACAAGAATGTTTAAAACATGTAATAGCTGACTATTTAGTCAGGGGCACTAACTTTTTACCCTTGGATTAACAAATAAAAAATGATAATAGCCAACACAACAATAGCCATACTTATTTTTTTGTCAGAGAGGCAAATATAATATATTTTTTGTGTGCTGAAAAGTTTAGTAATTAGTTTATGTGTGTCGGGGATGAAAAAGGTTGAAAAACACTAACATAGAGTGCTGTTTGTGGCAGCAAGAAATTAGGCATGGCCTAGATGCCCATCATTTGGCAAATGAATAAGTGCTGATGGATGCCTTCTGTATAAAACTATGCAGTTGATCTAAGCAATGACACAGCAAAGTGGATAGAATGTGGAGTAAAAATAGTTTGTTTTTTTAACAAAACAGCATGATATAATACAGTAAGTTCTCACTTAACATCATTGGAAATTGTGACTTAAGGTGAAACGACTTATAAGAAAACCAATTTTCCCATAGGGTAAATGATATAAACAAGAGAAGTTCCTATGGTATATTTCTAGTCACAAAAATGTCACCGAACTTCTAAATAAAGACCCAAAACATTTCTAATATTTAACATTGAAATAAATGTGAGCTATACATACATTTAAGAAAGATGAATAAAAACAAGTAAGGAATTCGTTTCCAACCTGCCGATTCCATTTCAGGGTGGCAGGTGGCCAGAGCAGCTCAGGGAATAGGTGGGGCCCACTCTGGACAGGATGCCCTTTCATTGAAGGGCTACTCACACACACGCTCATGCCACTCAGACTAGGACAGTGTAGACATGTCAGTTCACCTCACGTGCACATCTTTGGGATGTGGGAGGAAACTAGAGATCCACACAGACATGGAGCGAACATGCAAACTTCACACAGATAGTGGCCCCGATGGGAATGGATTCTATTTTCTCATCAACGTTATAATAAAACAATATTAAACAAGATAATGTTATCTGAGGACCTACCGTGTAATACTATTTAGAGAGAAAAAAAATATTTGCTGAGTGATACAATATATTTTTCAAAGATGCATAAATATCTTAGTACATGGATCAAATACATTAGACCAGGAGCCTTTTTATAGAGTTGGGAGTGTGATAAGTGCATAAAATAAGAGGAAAACATTGCAAAACCAAATTGTAACAGCGTGCTATTAAATATGGCATATGGTTAATTCAGCTCTGTTTTTAAAACATCAAGAGACAGGCAAACAGAAGGTGTGTTCTCTCCTTTTGCTAAGGTTTCATTCTAATTCAGGTCAGGAGTCCTTTCTGGTATACCACAGCATTACTCCCTTTATAGTAAATTGTTGTGGAGACAGAGTTCATTCAAATCCCAGAGATGCCTTTTTTTTTTTTTTTTTTAGAGGAACAACTTCACTGATAGCTTCTTTGAGTCTGATGTTGACTTTGAAGAAAATGACAAGTTTTTCCAGATCGAAAATAAGAAAGCTTTTAGTGACTACTCAGCAAACTCAGGCAAAAGATACTTGGAAGAAATAAATTGTGGCGAATTAGTGAAAGTATGGTGGTGAGTTAGTGAAAGTACAGCATGTGTAAGCTTGGCAAATGGCAGGCTTTTAGATGCTACAACATGGTGTTAATTGGTCAGCCCAACTCAGTATTTATTTAGTAGCTATCGATTTGTATGGTATTCTTTCTTAGATATTTGAAGCAACATGCCTGATGTATGTGATAAATACAATCAACACCTATAGTCACTTATTTTAATTCTTATGTTGGAAAATCAACAAATAGTGATGTAATTACAAAACAGTATAAGAGATAGAACTAACTGATCATAAATTGTAAAACATTATCAAATATGATAAAAATATTATCCTGCTGCAAAAATAGCCCTCTAGAGATAAAAAAAAAATAATAATTGACTACTAGTAAGAAGACCAGTAATTCCATTTCACCACTTGGCAAAACTTTTCGAATGTGATAACTAAACTGAGAGGAACAGTAGATATATAAAATCTCTGTATGACCAACTTACACCAGGAGATTCTAACTTAATTCCAGCTTTCATCATTAGACTGAACTTCTTTATCAACTGCGCTTTCTCCAGAGTTTATTCTGTCAAAGAACAAGAAATTCTTTGGCCAGTTATTGCAGAAAATAATAATTCTGATCTCTTTTCAATGCAATGGGATTAAAAAAGACTGTCATTGGGTAATAATATCCTGTTGGAAAATTCAGTCTTTTCAGACAAATGGTTTTAAAGTCCCATTATGTATGTGTTTCTTACTCTTTTTCTCTATATTCACTGGCTTAAAGAGTAAGTTATTTCTGACAAACAGCAATTATCAAGTATTCTAACAGCTTTGGGGAACTTTTCATTAAAAAAATGAATAGAAAGAACGAGCAAGAAAAATAAGTATCTCTTCCATTTCTTATTATTACATTGTTAAAATTGACAAAAGGAAACTTGTCAAGCTTGGGTTAACAAGGCTGGCTGTCCCAGCTTTCAATGTGCTAGAACTGCAAGGGCCTCCTCAGAGTCTGGCATTGTGCTAGGACTGCAAGACCACAAGACTAAGGAAATCTAAGAGCAATATTTATGTCTGGACACACAGGCTCTTCAAAGGGAATGGAAATAAACTGGGGGTAATACCAGAAAGAATTAGATTAGCAAAATCCCCAAATGTTTGACTTCTCTTACATGCAAGAAAATGAATACTTGTTCAATAAGTCAGATTTAAACTATGTGATTTCCTGTTCTCCCTATACTGTTCTACATTGTAGGGAGCATTCATCTACTAAAAGAAGATGCTTGGATTATATTCATTGTAGGCAGAGCAATATCAAACATTCTCATTACAGTTAAATGTAGCATTAAACTGCTTATCTCTTTTTTCGTATTGGAACATACCATCCTTTGACCATCACCCATGCTAACAATAGAGCTATTTGTATTTAAACACCATATTTTTCATAACTACACAGCTATAAATCAAAGAGTCAGGATTTTACTCCTCCATTCACTGCTAACTTTTTTCTGAATATTTGCATTTTTCTAGAGAGGGTATGTGCCATGGAATTCTTGGTGATATAGTAGAGTCATCAGTTAAAAAACACCACCAGCCACTGCTTCCACTGTGTGTGTGTGTGTGTTTGTGTGTGCGCGCGCGTGCGTGATTTGTTCACATACAATTGAAACAATACTTTTCAATCATGCCAACCCTCCAAATTGAGTGTCTACATTTTCACCCTAAAGAATGTATTTATTGCTGCTGTGGGGTCTTTTTATGGTGCAGAGAGCAAACTTGCAATTTACAAGAACACTTCCTGAGGTGGAGAGCATAGAAACAGGCTTGAACACCTACTTAATAATTTGCTCTTAAATAAATAGCTATGGCTTCAACTGCAATCTTTTCATTTCTACTGGGTTGCTAATTACTATGGTAGATTATTAATTCTAAGCTGAATGGTTCAGGATATCATGTCATGCTGGGGTAAAACGGGTCAATCTAAAGGGGTATCCGGGTCATTAAGGGGTGTGTGCTGCCAACAAGAATGAACATGTAAATACCTCAGAGAATGATACTTATGAATAAGCTGGCCTGATAATTATACTGGATGTATTTACGCTTCCAGGCTATAAACGGGCTGCATTCCCAATGTTCACAGGCAGATTGGTTACTGGCTGAGAACTCAAAATGCATTGAAACAATGTCACTAAATAGAGCTTCAAGTCTCATCCTCACCTGCAAAACCTATTTCACTGATAGTGGTTTAATGACTATAGGTTTGCATTTATAATAGAATGAAACTACAAATGCATAAGAAATAAAAGATTATATTCTCAATCCGTATTTTGGAATGGAAAATCACTTCTAGATGATCTTGCAGGCACCATCCATTTGGTCATAAACTACTCTGGTCCTCTGCAGCAAGACAGCAAGAGAAATGGAAGATGAAATTTAGGGAATATGCCTGCCACGTAGCAGCAACTGATGCTATAAAGGAGCCCTAAAGTGACAGCACCCAACACTTTATCTAGAAGCCTGTTAGAGCTCTGCTCCTCTCCTACTGATCCAGGGGAGTGTCTCTGACATGAATCTCAACCCAACTCCTCTTCTTCTAGAATCTAGAGTGAAGGAGGGATTAAAAGTGTGTGTGTGTGTGTGTGTGTGTGTGTGTGTGTGTTTAACTGTGGAGAGGATGCATAATTCATCGACTGGTCTCAACCACATCTCATTACCCCTAAAGTAAAAAAAATCATCCTATATAATAAAAGACTAATATGCAAATTGACCTAACAGTGAAACAACTGGTTGCTATGACACGCACTGACTACCAGGGGGTAGATGCTCAATTTAGGAACTGCCCCCTGGTGGTCAGTGTGCTCCCACAATGGGAGCATCGCTCAGCCAGAAGCTGGGCTCACAGGCTGATGAGCGCAGCAGCAGTGGCGGGAGCCTCTCCTGCCTCCCTGGCAGCGCTAAGGATGTCCGACTGCTGGCTTAGGTCCACTTAGGCCTAAGCCAGCAGTCGGACATCCCCTGAGGGCTCCTGGACTGCGAGAGGTCACAGGCCGGACTAAGGGACCTCCCCACCACCCCAAGTGCATGAATTTTGTGCACTGGGCCTCTAGTTTGAGATATCAATTGCTCTCCCTAAAGGGATTCACATGTATCAATAAAGAAAGAGTAAGCTCATGCCAGAATGTTTATTTTCCCAACTCTTCCTTATTGCATAACTCTCCCTTGTCAAGTCTCTACAAGAATGTCCTAGGACACAGAAGACTTACTGATGACCTATTTCTTCATTCCACCCTCCCCACACAACTTTGGTGAAAGAATGGGCCATAAGTAAGGTTTCTAATCCATCTGACACTTTATATCTATGCTATCAAAGAATTCATTGTGCAATTCTGTAAATTAGTTATACAAAAAGTCAATCCCAGATTTTCCCCTGACTTTAAATTGCCACAGACATTAAAGCTTTCACTATCAGAACTTCAATACCTGGTATGGAAATTGAGAACATCTTAAAAATTGAGAACTGTACTTAAAAGTGTGTTCTGCATTCTCTCTTGAACTCCAAATTGGCTTTATCATCTTCTAAAACTTTCTCCCTTTTTGGGACATGTAAATAATAATAATTACCAGAGTTGTTACAAATCAGTGGATGAGGGAAAGGAGTTAAAGCCACTGGCCTAAGATCCATTCAGTCCCTTTACTGGAGGGAAACCCCCAAAGTAAAGAAAAAAGGTAAAAGAAAAGTTATAAAAAATAGACTTAATCTCCTCGTCAACTGGACCTTTGTACTTTCTAATGATATTTACTAAGGAAAAGAGATTTTATTTACATAATATTCTTAGCAAATGAATGTTTGTGATTAAAGGGTTACTTGTAATATAGAGACCCATGTATTGACAATAAATAAATTTTCCAGTCATGGCTCCCTTAAGAATGTCACATCAGCAGGCAATTACTATTATCTTGGATATCCCTTTATAAGGTGAAGAAATGTTGAATCGCTATGTTGTACACCTAAAACTAATATGATATTGTATGTTAGGTGTAATTTAAAATTAATTAATTATTTATTTAAAAGGATGTCACATTAGCTATATAATAGCTGAGGCAATGTTTTATAATTTACATAGCGCCTATTGTCTCAAAAACCCACAAAACCTCACTTGGAGACCTTATCTTTTATTCTAGCCAAAGAGAGCGTGGTCAAGGGCAGAGAGCCACCTTGATGTCTCAGACACCCTTGATGTCTCAGTCAAGGAGGCCTATAGGTCTCCTATAGGAGTACATAGGTCAGGAGGCCTATATACTTGAAGTTATTAGCAGAGTTGGATGCAGGGTTAGATTTCTGGTTCTCAGGAGTCTTATTTGATGGCCTGGTTCTGTGTGTTGCTTTGCCAGACCATAAACTCAGCTGTGCAAGAATATAGGTTCCTTGATTTTATTTTCCTCAACATTTAATTTGAGCTCCCTTCTCATGGGGTTGGCAAGAAAATTCAGGCTTTGACCTCAGTCTTCTCAGAGCCTCTCTCTTCATTTCTTCTCTAGGATTAGTTGAGTTTCTGGGTTTAGGAGAAGTATCAAGGTATCAGAGTATTAAGTAGGGATAAGAAATTGGCATAACATTGTAATATTCTTAATTTTTCTCTGCCTGGCCTCTTAAGTCTGGTAGACTTCTGCTGCTTCCATCCTATTCTTTAGGTCCTGATCCCATATAAGTAGACTCATGGTGTAGTCACTTCTCTCAGGATCTTGCCATTTTCTTCTCTCAGGGCCATGCCCTCTTTCTTCTTATAACCTCCATGTCTTCTCCAAACTTAGAAACTGTTTTTTTTGTCTAGAGAGAGAATCTCTCTCCTAATTTCTGTCTATCTATCTATCTATCTATCTATTACCATCATCATATATCTATCTTTCATCTATCTATCTATCTAATATCTCTCTCTAGCACATAAAGAGAAACCGTATTAGTTTTCTATGCTGCTGTGAAAAATTACCACATGCATAGTGGTTTAAGACAATACAATTATTACCTTATAGTTCTGTAGGTCAGACGCCCAATACAGGCTAAAAGTGAAGTGTAAGCAGTACTGTGATTCCTTTCAGAGGCTCTAGGGAAATATCTATTTCTCTTTTTTGCCCCCCAGGTTCTACAAGGACTCCTACATTCCTTGGCTCTTGGCCCCTTTATCCATCTTTAAGGCCATCAACATCTTCCTATAAATACAGTAGAAAAAGTTTCTTCATTAAAAAAGACCCTAAAGAGCCTGGCTCACTATGGTTCAGTGGTTGAGTGTCGACCTATGAACTAGGAGGTCACGGTTCGTTTCTCTGTCAGGGCACATGTCTGGGTTGCAGGTTCCATTCCCAATGTGGGGCATGCAGGAGGCAGCTGATCAATGACTCTCTCATATCATTGATGTTTCTATCTCTCCCTCCTTTTCTTTCCCTCTCTGAAATCAGTTGAATATATTTATTTATTTATTTATTTATTTATTTATTTATTTATCTGGCCTACCCAGATAATCCAAGATAGTTTCCCCATCTTAAGGTTCTTCACCATGGAGGCTTTGTTCTTGAAAAAATTAGAATTCAAAGAAAAACATGAAGGTAATTTAAATCAGTGCAGAATTGTTACCAATCAAGTTAGAATTTTAAATCCTGGAGAACAAATATATACTCTATTTTCAAGAAGTTAGTGTGGCCCAATCTGGTTTGGCTCAATGGATAGAGCGTCAGTCTGTGGTCTGAAGGGTCCCAGGTTCAATTCTGGCTAAGGGCATATGCCTGGGTTGCATGCTCGATCCCCAGGCAGCCAATCAATGATTCTCTCTCATCATTGATATTTCTATCTCTCCCTCTTCCTTCCTCTCTAAAATCAATAAAATATTTTTTTAAAAAAAGGAGTTAGTGTGTGTTAAAGGTCATAGGGTAGAGGGAAAGATGATTTTGCAGTGGTGGTGGTATGTCAAGTAGCTAAACATCCTAGCTCTCTGTCTCTCTTTCTTTCTCTCTACTCTTTCCAAGTTTGAATTCTCCAAAACTGAACAATTTCACCAGTTGTTATTCAGTATAGGGTACCTTACTGAGTAGGGTGTTCACACCAACCTTTATAGGGGCATGCCAGCCTTGATCTTTGGGTCTAATATCTCTGACCAGTTAGTTGTAACTGGGGCTGGGCTGACTCCATGGATGTGTAACCTGTGCTGTCACACATGGCTCCATGCTTAGAAAGGCCCCTACTTGGTTTAATGTTCTGCTTTGATTGTCTGGAAATTCTTAAAACTTTTTAAACTAAAGACTTTGTTCATTTTTTATTTTGCATTGAATACCACAGATTATGTAGCCAGTCATATTTTACTGAGAGTGGCCAACCGGGTTTAAGGAACTTTTCAGAGAGGACCTATGGAGTACAGGGATTCTCAGGCTAATAGAAAAGAATAGTGTAAGTTGAAAATATCATGCTTGGATTCCCAGAACACCAGAACACAAGTAGAAAAAATACATTTAAAAAAATATTAAATGCATCCATAAAATGTATACTTGTTCTGCTAGAAAAATCAACTAGTAATGCAATTAAAAGACAAATTAAGACCTTCATGGCATCATATATGTCCTTTCTATGAGCATCCTGTAATTTTTTTAAATGTGAAATTTAACAACTCACTTAGAAAAAAAATGGACAAATTATATAAATGATTAATTAATAGAAAGGGAATATAAAAAGTATGTAAACACATAAAAATATATTTAGCCTAGTTAGCCATGCAGAGAAGCTCAAATTTAAATGTCATACCATATTTACTTACGAAATTGGTAGTGTTTGAAAGTAATACTCATTGTGGTCCTCAGCAGAAAGAAGAGGGTTCTCTTAAACGCTATAAGCGAGGGTTAATTGGCAGAATCAATTTGGTAAACCCTATTTGTTTTCTTAAACAAAGTAGACACACTCTCTGACCTCTTCTGATTTAAAGTCTGGTGAAGGAGGCAGGTGTTAAACCGAAAAGTGACTGCCATGAAATAAAAAGAGAGAGTTTAATTAGAGAGACAACCGGAGGAGCACAGGAAGAAGATTGAGGGTCAATCCACCCTCTCTGGGGAAAAGACATAGAAACCAAGACCTGGAAGATAAATAGTGTCCTAAGCTGAATACTGTCCCCTAAGTGTGTCCACATTCTAATGCCCAGAACCATGTGAATATTGACTTAGATGATGAAGGGACTATGCAGGGGAAAACAGAAAGAAATTTTAACAGCTGAATGATTTTTTTTGAAAATCACCCTGACTTGTACATGAAAAATATAAATTATATGTGGGCAAGAGGGAAGACCAGTTTGAGACCATGGAGGGAGGGGGCAGTCAATTAGATGTATAGTTTCAGAGGAGGGTTAAAGTGGTAAAAGCTGGGCTGCTTGGGGTGGTAGTGTTAATCATCCATAGGATATAAGGGATTTATTCTAGTAATTATAAAGACCTTATTGCCTAATTGATCTCACTGTTTCATTTTTTATAGATATTCCAGTGGTTTAGGATGGCATTCTGTGGTTTCTAAGCATAGAGTGGAGAGAAATAACTTGGCTTGTTTTAGAATCAACTTGATCACCAATCTATGGGCCCTGGGTTAAATAGGTCCACTGCCTCTTCGATTTTAGATCTTTCTTCTAACATATGCATTCAATGCTATAAATTTTCCTCTAAGTATTGCTTTTGCTGCATCCCACAAATTTTTATAAATTGTATTTTCCTTTTATTTTAATTCAAAATATTTTTAAATTTATCTTGAGATTTCTTCTTTGGCCCATGTTATTTACAAGTTTGTTGTTTAATCTCCAAATATTTTGGCACTTTTCAGCTACCATCTGTTATTGATTTCTGGTGTAATTCCACTGTGGTCTGAGAACATACTTTGTAGGTTATCTATTTTTTTTAATACGTTAAAATGTGTTCCATGGCCCAGAATTTGGTATATCTTGGTGAATTTTCCATGTGAATTTGGATAAAATAATCTATAAATATCAATTAGATCCAGTTGATTGATGGTGCTGTTCAGTTCAACTATGTCATTACTGAATTTCTACCTGCTGGACCTGTCAATTGCTGACAGAAACAGCTATAATAGTGGATTTGTCTGTCTCATCTTACAGTTCCATCAATGTTTGCCATGTATATTCTGAGGCTCTGTTTTTGTTATGTCTCTTTGGAGAACTGACCTCTTTATAATTAATCCCTGATATTTTTTCCCTCTTCTGAGGTTGGCTTTGTTTAAAATTAATGTAGCTCCTTTCATTTATTTTGATGAAATGTTAACTCAATATTTCTGTCTCTAGCCCTTTCACTTTTTCTCTGTGTATTTATGTGTAATGTAGGTTTCTTATAGACAATATATACTTGTGTCTCTAGTGATCTCTGTCTTTTAATTGGTGTATTTCATTGCCTGTTTTTGTAAGTAAATTTTGCTAGACTTGAAATACAATTATTTGTTTTAAGTATTGTCTATGGCTGCTTTCATGCTGCAATGGCAGAGTTGAACAGCTGCTTTAGAGATTATATGGGCCATAAAGGTGAAAATATTACTCTCTGGCCCTTTACAAACAAATGTTTGCTGACACCTGAAAGATCACAGCCCTTTGTTACCCATTTCTTGTCTTTTAAATGATTCTTGATGGTTTGGGTTTATGAATTCTTTTACCCCCAAATTAGAACCATTCATAAATCAATGAATGCAAAAATTTAACTTTGTCATTTAAAAAAAAAAAATGAACATCAGCAATTCACATGGCCTAAGCCATCTCTGGGGGATGATGCACAATTAACCTTGGGTCGGGGAGGAGGGGCAAGAGGGTGTTAATAGAATTCATTAAATGTGTTTTTAAAGTAGTTTCTTGGTATATGAAAGGAAGTTTCCATATAAATAAATGTAATCATAAAAATGAGTAATGTAAAAAAAGTATTTCTGGGTTCTGCATCCCATTTTCTTCCTACCCTCTGCCTCCATAAGTCTCTATATAGGATTAAACCAGCTGACAAATTCTGATGTCACATAAATCATATGCGACAATTTAAATGTATGGACTTTTCAAAGGAATTCATGTTACTTTAGCAAGCCAAACGAAGAAGATAATTCCTCTGTGGTTGGCAATGACATGCTGACATCAGCTTTCCTGAAAGAGCTTATCCGGGCATCCATGCTCCTCCTAACCACAGCTGCGGCTTAGCAGGGACCTAACATTGCTGCTCGATAATGGACTGTTGACCCACGAATATTGATGGTGATGGGACCAGCCATTATGCCACAATTAAAAGCTTCTTTCAAATGAGAAAAGAAAAATCTCCCCAAATATAGATCTTAAAAATGCAGCATTAAATATTTATGAGAAGTGCCCCCAAGATGTTGAATTTAGCAATTGCATAATGAAAGTGCCACATGTTTGGAGACAGATTACTCCCCAGTGTTGCATAATCGAAGAATTTTTAAGTGACCTATGAGTGAAAGAAAAGAAACGGGAGTGGGGAAGGGTAATTACAAATTAATAAAGCATGTAGCACCATTTGATTACCAGCCACCACAGTGTGAAATGAGTTGGTTTTAGTCCAGCTGTGCCGACTGATGGTTATCACCGTCTTCCTTCCATGAGCACCTGATGAGTCGGCCCCAACAGAAGTCTTGGGTAGAGGTGGAGGAGTGAGTGAGGATAAAGCAGGTCAGAGATCTGTGTGGGGCGGACAGAGGAGTTTCCATTCAGGCTGTGCTCAGCCTCCTTTGTGGCCCTGAAATACTGGGTGACCGCTGTCGAGAATGGCCATCAAAATAAAAACACTTTCTGAGAATAAAGTGCACATTGAAAACGCTGAAACTTCATTATATAGAATCAGATGACGTGGAGTCGTCAGTGGCCTGAGAAAGCATCTAATCAAGTGGTTCTCTGTGATGACTCATGATGAAACTCATTAAGCACCTACCTATTTTTAAACTTAGCCATAAACCTGCTGTTTCAGAACCTCAGGCAATGGGGCCCAAAAGTGCGATTAAAAATAAACTCTTAGTTTGAATGATGGAATGACCCTCTATCCACACTCTTTTTTCATTTTTTTAAGCCTCACCTGAGGATACGCTTCTATTGATTTTCCAGAGAGAGGAAGGGAGAGAGGAAGAGAAACATTGAGAGACGCATCGATCGGTTGCCTCCCATATGTGTTCTGAACAGGGATCAAACCCACAACCTCTGTATGTACCCTGACCTGGAATTGAACCCGCAACATTTTGGTGTATGGTACAACTCTCTGCCCAAATGAGCAACCAGGCTAGCGCTCTATTCACACTCTTCTTGTGACCTCATTGTGGATAGAATATACTACACCATTTGACTTTGGGCCAGTTCATATAACTTGCTTTGGACCATGACATGAAGGCAGGAGTAATATTGTCATTGTGTCAGTTTCAAATGGAGGCCTTTAAGATATCTCACATGTTTATGCTTGCACACTTGTGTCTGTACCATTGACACAGAGAGAGCTTCCATGGTCTCCTCAGAGTGCCTGCAGAATGCATGTATGTGGAAGAGAACATCCTAGTGGTTCCAAGACATCTGCAGCAGAAGGCAGAACTGCCCCGGTACTGCAGCTCATATCAGTAGTTCCGGCTGAGACCTGCTGGACCAACTCAGTGGAGTCACAGACACATGATTAATAAATGCTTGTTGTAGAATGCAACTAAGATATTTGCTTGTGACTCTAGACCAAGGGTGGGCAAACTTTTTGACTCGAGGGCCACAATGGGTTCTTAAACTGGACCGGAGGGCCGGAACAAAAGCATGGATGGAGTGTTTCTGTGAACTAATATAAATTCAAAGTAAACATCATTACATAAAAGGGTACGGTCTTTTTTTTTTTTTTAGTTTTATTCATTTCAAACGGGCCGGATCCGGCCCGTGGGCCGTAGTTTGCCCACGGCTGCTCTAGTCACAATATAATGTGATGCCCGGAAATGTACCTGATACTATAATGGCAGCACCAGCTCAAAATCATCCTATCCTGTTTAAGGAGATACTAATTTGCTTTTCAGAGACAACAGACAAAACCCACAAGTTATGTAGTCAAAGCATGCCCAGAGAAGAGAACTTTGACCCCCCTAGCTCTACCCAGAACCAAAGTTCTTCCCCCACCACACACGCACTCATAGAATCAAAGAACCAGGACATAACCAGAACATAAACACTGGAATCCTTTCAGAAGCAAAAGGGTCTATTGTTCAGGAAATCGGTGTTGACACTATTTACCATAAGTAGCCAAGTTCCAAGGTCCTCCAATCAAAACTTGTCCCACCACCGTTTCCACATACCAGTTCCCATTAACCCCTTAAAAACTCTTAACCTAGTGCAGTGAGCAAGATGGATCTGTGGCAACGTTATAGTAGGTCTCCCATCTTCTTGATTGGCACCTTCTCCATCAGTAAAACTCTCCTTATTCCAAACTGTGATATTCTGGGTTTTGGCCTTTCAAACCGACAGGCACATGAACTTTGGTTAGGTAACAGCACATTCAGAAATTCCAAAAGTCACTCCGGTTTAGAAACTATTATTTTGTGCACAGGTCAGGGTACTGCAGACCTCGAGCCAAATCCAGCCAGCTGAGGGTTTTTGTAATTACAGTTTTATTGGAGCACAGCCACACCCATTTATTTACCTGTTTATTGCCTACAGCTACTTTCTTGCTGAAAGGGCAGAATTGAGTAGTGGCATCAGAGACATTCTTCAGATTAGCTGAGAGCTCTGTATCATGAATGGCATCTCATTTACACACACACACACAAGACAGCAAAACGATGTACATGATGCTGGATGATAGATTTGCTTGCCTTGCTTCTTTAATAAATTTGCTTGTTTTAATTGCTTTAATAAATTGGCTTTATCACAAGCCAATCAGGGTCACTCATTTGAATTCGGTCCTAGGAGACTGATAAGAACCGAGGTGGGAGCAGGCCTTTCCTTCTAACTCACCTCTCTGGTGTCTGTGAGAGGTGCCTATAACAGATACAAGCTAGTTGCTTTTGTATCCAAAGCAGCATGCCTGTTAATTCACAGGACATTAGCACAGCCTCTCATTATACATGACATAGTATTATCACTAAGATGGAAGGTCGAAAAGCAATGATCCAGGATTGTTTTAATGTCTTCCAATTGAAATGAGATGACTGTGTCCTCTGACAGCTGGGTGTTCCTTTGAAATTATTCAAACCCAAGCAAAGAGAAGCTTTTTCTACCATTCTGACCTAGCCATCAGGTCAGAACGCTTTGTAATCAGACATTATAATATTTCATATTTTAGAACCCCAAAGTCATGTCTCAAAACTTCTATTCCCACAGAGGGGACCATGATGCACTTGCATTTGCAATCTACCTTATCTATATCATAAATGGCATCTCATTTATGCACACACACAAGAAAACAACAGTGAGAATAATATATATATATATATATATATATATATATATATATATATATATATGGAAACTAAGGCTCAGAAGTGTGAATTTACTTTTCCAGGGTTATATAAATGCTAGATACTAGACAGTTAAGCTACAGAAAATAAAGAAAAATGCAATTTATGAAGGTAAATTGAGGCCCAGTAATTGACACCCATATTTTAAGAGAAAGGTAGTTGTAGTGAATGGTGTGGCTCACATACTTCATGACTGAGGTATTCAAACCCCCAGGTACTGGAAGTATTGACAGCTGACAACTCACAGCCCTTGTACCAAAAGCATCACCTCCACTGAGTTCACGTCCCCTTCCTTGGAGTAGCCCATGATGGGGGGTGGGGGTGTAAATATAAACGTCAAGGTCCTTGCTTCAGGACAAGACAATTCAGAGGGGCCACACAAGCTCTAAGGTTCCTGGTGGATTGCCTGAAGGCTCTATGAGTGTTTCTCAGCTCAACATCTCCCTCTGCTCAACTGCTTCCCTCCCCCCTCAGGACATTGTTACCAAGAGCACTCTCCAATAAACACTCTGTGTGCAGATTCCTCCTCAGAGTCTGTTTCCCAGGGAACCCAACTCACAACATTTATCTAGTTTAAGTCTCAGAAAAGCAGTGTCTATGGACACTAACAGTTAACTTGAGAAAACTATATAAGAATCATAAGAGCTTTAAAATTCCTCTAGTTTATAGCATCAATGAATTTAAAAACTATAAGTGAGTGCAGAAATTAAGTAGGCCAGTGTTCCCCACAGAAAAAAATTGGTGAATGTTTATAATCTATCTATCCTTCTTGAAGCATACAGTGATGACCAGATATTATTAACATCTTAATTTATTACTCACAATAGGAATTAATATTAGTATATGTTTCACATTTATGAAAGAGTTTTAAATTTATTTTATTTCTTCATCTTCACAACCATCCTGTTGAAGTAAGAAGTGTTTAAACCTACAGAGAATTTTTATGACTTTATTTGAGCCAAACTGACAATAACTGCTGGAAAGCAAAAATCTCAACAGATTTTTGCAAAAATGTTCTGGAAAATGGCAGTTTTGCAGTTATTTTATTCATTAGAATAAAAGATAGAGATGTAAGGAGGGTTACATGGAATCCATTGGTGGCAGGTTAAGGAGTCAGAAGAAAGCAAAGCAGGGAAATATCTGAGGTTGAATAAAAAGCAAAATGGAGAGAAATACACTCCTTTTACATTGATGGGTACAGGATAGTAAACAATTACAGATGTTATGCGGGCAACAATATAACAATGAGGGGTTCCACGATCTCATGCTCTGGTTGTGCCTTAAAGGTTCTGGAGCCCTGGCCAGTTTGGCTCAGTGGTAAGAGCATCAGCCTGGGGACTGAAGGGTCAAGAGCATGTATCTCAGTTGCAGGTTCCCAGCCCCAGTGGGGGTGAGTGCGGGAGGCAACCAATCAATGTCTCTCTCACATAGATGTTTCTATCTCTCCTCCTCTTCCTCCTCCTCTGTCCCTTGTCTCTTTCATTCTCTCTAGAAATCAATAGGAAAAATATGTATCCTCAGGTAAGGATGAAAGAAAGAAGAAAGAAAGAAAGAAGAAAGAAGAAGAAAGAAAGAAAGAAAGAAAGAAAGAAAGAAAGAAAGAAAGAAAGAAAGAAAGAAAGAAAGAAAGAAAGAAAGAAAGAAAGAAAGAAAGAAAGAAAGAAAGAAAGAAAGAAAGAAAGAAAGAAGAAGAGGAGGGAGGGAGGGAGGGAGGGAGGGAGGGAGGAAGGAAGGAAGGAAGGAAGGAAGGAAGGAAGGAAGGAAGGAAGGAAGGAAGGAAGGAAGGAAGGAAGGGTTTGGAAAATAGTATTATTCTGACATTTCAAAGATATCTTAGATGCACAAAGACAACAGATAGGCTCACTTAAGGTAAAGACTGACCTTTGTCAAGAAAGCTATAGGATGTGACTATTCGCCATGACCCATTTCCAGTTGGAATTTCTATGTTCAGACCATCCTATGTGCCTATGTGGTTACTTTCAATCTCCGATTTTGACCTCCCCTGAGCTTATCAGGTTTAGTATTGTTACCTGACCCCCATGGGTCAGTGATCCAAACTAAGGTCCTTTGGTCCAGTGTTACTCACACCAACAGAAGGAAACTGTGTTGAGCAAAACAGAGCTGAAACTGTATTCTTTGCTCAAGGAATGGAGAAAGGTGAGCTCATGCTCAAAAGGTGCCTTCTCCCTGGGTTGGGGAAATCAGGAGCCTTAAAGTGTGGGTGGGAAAGAGGCAGGTGCAGGGGTGGGGGGGTTCCTGAGAAAGGGTGGGGAGTTCTCAGAATTACAGGGGAGCATGTGTAGTTTCCAAACATGCTTGGAACATGCCTGACCATATAGGGAATGCTTCATTTTCATGTTAAGCCTCCATTCCTGGGAGTGATTGTTTTAGTATGTTCATGAAGGAAAGTTCATCAAAAGTTATCTTGGGAAGGGGCTTCTAGGGCCTCTTGGATCCTTCCAGTGCGGTCCTGTTCCTCAGTCTGGCTGTCAGCAGATTCTGTAGCCATTTCTCAGCAGACTGTCACGTCATTGCCTGTAAAGAAGCACAGTTTAGCAGCTTAAATTAGTGCTTGAAAGCGGAAGGGTCTTCTCAGCTGAAAACCTGGTGATGGTATCTGGCTCTTTTTTTTCCCTTCACAATGCTGTATGTAAAACAACCGTTAAGCCACTTATATTTAATGACCCTAAACTTGAAGGGGGTGAAGCTATGTGCTTTAGGCCACACAGCTAGAATAGAAGGGATAAGAAACTAAAATCAAGTCTTTACAATTATAATTGTGTTCTCTTTTTCACAAGTAACAGTAACCTATACATAGTCAGAGGCCAGAGTATCTGGGTGTACCTTAACTTGCATAGGATTTGAGTCCAGGGTCAGGTGAAAGGGAAGTTTTATGGGGTAGAATAAGAGCAAAGCAAGAAGTCAGTATTTTTGGTTGAGCAGAGGTGGCATTCCATTTGTTAATGGAAATCATTACCAGTTCTCAGAGTGCTACTGTAGTTCTTTTTACTAAGTTATGAAATGTATTTCTTTTTTGTTTTGAAAATATATTTTATTGGTTTTTTACAGAGAGGAAGGGAGAGGGATAGAGAGTTAGAAACATTGATGAGAGAGAAACATCGATCAGCTGCCTCCTGCACACCCCCTACTGGGGATGTGCCCACAACCAAGGTGCATGCCCTTGACTGGAATTGAACCCGGGACCCTTCGGTCCGCAGGCCAACACTCTACTGAGCCAAACCGGTCAGGGCTGAAATGTTTTCCTTAACATGATAAAGGCTTCTTCTGGAATTGTTGGATACTTATTAGCCTTTGACCTCTGCAGAAATAATCTTTATGGTCTTTTCACCCAAGAAAGTCCATAGGATGCTTCCCAATAGCTTCCATGTGGTTTTACAGATTCAAGATTTTATTAAAGTGGCCAGCAGAATATTAATGCAGGGGAAAGCTTACATCTGATAGGGAAGTAAAGGAAAAATGCAGCTCCATGTTTGGAAAACTCTGAAGAATGTATATTAAATTGCAGATGAAACTAAAGAAGAAAATCAGTGAGGCACAATCTGTATTTCCTCCTCCTGAGAAAGCTATGGTGTGAAGGAAGATGTCAAAAAAAAACTAGAAGATCCCAATTAAACCTCCCTAGCTTGTTAGGTTGTGCATTGAGAAGAATGTTGAACTTGGTAGAGGAGGGAAGGGTTCAACTTATATATATAACATATATATATATATATATATATATATATATATATATATATATATCACATAGACACAGACAATAGTGTAGTGATAGCCAGAGGGAAAGGTGGGTAATGGTAACAAAAGGGAGATAAATGGGGAAGGAAAGAGATTTTGCTTTGGGAAATGGGCCCAGTGTGCACAATGTGCAGATGATGTTTTGTTGAATTGTACACTTGAAACCTGAATGGTTCTGTGAACCAATGTCTCCCCAGTAATTTTTTTAAACACACACACACACACATACACACATATGAGAATTCAACTGTGTACTAAAACAAGAACATAACAGCTATTAACAGATTAAAAATAAGCTAAAAGTCCTCAGGTTAATAAAAAGCTGCCCCTGAAAGACAGCAGGAATCATCAGACAAAAGGCAAGGAATTAATATAGCCTGGAGCACAAACCCCAGGCCAGACAGAAAGACAAAGGAAAGCAGTTGCTTCTGCTGAGATTTCATGGAGAGAAAGATAAGACGACACTGAAAAGGATAAGTTATTGGTGATGAGACAGATGCTAGAAATCCAAAGGGGAAAATGGTAGCAACATCTACTGCATTCATTACATTAAAAATTAGAACTATAAGGAATAACTGTTCATTGTTTTAGATGTGACAGTAGTATTGCAATTATATTATTTTTAAAATCCCTTATCTTTCATAGATACATAAGAACTATTTGCAGATGAATAGGATGATGTCTGGGATTCACCTCAGAAAATTCAAAGAGGAGAGGAGTGGGTAAAGGCATAAGTGAAATATGATTGACTATGAATTTATAATTATGAATCAGGTTATAATGTACTTGTGGACTCATTATAATATACTAGAGGCCTGGTGCATGAAACCCATGCACTGGGGGGGTGGGGGAGTGTCAGGGTCCCTCAGCCCAGCCTGGTCCCTCTCACAGTCCAGGAGCCCCACAATCAATCAATAGCACCAAAGGGGAGGCCCTGCCCACCCACTGCAGCCCACAGGTCGGTGGCCTAGGCCTCCCTCTGTGGGGCGATCATGGGGCAATGGTGAGCCCTCCCCCCGACCAATCGCATTGCACCTGCCTTGGCTGGCCTGGCGCCAGTGGGTATCATAGCATCGCGGTCATCGGATGGTCGTTCCGCTGTTTGGCTGTTTGGTCGATTTGCATATTACGCTTTTATTATTATAGATCCTTCTACATTTTCATAACAAGAAGTAAAAAAAAAATACTAGGAAAAGTAAAGGTTAGATATAAACAACAAACCCATAAAATACTGGGGGAAATGTTGGTAAACATACCTGTAAGTCTTTCTAAATATAGATGGAATCCCTCAAGAAAAATTATTTGATACTATAAAATAGAAAACATTCACATGAATATCTATTTATATTTATATAAATAGATATATACATAGTACAGTGGGGCCTTGACTTACGAGTGTCCTGACTAACGAGTTTTTCGAGATATGAGCCCTCTCTCGGCTGATTTTTTGCTTTGAGTTGAGAGCTAAAATTCAGGTTACGAGCCAGCTTCAGATACCCCACCGCTAGTTGGCGCAGCGAACGTCACAGTGAATGCCACAACATCAGCCCAGCATCACGTGTCTCACTCGTGATTTGACATATGAGTAATTTGAGTTACGAGCTCCGTCACGGAATGAATTAAACTTGTAAGTCAAGGCCCCACTGTATATAGTTTCAGAAAATATTTAATGACATGAGAAATTGTTCATAATATGTTACTGAAACATATTAAGGGGTGAAAAAGACAGGTTTAGGGAATTTTAGAAATTAAGGGGACCATGGAAGAAACACAGGGCTGCAGAACAGCAGAAAGTATATTTCCATAGAATAGTGAAGCTGAAAAGCTGCAACAGGTACATTTCCATAGAATGAGGGAGCTGGGAACAGCAAAAGGTCTATTTTTACAAAATAAAGGGAAGGAAGCCCTTCATCCAGAAGGAGAAGAAGAAAGCCCAAGGGAATAGGAAAACAATAAGGAAGGATGGGACATGTGAGGTTGGACCTTTGAGCTCACAAGTTACTATAGTAGCCAGTCCGAGGAAATAGTGACCGATCAGAGGGGATATCAAGGTACCGAGATCTGCAGCCTTTATAAACCATGGCAGTAGGGACTCAATGGGACTCTTTACCCCTCCCCACGTGGGAATCTGTACTTGTTCTTTAATAAATTTCCATCTTTGCTATACCACCTTCTGTCCGTGGATTCATTCTTCAACTCCGGTGGACAAAGAACCCAGGACATCCTGCCCAGTCCAAAAATTCTGTTTCATTACTTATAAACATATTATAAAACTAATAGAGTATCATACAAAATTTTATATGCTTATATTTATTTATTCCTTTTGTTTATTGCTGGGCTACCACAGCAAACAACTCAGACAGAATCTGTGCCTTGGGTGGAGATATGTAATAAATAATCCATTATATCTAAAAGGTTTTCTGCTACCAATAAGAAGCACAGGATATTATGATAACATCTCATAGGAGACATAATCCAGTTGGGTTGAGAAAAGGCAATAAGGAGGAACAACTTAATTTTTTAGCTAACAACTCTGAGAGGTAACTGGAAACTAACTACAAAAAGGAAATAAACCTTAAATAAGAGTAATTTTCTCTTTCATGAAATGGCAGGTAAATTTTTATTTTATTCAATATACTTAACCATAATTTCAAATAGTATATTGAAATGCTTTTATAATCTGAAAGGAAACATTACAAAAATGAAATATAAGAATGAACAACTAGAAAATAGTGTTTCTTCCATATTATAGCTTCTTTGTCAGTAATACAAATGTATGCTGTTTGAAAGATCTTCAATCCTCAAAATGAAAGGGGATTTTATTTTCTTTAGTTTATCTTGGAAGGCTCTGATGTAATTAGAAAATTGTCAAATGAATCAGGACTTTTTGAAAATTGAAAACATAACTGTCTTTTAGTGCCAAGGCCTGGCAAAGTGACTTAATATATATGCATCTTGAAAAGAGGTGAAGGTGGTTGGAGTGGCACAATACACATTGTATATAAGTGGGTATTGATTTCTAAGTGTTGAGTAAGAAAACTGGAAATATAATTGCAGGGCAGAGTAATGACAGAGGGAAAGTAAATAAAAGGGAAGTGGACCGACCAAAAGAGAGGAACAGGACAGGGAGGGAGGGGCGGGGAGGAAAGAAGGGAAACGGGTATCTTGGTGCACACATATGTAGTAGGCACACATATGTGTGGTCATATATACAACTAAGGTTTACAAATTGCCACTGCATCAAAATAATGGAACAATATACAATAAAAGCAAAATAAATAAATAAAAACAAAATAATTAAGACCTTCCTACTTCACTTATTTGGTTTTGCTAGCATTGCTCTTATTCATCAAAACAGTAAGAAACCAATAAGCACTAGGTTTGCCAATATAACTCAAAGCACAGAGAGTTTTTAGGCTTCCGAGTCCTTCTTAGAAATGTAATTTCCTCATCATAATCTCCTATGCAAGAAATGGAAAATATTTCATTTGTCAAGAATCATCTTTGGTGCAAAGGAAAATAGAGCAAAAACATTTTTGTTAGAAGTTAAAAAAAAATAAGTTTTCTGTCACTTTAACCTAATAAGTTGAGATTTATGCCAATTTTTAGTTTTACCAAGGACCATCATTTCTTTACCTGATGTAATGGGAGTCATAATAAGTAGGAGAGAGAGTTAGATTGGTGTGACTGTTGCTATATTAGTGAAAGTTACTCAGTCTTTCAGAGCATCTGTTTACATCAATAAAATTAGCTGTGTCAAAATGACATAACATATGTATGCAAAGTAAGCTTTTGGTGAACAGCAAGTATATAAACTGTTAAAGATTACCCATTCATGAATTAATAAACACTCAGATCAGTGCAAAAAAATTTTAAATATTTTTATTGTTTTTTTAGAGAGAGAAGAAGGGAGAGGGAGAGAAAGAAACATCAATGTGAGAGTGAAATAACAATCAGCTGCCTCCTGCATGCCTCCCACCCCTTCAGGGATTGATCCCACAACCCAGGCATGCACCCTGATTGGAAATTGAATGGGAAACCTTTGTGTGACAGGGTACAAAAAATTTTTTTAACCAAACTATTTTTGCTATTTGATTTATTATTCTATTAGAGGCCTGGTGCACAAAATTCATGAACTGGGAGGGGGCAGCAGGGGGCGGTGACCCTCAGCCCAGCCTGCACCCTCTCCAATCTGGGACCCCTTGGGAGATGTCTGACTGCCAGTTTAGGCCCGATCCCTGTGGGCAGTCAGACATCCCTCTCACAATCCAGGACTGCTGGCTCCCAACCGCTTGCCTGCTTACCTGCCTGATTGCCCCTAACTGCTTTTCCCTGCGAGCCTAATCATCCCCTAACCCAGGGGTGGGCAAACTTTTTGACTCGAGGGCCACAATGGGTTCTTAAACTAGACCAGAGGGCCGGAACAAAAGCATGGATGGAGTGTTTGTGTGAACTAATATAAATTCAAAGTAAACATCATTACATAAAAGGGTACGGTCTTTTTTTTTTTTTTAGTTTTATTCATTTCAAATGGGCTGGATCCAGCCCACCGGCCGTAGTTTGCCCACGGCTGCCCTAACCACTCCCCTGCCAGCCTGATGGACGCCTAACTGCTCCCCTGCTGGCCTGGTTGACCCCAACTGCCCTCTCCTGCCAGCCAGGTCACCCCCAACTGCCTTCCCATGCAGGCCTGGATGCCCCCAACTGCCGTCCCCTGCAGGCCGGTCCCCCCCAACTGCCCTCCCCTGCTGGCCTGATCACCCACTACAGCCCTCCCCTTCCGGCCCTCTTGTTGCCACATGGGGGCGGCCATCTTTGACCACATGGAGTGGCCATCTTGGGTGAGGGCGTGACAGTCAATTTGTATATTACCTCTTTATTATATAGGATTCTTTAATTAAAACTCAAGAAATGGCATTGTATTTTCTGTGTTCAAAAGTCTTATCTTTGTATTCTACGGAGGTTTTCCTTATACTTTCATCCTTTATATTTTGATTTAAGATGACAGTATTTCTACTCAGAATTATAAAAATTGGTCTTCAAATGAAAAATAAGCTTAAGCTATGTGTCTGTCAAGTAAGTAGTACCTAAAACAAATAAACAAAGAAATAAAACACCCCACCAATCTACCTAAAACCAGAAAAATCTGTGATTTTTTTGGTAGGCAATTTCTTTGCAATGAAATACCCTATGATTGAATTACAGAACAGCCTGGGTGGAGAAAGGCATTACTATAAACCGAGGAAACCAAGACTGCATTTTACTCACAAGATTTAGGTTTGAACTGATTAAAGAGCACTTAATAAATCCACTTGGCTAAAGTTATGGCACTTGCGGGAGATTTGAAATAGGGCTATAATTGTGAAAAGTTCATGGGATGCCAATTCATACGAGCGACTATAATAAATGTGGCCAGAAGTAACAGGTCTGGGACTGTGGTTCAGATAAATTTTCCAAGGTAAAACAGCACTAAAAAGGTGTTCTACACGGAGAGAATTTTCTTTCATGATTCACAGCAGCAGAGGCTTTCAAGAGACAAAGAACCTAGCAACTCACTGGATAATAGTGTGTTTGCTGCTGGAAAGCAAAGGAAATAAGAAGCTGGAGATAGGAGACTTGCAATAAACTAGATAGGCCTGAAGAGCTATGTGCTTTGATAATCACCAAGCAAAACAACAAGTTTAGACTGTGGATGGAGACCTTAGAGCTTACAGAAAAAGATATCTTTTCTGTACTTAACTTGTTGGATTATGTAGAGCAGAACAGCCTTCTGCTTAAATGGTTTGCTGCACATTCATCCATTTGAGGGCAGAATGTGAACATTTTAAACTGAACAAATCCATCCTGCCTCAATGATGTGTCTGATGTAATATTTATAATCTATGATATGAATACAACTTCCTTATCATTTGTCCACAATTTGCAAGTGTTAGGCAAATCCTACACCCACGAGTCTCTTAACTGTCCCATTAGAGTCTTTCTCTATATTTAGGAACCACCTGGGACACTGTTAAAAATGAAGATTCCCATTCCCTACCCTCCCCCCCATTCTGATTCAGTAGATTTGAGGTGAGGCATCATTAAGAAATACCGGAAGTGGCTCCAAAAGCCTGTAGCCCACAAGGTAAAGCCATATCCTAGATAATAAATTTTCACCCATCCATTTTCTAAAGAGAACAATAAGAAATTTATTTGGAACCTTATTCTTCAAATTTGTTTCCTATTCCCCATATTTCAATTATATAATAAATGAAAAAGAAGATTTATCCGTGGATGCTTAAACCAGTGGGTGAAAGTTTGATAAGGAACAATAAATTGTCATAGTCTGCAAGTAGCTCTCCAAGAAATATGCATTAATAATGGTACTTATTTAATAAGTAAAATATAATTTAAATTGACCTTAGAGCAATGAAATCTGGCAGATGCTATTTTAGCCAAGTGGTAAAAGTGAATATCAACAGTAGTGGGACAAATGAATTTCACATTAAATAGCATATCAAGTCTGCAATATTTCTGCCAAAATTTCATAACCTAAATTGAATCATGAGGAAATATTTCACAAGTATGTAATTAAATTAACTGGCCTTTACACTTTAAAGGTATTAAGTCATGAAAGCTAAGGAAGGACTAAAAACATGTCCCCAAGTTAAGGAAACTAAGGAGACTTGACAACTAAATCCCATACATGATCCCAGATTAAATGCCAGACCAGAAAGAAAAAAGAAAAAAAGAGAGGTGGGTTGTGTATGTTTGTTTGATTTTTCCTATAAATGACATTGTTGGAATTGTGGAAAGAAATTTGAGTGAAGTTTGAGGGTAAGGTGGTTGAATTGTACACATGTTAATGTCCTAGTTTTGATGGGTTTTCTGTGGTTATGTAGGAGAGGATCATTCTTTTAAAAAAATATACATTTAAAATTTAAAAATAATATGGGACTTGTTCTTAAATGGTAAAGAAAATATAGAGAAAGCTAGACAGTCAGGCAAAAACAGAAAGAGAATGATAAAGCAAATGTGGTCAAATGCTTACAAGAGTGGAATCTGAGTGAAGGTACGCAGGTGTTGTACTATTCTTGCAACTTTCCTGTGATTTTAAAATTACTTCAAAATAAAAGATAAAAGAGAGAGAACAATCTGAAATTCATCACTGTAAAATGGCAACATGAAGCAACAGGTTTTATATTTATCCCGCTATATACCATTTATAAGGGATACATCTAATATATAAAGTCACAGAAGTATTGAAAGTCAAAGATATGGCAAATACTAGCCAAAAGAAAACTGGTAAAAGCATAGTAAAAGGAAGAATTAGAAAAGAAGCATTACAAAAAATAACAGAGGAGTGTAAAGATGCTTAATTCATCAGTTCTAAATTTATATGTCTGTACCTAATTGCATGGCATCCTATCTAATAATAGAGAAACATGGTATTTAACCGTACCTCTGACATGCTTCCCATTGGCTAATCAGGGCGATATGCAAATTAACTGCCAACCAAGATGGCGGCCGGCAGACAGGCAGCTGAAGTGAACAGGAGGCTTGCTTGCTCCAGTGATGGAGGAAGCCAAGGTTCCCCGCCTGCCGCTGCCAGTCTCTGAGCTGCACTCTAAGAAACAATGGTACAATTATAGAAGCTAAACAAACCCCAGAAACCTGCTTTCAGCCAGCCAAGCCTCAGAGCTGGAGTTGCAACAGTGTTTCAATTATAGAAGCCAAAGAAATCCAGATACCTGCTTTCAGCAGCTGAGGTCTCAGAGCTGGAGCCAAACATCAGAGCTAAAGCTGGCTCTCAGTTCCAGTGACAGCCATAGAAGGTAAATAAATCCCAAGAATAAAAAGGAAAAAAGAAAAAAAGGAGAGGTTAGGGGCTTCAGTCACCCGCCAGCCTGAAAACGGCCCTCAGCCCCTCACCCAGACTGGCCAGGCACCCCAGTGGGGACCCCCACCCTGAAGGGGGTGTGACCAACTGCAAACAGCCATCATCCCCTCATCCAGGCTGACCAGGCACCCAAGCAGGACCCCCACCCTGATCCGGGACACCCTTCAGGGCAAACCAGTGCACCAGGCCCCTATCCTATATAGTAAAAGGGTAATATGCAAACTGACGCTCAATGCAGGAGCTGCCCTCTGGTGGTCAGGGTGCTCTCACATGGGAGGAGCTCTGCTCAGCCACAGGCCAGGCTGATGGCTGCCAGTACAGTGATGGTGGTGGGAGCTTCTCCTACTTCCTCAGCAGCGTTAAGGATGTCCGACTACAGTTTAGGCCTGCTCCCCGCTGGTAAGTGGGCATCCCCCGAGGGCTGCTGGGCTGCCAGAGGGATGTCTGATTGCCATCTTAGGCCCAATCCCCAGGGGAGCGGGCCTAAGCCAGCAGGTGGTCATCCCGTGAGGGGTCCCAGACTGCGAGAGGGCACAGGCCGGGCTGAGGGACCTGCCCCCCCCCCCCCCCGAGTGCACAAATTTTTGTGCACTGGGCCTCTAGTCAAAATATAAGATGTAAAGTGAAAATGGACAAAACCATAAGCAGAAATTAGAGATGTTAACATATCACTCTAAAACCAATAGATGAATCAGACAGAAGTCAGTAGGCACAGGGAAACTTGTACATTAGCAAACTTGATCGATGAGTTTACATAGAATACTGCACTTTAAATGTACAGAATACACATTATTTTTTATTTATCTTTATTGTTGAAAGTATTACAGATGTTCCTTTTTACTTCCCCATTGACTTTCTGCACCCCACCCTGACCTCCCCTCCCCCTCAGGCCTTCACCACACTTCTGCATATATATGGGTTATGCATATATCCATATACGTTTTTGGTTAATCTCTCTCCACACACACCCCCACATATAGAATACTTACAAAAATTCCCCAGATATTGCACCACACATATAACAGATTTCATCCCATTTTAGAGGATTGGTATCTTACAGACTTTAAAACCTTTTGCAGTTGGTGAGCTTATTAAAAAAAAAAAAAAAAAAAAAAAAAGGCGTCTTCAGAATGCACCAGAAATTATGTGCATTAAGTAGAAATAATCAATTGCAAAAATATTGTAGTTCAATATATCATAGACTTGACTAAGCACTTATGGGGCAAAATGCATGAAAAAGTGAAAAAGTTAAATCTTTTGTGGCATATTCTATTGCAGCTGATGAAAGCACAGCTATAAATATCATCACACAGTGAGCTATATTTATTCATGCTGTCAAGGGGAATTTTGATGTGACCAAAGGACTTTTGGGCAGAATGCCCATTATAGAAATAACATCAGGAAATGACTTTTTGTGAATGTTAGGAAAATGTTCAAGTTGGACAAATTCAAAATTAGTACTGTAGTCAAGATCACAGACAGTGGTCCTATCACAAGTTTAATTCAAGTAGTAACTTGGTCCTAGGTCACAGAACATTGTATCATTTTCCAGGGAGATCTTTACCGTAAAAGTTAAAAATGAAACTCATTGTCAAAGTAGCCATTATCACACAGACTGTTTGAATCTCAGACAACCCAGTACTTGGATTGATGAATTAAATATTGTACTGCTTGAAAGTATCTAGCTTAGTGGTGACATGGAGCTGAGGACAATTTTTAAACTTTTCCAAAAAATCTACTTGATTGTTTCATCCATGGAAAGCACCCAGGATAGTTTACTGTAGCAGATTTGAACTTTGGGGTTGGCATTACAGTCCATTTAACCCCAACTCTTTCTGTGAATGGGTGTTCATAGAACCTTACACAAAAATAGATGATTCCTTTCCCTTATTCCTAGAAAAATTGTGGCTTTGGGAAGCTCTTGGGCAAGGAATAATAACTATCTCACCTCCCTACCCTGAAATTGGTTTCTAGGAATGAAAGTATTGCCTCAGTTACATTCTCAAGATTGTGTAGTTGAGAACTGAATTCCAAAAAAAATTATATCTGACTTGACATTTTATATTAATGACCTAATATTTTGCAATTAACCTTCCTCTATGAATTACCCAGAGGACATTATGTTAAGTGAAATAAACTAAACACAAAAAGACAAATACTACATGATCGCACTTATATAAAGAATATAAGAAAATTGAACTCATAGTAACAGAAAATAGAATGGTAGTTACCAGGGGCTTGGGGAGGTGAGAGAAATGGGAAGATATTGATCAAAGGGTACAAACTTTTGATTATAAGTTCTGGAGATTTAATGTACGGGGTGGGGCAAAAGTAGGTTTACAGTCATTGGTACAAAAAATAATACAATAATTAATAAATAATAGTACAATAATAAACTCACAACTACAAGCCTACTTTCGCCCCACACTGTGTGACATGCTGACCATAGTTAGTAATGCATTATACCCTTGAAATTTGCTAAGACAGTACCAGGTAAACTCAATGTTCTCACCACACACACCCACAAAAAGATAACTATGTGAGTAGGTGATTAATAACATTGATTGCGGTAATCACTTCACAATATCAAACATCACATTATATACCTGAAATATACAAAATTTTTATTTGTTAAAAAAAAAAGTGTTTCTCATCACTAGAATATAAGCAGGAGATGGATTTCTGAGTCAGTTTTGTTTGTTGATGCGTACACAGCATCATAACCTGTAATAGAGCTCAATATTTGTTCAATGAACAACAACCACAAAAACAGAATGATGTACAGAAGACCTCCTAGGCTAGCAATATGCTTCCTGATAATCTGGATAAGACCTTTAATTTACTCAACAAACATTTACTGGGTTCCAGTGACGATTCAGGGGCTATGCTAGACATTGTATATTATATGGTGGAAAAAACAAAAATGCTGACATGACCTTTACCCTCATGGAGCTTACAGTCTACTGTGGAATCACTGAACCAACAACCAACAAAAATTACAGGCGCACCAAGCTGTTCAGAGCACACAAGGCCTTCCGAGGTCATTTCTATAGGCAGCTGATCTCTGTGGGTCTGCAGTGAGCCCTACCGTGAAGATGAAGGGTAAAGAAGACTGGGACAGACCCAGCGCACCTGTTCCTCTTCCCTCAGAATTACGTTAGTGGGTTGGCAGCAGCGAGGAGGCCCAAGTAAAGTATTTTCCTGGAGAATGGTAGCATTTAGATTCAGGCACTAGCAGGAAGGCAGTTTTCTAAAGTAGTCCCCTGGCTGCTTTCAGTCAGGTCCTCATTAGCCTTGATGTGGGTTTCCCTTGATGGTGCCCTTTACCCTGACTTAGGGAGACTGCAGCTTTTAAAGAGGCAGTTCAGTCCCCACTGTGGCTCAGTCCTTGGCCTAATTTAGGTAGTACAATAATGCTCTCCCACTGTGAGCATGATGAGATGGTTTTCCTGTGATTTCTTGTGTGAGAATAGCTGACCAAAATCTACAAGGAAACCACTGGGCCCATGAGTCTTTTGGACTTTGCTGCAGTGAAGCTGGTGTCCTGTTGATAAAACAGGCTCATAATGGAGCTAGTCCAGAAGCGAAATGTCCCTGTCGCTCCCATAACTACCTGTTCCAGATAATCACAGCCTTTAGTATTTGAGAGGTCCTGATAGATTATCTGACCTAGTCCCAGCACTTTAAAAAAAATTTAGGAAACGAAGACCTTAAAAGTCTAAGTTGTTCCTGTTTGACAATTTAGGGGCTGAAAATACCTGGGATCTCAATGCAATCCGATTCATTAATGGGTAAAACTTGTTTTAAAAGTTCAGGATCCTTCTCACATCAAGAGGGATATTTTAAGGTAGGCCTAAGAGTACCTCCTAATGTGTGTGTAATCTTTCATGGCCTTAAACCCATGTGGATCATGGCATTACACACTGTTATGCCCAGATTTCAAGATTCCCAAGAGCCCACCAGGGAGCCAGCGAGTCCGATGCAAAAGCAAAGAGTCTTTTATTCCTACCCTCCTTACTGACACAGCAGCAGGTGGCAGAGAGAGACCTACCCCGGTGTGAAGAGGAGTTTTATAGGGGGGTGGAGTAAGGGGAGGAGAAGGGACTGTGGGCCCTGCCAATTGGCCAGGCACAAGTCGGTGTCTCGTTACACAGGATGTGGTCATATCGATGGCGTGCACTTCCCTTGATTGTCATTGGTTAGTTTAGAGAAATCCTGGGTGTGGCTAGCAGAGGCTTGGGCTTCCGGGAAGAAGCCTTGCCGAGCACATGGCTCTGCCCAAAAATGGAGGACCCAGGGTAAGATGGAGGGCATAGTCCTCGCCCTTTCACACACCACCTCATAAATATCCTTCTTACCCAGGCAAAGAGTTCTTTACCCATGGCCCTGGCCACCTGTTGGGGCTGTCTCTTTGAGAGCCCACACTTGCAAAGCTTTCCGACTGAATACCATGATGAAGAAACACTAAAAAAAGAATCCATCCTAATGTCAGGTAGATACTGCCTCCTTAACCATGAGGCTATTGGAGGCTAACACATCCAAAGAATTGTTTCCCTCCTTGAACTTTAAGTATGCCTTTTAAAAGGTAATATAATGAAACGTGTGTGTAGCCATTGTTCTTTGTTCCTCAACAAATGTCTACAGAAAAAAATGAATAAAAAATAAGTTTCTGTCATTCAGTCATTACCAGAAATGGGAGACAGAGATTGGAACACAATCAACATGAAAGTTATGCTTAATGCCTTAACACTGATAAAGTTCACCTAACCTGTTGATAAAGTAAATTTTATTGTTAAGTAAAACCATAAGTTGTTTTTATTATAGCTGTAGTGGATTTTGCATACCTATATCCATATCCCCTCTAAGTGTTTATTGAGATCATGGATTAACAATCATAAATCAATTCCCCAGGGTTAAAAGTGTGATTGAGGCCATTATACCAGAGCAAAGTTATGGTGGATATTCCTGGGAAACCTGTGACGTGGACTTCATTATCATTGCCCTCTAGCCAACTGGCAATGCTAACCGCAGGCAAATTATCTGAGGGAGATATTTGCCCTCTTTAGCTTTTTAATATTCAGTGCCCAGCCGAAGAATAATTGTTATTAAATAGAATGTTCAAATAAGTAGAGGCCAAAAAAACCCCACATTGGTTTCTGAACTTATAGGGGGACACTACTTGTTACAGAAGCAACATGGTTTGCAATGAAGCACAAATGCTTTCCAAACTTTGACCCCAACACCTAGAATTGCTTTACTCTATTTTAAATCTTGACTGACTGCTTTAAATTAAAGTTGACATTTCAGTGAGAACAGGAAACAGAACTGGACCCCTACAGACTAAGCTGAACTAAAGAGGTTTACAGGTTTACAGTAAGCATTCATGAAACATCTTTATTAGTATGCATGCCACATTTTAACTCTGACTGCCTTGACTCTTATCTTGGGGGCTTTACCCATAGAGCAATGTTTGTGTTTCAGAGCAAAAGGGAGCTGTGAATTAGTCCTGAGGCTTGAGAGGACTTATAAGTAACACTTTGTCTTTTATTTCAAAATAGGTAACCAACTGAGAGATAGAAGCAGGAATGGGTGGAGAGGTCAGAGGTTACTGTAGAAATTCTACCATATTTAAACATGAGGTGAGTCATCATACTTGCTTTTACAATGATAAGGGGAAAGCAGTAAACATAGAGGCTGCAATAAAAAGAATACAGGTAATCAAGGATGTCCTGAAAAGACCAAAGTAGCCTTGAGGATTGAAGGCTCCAATGTGAAGAAGTACATATGACATGGATAGGAAATATAAAAATGTGATATAATCACCAAAACTGGCCAACAAGATTGTGTCCTGTGTACTCCAAGGAGTATAATTCACATGGAATCGGACGTCAGTGGCACACCTGGAGTTATAAATATTGATAGCAAATTTTTGGACTGGAACCTGGATTCTGGAATCTAAGAATGAGTCCATAGACAGAAAGTGGTATAGCAAAGATGGAGATTTATTGAAGAACAAGTACAGACTCCCACGTAGGGAGGGGAAAGGGTCCCACTGAGTTCCTTTTCCCTATGGCTTATAAAGGCTGAAGATCCTGTGTCCTGACATCCCCTCTGATTGGTCAATATTCCCCTTCGAATTGGTTACTATAGTGATTCCTAAGGCCCTCCTCCCTCATAGTCTTTTCATTCCTCTGGGCTTTCTTCTTTTCCATCTGAATGAAGGGCTTCCTTCTCTTTATTTTGTAAATATAGGCCTTTCTTGGCTACTTCCAGTTCCCATGCCTTATGTAAATACAACTGTTGCTGCTCCCTTGTCTTTTGGAGATGTAACTGCACCTGGCTTCCTTGTGTTATGGAAATGTACCTTCTCCCCGTCTACAGCCCCGTGCTTTTCCATGGACCCCAATTCTAAAAAAATCTCTAAGCCTGCCTGTGTTCCCCCAAAATTCTAGCTTCAATATGAATATAGATACAGATATTTCACAAGAATATCCTGAAGCTATGACACCTCCAAAGAAGGAGCAGTTAGTTCTTTCCAGAGAGATTAAATAAAGCTTCATGGAGGAGGTAAAGTTTGCGCTGATTCTTGAGGATGAATAGTTGCTTTCTTAGAGAAAAAGAAAAGAAAAGGCTGAGAGTGAAAGAATAAAAGAATGTTACAAAATGCACAGGCCCAGCTGCCAGGCCTAATTGCCTGTTTTAGCTCAACTCCCCAGGCTCCCCCCCCCCACTAGAGATAGGAGCAGAGGGAAAGACGCCCTCCCTGAGGAGGTTCCAGGAGATAGCCCCAACAAAGGGCAGGCTTCAATCAACCATTGAGATAAACAGGTTGTAAAAACACCAAGCGGGAGTGCCTTATCCCTATCAAGACACAAACCAGACCCCTTTGGAATTCCTTTGTTCTCCTCTTACCCTCCTGCATGCCACCCCTCCCTGATGTGTGATTTTTGGCATATAAAAAGATGAAAAACCCCTGACTGGGCGCCCATCTCCTCTGCTCCTGCGTGAGTATGAGCTGAGCCCCAGCGCGCGCTGGAATAAAACCTCTTGCAGTTTGCATCGAGGGACGTCTCCTGCGGTTGATTGGGGTCGCCGTCGGTCGGTGGGACGGAGTGGGATCCCTCTGCGGGGTTCTCACATTAGCTTTCAGGGAGAAGGCATGGGATGAACAAAGTGGAGAGGCATGAGAGAGCGTTCGGTTCATAGGCACTAAGCCATCATTTTTTGAAGTTCCAGAGGTTTTTGAGATGGCTATAATAAAGGCACAAAAAAATAAAATGAATTATAGATGGAAAGTGAGGTGCTAGTTCACAAGGACCTTGTGTGTGGCATACCCATTACACGAGCTGTCTTGTAAGAGCAAGGAGCCATGATGAGTGGATTTTAACCATGTGAACTGGAGGACCCCACAAGCAGGAGACCTTAATTCAAATGAGCCTATTAAACAAGGAAGGAAAGTCCTCCGCTATTAAACATTTAGGCCTGTCTCATGGCTAAGCCTGCATCCCACATAACGCTAAAAGTACCAAAATATCATGGGGTACATGGAGCCTTAAAGTCAGCCCAACCCCATGCTGAAAACTGAAACATATATACACAAATGAAAAAAAATTAACATTAATTCTTTAGAGTTAATTACGGTTCTTGTGTTGTTGGTTTTTTCCACATAATTGTCACTTTTTTAAAAAAAAATCTTGGAAACAAAATTAGACACGTGGGAAAGACAGTTGCTAGGCATAAGTATGTGAGGGAGATAAAAATTTTCTCCTAACCAACCTGGTCTGTGCAGGCTTCCTGCATGAGAGAGAATTTGTGAAGATTTATGAATGAGGCCAAAAAGGTGGCTTGCACAATAGAGGGATGAAAATAGTCGCAGGCCTATCACTCAGTGCAGAACAGAAATGGAGTACAAATGCCTTCTTTAGCACCTTAATATTTTCAAAAGTGATTTGACCTACATAATATTATTTGACCCTTAACTTTAAGTAAACCTTTTTTCTTTATTCATTATTTAATTCATTATTTAATGAATATTTATAGAATGATTACAATGCTCTGGAAATGAGCCAGTCCCCCGGGAGGAAACAGTACCAGGATAAACATGTTCCTGCCTCAGGTAACATAGACACCAGAGGGGAAAGGCTACCCAAAATAGATTAAGGGACCAAGAAACAATTATGCAACCATCATCGGAAGTCCCATGAAGAGAAAAGGAAATGCTGAGATAGAGATGAGGACAGAAATATTTCAATTAAATTTAGCAACAAGGAAGTTGTAAATTAAATGATTCCACAGAGAAGAAAAAGGAACAATTTGCTTTCAAGAGAAGGAAGAGTCAAAGAGAAGACGGAAATTAATTTAGGAAGGTTTGTAGGGTTCCTGGTTGGAAAATATGCATTTGTTTCTTAAGACCACTTCCTCCATAAAATTTGAGGCAAGGTTTCTGCTGAATGAGGGAGTAAGAAATAGGTTTTAATAAAATGGACACATATGTAATACCCTTTGTAATACTTTAAGCAATAAAAAAAAAAAAATTAAAAAAAAAAAAAAAGAAATAGGTTTTAGAGCTTTGAACAGATAGGTTTGCCTTATGGAGTAGAAATATGAACCTATTGGAGAAACATAGTTGGATTTGGAGGCTATATTAGGTGCCAAATTGAGACTTGGGATGATTAAGGTATAGTGAAGCGTTAACCATGTGATTTTCCCCAGCAATGTTCAACTGGCCTAGGTGTAGACATGAAGAAGATATATAGCAGCGTTTATCCAAGGTTTGAGGTTTTCCTCAAAAAGTAAAATAGAGGGGGAACAATATAGGAGAATTATGATTATCTGGAAGGAAAAGATTCTAATAGCACAGTGCATTTGATCTGAGCAAAGAGAAGAAAAATCAGGAGAGAATGAGTAGATGGTAAATAATGGTGTGATTGAAGGATTGGAGAGCTAGAAGATTACAGAGGGAATTAAGGGGGAATTTGGAACACAGAACGGGAAGATTGGAGAAGGTAAAAAGCCACACCCGAATGAGGGTCAGAATGATGCTGGGTGACAGGGGAGGCCTGCGCCCTGGTAGTGACTGACGGGTAAGCACAGATGTGACACAGATGTGGCAGGGTCAGTACCCGTTTCTCTTTAAGGAACCCCATAATCACGCGTATCATCAGGGATGGAATGTTTCTGTAGTGATGCACTACAAGAAACAGCTACTCTGCAAAGCCTGGTGAGGGCAAATAGGACACAAGGACCAATGAGTAGATGAGTCTTGAAGCAGCCCCCTGACTTGGCCAAGGTTGCACGGCCAAGTTCATGATGGAACCAGGACGAATTTGAAAGTTATCTAATCCTCGTTGGCTATTTTTTCCACCATATTAAACTTTACTGAGTGAAGTGCAGCCAGCCCCAGACTGGAAAGCGAGATAAAGGAAGTGAAATGTGTATAGGTTTTCTTAATAAGAATAACAATACATTTAGGCTTTAAGTGGGAAAGAGCCTATCCACGTTAATGTTACATCTTTTTTTTTTTTTTTTTGAAATTTCATTGTCAAAAACTCACTTTGCCTAAAGGGAAACTGAGGTATAGAACGTAAAATAATTTGCTCTCTATTGTTCAGCAATTTAATTTTAGAGACAAGAATAATGATTGCTTCTTAGCCCTACATCATAAGCACTTACTCCCAAATCAAGTGGGCTAAATAAAAGGCAAGGAAAATTAGTTCTGCTCTCTGTACCCTCGCCTGGTAATGAAATATTCAATTAAAAGAAATTATGAGCCTTTAAGGATGATTGCTCTTGCACAAAGCGAACCGGAATGGAAATGCATAACTACGATTCCATATCCATCATATAAGACTATTAATTGGAACAATTTTCATAAAAGCTCAGGTTGAACAATCTCATTAAGAAGGCATACCTTGTGAAGCAATCCTCGGCATCGAGTTTGGACCATGTTCCAGGGTTTCCTGCCCTTTGAGCCACCAATTCTGAATTGCTTCAGAGATGTCATTGTAGCAGTATTTAGTGCCCTGACAGCTGAGGGCTTGCCGAGGTCTTGTCAGATAATATTTCCATGGTTTTGCCTTATAAACACAACATTTTTCAAAGGTTCCAAAGATGGAAATTAGATGATGTGCATGCACTTTATTTATGTAGAGGTTATTTTTTGGAAGAGCATTTTGTTTATAGATAAGTACATTATTGGGGGGTGGGGGTGGGGAATAGAAGTCCTTACCCAATCATCTAAAGTTTAAGTAAATTTTGAATTTCTGACCTAGGAAGTCCTCTTAATAGCATACCCATAAAATATTTTTGAATTAAAGTTTGATAACATAAATGTATTCACAAATATGTCACAAAATTTCATTTGGCAGCTCTACTATTTTTCTTCAATTCAGTTAATACTCAATCACTGCTTTTGGCAAATGCATTAGGATATTCAGAGTAGGAGGGAGTTCTTAAGCTCACTGAATACAGACTGACATTTAGGTTTTTTTCTTTAGTATTTCCTGTGTACCATTTCCACACAGAAATATTTTTTTATAATTAATCATTTCTTCAGACCATTAGGTATTCTGCCAGGATTTTGATGTACTCTCATACAGCCACTGCTAACAAAGAATAGTGTGGATTTAGTGAAATCTGTATCTGCTGGGTTTGGCTCCTGTTTAGAACTATATTTCAGTATTTTCATACTAAAAATTCAAATGAATGGCTACAAGGAAGGAAGAAAATATTAATATCCACCTTTGGCAACAATCAGAGAATATGATTGAAGCAAGTTATTATTATTACTAGAGGCCCGGTGGACGGATTCGTGCACCAGTGTGGTCCCTCAGCCTGGCCTGCGGGGATTGGGCTGAAACATGCTCTCCAACATCCCCCAAGAGGTCCCGGATTGTGAGAGGGCAGTTCTCAGATGGCACACCCCGGAATCGGGCTCCCTTCTCTCTGGTTCTGGGTGCATCACCAGAAACCACAGCTGCCAAGTCACCACAACTCAGCAGCTCCTGCATTGAGCATCTGCCCCCTGGTGGTCAGTGCATGTCATAGCTACCGGTTGAATGGTCGGATGGTCGCTTAGGCATATATATATATATATATATATATATATATATATAGATATATAGAGAGAGAGAGAGAGAGAGAGAGAGAGAGAGAGATTATAGTTAATATTTGTTGAGTACTTACTATATTCCAGGCTCTCTTCTTTGCTTAGTCTCCCCAACTGTTCCATAAAGATGCCATATTCTTATGGTACTCTTAGGCAACACAACAAACTCTATAATAGTTTCTTGTACCCATTAAACTAATAGAAAAATTATTGTAGAACTGATCAGTTCTATGTACAAATATTATTATATGAGCTTGAGTTTTTAGATTGAAACTAGCACTGTGCAGGCAACTGTAACCCCAATTGTAGATATTAAAAGAATGGTTGTATTTTTGCTCCAGAGACCATTGAGTTAAGACAAGGAAATTCGCTACTAAGGAATTATGTAGCAAGCAACCTTAAGATGACCCATCATGCTTGCTAAACAATTACAGTGCAATGGGATGTGATAAAGACCAGGAAGTCTGTATGCATCAAGGGACCAGTCCTGGGGATCTCCTTAGGATAAATGTAGACTTAGGTTTGGGTGAAATGATTTCTCCTCTGGACTGTATCTATATCATTTTCTATGACATTATTCCCAGCTATAGTTTACTAATTCTGAGTCCAGTAGCCACTTCAAAGTCAGAAGTAACAACTTGGCATCACAAACAGAATGGGGTACCCTATAGCATATCCCCTAAGAGAGTGACTCCTGAGAATGTAATCACATTCAATCCACTGGACCTAGAGTTGGTCAGAGAAAAGTACATTGCAAATCTAAAAACAAGAACAGAGGAAGAAAGCACTGTGAAGCTCTCAGACTGGGTAGTGTTGGGGTGTTTTGGTTTTTTTTTTTTTTTGTCTCTTAATGGAAAGAACATGTAAGTCCCAGTGAGGTGCCCAGGATGAGATGTTCAGAGTGAGTGGGAGGATCTTTACAGACTGTGGAGTAAGGAGAATTGTACAAGCAAATGTTATGAAGCCAAATGGAAATAAATGATCCCTTAGACCATAATGAGTGAGAGAGATACGGCTCCCACAATGGGCACTTGTGGGTTACCACTGAGACTTGGTGCCTCAAGAGATGGTGGTTTAAAACAGGGATTCACCACAGAGAAATAATGTTGTCCACTACTGTGAAGTCGAATGACACCGCAGTAGAAAAGGCGGTACCCAGTTTAGAAATTTGATTTAACTCATGCAATTTTCAAAATCAAGCTGCCAGAAAAAATTCTACCAGACCCAGGTACTCTACTTCTCCGTAGATTCCTGACTCAACTTGCAATTGGTTTAAGGATTATCCCCAAATTAGGAAGGAAGCTGTCCTTGGACTTGAAAAGAGGAAGACAACTACAAAAAGTTGTACCTTGGTGCTGTTTAGAATTTTAAATGTCTACAATTTCATTCATAATTATCTTTTGGTATAAGTGGTGTTCCACTCATTTACCCAAAAGGACAGAAAAGGAATTCCTACAAATGTCAAGAGATGATCAGAACGAATCCCCAATTGATATAAATCCTTCAACAGCAAGAGTGTGAAGGTTGAGATGGAGGCTGCAGCATGGGTGGACCGTCTACCAGCAGAGATTTAAATTGAAGGGAAAAAAAGAATTCTAAATTTCTCAAAGCCATAACTAAAGTAAATTGCCAGAACATAATAGGTGGTTTGAGACCTAGCTATTTCCTGGGATTTTCTGTTTTTAGTTTAGAACAAAAAAACAGCAATCTACTTTCTTTGACCTGTTTGCCCAGTGAGTGGGTGTTTCTTTCCTAGCAGGCCAAGACGGTAGAGAAATGGCATCAGAAAGTCACAAGGAGGAGGATGCTTCTTTAAAGCAGAGTAAAAGCTGAAATTGCATGCTGGAAATGGAAGGCTAATTGTTTCATACTTTTCGAGTGGCTGTTTAAAATTGGCACTGCTCTATGTTGTAGAAAAACATATATATCAAACAATAGAAAGAATTGTGCAATAAAATTGGGAGCTTTAAATGAGATAACATTTTCAGAGTTTCTCGTGTTTGTCCTTTTAGAGATTTTCTTGTTGATGTTCATTAAGAAGTAGAGAATGTTTTATCCATAATATATGTTCATAGGAGAAGGCATGCAGTTACCTTGGAATCTAAGGCTTGTGGTGTCAGCACAGCATGCTAACCATCTTCCTACGTGCCCGTAGACTGCAATGAACTTGATTAAGAAATGCTAAATAATGGCTGGGCTTCAATTTTGGCATTTGATTCCGCTTGGCCAATATTTCTGGGGTTTTGCCAAGCTTGACTAGGAGCTATTCACTGCGGTCCTGGATGATGTCTAAATGTAATGTGAGTTTGGTTCAGGAGGGCAGACATGCGGGCGCAGCACACCCTCTCCGGTCTGGATTGCAGTGGCATATGTGATCTTCTTTAGGACAAGGTTTGCAGGCTAGGTTTTAGCTAATTACGGTGCTTTGATCCTTAGTGATCTGGATGAAAGGATTTTAAAAATGCATGGGTTTGTAAAAATTGCCCAACTTACTCTGGTTCAGTGCATTAAATATCTACTCGTGTTGTTGTTTTTTTAAATATTTGACTTGGTTATTGTTTTGGTTTATTGTCTATGGATAACTGCCACAAAACTTGTAGTGTTTAATGCAGCCTTTTTTTTGGGGGGGGGGGGGGTCACAATTTTGCAGTTCAGGAACTCAAGAATGACTCAGCTGGAGTTCATCGCGGATCCATGTGGCATTAATTGGGCCAACTGGGCATGGAAGATGCTCTTTCAACCTAACTTTTTCACTCACATGTTTTTGGTTTCAGAGCTCTTCGGCCACTCTGTCTCCATGGGGTGTCTCATCTTTTAGGGTCTCTCCACTTGACTCTGGCTTCTCACAGCCTTGTGGGCTCAGAGAGTGACCTTTGCTCAGAACACCTGGCTTCCAGGATGCCAGGACAGAACTGTAAGCCTTCTTCAGACCCAGCCTCAGAAATCCCAGAACAGCATTCCTGTCATGGTCTATTGTTCAAGCAAGTCACTAAGGCCAGCCTACATCCAGGGGAAGGAAATTTGACTCCACGTCTCAAAGGGAAGGAGTAGCAAAGAATTTGCAGCCATCTTTAAATTACCAAAGTTACATTTTATAGTACTTACCATTTTAGCTTTCAAAGTATTTATAAGAAAGCTAAATTGAGACAGGGGTGTTTTTCCTGCAAGCCCTCTAAGAAATTGGAATCATGGTGGAAATTTGTCTATAGACACTTAATATCCACAATAAATTCCTCGGTCCTTCATCCTCTGATCTGCACTAGTGGTTCATTCCGAAGAGGAAATATTTTGAGGACTTCTCAGGGTGGTTTCTGGATCGTGTCCTTTGCAGCCAGTTCTGATTATTAAAAACTTCTTGGGGGAGTGAGGGGGAGAGGAATTGGTCTATATGTTTCTGAGATATGGATTTTAACTTTTACAGGATTCATTCCTTCTAAGGAGAAAGAAAATAATATTTAATCCCAAAACATAGGGAATGGGAAATACTATGTCCAGGAATAGTTTAGCTCTACTAACTGCAGTTTGTTTTAAAACAAGAATTAAATGAGAAATGTTCAAAGACTCTCTAAGAAGGTTTCCAAAGGAGAGATCGGATCAGTAGCAGAACATCCTATGACAGAAAGAGAGAAATGCCACTCTACTCATGAAGGAAAAAACAAACAATAGAATCCAACCCCATGGTTCCAGCAGGAGGGCTTGCTGTTTACACCTCTTGGCCCATCTGGAAAAGAGTAAGGTAGGATTTTGGCAAATCCCCAAAGTTAATATTTTCCTCCGGGTTATATCGCAGGGTTCTTTGTGTCCTTGGAAATGTAATGTGATCTCTGGGGAAAGGCCATTTTTGTATGTGTGTGTTTTTAACTTTGTGAACTGCTGTTTTATGCTGTTATGTTTGCTGGATGCTACATTAACCAATTGAACAAATCCTGAGACACTTGCAAGTTTTATTTGTTTGTTTGTTTAATACCCTGGAGGGTGGGTCAAAATCCAGAGGCCTGGGAAAGAGAGTGAAAATTAACTAGTTTGGTGACATGCATTTTGTTCTTTTTTTAAAATTGAATTTATTGGGGTGACATTGGGTAAGAAAATTATATAGGTTTGGGGTGTAGAAGTCTAGATCACATCATCTGTGTGTTGTATTGTGTGTTCACCGACCCACATCAAATCTCCTTCCATCATCATTTATACCCCTTCTACTCTCTTCTACCTCCACCCACTTCCCCTTTTCCTCTGGTAATCACCATACTGATGTCTGTGTCTATAAGTTTTTGGGGATTTTTTGCTTAATCCCTTCCCCTTGTTCACCCAGCCCCACAACCCTGCATCCCCTCTGACAGCTGTCAGGCTGTTTTCTATGAGTCTGTTTCTATTTTGTTTGTTAGAGTTTTTTGTTCATTCCCCTATGATGCAGATGTTACATTCCATGCTGTCCCAAAGATCCCTTAAACAATCCTCATTTTTTTTTTAAACTATTTTCTCTCTTTGCTGCATTGGTTGGGGGTTTTATCAAAACACTGATTTGATCCTCTGCTTCATCTAACCTACTGTTTACTTTTTCCTGTGTATTCTTCATTAGAGATATTATATTCTTTATTTCTGACTGGGTCTTTTTATAGTTTCCATGTCCTTTTTCATGCTGTTGTGGTTCTCACAAAGTTCCTTGTAGTTCTCAATAAGTTCCTTCAACATCCTTTTAACCGTTTTTCTGAACTTGATACCTGATAAGTTGCTTTCATTTCATTTAGCTTTTTTTCTGGAGATTTCTCCTATTCTTTATGTAGGACAAGTTTCTTTGTCTCCCCTTTTAGGCTGCCTCTTTGTGTTTGTGTCAATGTATTAGGTAGATCTGCTATGACTCCCAGTCTTGATAGGATGGTGTTATGTAGTAGTTGTGATACAGTGGCACCTGCACTGGGTGCTCCAGAAATGTCCCTTGTGTGGGTGATGTGGGCCCTCCTGTTGTAATTGAGTCTTGGTTGCCATTGGCCTATTCATGCATGGGATCAACCTTCAGGCTGGCTGACTGTGAGTCTCAATTCTTTTTTTTTTTTTTCCTTTAAGATGTTTGTATTGATTTCAGAGAGGAAGGGAGAGGGAGAGAGGGATAGAAACATCACTGATGAGAGAGAATCATTGATTGGCTGTCTCCTGCATGTCCCCCACTGGAGATTGAGCCTGCAAACCAGTCATGTGCCCTAACCAGGAACCGACCTCCTGGTTCATAGGTTGATGCTCAACCACTGACTCACACTGGCCAGGCGAGGCTCAATTCTGATCGTGCTGTGTGAACAGCTATGTGGGTGCTGACCACATGACTGAATTTGCCTCAGCAGGGTCTGGTGCCTGCTGAGATCTCCCTTTGGATATGCCTCTTGTGAAGCTTACTGTTTCCTGCTCTAGTGCAGCCTGAAGCTGGCCACTGTGTGTGTTGCTTCTGAGCTTCTGACATTGGCTGTCATGCAGGTCAATGTCAGATGCTTCCTGTGACTAGCCCTGGGCAACCTGTTTGGAGCTACAAAGTGATCTACAGTTTGTGACTGCCTCTGCTGGGCATGGGTGTGCACGGGAAGGACCAAGCTGTGCACCAAGGCCACCTGTTACCAGCACTGGGCCTGGTGACAGGTCAGCAAAAGTCCTCAGGCACCCCACAATCTGCCTCTGCCTGCCCCTGCCTGCCAGCAGTCTGTTAGGCTCAGTTACTGATTGAGCCTCTGGCGATATTTGAGTTGCATGAGGTAGGTTTATAGTAAGTCATCAGGTAGAGGTGAGTGGTGTTCACCAGATTGATAAAGGTTCAAACCCAGCCCTTGCTGGTTTGGCTCAGTGGATAGAGTGTCAGCCTGCAGACTGAAGGGTCCCAGGTTCAATTCCAGTCAAGGGCACATGCTCAGGTTGCAGGCTCAATCCCCAGTGGGAGGTATGCAGGAGGCAGCCGATCAATGATTTTCTCTCATCATTGATTCTTCTATCTCTTTCCCTTTCCTTTCCTCTCTGGAATCAATAATATATATATTTTAAAAGGTTCAAACCCAGTGTCAGTGCTGTGTCTGAGGCCACTCAGCAAATGTCCCAGGGTATACCAAGTCTAGCTGCTACCCCCTGGGTGCTCACACACCTTTGTGGTGGGGTAAGGTCTCAGGGAGTTGTTAGGGTGAGGCCAGCATAGTTCATCAGGCCCAAGCAGACCAAGATTTGGCTGTGTGAAGGGAGGGCTCTGCACTGCTTGGGTGCCTCAGGTGGAAAATAGCCCTTGTCCTAGAGCCACACAACTCAGTCTGTCCCAGATTCTGCTGGAAAGATTTGCAAGGTTTATTTAAAATTAATTGATAATTGTCTGACAATAACCCTATTCAAAATATACTCTAGGATTCATTTGGACATTAATTCTTATCTGTAAACCACATCAGTCCTTTCTGAAGGCCAATATAGATTTGATAATTTAATGTGTTTATAATTTGATGGACTTTAATGTAAAGAGAAATTGGCTAAGTGTCTGTAGCAAGTCAGAGAGCACCTTCTCAGAAAGGAGAAAGAAATGGAAAATTAGGATAATGCTGACTCTAAGTCCTATAGAGGCCTATAATCACAGTAGAGTGGTAAGGTGACAGGCAGTGTGGTCATCTAGAGTGGAACTAACTCTCAAAAAATAATAATTCTGTACCTCCATGTGTTTCGCTAGGCTGATGTACAAATGTATGTGGTAGAATGCACACACTGAATTTGAAAATGGATATACCATATACAGAGGGTCTATGAGTAAATCAATGAACACACGAGGTGCCCATCTAAAAGCATAATGAAAGGCAACAGATGGGGGAGTACATATCTGCTCCAACTCCATGAATCACCACATTCATGAGGATTTTACTACCGTGACTTAACCACATGAGTGTGGAAGAAAGATATTTGGTATCAGATTGGGTGGATCCATGAATATACAACATAATAAACAAAAAGATTAATTGTGATCAAATAGTAGGAATTCTGTGTATGCATTTGAAGACAGGGCCTTTGAAGATTTGAGGAAACAAAAGTGGACTTGAACTTGAATCTTCAGAATTTTTCCTTCAGAATGCACTTTGTGGTAGTGTAGGCTCTCAGTTAGAAAGACTTTTAGGTTGAACTCAGTGCATTTGGATATGAAAAGAAAAGTTTCCATTTGTGAGTCCAGTGCATTTTATGTATTATGAAATTACTAATGATTGCTTACAAGTGAAAATGGTATTTGAGAGGCAAGTTTAGTGCATCTTATTGAAGATGATGATGTGAGCTCTAAGTTTAACACCCCCCCAAAATACAAAGTAGAGACAAAGAGAAATAAAAACGGAAAATAATCTGTATTATCCTTGGAAACTAGAAAAAGGCCCATACATACTCAATAACTTTAAATTTTCTATAAAAATAAATAGGAGAACCAAGATGGCGGCATAGGTTAACGCCGGAGTTTGCTGCTTTGAACAACTACTTCAAAAGTGAAACCAAAAAACGGAAGGGACATCACCCAGAACCACAGGAACGCTGGCTGAGTGGAAGTCCTACAACTAGGAGGAAAGAGAAACGCATACGGACACTCAGAGGAGGCGCAGCGCTGAAGTCAAATTCTGAGGTGCGGAGTGCGCGGAGCGGGCTGGCGGCGGAGGGCGCGGTTGGCGTTTTCAATCGGGAGGGAGTCGCAGACTCTGAGCTCCAGATCCGGGCAAGTCTTTAGGGACCCAGACTCAAACGGGAGAAGCGGGACTGTCTGGCTTCGGTCAGAGCGAGTGCAGCTTTCTCTCTGAGCTTTGCAGCGGGTGCTGGGACTCAGAGAGGCAGAGCCCCTGGGGACAGGACTGAGAGCTGCCATAACTGCTCTCTCAGGCCTACCCTGTTGATCCTGTGCGACCCGCCCCGCCCAAGCCCTGCACAGAGGCATTTGCCGGATAGCCTCAGGCAAACGCCAGATTAGCACCTCCCTAGAGGACAGAAGTTCTCTCACTGCTGACACAGCTGATTCTCATAGCCACTTGGCCTGGAGGTCAAACCCTCCCTGGAATTAGCTACAACAATCAAGATTTAACTATAAGACTGCGAACAAAGACCACTAGGGGGTGCACCAAGGAAGCATAACAAAATGCGGAGACAAAGAAACAGGACAAAATTGTCAATGGAAGATATAGAGTTCAGAACCACACTTTTAAGGTCTCTCAAGAACTGTTTAGAAGCCGCCGATAAACTTAATGAGATCTACAAGAAAACTAATAAGACCCTCGATCTTATATTGGGGAACCAACTAGAAATTAAGAATACACGGACTGAAATAACGAATATTATACAGACTCCCGACAGCAGACCAGAGGAGCGCAAGAATCAAGTCAATGATTTGAAATGCGAGGAAGCAAAAAACACCCAACCGGAAAAGCAAAATGAAAAAAGAATCCAAAAATGCGAGGATAGTGTAAGGAGCCTCTGGGACAGCTTCAAGCGTACCAACATCAGAATTATAGGGGTGCCAGAAGATGAGAGAGAGCAAGATATTGAAAACCTATTTGAAGAAATAATGACAGAAAACTTCCCCCACCTGGTGAAAGAAATGGACTTACAGGTCCAAGAAGCGCGGAGAACCCCAAACAAAAGGAATCCAGAGAGGACCACACCAAGACACATCATCATTAAAATGCCAAGAGCAAAAGATAAAGAGAGAATCTTAAAAACAGCAAGAGAAAGAAACTCAGTTACCTACAAGGGAATACCCATACGACTGTCAGCTGATTTCTCAACAGAAACTTTGCAGGCCAGAAGGGAGTGGCAAGAAATATTCAAAGTGATGAATACCAAGAACCTACAACCAAGATTACTTTATCCAGCAAAGCTATCATTCAGAATTGAAGGTCAGATAAAGAGCTTCACAGATAAGGAAAAGCTAAAGGAGTTCATCACCACCAAACCAGGATTATATGAAATGCTGAAAGGTATCCTTTAAGAAGAGGAAGAGGAAGAAAAAGGTAAAGATACAAATTATGAACAACAAATATGCATCTATCAACAAGTGAATCTAAGAATCAAGTGAATAAATAATCTGATGAACAGAATGAACTGTTGATTATAATAGAATCAGGGACATAGAAAGGGAATGGACTGACTATTCCTGGGGGGGAAAGGGGTGTGGGAGATGCGGGAAGAGACTGGACAAAAATCGTGCACCTATGGATGAGGACAGTGGGTGGGGAGTGAGGGCGGAGGGTGGGGCGGGAACTAGGAGGAGGGGAGTTATGGGGGGGAAAAAAAGAGGAACAAATGTAATAATCTGAACAATAAAGATTTAATTAAAAAAATAAATAAATAAATAAATAGGAACTAAAGTGATCAAAGAAATGGTCAAATCATAATTCAATTCAGGAGAAAAACTTCTGCATGAAGATCAAGTTCAAGTGACTTCCCATAAGGAAATGAAAGGGAGAAAATATTTGGTGGCCTTTGCTAGTTGGTCAAACTCAATTACATCTACGCGCACAGTGATGTTCTAGATTAGATCCTAGAATAATACAAGGACATTAGTGGGAAAACTGATAAAGTCCAAATAAAATCTGTAGTTTAGTTGTTGGTATTATATCAATGTCATTATACCATGACAGATGTATTTTGGTTGTATAAAATGTTAGTCTTAAGAAAAATATATGTGAAGAGTATACAGAAACTCACTACTATTTTTACAACTTTTGTAATTTTAAAGATATTCCAAAATTAAAAGAATATATATATATATATATATATATATATATATATATATATATTTAAAAAAAATACATATATCACATGAGCACATCTAAGAAGAGTTAGTTTCAAAACAACATGAGATCAGGATCCATTCTTGATATTTACTACTGACTACAGCGTACCCAAGAAGCAGAGGAAGGGCATGTGGGGAACACCGATGATGCATGTTTGCCACAGTTCACTCTGTGAAGGATTCAGCTGAGCAAATGAAAAATAGCACATGGGACAGGGACCCTATCCTGGCAGAGCAATTTTTCATAGTTATTGGGGACAACAGCGAGTGGGTAAATGCTCAGAACTATGGTGAGGATATGCCACCCACTGGATAGAAATGGGGTGCTGTCCTGTTCATTCAGGTGCTCCCGCAGCAAACATGGAGAGGAAGTTGTCAACAAAGAGGCAATTCCCTGCTTGAGCTTCCTCTAGCTAAAGTTCCCTCCCCAGTGCTCATCAGCTACCCAGCTGCCTTTCCTGGGCAAGGGAAATCATACTAAACAAAACTTGCCCGTTCTTCCTTCTTATGGACCAAGATAATTTAATATGAAATCAGTCCAACTCTGACACAACCGTGTCTCGATTACCAACATGAGACAAAAATACTTTCTTCAGCAATGGTGAACAAATGGAGGAGACTAGAAACTGGTGAAGACTTAGCAGTTGAAAATGGATACCCATCAGAGTCAGCATCTTCCTATGCAGCAGAATGTCTATGGGAAATACCGTATCACTATGGAAATTGGTGAATTTGCATCACCCATGACTGCAAGGAGAACTTAGCATATGTTAAAGCTGATAATGCCATCAGGACAAAGAAAGAAAAATACAGAAAGATTACTTGGACCCCACAAGCCACTCTCGCAGTGGTGTCAATTCCCTTTTGCTTAGGACACTATAATAATTTCCACCCAGGGAAGGACACATAAACGGTAAATCACTGCATTGACTGAAGAAGACACCTTCTTCATCTCTATCTAGATTTACTGTATTTCCTCTTCCCGCATATTGCAAAAAAAAAAAAAACTTTCCTTATCCAAAATGAGAATAAAAACCTTAGGTCGTTTCCAGCAACATTAATGTCCCAGATACAGATACCCAGTGAAAGAGTCTGATTCACTTCTTCTTGGAAAGTATTCACATTATTTGCATGTCACAGAACTAATAATACCAATGGATGTGTTTCCTAGGGCTTAAGCAAACAGAAATTTATTTTCTTCCAGTTTGGGAGGTTAGAAGTCCAAAATCAAGGTATCAGCAAGACCATGATTTCTCTCAAGTCTCCGGAGAATGATTCTTTGTTTTGTCTCCTAGTTTCTGGTGGTTGGTGGCTATTGTTCGCATTCCTTGGCTTGTCCAATTTCTACCTCTCGCATCATGTGTCTGTCCACTTTATATATTTGCATGGTACATTCCTTGTGAGTCTGTGTATCCAAATTTTCTTCTTCTTATAAGGACAGCAATCATTAGATTAAGGCCCCTCTAATTTACTATGACCTCATCTTAAATCAATTATATCTTCAAAGATCCTATGTTTCAATCAGGTCATGTTCATAGGGACTGGGGATTAGGACATCCACATATCTTTTTGGGATACACAACAGCTACCCAGCAGTTCTGGTAGTCATCTGACAAGTCATTTCATTTTTTCCTCAGCTTCTGTTCTGCTAGGTTCAGGGGGATAATTGTCACCCCAAAATGTACCCTACACACAATCTGTCAAAACACATTTCTAACCTATATCATTTTAAATCACTGCCAAATTCTCTCTCAGATTTACAGGGATATAACTACAACCAAACCATTTGTTATTTTCAGTATTTGGGTGGTAAAAAATACTCATGAAATTTGTACTTCTGTCTTTCATAAATGTCAGTGTTGTCAATGTTTAGGTTTCTAGTGGCTTGATGATGATTCCAGGTGTAGTGACCACTATATTTTGCATGATATGCATTGTGATTTATTCTTGGAACTTCTGAAACCTCAACCCATCACAGAGCACATCCACTGGTACCCACCTATTTTCAGCACTTTGTGTAGCAAATAACCTCCTGCAATAAAATATGAGTGTCTGACAGCAGATAGATTTTAATTTCTTTCTCTCTAAAGGATGAAGCAGGGCTGTTTTTCTAAATTGATTAGAAAGGATTAAGTTTTTTCTCTAAGGCCTTCATGTCAATAGCTATGGGTCTGTAAATGCCAGAGATTTCTTCTTCCATCTTAGAAGCTATCTTGCTATGCTGCTAGACATAAATTATGATCAACTTCCTTTGGGCAATAAAACATTAGCTATTTTATTATGTGTCTTATTGCTATAGAACAGGTGAAATGTCTTGAGGAGACCAGCTAATCCCAGGGTGGAGAAATCGGTGTACCCATTCAGTTGCATTACACTAGTCCATCATGCTGTCATTGCAACAAGATTCCTGTCACCTACCTGTAGTTCGAAAATATATTTGTTTTGAGGCCTGACTCATAGGCCTTACCCACTACAAATTCAGTCACCTACTGTGGGGGAGGGGAAAAATTTTACCCTTGTAGGTTCTTCTAGCTAGTATAATAATTATATCAACAGAGAGATTAACAGAAAAAAAAGTGACCAAATTTAATTACATACATATGTATGGTAACCCCACATACATGGGAGAATCAGAGACTTCACATACATTTGAGAATCAGAGACTTTACACACATTAGAAGTTAAGAGGCAGAAAGGTAAAATGGGAGTCATATGACATCCTGAACCAAGGAATGTTGTAAGGTTCCTGGGGCTTTGAAGGGGAGGAGGGTTGCTCACAGGATGATGATAAGAAGAAAATGTTTAGTAATTAGAAGTTTGCCCTGCCACATGGATATCTCATAAAAAAATTATCTGTGGTAATAACTCTATGGGCAAGGCTCCCAATTTAAATTCTGAAAGACAGAAATAGAAGTTTCTCTTTCAATCACAGGGTCTCGTTTGCATTCAGCTCAAACTAATTCACGTGCCACAGTAGCGCATCTGGGGAGGCCTGAGCTGAAACCCCTCACCACTGAAGAATAAAGCTTATTAAAATAAGCCAAGGGTTTCAGTTCTGCATCTTGTTCTCCATAGTCGATGCTAACCTCAACTCTGGTGGGAATCATTCCCCACTAAACCTCCACAGTCCTTCTGGGACAGGATAATATCCCTTACACATCCCCTCTGCATGACAATTTCAGTTGTCTGGAGTTCCCATAGGTGCAGTTCCTCACTGTGCCAGGGCCGCAGTTCTGGGATGACAGGGGAGAAGGTCTAAGGTCTGGAACACACAAGAGGGATGCTAAAAGATAATTTCCAATGAAGGGAAAATCGTGATTCTCATAGAGACATAAAGTAACACAAGTTAAAAATTTATTTCACTCACAATTAATAAAGAAATCAGGTAGATGCTAAAACTGGTTCAAAAGAAAATCCAAAGAACAGAAAAATATAGATCTGGAATATTGACATGAATGTATAAATGTAGGCAAAACTGGATTTCCCATTGGAAAGGGCTGTAAAGATGAACAAATTGAAGAAAAGAGATAGTGAAGAAGATTTAGCATATAAAAAGGATGCTCATCTGAGACAGTGTTAATAGACAGAACAGAATTTACATGTACATAGACAAGAATTAATTTACCTTGCTACCAGTTATCCTCCATTTGCAGAGTTGTAAAGTAGCTTTTATAGAATCACTATCAGATAACCCAGAGTCTAGACAATGCAGTTTTCTCTAGTGGCAAAATTTAGCTAAATCCAGGCTTAGAAGTCTTTCTGGGATCATTGGTATATAAGTTTATAACATTACAAACAATATTCTCTGCTGGTGTGGAAAAATTATGAAATCTGAGGAGAGATGTTCTTATATGGCTCTGGGGTGTACAATGGGCAGAACGAGATGGCAGATGATAGTGAAAGAATGGAGAAAGAGAAATGGAGATGAGAGAGAGAGAGAGAGAGAGAGAGAGAATGAATCAGGAGGGACAAGCTGCACTAGCTTGACAGGTGCTGATACTAGACTATCAAGGACCAGTGCAAACCATCACAGTATGTAGGACACCCACAGGCGAGTAAACTGTCGCAAAGCTCCTCTCTAAACTATGAGGCTCTGTAAACTTCCCCGTGTACGCAAATATCTTCTTGGGAAGAAGACAGAAGAAACCTTCTTGAAGGAAGACAAACAGCCCTGATAAGAAGATTAATTTTTACTTGAATTGTTCTCAAAAGTAACTGAGCTAGAAGAAGCACATATAGTAGACTAGAAGAGGGCAAACTTCTTTCAATTATCAAAATTATTTCTTATGTCATCATCAGGAGTGAGGTTTCAAGAGCAAGATGAGATTAGTTTCCTCCCTGGCTGGGTGCCTTAGTTGGTTGGAGTGACATCCAGTACACCAAACATTTGTGGGTTTGATCACCAGCTGGGGCATATGTGGGAGGCAACCAATCGATGATGTTTATTTCTCTCCCTCTCCCACTCCCTCTAAAATCAAGAAACATACCCTGGGGTGAGGATTTTAAAAAGATAAGATTGGTTCTAATTAATATGAGATGCCATTAAAAAGACATTTTACACATAGTGTTTACACTTTGATCCACCCAATGCACACTCTGGAGACATAAAAGTACGTCTCTCTCATTTTTCACATTTTTTCCACCTGTAAGCCTACTTTTGCCCTATCCTGTATATACTATCCTGAACACACTTATTGGTTTTAATATTTTTCCAGTGATTCTTGAATATTCAAGGTAGACTGTCACAGTTGTAAACAATTCTTTTTTTTTCCTTTTTGTCAATAATTTGCCTATTATTCCTTACTTTAAATCCCAGAACAATGTTGAAGAATAGTGTGTTTAGGTCAACTTTTTTTTGTTTCTTTTGGACTTCCATGGAAAAAGTCATGGGTTTTACCTTTACTTGTAAATATAAAATTAGTTGATTTTTAAAAATATTGATATTATTCAGCAGATTATAAATGGATTCTTTCACTTATAATTATCTAAAGCTATATAAAAAATCAGAAGGGAATGTTGACTTTTTCTCTTTGACTTATTAAAATAACTAGAGGCCCAGTGCATGGATTCATGCACCGGTAGGGTCCCTCAGCCTGGCCTGCAGAGATCGGGCCAAAAAATGGCTCTCTGACATCCCCAGAGGGGTCCAGGATTGTGAGAGGGCAGTTCTCAGGTGACGCACCCTGGAATCGGGCTCCCTCCTCTCTGGTTCTGGGTGTATCACTTGCCAAATCACTGCAGCTCAGCAGCTCCTGCATTGAGTGCCTGCCCTCTCGTGGTCAGTGCGCGTCATAGCTACCGACCGGTCAGACAGTCGGATGGTTGGATGGCCGGATGGTCACTTAGGCTTATATATATATTGATGGCTTATAATATTGAAGCATTTATAATTCTGAAACTAAACCCCTTTGGTCAAAGTGTATTGTCTCTTAATAGAGTGCCATATTCAATCTGCTACTTTTATTTTTTTTGTAATTTATGTTTTATTGCATCTATGTCAACAAATATAGACTGTACAATTTCTATGTTTTGGAATGTATTGAGATTTGCTTTATGACTGAATTTATGAGCTATTCTTTTCACTTTTTAAAAAATTTGGATTGAATTTATTGGGGTGACACTGGTTTATAAAATTATATTGGTTTCAGGTGTACAATTTTATAATACATCATGTGTATTGTGTGCTTACCACCCCAAGTCAAGTCTCCTTCCATCTTTTACCTCCCATCACTCTGTTTCCCTCTAGTAAGCACCATACTGTTGTTTGTGTCTATGATGTTTTCTGTTGCTATTGTTAATTTGATGATATTTTATCACTGATAACCTGTTTTATTTCTCATACATTCATAGGATTTCTCAATATATTTTTAAAATTTAATTTTTATTAGAATATATATTTCTTGCAGCTTGGTTATTGTTTTTCCTCTATTGAAGATAGAGTTATAAATAGATACAGAAACAGAAATAAAGAGATAAACACACCGAAAAAAGTATATATCTCTAAATAGATAGATGATGATAAATTGATAGGTCGATAGGTAAGATAGATGGATGATAGATATCCAATGTGTATGTGCATATTATTATAAAAATAAATATATAAATTGTTAAATCTTAAGAATATGTAGATAAACAGCAATTAAATATGATTTTTTACCCAGTAATTCACTTTTAGAAATTTATCATATGAAAATAATGATATTTATTGTAACTTCAACATGACAAAAATTTAAAAACAATTAATCATCCAAAAATAGAGTATTTATTATTTATATTATAGCCCATTCATTTGATTGAATACTATGCAACCATTAAGAAGGATTTAGTGTATACATGACATAAAAATGTGTTTATAGTCTGACCAGTGTGGCTCAGTGGCTGAGCGTTGACTTATGAACCAGGAGGTCACGGTTCAATTCCCAGTTAGGATACATACCTGTGTTGTGGGCTCTATATCCAGTGGGGAGACATGCAGGAGGCAGCCAATCAGTGATCCTCTCTCATCATTGATGTTTCTATCTCCCTCTCCCTTCCTCTCTGAAACCAATAAAAATATATTTTTTAAAATGTATTTACAACATTTTTCACAAAACAGATTGTGAAACAGCATAAATAAAATAATTATTTTATTTTATGGTATTTTTATATATGAATTATGCATATACATATTATGCATATGTGCATAGAATTATGAATTATACATATGTGCATAGAATAACATTAAAAATATGAAACCATCCTTATCTCTAAGAAGTTGGGCTAGATATGTTTGTATTTTTTCTTTTATCTGTATGTTCTAATTTACTGCAACAAATATATGTATATGTTTATTAAAAACACTAGTGCCCCAGTGCACAGATTCATGCACATTGAAAGGTAATTAATTAGAAAAAAATATTTTAATATCACTATTCACCCTTTCTCTATAATAGAAGTGTCAGGTTGTGCCAATAGTTGGTCTTCAGACAAATTCTGTCAAGGACGCTGCTTTCTTTCAGCTTCAGAATGTCAACAAAAACAACCAAATTCACAATCGACAATGACAGATTGAAACAAATGCGATTGACGCCAGCAAGAGTTTTATATGTATCATGCATGCACGAATCAACATTTATTTTTAAATTGCCAGTGCGTGTCTTATGTACTGGCTGGTCGGTTGGTCAGACAGTCGGATGGTTGCTTAGCCTTTTATATATATAGATATATGTGTGCTTTCCATGATAAAATAATATTTCAGAATATGTCATCTGCAGAAGGACAGAATCCCTAGAATCCTGCCGAGTTTTGGTTATTATAGCCAGATCCTACTTACCTACAGATAGGGGGGAAAGTTGGACAATTTATATGTCCTTCCCAAAGTGTACCTTTTTACTTTCTATTTGACATAGGAAATTATGTATTATGTTTCTGTCTGGGAGTAAGCAAATATTTTTATCCTTACCATTTCATCTTTTCTTTCCATTTCGGGATTCATATGAACATTGAAGAACTGGCTGCGTGCCATATTTTCCCTCCAAGCTTGACTATTCAGATCATATCCAACAGAGCGTCTCAAAGAAGCCTCATCTAATTTAAAACCCTTATGCGAATAAAATGTCAACACAGTTTTTCTATAAGCTCGCAGCAAACTAGTGTCAAACATGTTGGCGCTGCTGGGTAGAGAGTAAATGATTTTTACACGTTGTGCGCTTTTATCCTTTAACAAAGACTAGGAGAGGAAATTGTTTTCTGCCTCTCCCCTCTTCCCTTCCCGGACATTTTTCTCTTTCGTCTGCTTCCAGTGCCCTTGAAGGCTGTATTGAATCTGACAAAGGATCAAGTAGCAGGGAGTGGGAGCAATGAAAGATACTAAGAGGCTCCAACTGCCTGTCGAAAATCTGTTTATACAGCACCTGGGTCACTCTCATCTGATAGGCTTTTCTCTATGGGTTATTGTGTCTATGTCAGGGGTAAAAATGCCAGTTCCCTGGTTGCTGAGCTCTGCTCTATAGAATTCCGCCGCCTTCATCTTCCGCTTAGTACCTCATTTTGTTTGAAAGAGGCTGCCTTTCCAGCCTCATCTGTGATCACCACCAACACACAATCTCCCCTTTGTTCAGAGTGACCTTTATATTTGACTAAGGGTGAAACGTGTTTTGAAACCTAAGCCACTTTTGGCAAAGAGGTCTTTAAAAAAAAATGTAACTGAGACTGCCCTGCACAGAAATAAATGCTGCTGGTTTCATTGTTATTCATCCAGTGTTTCTCTGTGCATTTTGTTTGGGAATTGCCAAGTACAATGCCAGTGTTCAGAAATGAATGCGACATCACAGACAGGAGCTTCCCTGGGGTGTGGTGAGCTGGTGGCGGCCCTAGCACTGCAGCCTTATTTTTATTTCTTGGGAGGGCGGCGGGTTGAGGGGGAGTCCCACACTCCTGCCAAAATCAAGTGGCTTCAAGAATCAGGCAGCGGGGCAGTCACCAGGGGAGGCAGAGATGGGGAGAATGTTGGCACTGAGTCCTGATACAAGAGATAATGTGGAGCTTATGTGCATATCCCATCACTCTCTCCGAAGCCCCAATAACCTCTGTTACCTAGGAATAGCAAACAGAATTGTCTTTTGCATCTGTACTCTGCCTGGAAGAGATGTATTTTGGAGCAGAACAAGCACCAAAGAGTGAAAGCAGGGCCTTCCTAAGCAAGCCAGTCTCTCTTTCCTTCCTGGGCACCTCCCTGCCCGCCCCCTACGCCTTACATGTTTGTTTGTATACTGTAGGATCCAGGTAAAAACAAACACAACTTTGAGGATAAGAAATGGTCAAAGAGGGACCCTTTCTAGACATTTGGGCTTTAAAAAGTGAAAGGACAGGCACACAAAGTTTCATTTACCCTCAACCCATGCTTCTATCAGGGAAGGTCTTGGACTTCACACGTTCCCTGAACTTAATGACAGATGGTGCCTTTCTTCTCAGGAGCATAGAAATGCAGTTTGGTAGGTAACTAAAAAGTCATAACAAAATATTGATCTAGAGCAGCGGTTCTCAACCTGTGGGTTGCGACCCCTTTGGAGGTCGAACAACCCTTTCACAGGGATCGCCTAAGACCATCGGGAAACACATATATAATTACATATTGTTTTTGTGATTAATCACTATGCTTTAATTATGTTCAATTTGTGACAATGAAATTGGGGGTCACCACAACATGAGGAACTGTATTAAAGGGTCGAGGCATTAGGAAGGTTGAGAACCACTGATTTAGAGAGAATAAAAACTTGCATTGAGATACCCATTCAAAGAAAAATCAAGATGGCTCTATGTTAAAACACTCAAGTGTATAATAGATGAATATTCTGAATAATGTCAGGACATGTATTACTAAATTTCTACTTTGTAAATTATACTCATTGAAAAAATATACCTGGATAATATAATATATTTAATATATTTTTTGCTTAAACTCTACCACTACTTATGAATAAATATAGAACCATGTGGTGTTAAAGAAGGTTAAGAAAGGTTTAGTTGATATAATAGAGAAATCCCCAAATTTCACATGTAACAGAAGTTACAAGGCCAAGAGCAGCACTTATGAGTTCCTGTGTTGCATTCAGAGGCCCACGCTGACCTCTCCCATCATCAGTGCATGGCTCCTAAAGGCACCCACAGCATCAACATCTGACCAACAGACGGGAGAAGAGACTGTAAAGCATCGCAGGGGGGAGAGGTGTTGGCTATAGACCAGGCCCGGGAGTTATATTCATCCAGCTCACCCTACAATGCAATGCCCCGAGTCCAATCACATGACCCTACCTAGCTGTGCAAGGAGCTGAGAAGAGGAGTCCATGGCTGAGGAGCCACGCCCGAGCAACAGCACTACATTATGGAAGGGGAACCCAAAGCAGAGCCAGCTGTCTCTGCCACCGCAACTAAGAGACCATCTGTTTCGGTGCTTTTCAAAATGAGTTCCTCAAAGTCCTGAAACTCATGCTCCCAACTCTCATTTCATCTAGAGAACCTTCCCCTTTATCAATTTTAGCTACTTCAATTTCTTTTGGAGTTTCCATGACTTTAAAAAATGAAGATAGTCCCGGCCGGTGTGGCTCAGTTGGTTGAGCATTGCCCCATGCACTCAGAGATTGTCCCTTGGATTCTTGGATCAGGGCACATGTCTGGATTATAGGCTCGACTGCCAGTAGGGGGCGTGTAGGAGGCAGCAGATCAATGTTTCTCTCTCAACAATGTTTCTCTCTCCCTCTCCCTCTCTATCTAAAAAATCAATAAAGCATATTTAAAATAAAATTAAATTAAAAGTAAAAATGAAGGCTGAAAATCATAAAATCATCTCAATAGAGGCAAAAAAGCATTTAACAAAATTCAACATTAATTTATGATAAAAACTCCACAAAGTGGTTGTAGAGGGAACATGTTTTAAAATAAGAAAGGCTATCTATGACAAATCCACAGTTAACACCATATATTTAAAAACTACATTTTTCCATTAAGATCATGGCCCAAAGGATGAAAAAATCACAGCCAAATTAATACAAAAATAAATAGAAAACTCTAGATTTAACCAAAAAGGATAGCAATATTCAATTTTTTTCTTTTCTTTTCATTAGACAAATCCTACCTGTACATGGGAGTCAAAGTGGAATATTCAGACACACAAGAAGAAGGAAATACAATTTAGCTATAATCTCACAACCCAGTGATAACCACAATTATCACTATGCATATTTGTTTGCTCACATCTTTATTCAAACAATAGCAGATACATATTGCTTTGTAAATTCCTTTATTCATGTACCATTTCCTGTAAATGAATGTTTTGGGTTTTTTTTGTTTGTTTGTTTGTTTTTTCATTGCATGTAATTTTCATTTACTCATTTTTACCTCTTTGATTTTTTTTTTTTTTTTTCTTTTTTTTTTATTATTAGTTAAGGTATTACAAATGTGTCCTCATCCCCCCCCCCATTAACCCCCAACCTCCCCCACACACACAAACTCATGCTCCCACCCCCCCGTTGTCCATGTCCATTGGTTTGGCTTATATACATGTATACAAGTCCTTCGGTTGATCTCTTCCCCTTACCCCCGCCCTCCCCTACTTTCCTTCTGGGGATTGATAGCCTGATCGCTGTTTCTCAGTCTTTGGGTCTGTCCCTTTTCAGCAGTCTATGTTGTAATGAATATTTTTTTAAGCTATGATTTTTACTGGCACAAACAGTCCACTACATAAATGCACCATAATTGAATTAATTAATCTTTTACTATGAAACATGTAAGTATATTCCAATATTTCACACTTACAAGTAAAATATTGTGATTTTTTTCAATCCATTCATTTATTCATTGAACAAATATTTTGTTTATTCTTGGTGCTGGAGATGCTACAGTGAGTAAACGGGGGGGGGGGGGGGAGATTAAAAACACCTATTCTTGGGGTTCCAGTGAAAGACAGACTATAAATAAGAAAAATGAATAAAACATATATACATTCAATGGCGATAAGAAAAATAATGAAAAAGGCAAGGAAGAGAAGTAAGAAAAAAACTTGAATAGGAAAAGAAAGGCTAGAAAAGGTCTCACTGAGAAAGCAGCATTTTTTTTAATTTTATGTTTCAATTATAGTTTGTGTTCAATGTTATTTTTATCAGTTTCAGGTGTACAGCATAGCACTTACTTTACAGAGTGTTCCTCCAAATAATTCAAGTACCCATCTGGCACCAAACAGAGTTATTACAATATAATTGACTGTATTCCCTATGCTGTATTTTACATCCCCATGACTATTTTATAACTACCAATTAGTACTTCTTAATTCCTTCACATTTCTCACCCATCCCCATCTGGTAGCAATCTGTCAGTTGTCTATAACTTCAAGTCTGTTTCAATTTTGTTTGTTTATTTATTTTGTTCTTTAGATTCCACATGTAGATGAAATCATATGGTATTTGGTTTTTCTCTGTCTGGCTTATTTTGCTTAGCGTAATACCTTTTAAGTCCATCCATGCTGTCCCAAATGGTAAGATTTCATTCTTTTTATGGCCAAGTAATATTCCATTATACCACAGCTTTTTTTAGCCACTTGTCTATTGATGAGCACCAGGTTGCTTCCATATCTTGGCTATTGTAACTTTTTAAAAGCCATGAAGGAAGAAAACAATTTGTGAATATTTCAGAAAGGAGCATTCTAGAAAGAATGAACTGCAAGTGCAAAGGCCCTAAGGCAGAGCATGCCTGGCAGGCTGAGAGAGTTGGAATGACTGGCACTGAATGAACAGCAGGAAGAGTAGTAGAAGACGAAGTCAGAGGGGTAACAAGGTAAAGGGTCAGTTTGCACTGGTTTTCCTGGCATGATTTTGGGTAGTGCTCCATTTTCACTCTTAAACATGTTTTAATTAGAGGGATAAGTAGAGTTGCCTTTCTTAAAGCCATTGTATGTTTTCTGAGAGCACTCTCTTTATTGGGTTAAGAATAAAGGAAGGGGGAGGTATGAAAGCAAGAAAAACTATTAGGAAGTTATTTCATTAGCCCACACTAAAAATGATGATGACTTTGACTTAGGTGGAGAAGATGAGAAGATAAGATTTTTGTATATAAGGAATGTACAACCTATAAGACTTGCTGAGAAATTGGATATAAGATGGGGAAAAGATAACGGAGGAGTGTATAACAACTCCATTATTTTTATCCTGAAAACTGATGTTACCATGAACTGAGCTGGACAAAACTACAAGTAGAGCAGGTTTAGGAAATTAGATGTTGGAAGTACAGTGGGGACAAGTTTAGTGTGAAGTGCCGGTCAGACATCTGCATTAGTCAGTGCAGGTGTACCGTAGACTGGTTGGCTTAAAGAACAAACATCCTATTTATCCCAATACTGGAGGCTGGGAAGTTCAAGATCAAGGTGCTGGGGAATCAGATGTTTGGTGAAAGCCCACTCTCTGCTGTGTAGAATTTTGACATAGGAGATTATCCTGAACTATGCCTCAGCCAGGGATCAGCCAAAAAAAACAGAGCCAATAGGTGATGTATATTAAAGATTAATTGTAAGGAATTGGTTTATGTCAGAGTGAGAGCTGGCAAAAAGAGTCTGAAATCCATAGACAGGCAGGCCATCTGGAAGGCTAGGCTGAAACTCTGCACACAGGATGAAGCTTCTGTCCAAAGGTGTAATTTTGCTTCATCAGAGAAGTCTCAGTTCTGCTTTCAAGGCCTTTCAATTGATTGAATCTGGCCCATCCAGATTATCTCAGATAATCTCCTTTACTTAAGGTCAACTAATTATGGGCTTTAATCACATGTACAAAATGCCTTCAGACCAATACCTAGATTAGTGTTTGATTGAATAACTGGGAGCTATAGCCTCGCCAAATTGATGTGTAAAACTAATCATGGCAATCTAGAAGGCACACTATAATCCCAAAGATACTCTCAAGGGAGAGGAAGGATCACTAGGGTCAGAAAAGGTGAAGTGATGACAAAAGCAGAGTTAGAGAAGGGGATGTACTGGAAGCAGAGGTCGGAGAAAGAGAGATTCAAGGGCGATATGCTGTTGGCTATGAAGATGGAGAGAGGAACTTGGACTGAAGGAATTCAGATGGTGTCCACAAGCTGGAAAAGGCAGGGAAACAGATTCTCTCCTAGAAACTCTGGAAGGAATGTAGCCCTCCTGACCCATCTCAAAGTTGTAGCCTCCAGATTTGTAAATTTGTATTGCTTGAAGCCACCAAATTTGTTTGATAGTTCTGATAGTTTGTTAGAGCAATGACAGGAAACTAACATATATGTGAATATAGGTGTAGAGCTATTTGTGTGTCTATATAATGTTTCTGGATTTCCTATTTGGTTCTATTAACATTGACCCATCCATTCCTGTACCAGTATAATATTTTGTTAAGTATTTTGATTTTAGGATATATTTTAATATCCAGTAGAGAAAGTATTCTCTAATCATCTTTTCAAATTGCTTTGGCTATTTATATTTGTTTAAGTTTTTTTAGACAAAATTTAAAAAAATTTGCAAAGTTTCCATATGATGGGTTTTCCTCCAAAAATATGTATCATTGCTATTCTAATTTTGATCACATAAAATGTATATATTAGAATAGTGTAAAATTTTAACATTATTTTTCTCTCTATGAATTCAAGTATTCAACTAGGTGAAGAAAGTACAAAGCAAAAATGTGTACAGTGGGGCCTTGACTTAGGAGTTTAATTCATTCCGGGACCGAGCTCGTTAAGGAGCTCGTTAACTTTGAGTAATTTGATTACTCTATCAACTCAATGCAAAAAATCGGCCGAGAGATAGCTGGTATCTCAAAAAACTCGTTAGTCAGGACACTCGTAAGTCAAAGCCCCACTGTATCTATACAGAGATATGTAGGTACACATATTTATGAGCATCTGAGTTGCAGTATGTTCTAAATATATTATAGTTTCTTTAAAATTTTATGTAATTCCCAATTTATCCTTAGGACATTTGTGTAGTAGGTTGTATGGTGAGTTTGTGTGTCGTCACCACCCAAAGACATCAAGTCCCAATTCCCAAGTTTGTAAATGTTACTTATTTGGAAAAATGATCTTTGCAGATATAATTAGGTTAAGAATCTTGAGATGAGGAGATTACCTTCAATAATCTAGTTAGGCTCTAAATACTATCACAAGTGTATATACGAGAGTGAGAGCGACACACTGAGAAAGAAGAAAACGTGACCACAATGGCAGAGATTGGGAGGATGAGGCCACAAGTCAGATGTACAGCCAACAGAAGCTAAGAGACAAGTAACAAAATCTCCCCTGCAGCCCTCAGAGGAAGTGAGCCGTACAGAAATCCTGACTTCGGACCTCAGGCCTCCAGAACTGTGAGACAATAAATATCTGATGCTTTGAGTGGCTAGTTTATGGTAATTTGTTACAATAGCTCCCCCATGTTTAAGTTTACTCTTAAGCATTGTTTATTTTGTTATTATAATTAAGATATTTCACATTCATTATAATTTCAAATTAGTTTTTATTGGTGTAAAAAGTTAGCTTTGATATATTTATTTTTTATCAAATCATCTTTATAAACTCTATTATTAGAAATTCTAATAGCTTTTCAATTTATTTTCATGTGTTTTTCAGGTAGATAAACATATCATCCTATATAATAAAGAGCTGATATGCTAATTAGACTGAACAGCCAAACGACCTTCCAGACATCTTTCTGGATGACCTTCTGGACAAAGCCAGGGCTGCAAGGGGCTCTGAGGGCTGGCCAAGGCTGTGAGGGGCTGTGAGGGGCTGTGAGGGCCGGTCCACGTAGCCAGGGCTGCAAGGGCCAAGCCCCTTGCAGGAATTTTGTTCATCAGGCCTCTAGTCTATACAGTGGGGCCTTGACTTACGAGTTTAATTCGTTCCGTGATGGAGCTCGTAACTCAAATTACTCGTATGTCAAATCAAAAAGTGAACGAGTGAGACACGTGATGCTGGCCTGATGTTGTGGCGTTCACTGTGACGTTGGCTGTGCCAACTAGCGGTGGGGTATCTGAAGCTGACTCATAACCCGAATTTTAGCTCACAACTCAAAACAAAAAATCAGCCTAGAGACGGCTCGTATCTCAAAAAACTCGTTAGTCGGGACACTCGTAAGTCAAGGCCCCACTATATATATAAAAGGCTAAGCGTCCGTCCTTCCAACCAGTAGCTATGATGTGCACTGACCACCAGGGGGCAGATGCTCAACACAGGAGCTGCCATGACACACACTGGCCATTTAAAAATAAACGGCACCACTGACCTGGTGCCGACAAACCAACACTCAGCTTCCCCCAAGTGGGACACAGGCCCTGCCACCATCCTGGAGTAATACCCCACCAAATCGCAGCCAATGCTGCCAAGACCCCATGGCGCAAAATGCAGCCCACAGCCCAGCCCAACCTGGAAATGGTTTCTGTGGGCGCAGGGTAATGACATCACGTAGCAATGCCTGGCTTCCTCTACCTAGCGACTAGCCTCCTTGGAGTTTTTTCAGCCCAGGAACCTGACTTGCTTTATAGCCAGGTGCAAACATTTTACAATTTAATCAAATATCTGTGAAGCATTTTCCCCTGCCTCATCTCATTTGATCCTCACAGAAGTCCTGGAGTAGATAGATAGGCAATACAGTAGAATCCTATTTTCTTTTCATTAGCAAGCAGCAAATAGCAATACTAAAATATTTCTTCTAATTAATTTCTGTTCAATGTGCATGAATCCGTGCACCAGGATGCTAGTTTACAGATAAAACAATTTGTTATCTTCCAAATATTTACACTATTTATGTCTTTCTTTGCCTTATGGTTTTGCTCAAAATGTCCAGAACAATAGAGATAATTATAGTTATCTTTGACTAATTTCAGGTACTTTTTCTAGTGTGTTATTATTAAAGATGATGTTGAGTGATTATTTCAGACATTCTTTTTTTCCAGACATTCTTGTCATAAAAATAAAATATTATTTTTCTGGTACACCAAGATTTTCCTTTTAAGCAACAATGATAAACACTAGTAATTGTAACCAATGTCTATTAAGAAAAGCCTGCATACTTTTGTCCTTTTTCATGTTAATATTTCCTTGTTTCTTAACTAAAGTCAGCTTGGTCACTGTTTATTATTACTTTATGAATTTCATTTGTCAATATTTTACTGGGACTTTCACATTTATAGCTGAGATTTATGGGCAGTTTTCTATTTTGCATTATCATCTTTAGTTTTTAACTGAAATGTTACCTTCAGAAAATGATTTAGGAAGTTTCTACCTTCTTCAATGCTGTAACCATGTTTTATTCATTTTCCTCTTTCAAGTTATTTTTTTATCTTTATCACATAATGCATGTGTGTTATTAAAACATAGAAAAAAGTTACTAAAAGGCTTCTAATTAAATAAAGCAATCTTCTCACCAACCATTTTGCTCAGTCCCATTCCTACTTTCTTAGCTGTTTTTTCTATTTATCTCTACATTTCTATGTAATTGTTTATACTGTTGTTTCTTGATTTACCAAAATGTGGACATTATTCATAAACTTATAAGAATCATGTTTTACACACCCTCCAAATTTTCTTTTTCTTCAACTCTCAACATAATGTTATTAGAATTCATTGTTTATATAAATAATTTATGGTGCATGTTATTTATCACTGAGACAGAATGGTCTATGATCATGCTTATCTCCTAATACAATTTTTCCTGGTATCAGTAACTGGGTTTTTTGTGTTTTTTTTAATTTATATAGTTTTTGCTGTGCTTTTCACTAACTTAAAAATATACCCAGCCCCAGCCGGTTTTGCTCAGTGGATAGAGTATCAGCCCACAGACTGAAGGGTCCTGGGTTTGCTTCTGGCCAAATGCACATACCTTAGTTGCAGGCTCGCAATCAATCGATGTCTCTCTCTGTTGCTCCTCCTCTCTTCTACTCGCTCTAAAAATCAATGGGAAAATATCCTCAGGTGAGGATTAACCAAAATAAATAAATAAATAAATAAATAATAAAAATATACCCATTGATCTATCAATAATTTTTCCAAATGCTTAAAAACGGACCCATGACTGACTCACTTCTTTATAACTGGTGCACAGTTGTCATCTGAGGACTTTATCACTTATTCAGTACCCCGATGTTATACTATGGGGTTAGTAGGTTGTCTGGGTATATACAATTAGCGACTAAAAATACTTTTCACTCAAATATTAACGTGTTGTTCAACAGTTTTCTAGCATCTGGTTATATTTTTTAAAATTCCAGGATCATCTAATGATCGCCATTTATTCATAGGTGACTTTTTTCTTTTCAGAAGAAGCCTAAGATTTTGTTCTTTACTTCTGTGAAGGCCTGGGAGCGGGGAGGGGGTGGAGGGGGCCAATAGAGGAAGAAGGAGGACATTTGTATGTAATACTTTCAACAATAAAGATAAATGTAATACATACATACATGCATACATAAATACGTACATTAATTAATTAATTGATTACTAACTAATTAAAAGTGTCCCAACGGCATGGCCGTAGGGTGAGCTTTTTTCATTCATTGAACTGGACACAAGGGTCCTTACTGTCTGAAGACTTGGACCCTTCCCCTGCTGGGATTTTTCCTCATATTATTTCTTCTCTGTTTTCTCAGCTGTCTCTTCTTAAACTGTCTATTATTTGGATGTTGGACTTTAGGCATTGATTCACAAATGTTATCTTTTCAATTTTATTGTAAACTTCTTTGTATTCTAATTTCTAAAATTGTTCTTCATTTTATCTTTCAAACATTCATTTAAATTGATGTGGTTGCTTTATTTGACCTTTCTAAGACTTACCTATGTTCTAATGGTCCTTTTTATATAACATCTTCCATGTGCTCATGAATGCGGTGTTTTGCCACATAACATTTCCCCTCTCTCTCTGAGCATATTAATAACTATTTTATATTTTGAGAGGGCAGCATAGTTTTCTTGTGCTCCCTGATTTGCTTTTAATTTCCCCCAAGGTCATTTTCCCTAATTGATTTTTTATTTTGTTTTGTTTTGTTCTCTATCTTTACTATTAAAATCACTCCTCAAATATCTGGTATTATCTGGCTGTCTCTTCATCTATGAATGAGTCAATAAAGAGTTGACTGAAAACGCAGTGGGCGCGGGGCAGGCTCATTGAGTGGTGGTCACTATAATGCAATGAGGGAACATTCCAGATCTTTTGAGAGACTCTCGGGGCTCTTCTTGGGGGCTGTTCAGTTTTGCCACAGGATAATCTCCCACTCTCCTGCATGAGGAGCAAAGGACAGCTTTGACCCCTGTTGTGTACATTCTGGAGACTGGGGTCGAGAGGGAAAGGTCGGAAGCAGAGGAAAGGGAGGTGGCAGAACTCACCAGTACACACCTGTTTTGCTTTCAATATAGCATCTATTTTTCATTCTTTGCCATTTGCAGTTTTCTTGAGTATGAGGGTCTCTGGTTCTACTTCTCCTTAGAACAAGAGATATTGTCTTAAGGTAGTAATCAGGTAATTAGAGTGGCAATTATGTGAAACCACTCTCATTAATCCTTTGGCAGCAAATTTCAACCAGCCTGCCTTGGAACATGGATGCACTGAGAGAATTTTTAAAACAGGCTATACCTGACTATTTAGTCAGGCGCACCGACCTCTTTCTCCTTAGATTGTCAAATAAAAAAATGACAACAGCCAACACAATAGCTGTCTATTGTGCATGAATCAAAATTATACCTATTTATTTTGTCAGATAGGCAAAAAATATAGTTTTTTGGCATTCCTCATAATGTTAGTAATTAGTTTATGTGTGCCATAAGATTGAAAAGATTGAAAATCGCAGCTCTATGGGCTTTCAGCCAATCAGTAAGTATTCAGCACTAAATCTCCTACGTCTTACAGGACTCTGAGCCTTTTTTGAGTTTTTCTGGGCACCCCTTCTTGTCCTCTTTTGCCAAGTATTAATATTTGAACTTCCCTCTGCTCTGCCCAGTTTACTCTCTGTAGCCACGTTCCACCTTCTCAATACAATTTGACATTTCTCTTCCATTCTGCTACTGTCTTTTCTCCAATTCTCTTCATCCTCATAGGTTTCCTATCTTTTTTATTTTTAATATTTTTTCCTTAATATCTTCTGTTGGAATTGGAAAAAGGAAAGATACAAATGGTTGTGTTGAACTACTTATGTTAATCTGAAGTCTCCTGAAACATACTTAAATAACTTTTCATTGAATATTTGCCAAAAATTATCCATTATGTCACTAGACCCTTTATGGGAGCTACCATATACTGACAATTTTTTCACTCTATGCCATTTACAAATTTAAACTTTATGCTTTTGTTTCAATTTTGTTCATTAATATTTGCCTAGAAAGGTTTCCATTTCTTCAATGATTTTGAATCTTATAGCCCTGTATATAGCCCTGTGTTACAGTTTTTGAAATTTCACTATTCTTGCATATTATACTCCTGTTTTATATTCCTAGTGTACATATATCGGCCATTCTTAATTAGCTATCAGAAGACTATATTTTATTGAATGTTTTAAATAACTAAGTCTTATATTAAATATATATAAATATTTTATCTTTTTATTATTTTGTAGTTAGTTAGCTTAAATCAATTTATTTTTCTATAATTTTTAAAGTTACTATATTTTATTACCATTTTTTATAACTTCTTTAATAAAATGCCTGTGTTTTTAATTTTCATTTTATCTTATCTATAAATATAAAAGCCTTAGCAACTGTTCAACAGGTAGCTATGATGCACACTAACCACCAGGGGGCAGATGTTCAATGCACAGGCATAGAAACATGGAACAGACTGATGAATCTCAGAGGGGAGGGTAGAGGTGGGAGGATGGGAAGAGGATAACCAAAGATCTTATATGCATACTAGAGGCCCAGAACAAGGCTCAGGCCTATGGAGATTGGGTTGAAATCAGCAGTCCTACATTCCCTGAGGGCTCCTGGATTTCGAGAGGGTGCAGGCCAGGCCAAGAGACCCCACCAGTGCATGAATCCGTGCACCAGGCCTCTAGTTTAATAATAAAAGCATATAAGGTTACATGTGTTATTTGAGTCATTTATTTCTAAATAGTCTGTTAATAAAGTTTGATTTTTCTCTTTGACTAGAGAGGTATTTATGAAAATTTTTGTTTTTATTTTAAAATTCAAAAATGTTAAAATTCTTTAGTTGACACTTCATTAATTACTTGTAATTTTGTTTATGTTATAATCAGAAAATATGGATTTTCTAATTTATAATTTGGAAATATTTTTAAGACTTTCTTTGTGATCACAGTGTTTATAGAATCTTTATTCATAATTGCTCCAGACCAGATAGAACCCAAAGGTCCATCTACGGTAAATGGATAAATATACTAGTACATAACCACTTCTCAGCACACACACACACACACACACACACACACACACACACACAACTGTGATACATCAACATGGATGAATCTCAAAAGCATTATGCTAACTGAAAGAAGACAGACACAAGGCTATGTAGTGTACACTTCCCTTCACATGCTGTTCTAGAATAGGAGACTATAGGGACAGAGTAAAATCAGTAGTCAGCAGACCCTGGGAGCATGGGAAGGGATTAACTATTCAGGGATAAGAAGAAAGTTTTTAAGAAAATGGGCATCTCTATTTCTTGATGACGGTGGTGATGACATGATATTCATTTGCTAAGATTCATAGAACTATACATTTTTTTAAAAGATAAGTTTCATTGTATGTAAATTATACCTCAATAAATATGATTTAAGAATTGTGAGGAAAAGAGGGGTTTTAAATATTATCTGGAAAATTTTAATTTTAGCCAAGTATTTATTCTCTTTTTTGACCATCAAAACAGGAAACAGTTGACATGTCAGGCTCCATAAATAAGCCACTTCCAATGCTGGCTGAGTAAGAACATTGCCATTTTAACCCCTGGAAATCATTATAAGTAAGAAAACCACATTATGTAGGTAGAAAGATGCAGAGCAGGGGTAAGGAGGGGTGGTGAATGAGGTTAGAGAAGGCATCGCCCTTGACAGAGGAGAATTCATGGTGAAGTTCCCTGAGGAGGTTAGCTGAAGAATCTCCACAAATAAGCCCCACAAGACTAAAAACCCTTGAGGGCACTATGCTAAGTGAAATACATCAGACAGAGAAGAAAATCAAACTCATAGACACAGATTGCTGTTATCAGAGGTGAGGGGCTAGAGTGAGGGAGATGAGTGAAGGTGATCAAAAGATACAAACTTCCACTGATAAATAATTCATAGGCATGTATGTACAGCATGGTGACTATAGTTAACAATACTGTGTTGTATATTTGAAAGTTGCTAAGAGAGTAAACCTTAAAAGTTTTCATCACAAGGAAAAACACTTTAACTGTGAGGTAATAGGTGTTAACCAAATTCAGTGTGGTAATCATTTCACAATATATACATATATCAAATTATTATGCTGTACACCTAAAACCAATGCAATGTTATATAGCAATTATATTTCAATAAAACTGGGGGAAGAGAAGTCAAAACAAACAAACTAAGGAGCCTGCATTTGGGCACTGAATCTGATAAAGGAAAGCCATTTCCAGATTCCAGCAACACTCATCATGTGAAAATTTGCCTCTCAAATGAGTAAAACACAAAACACTATATAGGAGACAAAGATATATAGCAAAGTTGTAAAGGAATGCCTGGGAATTCTAAACTAATTCTGGAGAATAGATATCCCTGGTAGCAGCAAAGGGAATGGTGATCAGGAAGGGATTCCGAGGGTGGTGCGTTCATTATGTAGATCCACTGCCCTGGCTGTCATTGCGAAATTCCAAAACTCATTAGGAAGATCAAGAGAATTTGACCTCATTTAGGGTAAATAGCCAAACATTTCGGTTGTAGAAATATGAATGTATTTAACTAGAGGTATGGCCCCAGCCCTCACTGGAAGTGTTACATAATATATGCATGGACTATACACACCATTAGCCTTTCCAAAATTTGAACTATTCTGAAATTTAAAACACAACTTGGGTTTCAAATAAGGATTTGTGGGTCTATACTGGAAATACTATATTTCTTAAGCTGGGTAGTTGGTACATAAGCATTGTACTTTTCTTCATGCTTTTTAAATTATATAATAAAGAGCTAAAACATTACACTATTTGCCAATTTACCTAAAGTTCCTTTTCTTCTCTCTCTCTCTCTCTCTCTCTCTCTCTCTCTCTCTCTCTCTCTCTCTCTCCCCCCCTCCCCTTTTTACCCTACAGATATCCAAATGTAATAGCATCATTTGTTTTATTTTTATTTATTTGTTTTATTCACATTCATTCATTTATTTTCTCTCTTTCTCTCCCTCCCTCCCTTTCTCTCCGGGATGTGAGGAAGTATTATTTCAGGGTAACCAGAGTTGGTACCAGACAAAGAGAGGAAATGTCTGAGTGGTGAAGCCCTGCTAGGCCTTGGTTTGACAGGTGTATTTCTGATGTCTCCAGGAGTTTCTCTAAAACAACCTTCCTCAGTCAGGTCCCTCTTGTGGAAGGAACTAGAAAGGCCAAAGAGACACCACCTAGAACAGTGATGGCGAACCTTTTGAGCTTTGTGTGTCAGCATTTTGAAAAACCCTAACTTAACTCCGGTGCCGTATCACATATAGAAATTTTTTGATATTTGAAACCATAGTAAAACAAAGATTTATATTTTTGATATTTATTTTATATATTTAAATGCCATTTAACAAAGAAAAATTAACCAAAAAATTGAGTTCGCGTGTCAGAGGTGACATAGGTTCGCCATCACTGACCTAGAAGAAAAGGTTAGGGAGAGTGGAAACAGAAAGATTTATAGAACAAAGTAATCAAGAAGAGGTACAAGTGATGTGGTGAGTGGCAGGTACAGAAACAAAAGTGCTGGATCAGGACCCAAGAGACCTGACTGCCCACCTACTTTGTGGCCCTGTGGTTTGGGAAAGTTATTCCCTTGGGGGAAGCCTTTCTTCATCTTTGTTGTTGTTTTCATCACCATTTATCTCCTCTATGCTCTCCATACCCCTACCTTGGAGAAGGTAGAAGGAGAAACAACTGATAAGAATAAAACCAACCAAACTTTCCTCCCTGCCTGCCCGCCACCATCACCACCACCTCAAGTTCCCAAGGTGACAGGTTGGGTCAAGCTGAGAAGAATGTTTGAAATGGATGTGAACTGGACTTTTTATGCCCAAAGCAGTGATTGAGATTTCTACTAGAGATTCTGTCCAAGGGTTGAGAAGGGAAATTTATCAGAGAATGTCTGAAGGCGGTGATGGGAGAAAAATAAAACTGATTCCTGATTATTTCTCCATGGACTTCAGCCCCTTTAATAAAATGGTATGCTCAGAGTCAAAGCAAATGCACGTTTTGTTAATCTTGTCCATAGTCGCAGCATTGTGGCTGATTTCATTATTGAGTGATGATCATTAAATGCAAGCATAAATTTATGGATTCTGAGACTGGTTTCTGTAGACAATACTGTGGTCATGGCATTTCTCTCCCAGTCAAGTGAATAAAACCCACCTGCTTGGTTAAATTCGCTAAATTCCCTTCTCCTGTCCCTTTGCTAACTGATTAAGAAGATATTTCTGACACAGTCAGAATGTAGTATTCATTTATTCTTATTTTTATTGATTAACTTGGCTGAGAGCCATCAACATAGTGGGACAGCTGTGGGGGAAGGCAATGTCCTCTAGGGTGCTGGTCCCCAAACCTGGCTGGGTATGAGAATCTCTAGAGCATTAAATTAAAAGCAAACACAAACACACACACAAAAAAAATGACGTTCTGATTCACTAGGTCTGTGTTTTTTAAACTTTCTCCAGGTGTTTCTAACGTGCAACCAGGTTTAAGGACCAGTACTCTGGGGAACTTGTGTTTTTTAACAATGACCTTGGTGTAGCAGGCCAAGAAAGGGAACACAATGTCTTATTTACTGTACTGATTCATTCTTGTTCTCTCAGCTAAGGCTTTCAGCGCAGGTGCTATGTACATTGTCACTTTGCTTGATGAAATTCTTAAGATATCAGACGATCAATAACAATGAAATGACCTCTTCCGCTAGGATTTTTCCTCCCTTGTTATTATTGGCAACATACGTGGTAAAACTATCCAGCACCCAGGCAACCTTAAGCTAATAAATAATAGTGTGTGCTCAGAAAAAGCAGTCCATCCAGGCCCCTTAAAATACATTATTAAAAAGTGTACACATTTTGTTGGAAAAGAGTAAAAGTGCCAATTTGTATAAAAATGAAACACTACATGAGAAAATTGTATGCTATGCCCCAGGGACCTGTGTCTTATAAAAATCACCAAATCCTCTCACAACTCTGTAACTTTTCATCTTCCATTCTTTTTGTTTGGAAATTGCTTCTTCACTTTCTTAGTCCAATACCCCACTCCTTCTTAAAAAAAAAAAAAAAACTCTTAGAATAAAACATAAATGTAAACCTTTGTGCCTGAGATTAGACAATGGTTTCTTAGATATGACACTGAAAACATAAGCAATGAAAGGAAAAATAATAGATAAATGTAACTTTATCAAAATTGAGATCTCTTGTGCTTCAAAGAACACTATCTAGAAAGTGAAAAGACAACTCACAGAGGAGAGAAACATTGCAAATCATATATCTGATAAGAGCCTAGTAATGAGAATATATAAAGAATTATTACAACCTAACAATTTAAAGACAAATAACCCAATTTAAAAATTGGCAAAAAATCTGAGTAGATATTTCTCCAACAATGATATGGAAATGGCCAATAAGCACATGAAAAGCTCAACATCCTATTCCTAATGGAAAATGCAAATTAAACCCCAACAAGGTATCACTTATACCCAATAAGATACAATAATAAAAAAGATGGACAAGCCCTAACCAGTTTGGCTCAGTGGAAAGAGCGTCAGCCTGCAGACTAAAGGGTCCCAGCTTCGATTCCAGTCAAGGGCATGTACCTTGGTTGCGGGCACATCCCCAGTGGGGAGTGTGCAGGAGACAGCTAATCGATGTTTCTCTCTCATTGATATTTCTAACTCTCTATCCCTCTCCCTTCCTCTCTGTAAAAAAACAATAAAATATATTTTTTAAAAAAGATGGACAATAATAACAAGTGTTGGAAAGAATGTGGAGAAATTGGAACCCTCATACACTGCTAGTAGAAATGCAAAATGTGCAGCCATTTTGGAAAACAGGTAGGCAATTCCTCAAAAAGTTGAACATAAAGTTAGCACATGACCTAAGACTTCTACTTGTAGATATTGATATATACCCAAGAGAATTAAAAACAAATGTGCACCCAAGAACTATCAATGTTCATAGCAGCAATATTCATAAAAGCAAACAAGTAAATAACCCAAATGTCCATCAGTTAATGAGTGAATTTTAAAAAATGAATGGAATATTATTCAGGCATCCAAAAACCACTAAAACATACTACACCATGAATAAAACTTGAAAATATGCTAAGTGAAAGAAGTCCAGCACAAAAAGAACACATATTAAAGGATTTTGTTGTTGGTTCACAACCTCCTGAGCTTCCTGAGTGAAATCTGAAAATAGCCCCCATACACAGAGGACAAAGAGAGATGGCAAAAGAAGCAGACCACTCTAGATTGTAGGTGGCAGGTTTAATAAGGGAACTTATTTACAAGGCCTGTCTTGGGTGCCATAAGATGAGTAGATCTCCGCACCCACCTGCCAGAATCTTAAAAGTTTATATAGAGGACTTAACTGGGTCCAGTCATGTAGTACTATATAGTCCAGAAGGTCTCAATAACACATTACTGCTCTAGGCTCTGTCCTCAGAGCTGCTTCTAGAGAGGGGAAGACAAGCAGAACACACACCCAAGGACAGGGGTGAGGATGAGGAACGTCAGATTATTTGGGTTCAGCTGGTAGCTCAGCCAGCAGTCCTGCCCTCCTGATGATCTCCTCCAACATCCATTTAACTGAAATGCGCAGGACAGATAAATCCATGGAGACAGAAAGTGGACTAATGGTTGATGGCGTTTGGCAGGAGTGAGGAATGGAGAGGGACTGCTAATGGGTATGGAGTTTCTTTGGGGTTAAAGAAAATGCTCTGGAATTAGACAGCAGTGATGGTTGTGCAATGATTTGAACAATCTAAAAATACTGACTTATACGCTTTAAAAGACTGGATTTATGGTATATTAATTATATCTTGGTTTTAAAAATTAAATAGAAATTAATCAAATGTCTACAACATTTTTCAGACATGGTTACAGGCAAATTCTGTAATCCCTTTACTACTTTTTGTGTATCTTGTAAAAAAGTTGAATTCTCATGATTTTCATATGATTTTTCTTTGAAACCATTTAAGGCAACACTTCCACAGGTAGTTGGGGAGTTCCTTTCAAGGAGTATCAATGACTTTAGGACAGCAGTTCTCAACCTGTGGGTCAAATGACCCTTTCACAGGGGTCGCCTAAGACCATCAGAAAACACATATATAATTACATATTGTTTTGTGATTAATCACTATGCTTTAATTATGTTCAATTTGTAACAATGAAATTGGGGGTCACCACAACATGAGGAACTGTATTAAAGGGTCGCAGCATTCGGAAGTTTGAGAACCACTGCTCTAGGAGGAGACAAAGCCTGGGACAGAAAACCAAAAATCTGTAGAGCACGCTTGGGATGAAAGGAAATGAAACTTCTATTTCTTTAATAAGTGTCTTGCTGTTGCCATCTTGGCCTGGTACTTCATGAAATCTAGGCAGGTTTAAAGGCACTCCCATGCAGGGAAGAAAGAGCAGCTGCTAACCTGCTGTGGAGAGCTGAGAGTCAGGTAGAATGGCACCTTGCAGCTAGGCAAGACAGAACCCTTCCAGGGATATGGTGAGAATGAATCAGGATTCAAGTACATCAGAAAGCCAGAAAATTTTTATTGCATCTTATTTTCTATTTTGAATCTCTCATTTTATCTTTCTATGACCTAAATAAAGACTTCATTAAACCATGGTCTTCTCAATTGTTCAGAAAGGAATCAAGGAAGCATTTATGCACACACTTGCCCAGAATGGGGAAAGGGAAGTCAGCAACTCCCTGAAATCAACTTCATGGAGAGAAATTCCCCAGGAGGGACAAGGATGGGCTGTCCAGTTGCCTTTGCCCATAAGGAGAGTCTCCCATTATTACAAAAACTAGAGATTTGGGCTATTGTTTTACTAAACTTGACAATGGGTTTCCCTACATAATCCATCAATAGAAAGAAATCTGGGGGTTGGAGGGTGAGGGGAGAGTTATGGGGGATATCTGTAATACTATCCTATATAATGAAAGCCTAATATGCTAAGTGTCTGGTCGACCAGTTGGCCTTGCAACCAATCAAAGCATACTATGCTAATGAATGATATGCTAAGGTCATTTAACCACTCACTATGACATGCACTGACCAATAGGGGGCAGATGCTCTGACCAGTAGGTGAGCTTGCTACTGGGGTCTAGCCAATCAGGACTGAGGGAGATGGGCCAGACACCCCTGAAGCTCTCCTTCTCCAGCTGGCCATCCTCTTGCATCTCTCTCTGGCCCCAATCATGCACCAGTGGGGTCCCTCAGCCTGGCCTGTGCCCTCTCACAATCCAGGACCCTTCAGGGGATGTCAGAGAGCCAGTTTTGGCCTGATCCTGCAGGCTAGGCCGAGGGACTCCCCACTAGTGTACAAATTCGTGCACTGGGCCTCTAGTAAATAATAAAAACAACTTTTTTGAAAAAGAAAGAAATCTAAGAGTTAAGGTAAATGCTAATGTCAGAAAGTATTTCCATTTCTCTAGTCTTATGGATTTCACTCATCTCACCCCATATACACTGTCTTTTTTTCTACATTCCTAATATCTAACTCATGACAAGAAATCAATAAATATTAGTGGGATAACTGACTAAATTACTGAAGGAGAAATCATATTTTATGAACATATTAAGTTGCTTTTCTTTGACTTTTCCTGATCTGTAACATTCCCCTTGTTATGCCAGAAGCCCCAGGGAGATTATGATTATCACAGCAGGAGTCTGAAGAAAAATAAAGTAGGTTTCAATTTTGGCACATAGAATAAGATTATTTTTAAACTCAGGATATGTTGCAAGGGTGAGCATTTGCTATAATAAAAAGGGTGCTAGCCCAAACTTCCAGACCAGGAGACATAGAAAAGAGAAAGGAAAATGGCAGAGAATTGTGACCAACTATAAACCCTCATGGTGTTTATCCTTAAGAGGCTAGAGAGGGTTATGGTCCAAACACTGAAATAAGTATGGGGAAATCAGGAACAGCGGTTCACTCTCTGGGTAGAACTGAGATGGCTTCAAGCCTTTAGCAGAGGCACTGTATGCAGTTTGTTGCCCCATCCCAATGCACAGGTAAAAATCGGGTCTGACTTAGATCGCTGAGACAACATTCTGGTTCCCCACGGATTTTAAGTAGCCTGCAATTTATCCAGAAGTTCTCATATGCCCCAGTGCAGGGACACAAAATGCTGAGAGGGCAGTGGGAGTTGGGCAAAGATGCTTCTGTAGTAAGAGGCAAATGACTGAGAACAGTGAGCTTTATTCAGTAACTGGTGTCCTACATAGACCAAGTAATACCTGCAAAGACCAGATGTGAAACTCAGAAACACCTCAAAAGAGGAACAAGGACAGACCTGCCTCTGCTGTGAAGGTGGCAGCCTAAGGGATCCTGCACACAATTCCGAGGCTCCCTGTCCCAGACACCTAAGCTCCCATAAGTCCTTTCTCCACCCTCCTTAAAATCCAGATACTTTACTGGTGAGAGCAGGGAAAGAAGGAAGAGATCTAAAAAGTTTCAATATTGACCTACAATAAGTTGGGGTTATTTTGAAAGACTAAATAAGAAGAAGAACTGAAATAACATCAAATAAAGTCAAATCTCAATTTTATTATTATGCTGCCTAATGGAATTAATTATATGGTTACCCAAAATAAGAGGTTTGATCACCATACTTCATTCTATTATAGAAATTCAGAAGCATTTGATCTCAATAATGGCCTCTAGTCCAACCACCATGGGAAACATAGCAAATCCTGGAGTGTTTTTGAGGTAAAACAGCATGAAACTCAGTGTAAATAATACAGTGATTACCTACATGCCAGACAAGTGACAAAGTGAATCATTTTAATATATCTCCTACAAAATGCCTCCTATATAACAAACAGTACTTTGGGTCAAAAATGTGAATTATCTCATGTGAATTATCAAATTTTCTCTCAAAAAAAAATGTTGGCCATTATTCACCACAAAATCCAAATGAGCTTAAGGAAGGAGAAGCAAGAATGACCAGAGCAAGAGAGAGAGGGACAGAGAGAGAGAATAAGAATATGAAGTCATTCTAGAAAGAGACTTTGAAACATACTGAAGTGGAGATCTACAGAAACACATTCAGAGACATAAAGGACAAAATTCTACTCGGAAGATGAAATGAGAGCACACACCTTCCATTAGCACGCCACTAACCATCTGCTTTGCTTTAGAGTATGTCTTTAAGTCTTTTCTTCCTCGAAATCAAATAAGGGCCAGAATTGGAAAATAGAAAAGATTATAGTAGCTGAGGAAAGAGAGGGCACCCGTCAACACCATCCGATGTCAATTGACAAGTACTGTATTCAGATACAAAACCCAATAGGTGGGAAAGCTGTGACATTATTTATTAAATTTGAGTGTAATTTAACATAGGTTCTTGATGAGATAGAGTTTTAGTCTTACAATATGTTATGTTGTAGTATCAAGCTGGTGTGGAACTTTAAAAAAAGTGTGTGTGTGTGTGTGTGTGTGTGTGTGTGTGTAATGGGGAGAAGGCAGAGACTGTGTGGCCATGCAAAACTTTTGTAACTGGACTCTCTATCTATATGTAAAATTACTTACCTAAATTTTACTCCTCCAATAAAAATAAATTGTATAGCTCTCTCCAAGAAACACAAGTTTTCTCCAAATAACATATTTCTCAGCATCTCTATTTAGCATTTATTGTATATGTTTCATTTGAGGAATTCAAGATATAATTAGCAATGCCTGGAAACTTACATAATTATCAAATGATCTTGCACTTTTGGTTTTTACTGCCTTTTAAGCCAGGCTTTATTTTTCTTAAAATAACTATAGTATTGTTGTTTATATACTTGTTACAAAAATAATCACGTGTTCTCATGTTTGAGCTGCCATAATAACTGTATAGACTGGATGGCTTAAACAACAGAAATTTATTTTCTTGCAGTTCTGGAGGCTAGAGAGTCCAGAATCAAGAAACCTCAGGGTTCACTTTCTGGTGAGGGCTCTCTGTTGTCTGGTAGGCTGCCACCTTCTCATTCTGCCTTGATATGGGGGAAAGAGGAGAGCAAGCTCCCCCGGGTCTCTTATCAGAATACTACTGATCCTATCAGGCCAGGGCTCTCCCCTTATGACCTTATTTAATCTTATTTACTTTTTTAGAGGTCCCATCTCCAAATACAGTCACATTGGGGATTAAGGCTTCAATATATAGATTTAGGGGGACACAAATACCATGTTCATTGAAGAAAATGTAAAAAGTCCCAATAATCAAAAACACAAAAAAGTTTAACCATAATATTAACACCCAGTGATGCCCACTACCAACATTCTGGTATATTTACTTTCAGGTTTCTTTTTGACCTATACACATGTAAAAGCATTTTGGTAGTATTGTATTGGAAGAGATGTTTTCCAAATGTTTATTTCATGCAATAATATTAAGAAAATGTAACAAAGGAAACAGTAGAGACATGGCCTAAGGCAAAGGTGCTAATGGAAGGAAATCAGTAGCCATTACAAAGATTTGAGTGCTGTCATTTATGTTTGCAAGCTGAAATAATAAGGTTTCTTAGAAAACCCATCAGTAACTGAAATTGCCTTCCCTGATCACTCTGTCAGTCTGCTCAAGGCAAACTGCCCTTTTTGATGGCTTTCAGCCACTCATTTTACCCAAGGGGAGAAAGAGTTTTGTCCTACAGATCAACTGTGATTCTAATTTTCACCAAAGTATGGAACCAACATGACAGAAAAAAAAGATAGCTATATTAGTCATGGTTCATGCAGAGAAACAGAACAAGGAGTTGTTTTGTGTAATTGTGGGGCTGGCCAAGCAGCCCTAATTTTCACAGATAGGAAAGAATGCTCACATACAATCCAGAACCCAATGAGCATGAGTGGGAACCCTAATAGGATGGACAGAAACCAGTATTCATTCTTCCTGCCTCTGACTTTGGTGATGAGAGTAGCCTGTGAAAACCAGAGCTTTTCATCAAGGAGCTAAATACACACACCTAGCCCAGAAGTCAAGAAACTTAAGAAAGCCAGAAGGGAGGGACGGCGATTGCAGATGCACCTGCTGCTTCACACCAACAAGGTAAATCAGCAAATCAGCAATGCAAAGTGATTGTGAGGAGCCCCAAATGCAGAAAGAGTCTACAGTTTTCTTTCCCTTGTGAAGGGCCTTAAAATCCCTCTTTAAAAAGTTTTCAGTTAATTAAGTCAAGCCAACCCACAATAGTTTCCCTTTTTAATAACTCAAAATCAACTGATGAGGAACTTTAATTACATCTGCAAAATTCTTTTACAGCTGCACCTAGATTAGGCTTTCATTGAATAAGTAGGAGAAGGTCTGTGTACGCTCACACACTTTATACAAAAATTGGCTCAAAGTGGGACATAAATCTAAAATAAGATAGGAGTTATAAATTTTTAGAAGAAAATCATTTGACCTAGGGTTAGGCAAAGTGTTCTTCCATGACACCAAAAACACAATCCATAAAAGACAAAGTTGATAAGTTGGTCTTCATCAAAAATAAAAACTTTTGACTATAACCAGTTTGGCTTAGTGGATAGAGCATTGGCTTGCGGACTGAAGGGTCCCAGGTTCATTCCAGTTGTGAACTCGCATGCAGGAGGCAGCTGATCAATGATTCTCTCTCATCATTGATGTTTCTATTTCTCGCTCCCTCTCCCTTCCTCTCTGAAATCAATAAAAATATTTTTAAATATTAAAAAAAAAACTTTCGTGCTTCAAAACACCCTGTTAATAGGATGTAAACAAGTTACAGACTGGAAGAAAATATTTCCAAATCATGTATCTGACAAAACACTTGTATTCTGAATATATGAATAATTTTCAAAACACAACAATATAAAAACAAACAACCCAATTTGAAAATTAGCAAAGAAACTGGACCCTATACCAATAAAGATGTAAAGATAAACACATTAAAAGTTGCTCAACATCATTAGCCATTAGGGAAATTGTTATAGTAATAAGTTTAGTTAGTATAAGATAGCATAATCAAATTTCATTTTTTATTAGAGTGAATTTTAAACTTTACTTAGAAGAGGAACTTAATTTGTGTGTGACCCTGATAAGTAACTTGTAACTCCCTGCGTGTAAACAACCTGTAACGCCCTGCGTGTTAACTCCTGATAAATAACTTGTAACTCTGACAAACAACTTGTAACCCCTGCGTGTGCATCCTGATAAGCCCAGAAGGCCACCGAAGCACACTGATATGAGACACTGAAGAAGCCCACCCATGGGGTATAAAAGAAGGACTGTCACAGCGGCAGTCGGACATCTGTCTGACCTCCACAGACAAGCCGTTCTCCTCCCCCGGAAACTGCCAAACTGCCATTCCTGCTCTGCCTTTGAGCCCAGACTGTTAAGAGGCCTTTCTTCGAGTCAAGAGACCGAGCTCCTGCCCCGGGGTATTTGATGACCTCTGTGTGTCTCTGTCAGCGAGTGTCTCCGGGTGGCCTGCCAAGGACTGAAACCCATCAGTTCTCTGGTAAATAAACCTGCGTGATTTCTTGCATTGTTTGTTCCCTATGTCTTCTCTCTTTTAGTTTTAGGTTAAGCTCGGCCATATTAATTAATAGTAAAGTACCCTTTGACGTCTGTATTGGTATATCCAAATGAGGCACTTGGGTCACCTGTGCGTAAGTTCCCAAGAAGTGAAACAAAAATACAAATTAAAGTTTTGATAAAGCACTACAATACATCTACTAGAAAGGCTAAATTAAAAAAAAAAAACTGACAATGCCAAGTGTTAGTAAGAAAATAGAGCAACTGGAATTCTCATATAATGTTGTTGGGAAAGCAAATGGTACACCCACTCTGGAAAATTTTGGCAGTTTCTTATAAAGTAAAATATACTCTTAACTTACAACCCACCAATCTCACCCAGGCATACTTACTCTAGAGTAATGACAACTTATTGTATTTGCTTTCCAGGATTGCCATAGCAAAATACAACAGACTGGGTGGCTTAAACAACAGAATTTATTTTCTCATAGTTCTAGAGGTTAGAAGTATAAAATCCAGGTGTCAGCAAAGTTGGTTTCTTCAGAAACTTCTCTTCATGGTTTGTAGATGGTCATCTTCTTCCTCTGTCTTCACATGGTCTTCCCTCTATAGCTGTCCGTACCCAGGTTTCCTCCTGTTGAATGGATAACAGTCATATGGGATTAGGTCCACCCTATTGACATCATTATTACCTCTTTAAAGACCCTACCTTCAAATACAGTCACATTCTAAGGTACTGAGGGTTGGGACATCAATATATAGATTGGGGGAGCCATAAATCAGCCTATAACACTTCACCTTTTGGCCCTCCAAAAGTCATGTCTTTCTCACATGCAAAATGCATTCAACCTATTCCGAGAGCCTCAAAAGTTTTAACCTATACTGGCATCAACTCTAAGTCAAAAATCTTATCTAAATAAATGTGAGTGAGACTTAAGGTGCAATTCATTTTGAGGCCAAATTCCTCTCCAGCTGTAAGCCTGTGAAACCTACTATCCAATGGTGGGACAAGCGTAGAATAGACATTCTCATTCCAAAGGGGAGAAATCAGAGAAAAGAAACGCATCACAGGTCATAAGCAAGTCCAAAACTTAGAAGGACAATTCTCATTAGCTTTGAAGGCTTGAGAATAATTCTCTTTAATCCAACGCTCTGTCTTTTAGGCCCACCTACTTCTCAAAGCATAAGCATGGCAGCCCTGCTCCCTCCGCCCTGCACAGTGGCTTCTTGGTCTATTTAAACTGAAGAGATGCCCCCATTCTCTGAAACCAAAAAGGAGACGGCCTCACCTCGAAGGCTCATGCCCTGTGCACCCGTGGTGGCAGTAGCCACCCTAGTGACCTCTAAGTCATCTTCAGGGTTATTCCTTCCTTTTCTTGAAGAATAATGCAAGTTACAGCCAAACAGCTCTATTGGCCTGGCCTGTAGAATCCCAGCAACCCAGAAGCCTTTCTCCATTTCTTGCTGTCTCTGTCCCTTACGGTCTAAACTGGCAGCATTTCTGCTGGTATGAAATTCTCAACATCCTTGTTAGTCTCCAGTGCAATCCAGATGGATTCAAGCCATCAGAAAACAGGGTTCTCCGCAGATCATTTCTGGATAAGCAAATCTCTATTCTGGGCTTCTGCTGGGATGGTTGAATCCAGGAGCCACATGATTGCATCCATAAGTCACATGTGTCATCTCTAACAAATGGTTGTCTACCACACTCCTGATGTTTGTCTCTAAAACAAGTTTTCTTAACTACTGCAATTTGGACAGGCTGATTATTTTCCACATCTTGAAGTTCTAGTTTCTTTTGGTTGAACAATTTCTGCTTCAATTTATCTCTCTCCATGCAAATCAAAACAACAATGAGGTACCATCTCACACCTGTCAGACTGGCTATCATCAACAAATCAACAAACGACAAGTGCTGGAGAGGATGTGGAGAAAAAGGAACACTTGTGCACTGCTGGTGGGAATGCAGACTGGTGCAGCCACTGTGGAAGACAGTATGGAGTTTCCTCAAAAAACTACAAATGGAACTCCCATTTGATCCTGTGATCCCACTTCTAGGAATATATCCCAGGAAACCAGAAACACCAATCAGAAAGGATATATGCACCCCTATGTTCATAGCAGCACAATTCACCATAGCTAAGATCTGGAAACAGCCTAAGTGCCCATCAGTAGATGAATGGATTAGAAAACTGTGGTGCATCTACATGATGGAATACTATGCTGCTATAAAAAAGAAGGAACTCTTACCATTTGCAACAGCATGGATGGAACTGGAGAGCATTATGCTAAGTGAAATAAGCCAGTCAATGAAGGAAAAATACCACATGATGTCACTCATTTCTGGATAATAAAGACCATTATAAACTTATGAACAAAAATAGATACAGAGGCAGAGCTGCCTCGAACAGACTGTCAAACTACACCAGGAAGGCTGGGGAGGGTGGGAGGGCAGGAGGTGGGTGGGTAAGAGATCAACCAAAGGACTTGTATGCATGCATATAAGCATAACCAATGGACATAAGACACTGGGGGGTAGGGCAGGCCAGGGTATTGTCAAGGGCGGGGGGGGGGGGGGAAAGGAGACATATGTAATACTCTTTGTAATACTTTAAGCAATAAAAAATAAAATAAAATAAAATAAAAAAATTTATCTCTCTCCTCTGGCCTTTTTACTGCAAGTAGCAAGGAGAAACTAGGCCATCTCTTTAACACTGCTTACAAAATCTCTTCAGCTAAATATCAAAGTTCATCATTTGCAAGTTCTACTTTTTGCAGAACACAATTCAGCCAAGTTGTTTATCACTTTATAATAATAATCACCTTTCCTCCAGTTTCCAATAACACAAAAACCTGTATATAAATTTTATAGCAACTCCATACATAATTGTCCAAAGCTGGACAGAATCCAAATGTCCTTTAACAGGTGAATGGATAAACAAACTTTGAGACATTCATCATGGAATTCTACTCAGCAATAAAAAGGGATAGACTATTAATACACACAACAACTTTGATGAATCTCAAGGGCATATGCTAAGCTAAACAAGGCAATTTTAAAGGTTATATACGGTATGACCTCATTTATATGACATTTTCAAAAAAAGACAGAACTCCAGTGGTTTTCAGGGGTTAAAGTGGGTCAAGGATGTGACTATAAAAAGATACCATTGGAGGAATTTTTTTGAGTGGTGGATTGTTCTGCATTCAAATTGTGGTGGTGGTTACAAGAATCCATAGATATATTGAAATTCCTAGAACTATACACTGCAAGAAAAGAAGCCAATTTTACTGTGATAATTTTTAAATAAAACTGTCAAAATTTTAAGAATTTAATCACTTTTAACCTAAATTTCTGACCCTACCCTAAAGAAACTGATTTATACTGTAAAATTCCTTTAAACTCTCACCATATGTAATTATTATACAAATATACCTATAAGACTCAGATTGACTCAACCTCTGAAAGATTTTACCTTGCTCAATTCTGACCTTTTGTGATTCTAACAAAATTAATGTTACTGTTATATGCCCAAGAGGTGTAAGCTGCCTTCCAAGTATCCCCCGACATACTTCTGTATGATACCAAATAAGGAGGGAGGATATAGTGAATAAAATATAAAAGTCTGCCTTAAAGGGACCACTTCAAGTACTTTTAACCACAAATCCTGCGCTTAAACTATAGGTCATACAACTGTGGATTGTTGTTTCCTGATGTAAACACTGCCCAGGATCCTACAACCTAGTTGTCTATTCCGTCTGAAGGACAAACTCTATGGCTCACTAAAAAGAAAAAGAAAGAAGAAATCGAGAGCTGCCACAAGAGTGGATTGGATTATAGACCGTTTTACCCATTGAATTTTAAATCAAAATGAATGGTTAAAGCAAAGGACGTTGTTTTCTTCTCTTACTACCTGACTTCCCTTTCTGTTGGTTCAAAATAGAGGGTTACAATTCCCATCCCCCAGCGTTTTCTACTGCTCTCTCTATTGTCATTGTTCATTTAGAAACTGAATTCCCTAATTCACCTTTCCCAGAGTGGCTGCCAACTTTCCAACAGCCAGATTAGTCATCTATTCCTAAATTTCTCTAGTAAGAATCTTATAGCCATACCCAGAAATCCAAATGGTACACACTTCACCGCCAAACAAATCAACACATTCCCTTACATATTCGGCACAGAAATATTATTAACCTTGACACATCTTCATTGGAATTGAGTCCCCTACAATTAACTGCTCGTATTGCTACTTCCCAGAGCCTCAAAGCAACTAAAGAAACATCCGGGATAAGAATAATTATAGTCCAGTTATTTTATGAAGAAGTTATTTAGAAATCAATACATGATCTTTTTAATTTCATCAAAGGTATTTGTCCTCCACAATGAGACAAATTAAGTCCAGAGACTAATTGGCAGTGACCTGTTACATAAACAATACATTTATGTCCCCTCAAGGTGTACAACCAGGAATATTCCTCTGTGTAATCAGTTGACCCTCCCACAGGTAGCATATACAATTGAAGAACCACTACTACTCACCCACAACCTACCCCTGTTGTTATATTTCTTTAATAGCCCAGCATATTGATTCAATGGAAGGGATCTGAGATTTTTTTATTTCTCCATATCCTAAAAGGACTTCTAATCTGAATAAAAAGTCAATGTACAAAAATGTATAAGCTGAAGTATTTCCATGATTACCACCCAGATAGAAAATGAAATTGCTCAAACTTTAGAAGTGAGACCAGTATAAACTCACTGATTAAATTCCTATAACAAATGCATGCTTGACTACTGATTGGCCAGTCAATGCAGAGTCTGTACAATAATATATGTTATTGCCTGGATCAACACTTCCAGGGAAAGAACTCGATCCATAAACTAAACAAAAAAGAACTGCCTTGTTATCTTAGATTGGCCAAACTATCCCATAGAACCTGATCTCTGCTTAGTTCTAGTCCAACTAAAATACTGAATATGAAGTTCCAACGTTTCTGTTGTTGTTGTTGTCTCTGTCCTTCTTCTTTTAAAAAATATATATGTATTTTTATTGATTTCAGAGAGGAAGGGAGAGGGAGAGAGAGATAGAAACATCAATGGTGACAAAGAATCATTGATTGGCTGCTTTCTGCATACCTTTCTCTAGGGATTGAGCCCAAAACCCGGGCATGTACCCTTGACCAGAATCGAACCCGGGACCCTTTAGTCAGCAGGCCGATGCTCTATCCACTGAGCCAAACCAGCCAGGGTGCCTCTGTACATCTTGCTTCCTATTTTCTGATACCCAAGTGCTTAAATGTTACTGAATAGTTATCATCCAAAAACAATATCCCCTTGATCATGGTACATTGAAAAGTTGCTAAAGCCCTCACAGTCAGCTCAGGGTCACTGGGAGCCAGAGATGACTGAAAGAGGATACTGAGAAACCACAACACGGGCAGCAGTGTAGACCTGGCTGAGTTAACTGAGGTGAGGTGAAAACGGAAGGACATCCACAGCCAACAGATACAAATACATCATTTGTACTCCATATCATCACACAGCTTCTTAGGAAAGTCACAAATCATTGTGATTGCCCTTCCTGCTAACTCTGCCAGTTCACTTAAGGACAAAACGCTGTTTTGGTGGTTTCAGTTGTTCAGCTTACCCAGGAGGGGTAAAGATTCTGTTCCAGAGACACAGGCAACTTTGCCTTTTTAAATCTGTCCTGATTATAGTCCATGAAAAATCTTTATTTGATGTTTCTCCCTCATATATGAGTGAACTTCAATTAAGTGAAATCAAAGATATATACACACCTACATATGTGATAGAATTATTTGCAATAGCCAAATATTATGACAAAATGCAATGCTCAAATAGAAAAATGTAGAATTAAGTACATTTTGGAACCACCATACTATAGAGTACTATTTGAAAATTACAAATAATATGTAACTCTTTATATATTGGTCGGGAAGAATAGCCAATATGATATTGTCTATTATAAAAAGTCAAGTTGCATAATAATATGTATGAAGTGACCAGATTGTTGCAAAACATTATATGTTTAGATTGTACCTTTTATGCACATGAGTGGCTATGTCCATTGCTTAATGCATACTATTTCTTCCTCTCACCTGGCCTGTATAAATCAGGGTAAAGCTAGTATGTTGTAACAAAAAGACCCCATGTCACAGTTTACGTGTGAATGATCCAGGTCAGCAGAACAGCCATGTCCTCATTCATGAGGAACCTAAGTTCCTTCCAAAGCATTGACCCCCATGCACTTGGGCATTTGTTGCCACCTTCATGAGTAAAACTGAGTCACTTCTATGTCCAAAAGGGCATGCCTAATGTCTTACGTTCTAGACTGGGAGTGGAAACCACCAATTCTGATTTTTTTTTTCTTTTACAAGAAGATAGTTAATGGCCACACACATTCACAGGAGTGAAGTATAGTCTACCATGGAGACCACCATATGCCTAGCCTCAACTCTATTTCTGTAGCAGGAGGGCTGGATGGATTTCAGTGGACAATGGACAAATATTCACCATACCACCCTTACCTCCTAGATTTTGTAGGAATAATCTGGAATAATTTAAAGATATGATTTACTATTCCATTATAATTCTATTTTCCATAATCATATAATCATAATAAGAGTAATTATTTAGCTTTGTCTCTGTTTTATGAGCTTTCTCACTGCCATTTATGTTTTTCTTCCTTCTCATTTATAAGTTCTTTATTTCATTGCATTTCTCATTTAGTTACAAATATTCTATTGATTTATATTTTCAGGAACAGCACATTGGTAATTGGCTTTCTGATTCCTTCCAGCTCTCAGAATGCCTTTCAATTACTCCTGCACATGAATGATCTTTGAATTGGGTCCACAATACTAGGGTCACAATGATTTTTGCTACAAAACTCTGACAGTGCTGTTTCATTGTCTTCTGAAATTGAATGTTTCCAAGGAAAAGTTTGATTGGCAGCCACCAGACTTCTCTGTATACAGAAATTTCAATAAGATGGTCTACATATGGGTCATTTTAATTAATTTTTCCCAATTACATAACTGATCTGAACATTCAAGTCAGGACATTTTTTAATCTTTTTCTTTATTGTTTCTTTAGTATGCTTTCTCTTTCTCCCTTTGAAACTCTTATTGTAATCAATTTCCTGAATAAATTCATCCTGACTCTTTTAATTCATGTAATTACCTGTATATCATTGTTAATGTGTTCTAGGGTTCAGATATAATTTTCTATTATAGCAACAGCTGCTGTATATGTTCAGTATTGCATGCTGGGGAGGGGAAAACTTTTATTTTGATAAAATGCAAAAGCATAGAGAAGATCCATTGTGGTATTTTCATATTATAAAGCATGAGGCTCTTTTTTTAATCATCCTTTACCCTAAGGTTTCCCTTTTCATAGATGCAATGCCCTGTTAAGCCTTTTCAAACACACACACACACACACACACACACACACACACACACACACAAGTTTCTGAAGTTATCTCCAGTTCCATGTAGTAAGTTTGCTTCACAGGGAGATTTTTGCTCTGATTCTTTAGATCCTTTTCTGACAAAGGGCTGAGACTTTTTTGTATGTCTGTTGATTCTTCTCTACTTTTTTCGTCCCTAAAATGTGAGTGACTGTTGGTGGTTGGGCAGGAAGTAAGAATAGCTTATTGTCCAGAATTAGGAAAGAAGACATTTTTAAAAGATTGTCTTGTTCTCTTTGTACTAGTAATTTCTTTGTGACCCACATAGGGAAGAGAGGCAGCCTTCAGCTTCGCTCTCTGTTTCCATGGATCAGACTTGGACTGTCTGGGAAGAGACAGAGGTGGGATGGCAGAGGTGACCTCAGGTCAGGACCTCAGCAGCTGTGGTAACAAGTTCCTTTTCAATTTGTCCTGGAGTTTCTAAATGAGCAAGGGCATTGCCTTCTTTTTCTAACAGACATGAACGCTCCTGTTCTAAGCAAAACATGGGCAGGACCATCTTCTTGTACTTAGTTCAGTCATATTAGGGACCCTCAGGAAAATACCAAAAGGAGCCACAAGTTCCTCTTGATGCCATCCATGGAATAACCTTTCTACTCTATGGAAAAATATCCTTAAATTATTTTATGTAAGGTGTTGTTGTGTTTCATATAAAAAACATTGTTCCTGGGTATAATAAAATTCCAGTAAGAGGACAGTGTGGGTATACTAATAAAGAATAAACTGCGTATGTAAATCCCACACATGCTGCATCTTTGATTAGGAAGTTTGCAGATGTTGAAGACTTCCTTATGGATCGAGAGCGAAGCTGCAGTTTGTTGAAATCAAATGGGACCCAACCAGGCAGGTTTAATAGATCTTTGCCTGAAAAGAAGCCTTTTGGTATTAAGAACTGGGTGACTATGACTAGATTTCAACATCAGCCAAAATCTCTGCCCTCTGTGCCCTGAGCAAAGGAGTTTAAGGGCAGAACAATGCTTGCAACTCGCTGGAAGAGCAGCTCAGCCAGCCCACTGAGACTCCCTTTACTGTCGTTACTCTCATCTCCTTTCTAGCACTGTGGGAGCACGCGGCTCTGGGGCAAAGAACCTTTAGATAAGTAAAGACTCCCACCTTTAAGCTGAGGACTCCAGGAGAGGAAATGCTCTAATATTGGGTAGGTATTGCAGTTGGTAAGAAAGACAAGTGCATGTGACAACTGTTAGGCTCTGACTTTGAAGCCCAGAAATTTCACTCTCAATTCTGTTAAAGGTTCTAGGTGCATGATCTAGCCCCAAGAGGGAAATATTCCCACTGCTGGCGGCTCCCTCAAGCGCATCTTTCTCTTTGTTGACACTTGAACATCCTCACAGCTTCTGCAAGAGCTGAGATGTGCCTGCCACTGTCATTTCTCAAGGGCTGTCTCCTGGCTTCAGCCTGCGCAGCTCTCGGTGCAGTATTCGACTCCAGATTGCATCCACTCACTCCTCAAGTCAGCTTCACCTCTGACATAGTGCTTCACAGTTTGGTCAAAGCCCACTGTTGTCATTTGCAGTGTGTCTCACCGAGACTCTCTGGCATATGGAGGGCACTTTCTTGTTTTGCAATGCATAAGATGTTTTCATGTTTTTTGTATTCCTCTGGCTATGTCAGTGGAATTCGAGAAGGAAACTGGAATTGAAATCATGGAGTCAGTGTGTCTTCATGAAGGAGGCTTCAAACCATTTATCTCAGACTCCAGTCCACAAGTCCTGACAGCCCATTTACAGGGTGTTAGGTGAAGGTGTCTGGCAGTCAGTGCTGTGGCAAAGCCCCTGGGCCTGATTTACGGAAGAGACTATGAAGCTGAGATGAAGAGAAAATAAAAGCTGGTATTTCACAGGGCTGGGGATTAGAAAGCTCTAAGTTCCTGTCTTTGGCACTGTGTCAGGCCATAACTCAAGGCCAATGTCCTCATCGCTGCATCTCAGCCTCACCCTATAAAGTAAACAGAGGACTGTACAGCCCTGTCCCCAATCCCACCTGTGGGGAAACAGCTGTGGACAGGGAGTGAAGGGGGCGGCCTATGCATTAACATGGACACCCAGGCCAGCAAAGGCAGCACGCGCATGCAGAATAACAGACAAAATCAGGAGCCCGCAGGAGGTGGTTTGCCACCTGGCATAGAGATGGGTTGAAAAGAAGTGAAAATTTTAAAGGGTTTGCTCATTCTCAAAGTTTCAACATGATTAATGTCTCAGTCTGGTGAACGCAATATATTTTTTATTTATTTGTGTATTATTTTTCTATCTTCCTTCCTTTCTTCTTATGAAGACATTTAAAAACATGCAACGGTACAGAAATACATCAGTGTAATTGATCACATACTTCAAAACACAGATGAACATCGAAGGGGAAGAACAATTCCAGAATTAGAATTCTGACTCTTTTGGCGGGGTTTGGGGAGCAAAACAGCAAACACACATCTATACAGGGCCAGTCCCTCCTGCGCTGAGAACTGGGTGAGTTATATGAGGCTACAACTGGAAATTGAACTCACATTTCTTCCCTGACAACATAGCATATTAGACCCTAATCACTCAGCATTGCATTGTTATTTACTATTTCCCTGCCATTCGCATTCATGTATATTTATGTGGAGCCCCAAAATATCCAGCAGCATTTACTCCCGATGATTATCTGTGTCCTAATCAGAAACCCTAATCAGGAAGCACATAACATACTCAAACCCAATTGCGGAAGACAAACTCCCAGAATACAGAAAAATTCCCACTTGGAGAAAATGTCCATCAAAGTGTCTTCCACTTTTTTACAGCAATAAGAAGAAAAAATAAAGACCATTCGCTCCTTGCTTCTAACATTTGAAAGCAACTAAGTGTGAAAATGGATGCTTTGGAGGATGTTCTAACCTGTGCAGAGCAGAGATCAGCACAAGGCTAATCTAGACACATTTTCCCATGTATTCAGTCATAGGGAGTAAAAGTTAAACACAGGGAGCCTCAGATGCTTTCTTCTGCACTCGAATCTCAGCTGCAAGATAATATCATAGAATTTAGAAGACTGAGTCAGCCACTCTAAGGCATTTTATTATGGTTAACAATAGCCTGGATGCCCTAAAGATTTTCCTAACCAACTCAGCTCAAAAAGAAAGCCATTTTGAAAAGAAGAATTGTGAAGTTTTATACATTGCAAAAGTTTAACCAACTGGATTTTTCAACCTTCAAAGCAATTCAGCACGTCCGTTTAATGTTTGCCTGTCTTAAATTGAGTAATTTTTCCTCCGACAGACCGGTGTTTAGAAAATCCTTGTCTATGTTGCTCAGTTACCTCTTTAAAGTTTTCTCCGGGTGTTGACAAATGGTCACATTCGTTTTCTTCTTTACAGCAACAGAAGTGAAAACATCTGCATAAGAGCATCACCTGGCCACCTACTCAAGTTTCACAAGACTCTCCCTATTCATTGCATCCACTCTCCTGCTGCTCCCCTGAGACTATAATTTAGAATTACTCTAGTCCACTCTTTTCCACAGGTTTGATTTCTGCAGCTTCAGTTACCCACAGCTAACCACAGTCTAAAATCATTCAATGGAAAATTCCAGAAATAAACAAATCTTAAGTTTTCAATTGCATGGCATTCTGAGTATTGTGATGAACTCTGCTCCTTCCTGCCTGGGACCTGAATCATCCCTTTGTCCACCATATCCACACTGTGTACACTATCCACTGTTAGTCATTGTATAGCCATCTCAGGTGTCAGATTGACTATCAGGGTATCACAGCGCTTATGTTTAAGTAAGCCTTATTTTACCTAATAATGTCTCATTCACCTCACTTCATGTCATCACATAGGCATTTTATCATTTTGTTTTATTACTAGAAAAGCGAATCCAGTAAAATAGGTATTTTGAGCAAGAAGAGAGACCACATTCACATAATTTTGATTATGGTATATTGTTATAATTATTCCATTTTATTAGTAGTTATTGTTGTTAGTCTCTTACTGTGCCTAATTTACAAATTAAGCTTTATCATAGCTATGTATGCTCAGAAAAAAATATAGTACATATAGGGTTCAGTACACTCTGCATTTTAGGCATTCACTGAGGGTCTTGGAATGTATACACTGTGGATAATGTATACACTGGGAACTACTGTATTTTCTTTTTATATGGATTTTTGTTTTTTTAAAAGGTGGTTTTTTAAAAAGTATGTATGTTATATGAATTCAAATGGTTACTGTTAACACATCCAAATCTATAGGAAATTCTTGTGTGATTTTATTATTCAGAGTATATGATTGATTAGTTATCAATCAAACTGAAGAAAAAGATTTTTAGAAGGTGGAGCAGTGTTCTTTCCGGATGCTATTTAAATAACACTGATTTATATTTATCAGCAGTTAGGCTATGGATGACCACATTTTATGAGGAAATCATTGCCTGGTCAATCTGTTTGGGGCTGAATCTGATTGTTCACCTCTTAGCCAATGCAGTTGGTTTCCATGCAATTGCTCACTAATAGAATTGAAAATCTGACCTTGATTGTTTTACATTAAATATTGGCCATGGTAGGGGAACAGACCCATAAAATTTGTAGTAATTTACAGGGAACATGTTAAATTGAAAATGGAGTAAATTCAGTTTCATCAATACCAACAAGTCATTGTGTGACATTAAAAAAAAAATGAGGAGAGCAGCTAAATCTCTCTATGGCTCAATATATCATCTTTAAAAAATAGTTTTAATAATTTTATTTTTCCCATTGGTCAGGAGCTGTGTGAAACCATTAAGGTAAAGTCAACCATTTGTAAAGTGATTTAGAACAAAACCCATCTATCTAACATTTGTGAGAAAACAAGAATGTACCTCATCCCCCAAATATTTTCACTAGGTATGAGAGTTTATTAAGATGGTACATTAGTACCTCCAATAGCTATAAATTATCAGTCTTGGTGTTCGGTGTTCTCTGTGTAAGCCAGAGAGTTGTATTTGCTTGTTTAGTTGGTTCATTGATGTTTGTTGGTTGGTTCTTTAAAGCCATAGCTCTATACTAAGTATTTGGAGTATCTGATCTAAAGGTTCAAGAATTTGAGTAGTTATAGCCTTTTAAAAAGTTACCTTTGGTGGGATCTAAAAAGAGAAAAAAGCTCAATTCTCAAAGAGCATAGTTGTTCTTTAGATCCACGTCTAGTTACTTCAGTCCTTGGCCCTGGTGAAAGAAACACTACAGAGTGATTTGGGAAATGTGAGATGATTAGGGCTAAATCAGAGGAAACATTGTGGTGATATTAAAAATGAACAATACATATGCAAATGGAAGGCCCCAAGAACAAATACTCATGTAAATGTCATCTTTAGGATGACAATCAGTGTCATCAATGCACAGACAGGTGAAGGTGTTGAAATGCAGTCCTGCAGTGACTAGGACAAATAATTTGAAACTAAAAGCATGTATTTGAATTGCATTTGCAGATATCTTAATGTCTGATCCTTCAAAGCAACTTGTAAAATCAACCCAATCCTGTTGGTTTGTTACAGAGACTGACTCTACAGAGTAGTTATAGGCTGCCTGAAAATATTGTCTCGCAGGTGCTTATGAAGTATAGTTTCCATGCTGGTATCATCTTCAAAAAGGCTAAATACCTATTACTGAAAAAGTTGTTACTAAAGTCAGTAATATCTCCGAATAATAGAAGTTCCTTCGAAAATTTATTAAAGAATACTTGAGGCTTAAACAATTTCTCCTTAGAGAGAGTCTACCTAGTTAACATTTTATTTTAACTTAATGAAGACACTCTTAGTTGATATTACATCCAGCTGCTTTGGGAAATTGCAAAGAAAAAGGAATTAAATAATCTATCTGGATACAGAAGTTGAGTATAAACCACAGCTATTTCTCATTTTTATGAATGCTTTAAAGTGTTTCTAGCAGCAAACTCACCTTGTAGTAGTTTAAATAAATCAGGGTTTTCTTTTTCCATGTATCAAGAAGTCTGAAAGTAGATGATTACAACATATTAGTTGCTCAAAGGTGTCACCAAGGACACAAGGTCTTCCTCTCCTTCTGCTCTTCTATCCTTAGTATGTTGGCTTTTATTCTACACTTGTCATTCTATGACTACAAAATGTCTGCTTTAGTTTTTGGACATCACATCTGCATTCAAAGCAGAAAGAAGAAAGTTGAAGACAAGAAGGAAGCAACACCTCACCTATTTTCTTGTCATTGTCTTAATCCAGAAAGAAGAAAGTTGGAGGCAAGAGGGAAGCAACACCTCACCTATTTTCTTGTCATTGTCTTAATCCACTCAGGCTGCTATAACCAGATATGATAGACTGAGTGGCTTAACAAAGAAATTTATTTCTCACTGTTCTGGAGCCTGGGAAGTCCAAGATCAAAATGCCAGCAGATTTGGTGTCTGGTGAGCGCTCTCTTCCTGACTTATAGACAGCCACCTTCTTGCTGTATGCTCATATGGCCTTCTCTTGATGCATTCTCATGGGAAGAAAGGCGGGGAGGAGGCAATTATAAGGGCTCTAATTCTACATCTAAACTTAATTATCTCCCAAAAGCCCCAACTTCAAATGCCATCACACTAGGGCCTCAATGTATAAGTTGGGGGAGAGGCGGGGAGAAATACAAACATTTGGTCTATAACAGTCAGTGAGGCAAACGATTACCCAGGAGCAATCAGCAGATTTCTACCTAGTCTTATTGGTAAGAACTGTTCACATGGATTTTTAGTGTAAGGGCAGGGAAGGTGAATGCTTGATGGAGCACATTTTTACCTTAAACAATATTAGGGATACCCTTGCAAGGAAGAGAAAGAAAATGGACACTTACCGGTGTCTGCTATGCTTGCTTAACACAGTAGAGTTTGCAAAAGTTCTAGGACTTTTTTTTGCTGTAATGAAAAAGATGATATTTCTAAAACTTTGCAAGAATTCAAGAAAATAGCAGGGAGAAAATAAACTAAGAGCAACTTAGAAATCACTCAATAACGCAGAGCTTTATTCTCCAAATAAAAATTTTTACCATTTTCTTGAACTTCTGTGATGTTTCTAAATCTCACCATGCAAACTGTAAACATTATATATGTGTCTTAGGAATTTTTAAGCAGTTTTAAGGACTTCCACTTTGTATTAGTGTATTGAATGTATAAAGGTTACACCATGAGACAGAGGTTGGCATCTAGTGAAATGCTGTGTCTGGAGGAAGGAATAAAATATTTCTTATTTATAATGAGGCTAACAGTGATGAAATAAAACCCCTATGAGCGTTGGTCCTTTTTACTGATGCTTAAATCCTATGCTGCAAAGAATTCTCTTTCTCAATAGAATTCTGGGGGAGGGGGGAAATGTTTAGATTCTAAGGTTGAGGGGACAGAACTAATACTAGCCTTCAGAGCAGCCTGGTGGATTTTATTGCATGTAGTTGTTATATTTCAGGGATTAGAAGTAGGCTCTCTCTATCTCCATCAATGTAATAAGTCAGCTTTATAACAGTATTCTACTTCATTTTTATTTTAAAGTAATGCCTTGAAAGAATAAAAATAAATTTCAAAAGTAAGGAAACATCCCATCATGGTTCCTAAAACAAACCCAAGTACATCATTGTGGCACTGACTGTCTTACTGAAACACATTTGAATTCACCATTCCTGCCATGTTATATAAGAGGCTGGCTCTCTCTATTTTTTTTTCTTTAAATATATTTTTATTGAGTTTTAGAGAGGGAGGGAGAAGGAAAGAGAGATAGAAACATCAATGATGAGAGAGAATCATTGATTGGCTGTTTCCTGCATGCCCTATACTGGGGATCGAGCCCAAAACCCAGGCATGTGCCCTGACCAGGAATCGAACCATGACCTCCTGGTTTATAGGTTGATGCTCACCCACTAGCCAGGCCAGCTAAGTGAGCCTGACTCTCTTAAGTGCATTTGGCTTATGGCAACAACAAATTTCTTCACCACTTTCATTCATTAATCCCTCTGTTCATTCATTAAAATAATCCTATTTTGTATCAACAACATAATGAGCACTGTGCTGGAACCTGGAGATACAGAAAGAAATTAGACATCATCAGCCTTCAAGTAGCTCAAGGTCTTTGGGAGACAAGAGACACATAAACCATCCAAGCCAATAGCTCTGGGTGTATTCACATTCCACAACTTTTCAGATATACAGCTTTTTTCTCCTATGCCCAGCTGTCTATGGATTAAAAAAATAAAAAAACTTTCATGAAGAAACCCCTATTCCTAATCTCCCTGAGAAAGTTCTATTTTCAAATAAATTTCATAATATTTTCCTAAATGATATTCAATATTATTCAGTAACATTCGATAAAATTTCACATTGTGCTTACTATTTCAAGTAGATCACATAGTCTATTCGGACATAAAATAGAAGCAAAGAAATCAAGCCCAAATCTCCTCAGAATGAAAACCCCTCTTACCTCCCTCACAGTCAACATTCTATTCAACTTCTATTTATCTGTATTTCTCAGTGATTGAGAAATAGCATTTCTTCAACTCCTAATCTTTGTGTATAAAATAAATGGACAAAAAGAGTAGAAAGAGACAAGTTTAGCAAGCTGAAATGAAAGAAAATATTAAGGAGAAATTAAGGTATAGGCATATTTCTAAAATATACCTAAGATAAAAGTGATAATGTCTCCATTTTCTGCAGCAAACTTAACCAGGGTTCTCAATTTTATAGCACATAATCAAGAAAATAGAGAAGAAGCAAAAATGTCTGTGACCAGCTGAGATAATTGCCTCATAGCCCATCTCCTCATATCCTCACACTGATCCTAAAAACACAGACTTTAGACAAAGTTCTAGCAGGTTTGGTTGTTTGGTTTCCTAGTCATTGGGATGTTAGACTTTGAGAATTAGAAATGGAGAGTAGTAGCTAGCTTGAGAGAGGCAGTCAGGGAGAGAGAAATAAAGTGACAACTGAAAGCTTGTTGACGATCATGAAGATGGAAAACTAATAAAAAAAAAAAGACACAAGAACTCAAAAAAAAAAACACCAAAACACTACAGATGGGGCTGAAGGACAAATACCCTTCATACTTCAGAGTCCCTGAGGGTCTATGATTCATATGACAACACTGGGTTATCAAGAACAGCTTGAAAAATATTTAATATCCTTTGTTCAAAGAGTTCATGATAATACTTATAAATAGAAGCATGCAAAATTTCAAAACTTAAGAAGGGCTGCATCAGACAATGGAGAAAACTTAGGTCTGGGTGAAAATTGAGCCCCTTCTTCCTCTGTGTTCTTAGACAACTTACTTAACTTCTTAGAGCTCCAGTTTCTTCTCCGTAACATTTTAAATTTTTATATTAATACTTACGTCTTATAGTTATTGAAAGACTAAATATGTCAAGGTTTATTATATATCTAACACCATGCCTGGCAAGCAGTATACAATAATGTGGACTTTCTTTATTTCCCTTAAAAGAGCCAATTTTAGTTATCTGGAAATTTATTCCTATGAAACAAATTATTCTATTAAAATGCCACATGAACAAGGTGTTCTTGGGGTTAGTAGAAAGATTTATATGAAATTGTAGTTGAGCCCAAATTCCAAAGGATAAAGGGATTTGGCCCATTTTATCATGATTACCTAGCTCAATATTAGGAAGTTGAGTGAATATGAAAAGCTTTACAAGCATGATTTCTGCTTTGTATATAAAAAACTGTATACCTCTGGTTCCTCTTGATTTTTTTTCACTGAGTCTTGCATTTATCATGCTATAAATATGGGGACTCACTAATGAAAATGGTTACTATCATGTATTGTATTACTATTGTATTATAGGAAGAGGACAGTGAGGAGAAAGGGAAATTTGGAGGCAAAATTGGCCAAGATGGGGCCCCTTAGTAGGGAGTTTGAGATATCTTGAAGACTCTAGGTAAACAAGAAAGAGGGTCAGAAAGTCACCCAATGGGTAGAAGGAGACATATCAGAGTAGAGGTAAAAGCATGGAAAGCATCAACAAAAGGCTGGGTTGTCTATTGATAAAGATTCCCCATTCCCCCCATCACTATGTGAAAAAAATTTTCTGTTAATATCCTTCAATTATAATTTGTTACTTCAGGTGTTTACTTGTCCTCATTCAATTATTTCCATATTTCCTTGGAGCTCTCATAATTTGCTTAAGCGTTTGATAGATGCTAAAAGAAAAAGATGCCCTGACAATTTGATTAAGTTCCTTTATTCCTCATGCCCCAAAGTTACAACTTCACCAATCAGAACACATCTGAATCTCCCTTGATATAGTTTCATTAATTTCAAACCATGGTGGCTACCTCATTACTATGTGTGTGTGGGTGTAGGTATGTGTGTGTAGGTGTGTGTGTGATTGAGAGAGAGAATAAATCAGAAATAGAGAGGCCACATAAAATCATCAGTTACCAGCATGAATGGTCTATAGTCCAATGTAATTTGTAAAGGACATGGGAGATGAACTAAGCCATCTACTTTAAAGAGAGATTTCCCCCCAAGTAATTTCCTTGAAAACTTGGATTCATTGTTTTATTAGTGTATTGCACACTCACAATTCTCTAGATCATGAGTGGCAAAATATGGTCTTCTCTCCAAATCTGAACAAATGCCAGTATTTACAAATGTTTTGTAAATTTTGTAAATAAAGTTTTATTGGAACACAGCTGCAACCATTTGTTTATGTACTATCTATGGCTGCTTTCACACTACCATGGAGAAGTTAAATAGTTGCAACACAAAGCTAAAAATATTTGCTGTCTTGTCCTTTACAAGAAAAGGTTAATAACCCTTGCTGTTGACAGATCTCTCAAATCCAGTCCAGATGACCCACTGGAATGTGAAATAAAATGTTGATAAGTCTATTTTTTACTTATCTTTCCTTCCAAACAAATAAGAAATTACTCTCTATAATTATTTGACACATGGATTGATCAGGATATCCCCTGCTTGTCATGGGACACATGGTCATTTACATGAGGAGGACAAGGTGTCTTAAGGAAAGAGGTTCCATACATGGGAGGATCAGTTCAGCATCCTTGCCCATGCATTCACTTCCAATCCATGGTGACATAGTATATTTTATGTGTAACTAATTAAGTGGTTTTTACTAATTAAGTGGGTTTAATTAGTATGATCTCTCCAAATCAAACTTTACAACATGGACAGGTCACTTTAAAAGATTCCTGCAAAGAAACTAAATAGCATTCTAAACATTCAGGCACAACTAACAAGGAAATAACAGAGTTGATGTCACCTTCTTCGAGTACGACACTAAAACAATGACAATCTAAACAAGTTTGACAAAAAGCCAGCTCAGTTCAGTCAATAGTCTGAAGATGACTGAAATACAAATTTACACCCTCAGTCATTTCTGATAACAGTCACCCTATATGTAGATTGTGCTGTAAAAATAGAAAATTGTACTAATCAGAAACTATCATGCTTACCAGCATATTTTTAAAAATTTATTTCACTTTTCTCTCCATCGTTTTTATTTCTCTTTAGGGTACATTTTATACTATGTACTACAGCCCATGATAATATCCATACAGAATGTATAAACAAATGTACACAAAAGGTGAAGGCCCCGGGTTTTTGTTTTTTGTTTTCTGATAGGGTGCAACTGAGGCATTTTAACATTTTAAGAGTTTATTTGGGCAAAAAGTCAATTCCAATCAGGCAACCCTTAAACCGGAAGTGGTTAGGAGCACTCTACCAACAGCAGCTAGAGGAAGACTATTTTAGAGAACATGTGAAAATCATTTGATTGTCTATAGCTTAAGAGGTTACCTGATTTTGGAAGAACTGGTTGACTGTTTATGATTAGTTGTCTTTAGGTTTGGGTTTGCATAGGTAAGCTGTAAAGACATTAGAACCACCTCAGTCTAGTAGCCTCCTTGTTTAAATTTCACAAAAGGCAGAGAGAAAGTTGGCTTCTGTCTAGACCTCTGTCTGCAGTTCATTTTTCAAAAGCATAGAGAACCAGGGGAAGTTTTTTCAGCAGAAAGTCTACAAAAATCAGGGACACGGAAGTACATACAATTGCTTTTCTTACTAAAACAAAATAATTGCAGTCTTTCTTTCAACTTTTAACCAAAGGAAAAAAATGTTCTCAGATTTGATCATTTATTATCCTTGACAGAGAATTACATTTTGAAAACCAGTTATACTAGACAAAGCCCAAAATCTATGAAGACTGGTTTTAAGGAATTCTAGAGCATAATAACACTTAGTTAAGGCTGATCTTAAAAAGAGAATTGATAATAGGAACATAAAAGAAATTATACTTGGAAAATTAAATATCTCCTTAGCATTATGTTAGTCTGAATTGATGTATAAGTTGATAAGCAATTTTTTCCTGCACAAATCCTAGTCTTAAGCAATAGATTATATCAAGAGAATAAGAACCAGAAGACATGCACATATGTTAAGCACCTGCTGTGTACTTGCACTCATGCAAAGTTTTCCCAATTCATGCTCATCACACCTACATTTTATAGATTAAAAATCTGAGATTGAAAGAATCTAAACAATTTTGCTGAGGCCATCCAGCTTATATGTGGCAGAACTGAGATTTTTAACTCACATCTGTCTGATACCAAAGACATTGCTCTTTCTTTCAAAGCATGCTATCTCCCAGAAGCAAACTAATGCCATGCTGAAGGCTTTTCTCCAAGAATTATGAAAAATTATAATACCTCAAAGCTGATTCAGTGGTCCTAAATACATTAAGATTTTATATTAAGTACCATTTGTTCAAACTCTCTCTACTGACACAAAGCTATATGTATCATGATTGGTTTTCTGACCCATACAAATCTATTTACCTAATTGTATATGTGAACAGTAATTGCAAGTGCTTACTGTTTTCCAGGTCTGGCTCTGGTGTCTTTGTGTGGATTAAGTCATTTAATTCTCATAGCAACTTCTATATGCATACCATATTTGTCCATTTTTTATATTATTTTGTCTCAACTGGCAACAACTTAGAACAGACCAATGTTTTTATTTCATATTTTTAATTCTCACTGAATCCCCAATCTTCTACCATAAACTGATTTAGAGTAAACAGGATTTCCTCCTCAAATCATCAAAAATTAGAGCCCTGGCCAGTGTGGCTTAATTAGTTGAGTGTTGTCCCATGCAGCAAAACGTCGCTGGTTCCATTTCCGGTCAGAGCACATGCCCAGGGTTGTGGGCACAACCCCTAGTAGGGGGTGTGCAGGATGCAGTCAATCAATTGATGTTTCTCTCACATTGATGTTTCTCTCTTTCTCTCTCCCTTCCTCTCTCTCTCTAAAATATCAATAAAAACATATTTTTTAAAAAGTCCAAAAAGTTTCTGGATTTGATCAAGAATCCATATGTCAGACAGCCTTACCTTTCCCTCCCACAAAGGTGTCACAGGCACAGAGATCCTTTCTGCTGTGCATGTTGAGTGGAACTCTGACTGACGAATCCAACAGAAATGCCAGCCCCAAAACATGTTTGATACGCTTCTCTGTGATTTACCCAGCATCACACAAGTGCTATGTGCTGGTATGTTACCTAAGAAGCCAACTGCAGCCCCCCAAAATGTCAAGGTGCTATGCTCCCTAAGAACCAACAGCTAAATTGGTATCTCATCAACAACATTGACCTTAGCCCTGGCTGAGGCTAAGTTGTGGGTTTGACTCCTGGTTGGGGCACATACAGGAGGCAACCAATGGATGTTTCTCTCTCTCCTTTCATCTCTCTCTAAAATCAATAAACATATTCTCCCATGAGGGGGAAAAAAATGACTGACCTTAGCAAAACCATCTTGTGGTTCCAATCAAAGAGTGAGGTCTCCTAGATCACCTGTTTCTCTCCTACTCTATTTTTGTTGTTAATCCTCACCCAAGGATACTTTTCCCCATTGACTTATAGAGAGGGTAGAAGGTAGGGAGGGGAGAGAGAGAGAGAGAGAGAGAGAGAGAGAGAGAGAGAGAGAGAGAGAGAGAGAGACCCTTGTTAGAGAGACACATCAATTGGTTGCCTCCCGCATGTGCCCAGCCTGGGCTGGTGAAGGAACTTGCAACTATGCATGTGCCCTTGACTGAGAATCGAACCTGGGACCCTTCAAGGCATGGGCTTGTGCTCTAACCACTTAGAAACACTGGCCAAGGCTCTTTCTTACTCTTTTTAACAATGATTTTGGGTTTAATTCAATTCTTTCCCTTGCATGTGTAATTTATAATTTTCTTTCTGAAACTTTAGATTATCTGATATTATCAGCAGGTATTTTTAATTTCCTTTATCTGCACCAAATTTCCCAGTACCTCTGAAGAAAGCAAAATGAGGCAGAACAATAAATAGACTTTTTTTTCTAAATGTCTTAGGTTTTCTCTCTTTTCATCTTCAATGACAATCTCATCTTTTGGACAACTGATGCTCTAGAATTTGCAATTATAATCATGCTTTTTTAAAAAGCGACAGAGAGAGATGAAGTAAATCAGTGCACTTTACAGGTGGGATAAATTGAGTAATGTTTTTGGCAATCTAATTCCTCCCCGTCTTAAAACACCAAGCCTTAATTCAACCTAGTCGGCTGAATATTTACCTCACCTAGAGATAAATATGTCGCTATAGTGAAAACTGTGAACTAATATTTAAACTGAAAAACCCTTCTACAAATTGTTCACTTAAAATCTTGTGCTTAAGGGAAATTTAAATTTCAATAAATAGATCAAAGTGAAAAATAATGCTCCCACTCTAAATAAGATGAAAATACTGCACACACTTGTGCTTTCTGAAGGCTTGACCTTTAAAGACAGAATCTATTCCTCTCTCAGGCATACGGAAGATCAAGATATGTTATGAAATTCCATTTCACTCAGTCCAGTAAAAACGCAGCTCAATCCAGATCTGTGTCATCTTTTTACTATTTGCAGATTGTCACTAGGCCTTTCTCATTCAGCAATAAATTTTGTTAGTCCATTAAAATTACCCATGTACACAGTTTCTCTTTTTCTGCTATTTCTTGTTCAATAACTTGAACATAGTTATGTTAGTGAAATTACATTTCCTTTTGTCCTGAGACCTCAAAGAAAAATTTCCTAACTTCTGAGGAGAATAACAAGCAACTCATATTTCTCCTTACTTCAACTTGGAAATGAGGTTTAGAAGGAAAGCTCAAGAAGATGATATAGTTAGAGGTACCGTCCTTTAATGATGAACCATTTGTTTCTTATTCTGGACATGTTTCCTTCACACATAGAATAAAATGGTAAGGAAAACGTTGGGGGTGTTGTTAAAGAAGTTCTGTCTCTATGTTTCACAGAACTCCTTGATGATTTCATCTTCCAAAAGCATAGAGAGCATTTTGTTATCATTATTTTTAAAATTCAACAGAAAATGGCCCACATACTTGCATATGCATAAGCACCCTCAAGTAACAAGCACACACAATAAGCTCACTGTGTGTCCTCTGCTGCTGAACACGTGCTATCTATACACACACACAGATATATTCAGCCAAAATCAAATGCATATGTGGGTGGAAAAACTTTCTTGCAGTTTTCTACTCCTCTTGAGTCATAATTAGTTGAATGAATAATTGCTAAAGTTCCTAAAATTTTAGTTGATTCAAACTTTATTTTATATAAGAATAACTTTGTGTGTTAAAACACACAAGATTTCCAGCTCCCCTGGGGAAATTCTAATTTATTTCATCTCTTCTGGGGTGCCCCAACACTGAAACAGGAGGTCTGTGGACCATAATTTGACAAAAGCCTTCCTCGACATTTCAAAAGGCTATTTAGAGGGAAGGTAGGGGAAGGTGGGAGTAAGAGGGAGAGATCCACCAAAGGACTTATATGCAAGCATATAGGCCTAACCAATGGACACAGACAACAGGGGGCTGAGGGCATGAGTGGGGGGGATGGAGGGTAATGTGGGGATAAGGACACATACGTAATAATTTAATCAATAAAAAAATTAGCCCTGACCAGTTTGGCTCAGTGGATAGAGCGTCGGCCTGCGGACTGAAGGGTCCCAGGTTCAATTCTGGTCAAGGGCATGTACCTTGGTTGCGGGCAAATCCCCAGTAGGGGGTGTGCAGGAGGCAGCTGATCGGTGTTTCTCTCTCATCAATGATTCTAACTCTCTATCCCTCTCCCTTCCTCTCTGTAAAAAATCAATAAAATATAAAAATAAAAAATAAATAAAAAGAAAAAAAAGGCTATTTATAACTTATGGAGGGAAATTGGCTCTTGCAAATGTTTTGCTACCTGAAAACAGGCTTATTCATCCCACCCAAACAGCCCCAGCATCACCTCTGTAGTGCAGCTTTCCCTGATTGTCCAAGGCATAATCTCTCCATACTCTAGCAGGAGCAGGCACCATGCTGATGACAGCATTTATCAATGGTGAATGAGACACTTCTTAGGTGGGTTCTGAACCAACTGGCAGCGTCTCAAGCAGGACAGCAGCAGGCTCAGGAGTTTGAATTTCCATCAGGGGCAGTAGTTGCTTCTGATTTCTGAGTGTTACCCTTTTTTTTTCTTCCTATTCTCATTCATTGTCATTTTCTTCCAGTTTTTCCAATGTCAACTCTTGTTTGAAATATTAGTAGTGGTTCCAAGAATTTTCTTTAAAAAATTGACCAAAATCTAATCTCCACAATGACCTAATGTCAATGTTTTGGAAATGATATCTCTTCTTCCACATCCGTGTTATCCAATAAAGTCAATATGGTACTCTCTTCTAGGGCATTAAGCAATGCATTAGTAACCTGGAGCTCTGCATTGTTGAGGAGATCTCTAATATCCTTGAAAAGTTCTGTGGGAACTGTCATTGATATATGAGGAATGATAGTGCATAATGCTATTATTATACTGGACTCCCCTGATTTCAATGGAGGCAGGTGGGAGTGCTTAACTGGCATAGATAAGGCAAGTCTAATGATCCTAATGAGAACGGAAAGAATGGTGGTCAGAATTCTTTGTCGCACAGGAATCTTTGTGGATGGCTAATTGATTATTCTATTTTTTAAGAATTAAATAGATAACAATATATTTAAATACATAGTCTAGATCTGCTGAGACACTTTGAGGAGTCATGGCCTCTTAACCTGTTCTCAGTCCTAAGCCCATTCAAAGTCCCAGAGCTCCTTGAATGAAGTTGAGGAAAGGCCATGGTGAGAAAGGGCTCTGCTACTATGTTACAAAATATATTCTGTGACTTTTTCTGTAAAAAATTCCCCCCAGAAGGGCTTTGTAGCTATTTACCACAGTGACTATACAGAGGAGAAGGGGAAATAACCTGATCATGTGGAACTAGACACAGGCTCCGAGTTTATATAGATTTCTAGATACACAAAGCATTTCTATTGTCTGTCTGACCTAGTAGATGTTTGTAGAGGTCAAATGAAAAAAATATGGGCTCCCTGTGGGCTCGTTGGGTCTGTAAGCCATCCTACAGACCCTAGGCTTATTTTCCTAGCTCTTGATTGTGTGATTTCAACAGTCATATTGAAAAGATGACAAAAATCCTCCACTGGCTTCCTGATCAATGGATTGATGGCTGTAAGGAGAACCAATGGTAAGGCCTGCATCTACCTGTTCTTATAAGACCAGTAAACCAAATGCAATTCTACATCTAGGAAAGATTGGCAGGAATAAGTGCCACCATAAAAGATTTGAAATGTTGTGTTTTGTGATTACCATTGCCTCCTTACTTAACCCCCCTGTTTGACCTATGCAAAAGATAGATGACTGTTGGAGAATGGCATAAACGTAATAAAATGGTGATTCCAGTTTTAGCTGCTCAAAGATATATGGTCTATTTTCTACAGCTAATCAACATAGCAATACTTTACTACTTATATTAGTTAGCAAAGGTCACTATAAATAGTTTGCTGTATATAATAGGAACAGTATACTTTCCCTGCCTTACCTGTAGGTTATGCTAACTTTGCACTTTTCTATTATAATGTAACACTCAGGGACCTCAGTCATTTCAACATCCCACGAAACACCACAGAGACCAACAACGGTCAGTTGAGTCTTTCACATCCTCTGATACTGACTTTCCTGCTTCTACATTTAAGGACCCTTGTGATTCCATTGGGCCTACCCAGAAAATCCGGGATAATCCCTTAAAATCAACTAATTAGTAACCTTTATTCTATCTGCTTCCTTAATTCCCTTTGGCTATGGAAGGCAGCATCTTCACAGGTTCTGGGGATTAGGAGGTAAACATCTTTGGGAGATAATTGTTCTGCCTACACTAGGACCTATGACCCAGAAGATTCAACAATGCTTGAAGACCCTGTGGATAATTAGGATTGCTTTATGAAGATTCTAGAAGTCCCCAATTAGAGAATCAGAGCAGAAATCCCTAGGATTTGGGAGTAAAGCCATCTTCTTTTGTGCATATAACTGCCTTTTGAAAGAGCAGCTCCTAGCTTGCTAGTGAGTCCTGTTACAGATGAGTGCCTGACCAAAAGATACTACATGACCCAGGTCAAATCTACACATAATACATTTAGTGCTTTCTTTTCCACAAATTCATGACGTTGGCCATACAGCAATATTCCATCATCAAATAGAAATGAAACTGAAATTGAACAAGTCATGAAGCACAAATAAAATTCTCTCAAAATCTTCTCTTGCTGCATTCTTGTTTCCCTCTCAACCCACAAATACTGCCTTATAGATTGTTCTATATAACCAATTGACTGAGGAAGAAAAATCTTTAGTCTTGTCTGCATACTGGAAGTGGGCTGCTATCGTATGAAAGTCCTTGAAAGACAATGTGGAAGGCAAATCATCCTACTGGGTAGATCTTCAATAAGTCTATCTAGTTTTCCACTATCCATGGCCAGAGAAAAAGCCTGATGTTTAGATCTTCACTGATTCATAGTGAATCCCTTTAGTTTAACCAGGTAGTCAAAGATTTGGAAGATAAAAGATAGCCTGAGTGGTGATCAGGTGGTCTTAGGAAGAGACATGTAAATGTCTGGCTCAGAATAAGCAAGAATGAAAGGAAATCTGGATCTCATATTAATACTCACTAAAGGGCATCCACTACAGAGGAGGCTCTCAATAACCAGCAGGACAAGATTACTCATTCTGTAGATGACAGCCAGTCCCTCCTCCAGCCACCACAGTGCTTATTCAATATACAAAGTAGACACCATAATAAGCAATCAGGATCCAACAAGGTGGACACCCCCTCACTAAGGCTTTTTAAGTTACTACCACTGATGAATGCTCTACCTACTAGTAGTAAGGACAGTGTGGATCCCTCTACGTGGTATCAGCCAGACACCTAGAGGCGGGTTGATGGCAATGGATCCTTTACATCAGGCCTCATGCACAATGGGTTGCATAGTGTAATGGGTTGAACAGTGCCTCTTCCCACCCAAATTCATATCTACGCAGAACCTCATAATGTGATTTTATTTAGAAATATGGTCTTTGCCATTGTAATTAGTTAAGGATATGTCTATGAAATTATCCTGGATTTAGGGCAGATCCTAAATTAAGTGACTGGTGCCCTTATAAGAAGAGAGAGATACAAAGATAAGAAGTAGAGTCTTTGGATTTTGAAGATTGGCGTTATACTGCCACAAGCCCAGGAACACCGGGGCCATCAGAAGCTGGAAGAGGCAAGGAAGGATTTTTTTGTTCCTGAGGGTCTTTGGAAAAGATGTCGCTCCAATGGAAACTTCATTTCAGACTTCTGGCCTCCAGAACTTTAAGAGAATACATTTTTGTTATTTTAAGCCATCCCATATGTGGTTTTGTTATGGCAGCCTGATGAAATTAATACAGTACCTTATTCACTATCATGGTATCTCACACAACATTGCTTCTTACCAAGGAACTCATCTTATGTCAAAATAGCACAACAATGGGCTCACATCCAGAAAATCTACTATCATTACCTCGGTGTCCCTGCATCCAGAAGCAGCTGGTGTGAAATAATAGTAGAGTGGCCTACTGATGAGTCAATCATGTGACCTGACAGGGGGAGGTATTGTCCTTCAAGGTGTAGCATATGCTTTGAACTGATCACCAATACAAGATGGGGCAAAGTAGATGTACAGTTGTGAGTACACCAAGCAGAGTTTATTCTTGTATTATTATTTATTAATTATTGTATTATTTCCCACAGGGACAACTATAAACCTATTTTTGCCTCACTTTGTATATGATGCTGTTTTTGCCATGACCATAAAAGATAGATCCTGGAACCGAGTGATGGAATTGGTAATGGCTCTTCTATTAACCCTAATAATCCACTTACAGAATTTTTGCCATTCCCCCAGAACCGTGGTCAGCAAACTGCGGCTCGCAAGCCACATGCAGCTCTTTGGCCCCTTGAGTGTGGCTCTCCCTAAGCCTTGGGAGTACCCTAATTAAGTTAATAACAGTGTACCTACCTATATAGTTTAAGTTTAAAAAATGTGGCTCTCAAAAGAAATTTCAATCGCTGTACTGTTGATATTTGGCTCTGTTGACTAATGAGTTTGTCGACCACTGCCCCAGAATATTGGTCTCTGATATTTTTTGAGGCCTTCATTCCCAGGAGAGAAATAGATTCACTTAAAAATAAAACAAATAATTCAATTGAATGGAAAGTTGAGACTGTTAGTTAGATATTTCAGGCTTGTCATGTCACAAAATCAAATGGCAAAAAGTATAGTTAATTATCAAAAGGAAATTATGTTTCCGTCACACCGTTAGAACAAGGAAGACTTTTGGAAACCTTTGAGATTTCCCAATGCTTCTCTTATTATTTGCTTTACAAAAATAAAGGCTAAAAGAAGACAATAGAAATCCAAGAAAGAAAATTAGTAGTGATTCAGATACTCAGGAATGAAAGTTTAGAATCTTAACCCAAAGATAGGCTGGCTCAGAGCAAAGAAAATGAAATGTTAATAAAAGAAGAAATTTATAAATATCAACACAGCCTTATGACAAGTTACAGAAATGAATACTATAGCAACTATAAATATTTTTCTGTCTTGTTTTGTAAGGAGATATATTGGTGTATATTGGCCAATTTTACTCCACCCTTCTCCCCCATTTCTTTATTCAAAGAAGATTTGTGATAGGTAATTTTATAATTTAACTTGCAACAAATAGAATATTCAGGAGGAGTTATTCAATGGTTTAGATGAAGAAATAGCATCACTCTTTATAAAATAAATGTATACATTAGATCACATAGAAGCAGAACCGAGTATGGAAATTAAATATGAGGAGTAGGATAAGAATGGATGCTGTACAGCCAAGAAGGTGGACAGTGTCAGTCATTTGTGTCTACAGTCAGGACCTATCCCAGCTCTTCTGCTAGATAGGATAGAAATTGTGGAAGCTTGAAAACTACATATTCTTAACTCACTTGTCAACTGGACTCCAATTAGATTCTGCCAATGAAAGGCAATGTGAGATAATGAAAGGAAAAAGAGGGGAGAAGTGAACTTGTCTCCAGTTATTAATAGCATCTTTGGCAGCAAAAGCACTATCTACAGCACAGCCATGATGACAGCATTGATGGAAATTCCAGGCCTGGTTGAAAAAAACCGGGGTTCCCAGAAACTTTCAGCAAATTTGGAACCAATGGCTAACACTAAAGCAGTACGTGTAGACGCATGGATTCTAGCCAGTAATGCTAGCTGCTTCTTGCTTTCTGGGTATCAGCTGGATTTGTCTCTTCTGCTCCAGTTCCTTTCCTGGTTTTGCTCTTCCAGTTACTCCAACCAGTGTGTATAAATTCTCTATATTAAATTCCCTCTCTTCAAAACACCTAGAGGAGCTTCTGTTTTCCTGATTAAACTCTATTACACCACTGTAGCTTCTGGAAACGTGCCAACCCTCTTGGGTGTAACTTCCAACATTAAAAGTTACATATCCTCCTTTTCACAGACAACCTGATCTTGGGCTTTGAGTTTCTAGATTGTGGAAAATGTCAAAGAGGATTAAGCTAGTTATCCCGGAGGTCTTTATCTGTGATAAAGAAGTACTGTCTACTTCAACTGTGCCCAGAGCTCCTTCTTCTGGATCCCCACTCCTTCTTTATCTCAAAAAGTTATGTTTCTTAAATTTATTTCATTTTTCACTAATTACTTTTCCTAAATTCAAAAGTGATAAGTGTAAATTGTAGAAAAGATTTCCATAATGACACATCCAGGTAGCCATCCATATATCTTTGCATCTAGAGTAGGCCATAATGGATATGAATGAGGACATGAGTCAGGTAGACCTCAGTTTGAGCCCTAGCTACATGGCGTTGAGCAAATTAACTTCTCTAAGCCTCGGTGACACTACCTGTATAATAGGGTTAATAAACGTACCGACCTCATAAAGGTGTTGCAACTAAAGAAGATAATAAATGTAAAACAATTAGCACAGAGCCTGGCAGGTGTCATTACTTACAATGCCTGTTATACTATGCCATCCCACTGTATAAAACTGAGGCCCCTATTATTAAATATTTAGTTTGTTTACATATTTTTATGAAATAAAACTGCTACATTTCTGCATATATAAATGTATTCTTTCCTTTTAATTAATTATCTATTGCTCCTTCCAGGAAGTTGTAACTCTTAAGGAGTTATTATATGTAGAATATTTAATAGCTCTAACATACCAGACATTAAGAATTAATCGTGCATTTTCCTAACCCTTTCAGTGAAACTAAAATTTTGATTATTTTTTCAAAGCACTGATAGATATTCTATTTTCTAAGCCTTTTGATGTCTAGAAATGACCTTCTTCTAGCCTTTCCACCTGAAAGTCATCCTGATTTGGTAATATTCTTTAGTTTACAACCTTCTCCATGCCCTCTATACCCTGTGGATGTAACACCACTGTTTTTCAGTACTTTGAATAGTACTTAATATCTCTAGTTCAACTAATTTATTTAAGTCTTTTTTTTAATAATATGATTTTTTCCTGATAGATAAATGCCACAAGGTCACAAATAGACCATTTTTAAAAAAAAGAAATACAAAAGAAAGTATATAAAACAAATGGGAAAATGCTCAGTCTTGCAAGTAAGCACAAGTAATGTGTAAATTAAAAGAGCATATCATGTCCTGACCAGTTTGGCTCAGTGGCTAGAGCAGCTGTGGGCAAACTACAGCCCGCGGGCCAGATCCGGCCCCTTTTGAAATGAATAAAACTAAAAAAAAAAAAAGACCGTACCCTTTTATGTAATGATGTTTACTTTGAATTTATATTAGTTCACACAAACACTCCATCCATGCTTTTGTTCCGGCCCTCCGGTCCAATTTAAGAACCCATGTGGCCCTCAAGTCAAAAAGTTTGCCCATCCCTGGGCTAGAGCATCGGCCTGTGAACTGAAGGGTCCCGGATTAGATTCTGATCAAGGGCATGTACCTTGGTTGTGGGCACATTCCCAGTGGAGGGTGTGCAGGAGGCAGCTGGTCGATGTTTCTCTCTCATTGATGTTTCTAACTCTCTATCCCTCTCCCTTCCTCTCTGTAAAAAAGAATCAATAAAATATATATTTTTTAAAAAGAGCATATCATTATTTTGCCTAGCAAGTTACCAAATAATAAAATAAAATTACACACTTCTGTGGCAAATATGTGGAGATATTGACACTCATTTTCACTAGTAGGGATGAAAATTGGTACAGCTCTTCTAGAGTGTAGTTGGCAATTTTGATGCCCTTTAAATCATTTTTGGGGGGAGGAAAAGATTCTATATAATAAAAGGCTAATATGCAAATCAACCGAATGGCAGAACAACTGGTCGCTATGATGTTCACTGACCACCAGGGGGCAGATGCTCAACACAGGAGCTACCCCCTTGTGGCCAGTGCACTCCCACAGGGGGAGTGCTGCTCAGTCAGAAGCCGGGCTCACAGCTGGTGAGCATGGCGGTGCCTCTCCCACCCCCGCGGTAGCACTAAGGATCTCTGACTGCTGGTGGGGAGTGGGCCTAAGCTGTCAGTTGGACATCCTCCAAGGACTCCCAGACTGTGAGAGGGTGCAGCCGAGCTGAGGGACCCCCCCTGAGTGCATGAATAATTTGCAATGGGCCTCTAGTATTAAAATAAACAAAACAATACCAGAGGAAAGATGGAAATGAAAAACTATACCAAGCAGTAGAGAGAAGCAAGGGAGGAGGAAACTAAAGTAAAAGAAGTATGGGTCTTCACCTGATCTTTGCCAAAGAGTCAATATTTGTTGGAACTCTGAGTACCTTCCCACAGGATCTAAATTATGTAAAGTATTGCTCTAGGTTAGAAGTCCAAATCAATTCATGGTCTCACTCTTCATCAGACACTTAAGGATCTGTATGCTAGTTCAACCAGTTTTAATAATGCAAGAATCCAGTGATCTATGCTGAGAGGGAATTTTTTTTTTTTTCCAATCGAAGCCAACATGATTAATTTTTCAGCAGCCATTATTGTGCTAATGAGCCATTTCTTATCATGTTTAGATGCTCTGGGTATGGGATTCCTATAACTTATGATAACAATTTAAGTACAGGCCATGTGAAAGTAGTCAACCAAAATGAAATATACTGTCTCACACTTTTGCTTCCTTTTTTGATGTTGGTTTTTTGTTGTTGTTTTTTGTCAATACTGACACAGTCTAGACCAAGTAAAGTCCACAACTGAGGAAGTTAGACAGATAACTCAGCCCCTACCTATACTATCAGATGCGGAACTTCCTCATGTCAACCTTTTCTTCCTGTGGTGAAGTTATGCACTAAAATACTGAATAAAAACGCCATCAATAATAGACTCCTCCTATGTTGCTTTAAAGACTAAAGCTTTCAGTAGAACGACAGAAAATTTTAAGAATGAGTTGTGAATTTCTAGAGAAAATGGTAGCTTGATCATAGTAATTTAACCCTGACTCCTTCTAAGAAGCTTACTAAAATGGATCTATATCCATACAGATTTTTATTGGAGCATCCTTAAATCCGTGTTGTACATTGGAGAGGATTCAGTCTAAGGTGAAGGAAACTCACACTGTCCTTTCTGATTCAGCATCCATGTTTCACGGGAAGACAGAAAAGATCCTAGCAGCACATGACCACAAACATCCTTAACTTGAACAGTCAAACTTGGAGGTAAAGATGGGCCCTGAGACAAATGAAGAGCAATCCTCTTGAAGCTCACAAACACTCCTACAAAACATATCTAAATATAAAATGTAAAATTAAAATCCGTAAAAGGAAAGAACATGAGAACAGCTTTGAATATCTCTTCCCAATACTGAATTCCAGAATATAGCAGTGCAAACTTTTCAGAATACATTATTGTGTCTCGAGAGTCTATATCTAGCTTAGTCATTCTTTAAGTGAAGCCCCCTCCCATAAATATTATTTATCTTTGTTCTGAAGGATCTAGTTGATGGGAGAGCATAAGGGATATAGACAGAACCATAAAAATAACCATACAAGCTGAAACTGTGCAAAGAGATCTTTGTTCCATGACCTTTAAAAACTTTCATCAAGACATTAAAAACTCAGTTGCTGTCAGTTAGAAATTTATAAGGGAATAAAAAATAATAAAACCAATATTTATTTGATACACTGTAATTTAAAACGTTAGATGCAGTGAGAATGTGTGTTATTTCTTTGTAAATAACCTTATCAAGTTTCAACTGTGCTTCTCATGGTATAGCTTACTATACAGAGCAAGCATCTTCTCTATACTTTGGTAAATTATGTTCTTTTCTGAATTTGGATCATCTTCCAACATTTCATCTTTTGCACTTTCAATGTCATAAAAAAAAACCTCTGAATGTTCCTTTAATGGGAAGTTGTTTCTCTGAGTCACCTCCTCGCAGACATCTCCATTCTGTCCATGGCAGCCACTGTCCTCATCCGTGTCGGTAGGTTGACCTTCACTAACTTAGTCTGGTTGCACATCTGGAACCACTGGAGCAGCAGCAGTGTCTGCCTTCCCATGGTCAGGTATTTCTTCTCTAGTTCCATTTATGTTCTCTTCAAATTTTACTTCCGGTGTTATCACTTTTTGTTTCTTTGTGCACTTCCTTCTTTGTTGATGAAAGAGAGCCACTTCCCTCTTTCAATTATTCATTCCTGTCAAATGTCACATGGGTTTTTCATGAGGAGACAGTACAACTATGTGATGTGTGTGTGAACTAACAGGTCCACAGTGACAAGTCACCCACAGACTGTGAAAGAAGCGATGCGGCTGGCCACTGAACATAATGTGCATCTGTTATCAGGGAACAATTTGTGAACTGAAGAGCTAGCAGAAAATTTGTACTTTTTGCAATTACAGTTAATATCTCATGGTCACTGAAATTTGACCTGTGTTGTTGGGGGCCTGGTGTTATTTAACTAAACCATGGTAACTGGCCAATATTATGATTTGAAATCACAAGAATGAACTGAAAATTTACAACTATTAGTAATTTGGCAACATGCAAGATCACAAGGTAATTTTATAAAATGTAGTAGCAGTCCTATATTGTAGCAATTACTTTTAAAATTTAAGCTTGTCATTGGGTATCACTTTCAGCTGCTTTGTGGTAATTTAATAACCATTCACAATAGCAGCAAGATGTGAATTGTGTAGAATCACAGAAGTTGTAAACCTTCTCATCAGCACCCATTTCTACCTCTTTCTAGGTTGCCTTCCTGTATAATTGAGGCTAGAAGCCTTAAAACTATGTGCTCCATCCTCGGTTACAGGTCAACTTGGATAGGTGGCCTGGTTTTCACTAAGCAGAACCACTAAGTGGAACCTAGGTTGGGGGGGAGAGTAAGCAGCATGAGGCAGCAGGTGCACAGGAAAGTCAGATCTTCTGGTGACCTTGATGACTGAGGACTTGTGTTCCTCCGAAGCGGCTGTGGCAGGGTTGCAGGCATCCCGGACGTGTCAGAGGTGCTGATGGCAGGGACACATCCGCAACATGCTTCTGCTAGAACAGCCCTGTGGTGTGGTCCTGCCATTCCCATCTGGCTGCTTGTTCCTGCATATCTCGCATCTCAGCCTGGTTCTCCAACTTCTCCAGAGGTTCTGAGAACAACTCAGTCTTTTTTTCTTTTTAAATAAACAATCCTTTTTCTGCTGACACTTACAGGAGGATTAAGCAAGAGCCCTGACCAATACACTTAGGAAAAGATTTACCAGTAGATATTTGGTATGATCAATCTCACTTACTGAGATTTATGATAATGAAGACATTAGTAAATGGAAACTGCATTCGATTTCTTTTGCTGTGTAACAAATTACCACAAAGCAGCTGAAAATGATACCCATTGACAAGCTCAGTTATATGTAGGTCAGAGGTCTAGATATGACATGGCTGGGTTTACAGCTTGGGATCTCACAAGGCCAAAATCAAGGTGTTGGAAGGATGTACTCTAATCTGGATCTCAGAGTCTTCTTCCAGGCTCATGTAGGCAGATTGCAGAATTTAGCTCTTTGCTGGTTGTTGGTCAGGGTGCTGTCAGTTCCAAAAGGCCATTCCTTGGCCCTTGCAATATGGACCCTCCATCTTTTTAAAAAAATATATTTTATTGATTTTTTATGGAGAGTAAGGGAGAGGGATAGAGAGTTAGAAACACCCATGAGAGAGAAACATCCATCAGCTGCCTCCTGCACACCCACTACTGGGGATGTGCCCGCAACCAAGGTACATGCCTTGACCAGAATCGAACCTGGGACCCTTCAGTCCACAGGTCAACGTTCAAGCCACTGAGCCAAACTGGTCAGGGCTTGGTCCCTCCATCTTCAAAGCAGAAGTGGAGAATCTCCCTCATATGGAACACCCCCTTAAACTTTAATCTCTCTTCCAGGAGGGGCCCAAGTCCTATTAAGGCCACACCTGGTTGGGTCCAGCCCACCTGGATAATCTCAATTTTGACGAACTCAAAAACCAACTGGTTAGTAACCTAATCATGGGAGTGATCTCTCCTAACATTCCCAGGTCCTGCTCTCATGCAAGGCCCTGACTAACACAGAAATCAGGCCATGGGAGGGCATAAAAACCCTAAGTTATTTCACAAGGAGAATGCAAATGTTATTACAGTCCTACCAGAATATTTAGGTACAACTTTAAAATACACTACTTTTCAAATAAATAAAAAAAAGAGCAGGTAGAAACATGCTATCAATTTTGAAAAAGAAAATATTTAATGGATTTTACAGAGTCAAATACAAAATTATATTATTCTTGTATTGATTTTAAATTTTTCATTTCAAAGTCATACAACTGAGAGCGCTGCACTAAAACAGCAATAAGGGGAACAGCTCATTGGAACAACAGGAAAAAACAATGGAAAGACCAGAAATAGTGGAAATAAATCCAAATATTTATATTATGGTTACATTTGATATAGAGTTTATGTCTAACCCATAAGAGAAGAATTGATTATTCATTAAATAACGTCGGTAGAACTGCTTAAATATCTGTGAAAAATAAAATTGTAAGCCTGATTTTTCCTACACACTAAAATAAATTCTACCTAGATTATAAATATAATTCATAAAATTAAAGTATGAAAATGCAAAAGGGAAAATATATGAATATCTCATTACTGAGTGAAGAAGAGAAAAACATATAGAAAAGCACATATGTT